>NC_142401.1:768554-1427108 GCF_059441095.1 Idiotropiscis lumnitzeri | reverse complement strand
CACGCGCCAACACCCGCCAGCCGCTCAGTGAGATACGGACTTCAACTCCTGAATCAAAATGACTTTTTAAAAAAAAAAATTTTCCATGCTCATTTTCGTCTCACCCGCGTGTGGCCCAGAAACTTCATAGAAATAAATTTTCATTCGCTCAAAACAAGTGCTACATGCTCAAACAATTTTTAGTGGACAGGACTGTTAAAAAATGCGCAACAAAGTTGAGCTCATTTGTTTTAGTGGTCATTGATCGGCTCCTGCGAGCACATTCCAGCTTGAGTCGGACGCTAACGAAGCTACGCTAACGTGCCGCATGGCGGCGGCAACAAAGATGCGGACAGATATGGCAAAAAAATGCCTCAACCACGTCACGATGGCTTCATGAGAACAAAGTGAACACGTTTGGCGTTGTGCTACTCCTGCCCTGCAGGGGGCGGTAATGCCAAGCAGCTCATCAACCATCACCCAAAATTCCGCTGACTGCGTTCTCTCAGAATTCTTCAAAACGACATGATTTGTAAGCATTCAATTCATTTTGAATTTGAACAGTTTTTTTTTTTTTTTTTTTAGGAAATACCTGTTCTGGTAAGACTAGCCTATAACGTTGGGACAATTCTACCTATCCGGGACTCGAGAATGCTAAAAAGCAAAGTGAAGTGCTTCCCTTCTTTGATGCGTGAGCATCCGATTGGAGTCGAACGTCCGCGAGTGCACTGGAGGTTAAACGAGTTGTTATAAATTAGACAGTCAACGGCAGTTGCCAAACCAGAAGGACGTTCTCCGAGGGCTCGGCGGCTTTCGGCGGCCCGGCGGGCGCTCCCTCCCGCAGCCTCCGGAACCCTCGGCCCCCGGAGATGACGGCGGCCGAGACCACCCTGTCTTTGGCCCTGCTGTCCTTCTCCGAGGGGCGCCCCCGCACCCACGTCTCGGGGTCGTCGCTCAGCTCGTAGATGGAGCCGTCCTCCACGCTGTGCTCCAGCGACTCCAGCGACGAGTCGGAGGCCTCGTCCGCGGCGGCCGTGAGCGGGCGTCCGGGCAGCCCCGAGGTGGAGCGCAGCTTGTACTGCAGCAGGACGCCGCCGCCGCCGCGGCCGCCGCCTCGCACCCGGCCCTCGCCCGGGTGCTGCAAGGATTCCTGGGAGGAAGCGTCGCTGGGATCCTCGCCCCCGCACGCCGAGTCCGGCCCGTCCGCCACCGAGTCCCTCTTCAGGAGGTCCGGAGACAAGGTGCTGGTGATGGCCGCCAGGAAGTCCACCGGCCCGCAGTGGCCGTTCAGCGAGATCCGGCCTTTCCCTGGAGGAGGTCAACACATTCAAATTAGGAGGCAAGCAGTTTCTTTATCTTTTTGCGAGTTTGAGAAGGACGTGCTATTACGATACGACTTTGGCTCGTGACTTTCCACAGCATCTTAGAAATGTTGTGTTATGACATTTTAGTTCTCAGAAACTTTGTAAGAATTTCACATTTTTCTGGCGACTTTTTTTCTCTCCATTTTGCAAATGACCTGTTATTTTGGGTATTCCCTCCAGTTTGGGAACCGGCAGCGTGACGATGAGGCCTTGGGCGGTGCCGACCCACAGGAGTCCTTGACAGATGAGCAGGCTGGTGACTCGCATGTTCGGCTGACCTGAAACATCAAAACGAGGAGAGGCGAGGTCAAAAACAAATCACAGCTCATTACGCCGCTGCTGCTGCTTACTCATTCGGTAGTTGCGGTGTTGCGAAAAAACAAACGCCATCACAACGCCCACGACTCCTGCTAGCACAGCAACTGAGAACATTTTGAAGCTAAATGATATTTAAATGATTTCTCCAAAACCGACGCAACAAATGGCGTTGTTGTTTCTGCAACAGCAGAGGGATCAAAAATGAAAGGGAAAGGCCTCGTTTTCAACGCAGACGCCGTCAAGCACGATAAATGCCCCCCCAAACGCTTGCACGTTTTAAACCTTGAAACGGCAACACGTAAAAGGCATTTTACAGAACAGCAAGCAGCGAATTCCATTCGCCATCAACTACTTAGTTTTACGGACGCTACTCGAATGACGATGAAAAGGTTCACATTTGTTTCGGGCTCAAGTGGTCCTCTGCCTCATCACATGCCATGCCCGCATCTGTCTGATGTCTGAGTGTGCACGTTCCGCTGCTCAACGAGATAATGGCGCCCTCTTAACTGTATTATTATCTGCACGCTTTCAGGCGGCGAGCAAATCAAAGCGTGTATCCGCTTTATTTTCTGCAGATGGCGACGTGGAGCGTAATACCGGTCATTGACGTTCGTATGCTTCGCGAGACAAGCGACGCGGCTTCTTTTCGTTTTGGGTGAGCCGCTCCCAAAGTTGCGCGCACCGCAAGCGACACGCACTCAACTCGTTCATCTGAGCAAGCTTCTCCGCTGTAAAACGTTTAGAAATATTGGACGTCTTGAAGTATCTGCGTGATACTTATCGGCCTTTAAGAGGCGGAGCCTGATGATCTGATTTTGGTCGGGTTTGAGTTGTTTGAGCAATTTACGGCGAGCCTGCGCACATCTTGTACTTTTTTTTAATGATATTAAAGTGTTTTGAGAGCATTTCTGCAGCCATTCACAATCCGGCATCATTTCCTTGCAGTTTTGCCGTCTAGAACTGAACACATCGCACATTTGTGTGTGTGCGTCTGTGTGTTAGCGTCTCACGCTAGCCGCCATTTTCCGGCCGCGCGAGATGAAGTGAGTTGATTTGGGCACTTGACGCACGCAAATCCGTCGCTTGGACGTGAAAACGAGCAACAAGGGACGACGTAGACCGCAACGTTTAGTTTCTGGCGCTGGCCGCCGAGATGCTCGCGGTTAACGCTCGTCACGTGACTTTGATGCGCTCGGGCCAACGAAAGGTCGCTTAAAAGCGAGCACCCTGCAGGACAGCGCTGATTCGAGCTCATTCTACTTTCTTGCGAGCTCGCCAAACCCAAAGTAAGTCTGCCGCCTTTTGCGGAATGCGAAGACATGAGCCCAGCAAGACTTTGTGGGCCCCCGGGGGCCAAGCCTGCATACGGCCTCTCCCTCGTACCTGTTGTATATTTCAAGGCCAGGCGTCGGCTCGCAGACCCTCGGGTCGCCCAATTTCTCATGCGGAAGTCTACACACGTTATAGTCTACCCGCATTACAAAGAAGAAAAGAGAAAGGAAAGTTCATCGAGAGCGAAGCCACAGCACATCAACAGGATAGTGAGGACAACTTCTTTTTACACTTGCATGGAAGATCACGCAGACAAAAAAAAAACTCTCACTTTATTCAAGTTAAGTGAAACGATGTGCTACTTTGTTTTCCATCCATTATCTGTACCGCTTCTCCTAAAAATTTGAATGCGATATGAATTGGACAGTGAATGTTAAAATGAGAATTTTCTTTGAGGATGGATTGAACGTTGCATTTTGAAGGTGCTGAATGTATAATCTCCACACACAGACGGCTGTCATTAGCGCACTTCAAGTTTGCCGTTGTTGTTTTCTGCCACTTCGTGCCGCAACAACGGGGAAACTTTGCCATAAATATTTCATGGTTGACGACGAGAGAAGGCGCGCGGCGGGTTACGTGTGGCATCTTAAATGGAGCGCAGCCAAGGAAAGGGCGGGCGTGGGAGGGCGAGCGGGGAGGCTGAGAGGATTTACGGCCCGGCGGATGAGATGAAAACGAGCAAACGGCAAAAAAAACACGGAGCATCACATGAACTCCAAAGCGACGGCAAGCAGGAGCGCGCGGGAGGCGTGCATCTGCTCGTCAGGTGTTTGCACCGAAGCCCCCCCCCGGAGGAAGCCCCCTTCTCTCAGGGCTGCCGTTTCCGCCTGTCCCAGGTGACGCTTTCATTCATATTAATCCCTCAGCTTTCACCCCCGCGGCTGCGTTGTGTCTCGGGTGCTTACTTATTCATGTCGCTCCCCCACGTGCAGGAGCAGTCGGGGCGACTTGAACGAGATGAGAATATCATTGCGTGTGAGGAAGGAGGGCGGGGGGGCATCGTCAGTGTCTTACTCAGTGGTGGGTCGGCATTTGGTACCTGGCACTTCAGTGGGGACGGCAACAGAAACCATCAACATTTTACATTAAAACGTACGTACGCAACAAATTAGAATTTGTCGAACGGGCCGGTTAGAACGTCCGCCTCACAGGCTTCCATATCGGCTGCGGACCTCCTGTGTGGAGTTTGCCTCTTATGCCCGTGCCCGAGTGGGTTTTCTCCGGGTGCTGCGGTTTCCTCCCACATTCCAAAAACGTGCATGGCAGGTTGATCGGACACTCGAAATTGTCCCGAGGTGTGAGTTTGAGTGCGGTTGGACGACATTGAAGTCGGCCAATTGGCCGTTTTGTTCTGACCAACGCGAGGATAAAAAAACGTTTCTTGTGAGGCGAATTTGGAAACTGAAGAAACAAACCCGTTGCTAATATAGTTGAAGTTTTATGAGCCGTGTGCATGCTTGACATTGCAACACATTGACAACAAAAATCAAACGGCCTCGTTCAGGTGCACCACAGAACAGACTGCCGGGAAGAAATGAATCCAATTTCACGGGGCAAAGATTCTAATTTTGGTGGTTAACTGATGTCCTCCTAACACGCAAACAAGAACAAACTAGTGGCACAATTTTTCGTGCAAGTTGTCGGCGGCATCCTGCGCTGAATTTAAAATGGTTGACATCATGCAAAGTGTTATCATGTGACCAGCGTCGCACTCGTCGGGTGTCACTTGCGACTGCAATCCGTGCCCAAAAAAATGTTGTGCCTTTTCAAAGAAGTAATCGTCTCTCTTTTGCAACCGTCGTGCATCTCAGACTTTACGGAAGAATTATCCGTCTGACTTGCTCTGCTTACGTCTTTTCAAAGAGGTCTCGTCAAATAAGCGCCGCAGCTCCTTACCGGTGTCGAGCAGCGTGGAGCGTGTGGAGATATTTATTTCCTGCAGCAGCTCCAGCGTCTCGGTGTGAAAAAGACGGATGGACGAGCCCTCCGAGAAGGCCATCCACACGCCGCCGCCGGCGCGCGCCACGTGGGCCACGCTTACCATCGGGTCGGGGTGAACCTCCAGTTTCTGCAACACACACAAAAAAAAAGAAATGAGCCATGCTTACAAAATATCATGTTGGTAGATGAAAATGAATTCTGAGGCCACATTAAAAAAAAAAAAAAAGTTTTCAAGATTTATCTTCAAATTGACCAATCATGTTGTCGTCTTCAAACCAAAATGGCCGACTTTCTGTGGCCTTTTTGTAGGTCTCATGTCTTTTTGGGCATGACTGGAGTTTTTGGGAGAAATGTCTCCAAGTTTAAAAAAAAAGGGGCGCAGTTTTTTGTCCATGCTCACGATGATGCTAACAGTGACTCAAGTCTGCTTGCTGGCGCCACGTTTTTGCGTCACTTTCCCGTCTTCCATCTCCTCCAGCGCGCAATCTCGGGGCGCTCGTGTTTAATGAGCAGCTCAAAAACAAACGCAATTATCCTTATCGTGGCAACACAAGCAGCGCTTGCGGTCGGCGGCATGACAAGGCCCCCTGTGGGGTGTCATCTCACCGCTGTCGGCGCGAAGGCCGCGCAATTAAGGGGGTGAAAAGGAGCGAGCCAAGATGAGAACGCCGACATCTGATGTGCGGCGTGCCGACAGGGATATTAGCACCTGTTTGGGCGCCCTTGCCGGCGGGCGCTTCTTTGTTTGAAACGCCAGCTTTGATGTGTTTTCTCTTCTAATTGGCTCCTCGGCAGTGGGCGGCGGCTTGGGTGCCTCAAGAGCAGGCATAAAAAAAAACTTGATGCGCACCATGGAGACGAGCGCTAAACGAGAGCCTTGCGGATGAAGAAAATGTCGGCTGGTGACTTGAATGCGGAGTGATTAGCAATCGAGGTGCATGTCTATCATGAATCGAAAGTCTTAAGAACCCAGCCATGAAAAGTCAGAGTTTTGCTGTAAAACAAATATTTGAGACCTGCATTAGGCATTTGCAGCCGTCCTTTAAAGGTTAATTTGTCATAACTTTTTTTTTTTTTACATGAAGCCCCGGAAGCCAGTTTGACTTGGCATTATGAAATGTGGTAGGCACGTATATCAAGTTTGGGATTTTGTCGGAGTTAAATTTGAGCCACCAGATAGCAGACAGCTGAGTGCCGCGAAATGGCGAGATCCGAGCATCTTGGCAACGTTGCCATCATACAAAACTCTCAAACTGGGTGAATACGCTGCCAAGTTACAGCACAAGCATTTTAAGGGAAACATTTTTGAAGCCAGACAAAACTTCCTCCGTTGCCTAGAAACACGACGGCTGTGTGACTGACAGCAGTTTCGATAGATGCAGATGGTGTCAAACGTGAAGTAACGAGCAGCGAGCTCGGCTTTGCAGCGCTGAGATGGTCGGTCAAGGTTGACGGCAGCGATCTGTCACACTTCAAAAATTCGTCCGCAGACGCTCCAACAGGTCTGAAAAGCTCATTAGTCCTCGGTCACGCTGGGCGACAAGGTGTCCCACGCTTAGGGAAGAGTCAAATAATGGAAAGAGGAAGGAACAAGGTCTGGCCGTCACTATTGATCAAAGTCGGAACATCCGCAGACGTTCTGCTTTGTTAGCATTTTCCGACGACAAAGTAGCCAGAGACCTCCGTGACCGTCCATGTTTGTCAAGCTCAAAGGTGAGAAAAATTCACTCGGCTGAGATTTTCGGCATCTTTGAAAATAAAAAAAGTTTTGGAAACAATTTCTTTCCCGTTTCACAAAAGGCGCAGAAAGTACAGCTTGTGCAAACATTGAAACGCATCAATCGAGGAGGTGAGGAAACTCGAGATTTGTCGTCAAGCCAATCCAGGAGGGAAGTTTCTTCTTAAAATTCCAACCAACACATGACTACAAATGCTGCTTCAAAATGCAAATGAAAGCTCTTTAGTTGAACAAATTTGCATCAAAAAATGAATTTGTCGTATTTTTTCAAACTGTCAAAATGAGCTGACAGATTTGTGAAAAGAAACATCTTTTTCTTGTGCCTCGATTTAGATTCGTAAGAAACCTCGGCGCCCAAGGAAAAATTGTTTGCTGTGCATTTGTGAGAACACTCACGTGACCTCACGCTGACCTGTTACCTTGCGCTTCAGGAGCTTTGCTGAAACAAAGTTGGAATAGCCACCCCATGTTGGAATAAAAAAAAAAAAATCCAATAAATTTATGTTGCCCAAGCCGCAGAACAAAAATGTTGGTATGAATGATTCAAATATCTTAGAGCAAAATGTCACTTCAATTATTCACAATCGCTGGCAAAAAATGCGGCAAATGGTCATCAGCGGGTTCAGTTTGCGACTAAAAGTGGCCGCTAGTCGATTCCCGCCGTCACTTTGAGATGATAAACACAATCCGATGACACTCGGATCCGTGACAGCAAACTCTGATGAAAAGGTGAGCAAATGGTCTCAATCTACAATTCTCTTCACTTAGTTCATTTCAGTCGACAAACAAATTTATTTCCACGCAAACGGCGTGAGTATATCACAACTCGAGGACACGTAATCCACACGACTCCCCAAAATCATCCCCGGGCTGTCGGAGCTTATGACAGAGAATCTACATCCAGGCTGGCAATCGGCACTTTATTGGTGTGCGGCTTTGTCGCCAATATACTGGATTGCGTAGCCACTCGTGCGCCGGCCGCGCACACAAAGTGGAGCGCACATTGCCGTCGATCCCGTCGTGGATAAGTGGCGTCAAACGAGACAAGTGTTGGCGCCCGGCAACATTGATGTCGACGTGCTTTGTCCGTGTGTGGGGATGAAAAAAACCCCGAAAAGATGATACGCGCCAGTGAGCCGCTGAGGCCCGTTGAATGATACATTTGAGCGTCAGTTTGGCTTGCCAGCACCGAGTCAAGTCAGCCCTCGCCAGGTTAGCGCAAAAGGAAGCGGGCGTCGACCCGTTAAGCGCCGCGGCAGACGAGAGCGCTCAACTCGGCTCACCTCGTACGATGGCAACGGACGGAGTCATCGCTAACCAACCTGTCACACTTCATTCCCACCACTCTTTGGAGGTGCATCCGCCTCTTGGAGGAATCACATTTCACTCCAAAAAGCGCCTTCACACATTTCTTTGCATCCGCGAGCCGTGCCGGATGCAACAAAATGCCAGATAAATCAATATCATTCCAAGAACTGTCAAGATTTTTCCAAGCGATGCATCTGGCTGTGACTTCTTTACCCGAGTGTTGAGGCTGCAGATGTCGATCACCGTGACCAAGTTCCCGCAGCTCGCCCACACCGAGTCGTCCGGCACCAAGAGGGTCCGCACTGGATCAGAACCCAAGTTCACACTTCTGCTGGAATCAGCATCCCACAGATCTACTGGGGAAGAATAAAATCAAGACATTTTGCATTTAGGAATCGAGTGGAACTTCGATGCAAATCAAACAATTAATCAAGTGGTACGGATTGACGTCAACGTTGTTCTGAAAATTCAAAATTCAAGTCAAATGCAAGTAACTGACCCCGCCCCCTTGAAAACAGAACATCAACTATGACGTCAAACAAATTTTAAAACCGACATCACCCTGATCAGATTCAGGAAAAAAAATGCACCACGGAGCAAAGCAAAAAAATGACTCTCAGAAACGTTTGCTTAGAACCCGGACAAAAACTTTGTTCCGACTCGGTCGCAAAGATTTCCGTCTCTCAGTCGCTTCAACATTCTAACACGAGGCAAACTTGTAGTTTCCCGTCAGCCAAAATTTGGGCAGCTTTTTGTGACTTCTTTGGGGGGTTGAAAAGGCACAAAAAAAAAACAAAACGTTCATAAAAAAACGGGTGAATTTGTGCGTAGCAAACTGCGAATCGGCAGTTTAGTGAATGTGGAAGAAAACAAAAACGTAAAAACGCGTGTGGATCATTTCAGCTTCACGTTGCTTTCATTAGTATCGGTTTTTAAATTTAATTTGCGTACGTAATGAATAGAAGTTAGCAAGTTAACGAGGTATTGAGCATCATCTCTGTGACCCGATGACCGGCGATTTCACGCTGAACTGCATTTGCTTCCGAAATGACACGCTGCCCTTTTAATATTGCGCAATAAAGCATGGGAGGAAAAATGTGAGCCTTTTCACTTTGATCCCTCGTCTTGGCCGCCACCTCGCTCTCGTTTCGCTTGGCCAGAATGCGAAGGAAGTGGACCTTTTTTCTCCTTTGAGGATTAATCGCGAGGCGCGCTTTTGCGGCGCCTGATGATAAATTGAATTACATAAGCGTTTCCTTTGCTGCGCATTAATGAAGTCAAATTAGAGCGTGTGCCGCAACCCGGCCATTTCATGAAAACTCGGAGTTGTTTATTTCTGCCTTTCATTGCGTTACAATGCCTTTGGACTGCGGCAGGTTAATTGCTTGGCCTGATGAAAAGGTCATTTTCAGCACCTTTTTAAAAATCCACTCCGAGACGTAAAACCTGCAAAGCTGCCGCGGAACAGAACCGAGCGAGCCTCCTCCAAGCATCACATGAGCGCCACGGTTCATTTTCAGGTCTGTAATTATACATCTGATTGCTTTTTAACTATGGTGGCTTAATTGCTTGGCGTGACATGAAGGTCATTTTGCCCCCCCCCCTCCAAAAAAAAAAATCTGCTCATGGACGTGATTGTGAGACGTGGCAAAGGTGTGCAGTGTGCCCTCAAAATCTAGAGTGCAGCTCGCAACCTTTGCAGTCAACGGCGGCCATGAATTTTTAACAGATGTGCCAAGAGCCTCCCGAGTCTTTTGTCCTGCCTGTTGATACACCAAACGGCTAATATTCTTTCCTCCATGTAATTAATCATCCTTTTCTAGTTGGGGGGGGGGCAGGAGCTTGTTTGTCGTGATATCACAGAAGCGCTGCTGCGCGGGGGTGTGACGCCTCACTGCGCCTGACATGTTGTCTGGCGCACGCTGTTGTTTCCCTTTGCCCAAAAAAACTAAAGAAAAAAACCCAAAACAATGCAAAGGGAAAGGTGGGCCGCCACTGATTTGGCGAGACGTGCCTCACATACAGCCGCTAATGTACGAAGGTGAGATGCTGCAAAACGCGTGTGATGAAGTTCTTTGGTTCATTTTCACAGTGCAAGGTGGTCGCTTGCAAGCACAGATAACGACTTTCATTATGCGTGTTGGGGACGCTTGTTTTTTTTTTTTTTTTGGAAATATGATAGCTATCAGGCAAAAGTGTCTGCCCTGTTTATGATCTATGACAGGCGTGGGCAAACAACGGCCCGGGGGCCACATGTGGCCCGTTAAACGTTTTAATTGGGCCCGCCAAACTTGAAAAAAATCAAAAGAATAAACCTTGTTAATGTTTTATTTTCAAAGACAAATATATTTCTGTCATGCTTTTGCTCACTTTCATTTCAAATTAAATGTATTTTCTTTTCTCTGATGAGGTGAGGTTACCAAAACACTCCATCCATCTGCTCCTGGTCTGGCCCCTCTGTTAGATTTTAGAACGCGTTGTGTCCCACCAATCAGAAGGTTTGCCCCCCCCCTGATCTATGACGTGACTTTTTGGACTTTGCATTAATTTTCGTCGTTCTGATCATTTGTTTTGTGCAAGTTGGCAGCTCCCCTGAATACCTGGCGAGACGCGCGATCGCATTAATGATACGCGCAAGCAAGCTGCTGTGAATTAATTCTTTTTTTTTTTTTACAATACAATACAATAAAACTTTATTTATATAGCGCATTTCACAATTGTGTTGCTCCCGTAGTTGTGTTCATTTGTATTGTGCAAAGTGGAAGCAATTTATAAGAAGTGCCAAGAAGAGTGAAAATCGCTTTCATTGGACCATAACAA
Source organism: Idiotropiscis lumnitzeri (assembly GCF_059441095.1). Classification (NCBI taxonomy): domain Eukaryota; kingdom Metazoa; phylum Chordata; class Actinopteri; order Syngnathiformes; family Syngnathidae; genus Idiotropiscis; species Idiotropiscis lumnitzeri. The sequence continues at coordinate 1,416,308 of NC_142401.1, read as the reverse complement.
AGTGTGCATTTGTTTGAAAGATTTTTATGGTCCAACATAAGCAAGTTTGAACTTTTTGCCCAGGATTGGCAAATATGCAAATACATGTGGCTGTTTTTCGAGAGTGCTTTAACAAAAAGCACCGCAAGTGCTGTACATAAAACATAAAAGAGAGTAATTAAAATAATATTACAATCACAAATAATGACTAAAATATTCTTTTTGATTACATTTGCGTGAAGCACACGCGAGGAGCAGCGTTTTCGGCCCTCTTGTTGTAAATATTGTGTGAAATCTCGTGAGCAACACGTTCATGAAGTCGCTCATGTTTGCTACGTGCAACCGCAGTTTTCAAACAGCTGATCGTCGCCGGTCCGTTGGCGAGTAAGCATGCTTCCAGAAGTCCTGTCCCATTTAATCCTCTTGAGGACCTTTCCATAACTCTTCGGCAACGGACGTTGGCCGGCGCCACATTTGGGGCAAAGCACATTTGCGCTCGTAGTAGTCCAATTTTACCGATATTTTCCGCTCGATAAATTGCCACCGAAAGGATGCAAATAGTGCAAAAGAGTCAATCAAGCATAGTATAAGATGGCCATGTTTACGAGAACAAGTCTCCGTGGATACCGGCCTTCTATTCGTGGCTCTGCCACAACAGCAGACGAAATGGAATGGAAATGAACGCAACCAAACATTCCAACATGGAATTGCATCCACGCTGAGAGAAATGTATTTTTCATGACGGTTGAATGAAATGTCAACATTCACAACATTGACACTGAGAAAGCTCACCGCTGTTTTTCCTGCCGTAAACCATCAAGGTGCCGTCGCGCAGGCCGGCAAACAGGAAGCAAGGCGAGTGTTTGAGGCACAGCACAGGACTGCCCAGCGGATTGTTGAGGGTCAAGAGGCACTGAGCAGCCGTGTCCACGCTGCCGTACACCAAAATTCTGAAGAGGGACAAGGTCCGCATTTGGATCAAGGTGATTAGAGGCAATCGTCAAAAACGCTTGACAGAGACGTCTGACGTCTGCGTTAAAAAAAAAAAAAAACATGTGTGCTAAACGTGCATTGTCGTGACTTGCAGGCCATGTTTAGGATTGCTGGCCTTGGTCTTATTCCATGAGTGCACGTCTAGCAGAGGCGGCCAGTTCATTTTCCAAAGGGGCAAAGCGAGAAACGCCGACATGCTAACGTTAATCTCGTTGAGGGCTTCAGCGGTCAAATATTTCAAGAAATCTTCCGTTTATGTCACTGATTACTCAAGTGAAAGTCTAAAAATAGATTTTGCCTGGATGCAGGGATGAACAACAATCGCAACGCAAACCTTTTTTTTTTTTGTTTGTCTTTCCAAGGCGGGGCTTGCCTGGTGAGTGACGTGCGTCAGCAAATGAGAGCGTCGTTGGTTGTTAACCTGCCGGCAAATAGAGCGCCTCGCCGTCCGTTGTGGCTGTCGCAGTTTGAGTAAAATGGTTCATTTATTTGGACTTTTAACACATTTCTTTGTGTTTAAAAAGTGTATTTTATCCATCCGTCCATGATTGGAACCACTGATCTTTTTAAATGTCTCTTCAAAAATATCTTCTCTATATTTCTCCCCAATGTGGGAACGTATCCCGTGCGATAACCGGTGGGGTTCGCTGCAATGTCGAAGAGACTTTTCTCATCTCACCGTCCGTCGTCTAAACCGACACAGATGCTGGCGCCGTTTCCCGGCAGGACTTTGTGAGCCGCCGGCTCCGCCTCCTCAGCGGGAGAAGCTCCCGGCACGTATTCCAGACACCGGACGGCAGAGCCAACGTGGAGGCTCTTCACGGCCCTCGGCACGGGCCTGTTGAGCGAGAATATCTCAATCTGGCCCTGAGAGGCTTCCTCCCCGCCAGCGGCCACCTGCGGGGAAAAAAGGAGGCTGCTTAAAAAGGATCTCGTTTTGAGACGCTTCAGGAAAAAGGAAAATACCTAGTTTGGAGCAGACTGCAACACACGCAAAATGTGAAGGTCAAGATGAAAACTGTGAGTAAGGTGATGAGAAGAAAGAGTTACTGACGCTGATATACGAGCCACAGAAAGCAGCTCAGAATGTTTGGCTTCTGGCTGAAATTTCAGGAAGAACCCAACAGGCTGCAACTTCACCCATGATGTGAGCGGCTTCTCCTCACGAGGGTTGCAGGTGTGTCGGAGCTTATCCCAGCGGTCAACGGACCGCAGGCCCATATGCACGATACGTGCGCGTTCCATTCACTAATCAATGCAATCAAGTGGCAAAATAATAATTCCCAAAAAAAAAGACTGGTGCCTGCTAATGGACGGACGGACGGGCACGTGTGTGTCAATGATAAAAATGTTTTCCATCGCTTTGATGGAAATCAGGTTTGATCGGACGGCGTTCATCTTTCAGCCGTTTGAAGAAAGCAAAATATCGTTTCGGAGTTTGTCACTTGGAGCTGCCGGAATGTTAAATCCGCAATCATAAAAGACATTCACAAAGTCATCTCCGCCAAGTCTGCCGTCTTTTTCATCGTGGGAGAAAAAGTTCAAGTGCGCTCTCGAAAAGGATCAGTGTTGCTTTGCAAGTTTGGTGGGTCCACAACTATTTCAGGTTTTTTGCTTTCACGACTTCTGTTGACATTTCAAAGTTTGATGGGCACGTTGGTTGCACGCCAAAGTCATATTAATTAGAGCTGAAAACTGTGGTGGAGGACGCCTTGCGCATTTATTCACAGACAAAAAGTTTCACTCTCACAATCAGTCCACTCGATTTCCTCAGCGAAATTCCATTTCAAACTTTCCAGGGGGAGCCACTGAGCAAAGCGGCAAATGACAACATTTATTTGGTGAGCAGATCAAAGCAAGCGGTTTTGCATAAAGCCCATGGAAAAAAAGCGTCATTTCTCAAGAATGGCCACATTTTCTTTTGTTGAAAAACACGAACCGCTCACGACGCCGACGTCGAAGCAAGCTCCTGTTTCACACCGCTCACGGTTCATTTTAGGACGCGACATCGGCTTTGGTAGATGGCTCGCGGGGCGATGGCCTCATTTCCCCCAAACAATTGGAGATTGTCCCTCCTCTGCCAGTCTTCCGCTCTTCGATGAAAGTTTTGGTTTTCGCTTATCTGACTGCTGCACACGCACGATCAAACGAACGCGTGCACGTGAAGAGTTGAACCACGGCTAATCGGAGGGTTGCAACTTTCTTTGATTGGTTCACGATGTGACTAATGTGTTTTCGTTGAACCAAAATGGAGGCCTTCCGAGTCGCAGAGGCTTCCTCTCCCGCCTCTCCAAAAGGTCGCTCGCACTGAAGGGGCGTAATGTTGACAAATTACAAATACATTTCAAATTGGTCTCAGTCGAGAGCCCCGGCAAGGTTATATAAAGTCATAATGGCCCGGTCGGCATCGCAAATGACAATTTGTTCTCAATTGCCGTACATTTGCCATAAATGAAGTTTGAATAAATAATGTTGACATTGGAGCTGCGACAAACAAAAAGAAGAAGATGGCCGTCTTTTGGAGGTGTTTCGCGGCCCTTGTGAGTATAAGCCGATCAGATAACAGATGGACGGATATCGGACGAGTACAGAAGATTGGAAGACAAAAATTCAATGAGGAGGCGACTTGAAATTTCAAAGATTTCTTAGCAATAGATTCGATTTTTTTTTTCAACTGAGGCTCCGACTGACTGAGGCTGTGGGTGCGTCCGGAGAAAATGCGAAACCAGCCGTCAACTGTCAATCATGAACACTTTATCTTATCTTCCGTATGCTCCCACCTCAGTACGCCACATTGCGACAACGAGGCACTCTAAAGCAGCTACGGCGGCTCGAAGCACGGGTTCAAACACCGGCTGTCCAGTTTTGAAGATCTTGAAACCAATCCGCCATTTCCGTCAAATGACATGAAAGGAGTTTGTTTACGGGTGACTCTCTCGCCATCTCGCAGTCGTCGTGACGACCAAACGCTGAAAAGGTCCATATCGTTTCATTTATCTTTTCTGCGCGACGCCTCAGCGCATTCGTGCACAAAAATTCGAGGGCGCTTCTCAGCGGGGGAAAAAGTGAAGATTTGTTCCCCGCCTAAATCCCATCAGGCTAAATATAGTCTTTAGCCCCTCTCCTCCGCGCTCACCCTTATTTGCATGCAATCATTTGTTTGATTTGTATCAGCGTGCGGGATCTGGACAGGAGAGATCCTGTGGGCTCTGGAGGATGAGCCAGAACAAATAATGGTCTGTTGAACAGGCTGAAGAGAAGATAGCGAGGACTTATCTCGCCGCGAGGGGCTCAAGGAAAAGATGGTTTCAAGTGGCGCCTCTCCACCTACACGCATACGCCCGCCTCGCAAATCACACGCTCACGTTTCCCCCCCTCGTGACAGCCGGCGCCACGTTGCTGGCAAAGCGCTCGCCACTCATTTAGGGAAACGAGCGATGGCGAGTCATGATCTGGATGGAGTCCCGCTCGCCGCTCGGGGGAGGCGGCAACTTCCCAAAAGCGTTGCCAGCTTTAATTAGATTGCTTTGGAGAGCGAGGGACGACGGCGGCGCACGAGCGAGTCAGAGACGAGGGTCACCGGTTGTTGTCTGATGCTTCTCGGCTTCGCCACCACACACAAACGGAAATACAAAAAAAAAAAAAAAACAATGACGCAGATCCATTAAATATTCACTATTTGCAGGAAGCACCGACTCAAAAAGGTTCACAATTGTCAAAAGGTGGAAGAGAAAATCCATTCATCCATTATCCGAACCGCTTAACCTCACGAGGGTTGCGGGCGTGTATCGCCGCGAGTCTAAACACGGCATTGTGATTGAAATTAATTTTGTCCATTTTGTCACTTGCTGTCGACTGAAAATGACATCACAGTTGCTCATGGCTCAGCTTCAGAAAACAGGTGAGCAACTGTGATGTCATTTTCAGACGACCGCAAGTGACAAAATGGCCGCCATCTGAGATAGTGAAATACGGGAGGATTTTGCTGCTTAAGTCAAATTCCACAAATGCAATATTCGTCAGAATGCCATGTTTAGAATATATTGGCGGCAAGAAAATTTGGGGGTTTAAGTTACAGTCTAATCGCAAAACTTAATAAATTCATTATTTTCCCATGAAACTTCAACATCCCTTAATGACACGAGAAAGGTTTTATTTAAAAAAATACTAAAAACAGAATGTTATAAAAATTAGAACACGAACTGGTGATGTGGTTTTAGGATACTAAAAATAATACATCATTTAGTGAGCGCGTTTCAAGAATTCACAGTTTAGAAAAAGCAAACAATATATAGAAAAACATACATTGGGAAAGATGAAGTCGATTGTTGAATTCAGGGATGTAAAGTGCTGCAAGAGGTTGCAGCTCAAGCTTTTTTGTCAGAAGCTGCGCGTTTTGCCCCCAATAATTACGATCGTGTCGACTTCAACAGTCCATCCTGAATGAGGACCTACCACGAAGCACGGTGAGCCGGCAAGAAAGCTGCTTTGGATGGCAAAGAAGTGCCAAAGAGGGGACGAGCCGCAGCACAATGAGATGTTTGGCTTCGGCACCAAATGTTTTGGCCGCATTTGACGCATGCCACCGAACCCGCTAACGCACACGCCTTTCAAATGGGGCATCATTTCAAAGCATAATAGGCAGACTTCCCAAAGGAAGGCACTTTTAGACATTCACGATCCATAAAAAAAAGAAAGCAAGGACAAACGCCTTGGTTATGCGTTGTGACGCCCGCGTCCTTCAGTGCACTGCGAGATTACCCGAGCTGGATGCTAAAGAGTGGCGGCGTTCAAGCCCGCAGGCGGCCTACACGCTGTGTGCTCGGCTAGTCGCAAAGGGAAATGACAGTGTCGCATTATGAAAAGCTTTGTGCGCATTAGCAGCTGCTTCGGCAAGTCTATTAAGTTGACGTCTTACAAAGAGAAGGAAGCTGGAGAAACTGGGATGACCCAGCATGTTGCGCCGTGCACGGCAGGAACTCATTAGCCCAACTGCGTAATTGCACAAAGTCATTTTGATGGAGAACACATAACAAATTGAAAAGAGTCCAGTTGCCTCCATTCAACCTATGGAGAGTTTTTCAGTGACTCGCTGAGGACAGGAAAAAAGAAAAAAAAACTTGAATAGGTGAATTGTTCCATCGCAAAATTTGCAGATTTTTTTTTGTAGGGGTTAACTCAGTTATTTGTTGGAAAACGTGCTAATTTGCAAACGTCTGCAACGGTGAAAAAAAGTCGGAAAATGTTTTGTTTATTTTGGTGTCAAAATACTGTCGATAGAATGTACATTTATTGCTTTGCAAGTTTCTAAATTGAGAGAATGAACGGTGACACTCATCAATTCATGTAGACAGTCGGGTTTGGTCGCCATCTTTGGCAAATAGCTGGTGTCAATTGTAGCTTTCGTGACGGGGAAATACTTCTAGTTGGGGTGGTTATTTCTAGCGTGCTTTAACATCCTGGGCCATGACCAACCTTTTCAAAGGTCGCCCTGGAAAACCATTAAAAAAAAAAAAACACTCTCGAGCATAACAAGACCTCTTTTGTTTTTTTTTAACCTGAGCTTTTTAATAGCAACTCAGTAGAACAGAAACATTAACATGCTCCAAAGACTCTCTGTAACTTTCCAGGAACAACCCAGGCTAAACCGCACCCCCGCAAAAACCACAAACTGACTGTCACTATCGATCTCGGAAGCGCCACACAAGCCGAGCCGGATGAGGCCGGAACTCCCAGCGGGACGGAGATGGAAGAGGCTCCTTATTGAACGTTCAGGCCTTCATTCATATTGCTCTTTGATTTTGCAAGCCAGCAGCGGAGCCTTTTGCGTTATTGAATGTCAAGACGACACGAGAGTCAGCACATCCCCACGGCGGCCTGCTTAGGGGCTCGCTCAAGAGAATAATGTGCGTTTAGGGAAATAAGGCGGCTTGGAACGAGTGACAACCTTTTGCACACGCTCATCTTTCTCTCTGGGACGCGCTGGGGGAGGTAAATAGTTCCTTGACCTGGCAGCACCACAGCTGGGCTTTTTTTCTTTTTTTTTTTATGAATGTAATGAAAAAGTCAAGTGCAGAAGCTGCAACAAAAAAACACAAGCACCAAGAGAAATCCGCCGAACAGAGTTGTGCACCCGGCAAAATGAATGCGAAGCGCCCACGGTCACACCGGGGATGAGATTGTTGAAGTATCGATGGACTCGGGGATTGGGATTGCGCTAATTCGGCGTAATCACCACTTTTCCTTTCACTTTCCTCATCCTGCTTTGCCCAAAGTCCTGCTCATCTTTGCAACCTTTGAAGACGTGATTAAACGGCACAAGTGACGTTATCTCCTGAGCTGAGCCGATTTCACCTACATGCCTCTTTTACACATCACGCCGCTGCCTCCGCTCAGCTCGACTCTCTTTTTTTTTGGGGGGGGCGCTCGATTTTGCACTTCAAAGATGTGACAAGGGATGAAACGGTTTACAGTTCACCGACAAATTGCTTCAGACGATGCATATTATCGCTTCAAATGTTCAAAGGAGAGTTTGCAATTCTCCAAAAATAAATCAATAAAAATGGCTTTGTGTCATATTTGTAAAAATTGTGGCGATGACCTGAAAGTTGTACTCCTCTGCGCAAAAAAAATGTTGATGGCTCTCATTTTTGTTTTTGTCCAACTTTTTTGTTCAAATGTCGAACACTAGTTTTCTTCAAAATGTTTCTGTAAATTTAAACTTCATTTTTAGTTTTCTTGTTTTAAGCTACAGATTTTCTGCAAAATATTTTTGATTTAGAATTTTTTTTTCGCATGATTCTTTTTTTTGTTGGAAATGATAGACCGAGAACGCCACGCATCCCCCCCAAAACTTGCCGCATTAAAAGCATGAGAGCACGCAACAGATGGTGGTCAACAACACATTTCAAAGGAGAATGCGGGCACTGCTGCAGCAAAATGGAGAATGTGGCCTATGACGAGCCACATCAACTGAGAAAGTTGAAGTGCGCGTGTGCGTGCAACTTGGTCATTGGAAAAGTGTCAAACTGATTCGGAATGTGCTTCGCGCCACAAAAGGCATCAAAGTGAGGACGCTGATCCGTGCTGTGTCTCTTGGCCAGCCTACGCCAGCTTTAGCCACTTTCTGGGCCAAAAGAGGATTACCTGATCGGCTGCCCACCTACCCACCACAAACATTCCAAAAATAAATACGGCATCATTTCCTTTTCTTTGTGTGCCTTCCTTTTTTCTTCGCAGGCAGCTGCAGCCCAACTCCCACAAGTCCGCCTGCATTGTGACGTGAGATCCCGCTCACTTCAACAAAGACTCAGCAGCGCCAAACTACAACTTACCTTTCATGTTCTCCTAAGTCACAGTTTCCTAGCAACATGTCTGCACTTGGCCTTGCGATGCACATTCGTGCCTTGACCCGTGAGCTTAATATGTTACGTGAGCACGCTCGTAACTCCAAACACACAACTCTCGACTCATCTTTCCACTTTTAAATGAATGGAAACGACATGAATCCATTTTTTTTTTAATGAGAAAAATGTCCCTCTACAGTGATAACGTTACAATATCAAATACAAGGGTGGCACTGATCCATCAGACTTAAAAAGTCAGATTTTTCTAACCTTAAAATTGTAATCGTGCACCCCTATTAAATGCAATCTAAAGAATTTCGTACAAGGCAAAGTTACGTGATTTATTTCATGTGCAATATTTAGTTTGACGGTAAACTTCGGCTGTGAGTAGCCCCCCCCGCCCCAAAAAAAGTAGCTTAATTTATGGAGAATTGTTCTTGTTGTGATGCCTACTACAATCTAGTGCTCGTTATCTTGTAAAGCAAAATAATAAAGAGTCTGAGCAATGGCTCATTTGTCCAAAAACGTTTAAAGTTGGATCGCGTGGAGGTCGAGAAAGCACTGCATTCAGTCTTTCTATTCTTCAAATGAGAACACAGAGGACGGTTTGAAAAGTAACGTTTGTGGGGTTAAAGCTGAAACGATGATGGAAAACAGAAGAAAGTGGATTCCTTTTTATCTTCTCATTGATTCCAGTTGCTGTTGTGGCGCCTGCGTGCGTGCGTGTGCGTGCGTGTGCGTATGTGTGCGTGTGCGTGTGCACGAGCGCGTTACTCACCCAGAGGAAGCCTTGAGGTAAGGATGTGCTGGCTGCCGAGAAGCCCAACATTGCACAGTGAACAGGATTGTGGATGGCAGCTTCAAGCTACAGGAGACAAAATCAATATTGATTTCTCATACATCACTGCAGCACGTTTTTTTTTTCTCCTGCTTGTTTCCAAGCCGTCTCACTACATTTTATCAAAGCGACACACACATTGGCGCTGGCTCTGACACTTTCCGCAAATTCGTTTTGGTTCAAAGCTTCGGATGGGCCTTTGCAAAGGACTTTGTCATCCTGTGAGTGACTGATGGCACTCCGGCCTCGTTGGAGGGCAACCACAAACGTGGAAACTGCCACCGGGTCACATCACAGCAGAGCAAAAACCAGCAGGGGGCGATATCTGGAGTGCTGCACACCTTTGTCGCATTTTGTGAGAGAGCGACGTCATCATCTTGTGGTACACTCAAGACTAATCGTGCACATATTCACAGTTCACGATTCACAAATTCACCTCGGCGCATATTGTCTGCAGATTCAATTTAATTCAAATGAAAATTCCCGAAGATGTTACCAAAAACCTGTCAAAGCGGAATTTGGTGTCAAGAGTCAAAGTGATACATGTCGACTGGGAGGCAAACTCCGTATCTTGCGTCCATAATCCATAATTCACGACAAGCGCAAGCAGCCCCGACCCGCTGCGGAAGCTGTTCGTCAAGGTAGCAATCCATCGTCAGTGGGCTAATTATTATGATTTTGGAGCGGGATGGTCCTACGTGGGCCATGCGACAGACAGCTCGACGAATCGACGCACGCCGAATGAGCAGAAGGGGGTTGGGTGGCTTTGGAGGTTTGGTGTGTTCCAGTTTGTCCGCCTTTCTCTGTCGTCGTCCTCGGCGGCCAGCATCAATCACAGGTGATTTATTGTCCACGACAAACAGAGTCCGCCCCCTTTTCTCTTCTCCGGGGTGTGTTTGTAAACAAAAAAGGTCAACGGGCGCCGTTGTCGCCATCCGCTACGCCCACCGGCACCACCCCCCTCAACCCGACTGTCTGTCTCCGTCATTAAGCACAACTCGACCTTACTCGTTCCTCTGGAAAACTTCTGCAAGTCCTCCATCACGTCACAGGAAAGGACGTTTTTCTTTTTTTTTTTTACTTGATTAATTACCAGCGGCCCCAACAGACTACCGTATGGAGGTTCGGGCACGAGAGAGACGCTGCAAGAAACTGGACAAGGGTCTTCCGGTGGACGCCGGTGCTCGATTTTTATCATCCACGTGAGAATGGCAAACAATTTTCCTGAGCTCAAATTGCTTTGTTTTGTTAGTACGCCCCAGAGAAATGTGAGCCGACATTTGTGTGCGTGTGTGAGGGGGGGGTTGTCTTTTCAATCTGTCTTCTCGAGGCAAAAGCCAAATTATGCCGTCGAATCATAAACAAAAAAGACTAAATCAGGGGTGGCCAACGTTTTGTGATCAAGGGCCAAATTTGACCTTTAAAACGGATAAATTGGCCTGGTTGTTGGTTCGTATAAGGTCATTTTAATGAGAAAATAAAAAGTCATTCACTGTGCGGCTGAGTGATTAGCTACACAAGCTAACAGTTAGCCTTGCATCTTCTGCTTCTTTTACTACTAAACATGCTACTTTGAATAAGGCCCTTAGGCGCCACGCTGCCACCCGCAGGTCACTGCAGGTATGTGACGTGTTATGTTGGTCATAACAAGGCAAGTGAAGGGAGGGATTTCATTTACTTTGCTACCATCTAGTGGCCTTTGTAGGCAATTACAAGCCTTTTAGTTTGGCCAAAAATATACTTTGCAGATTTTAACGATTTGCAGCAAGGATCCGTTTCCCTCGCAAAAACTGAAGGAACTTTGATCTCTGTTTTAAAAAAGACTAGCAAAGCTTTGACAAAGCCAATTGTCGGTCTCTTTTATAGAAAAGCAATCCCTCGGAGGCTCTGGAAGGTAGGGAGGGCGGGGGGGGGGGGGGTTGTATTCGGCTGCCACAGGCGGGGTCGGCTCGGCACGGCGGAACAAGGGGACAAAAAAGGGTGATGAGGCGGGCAGGTGAGCTATTTAAAGCGAGATTTGTCGATGTGGCGAGAGGGCAGCCCCGCAGCTGGCGGTGAGCGAAGACCCCGCGGTCTTGCCCTGCCCCGTTACCCGGGAAGGACGCCGGTCCATATGCTGGAGCCAGGTGCTTTGCAGAGGAGCGTCCGTTGCTTCGCAGGGAGATGAATGTCTCTGATTAGACGCATTGCTGTGAGGCAGAAGGCCCAAAGTAGTCATCTATCCATCCATTTTCTACAGCACTTGTCCTCAGAGTCGGGGGTGAGCTCGAGTCCATCTATGCAAGCGGTTTACACCCGGAACTGGTATCCAGCCAGTGGCAGGACACATAAAGACAAGTATTCAGATTCACTATAGTGGATGAATCCGTCTTCAACGTGCATGTTTTTGAAAAGTAGAAGAGAGCTGGTGTACCTAATGTTCTGGCCACTGAGTTTATATTGCCTCATTCATAAATTATAATAGTGCATATTAAATTCAGTTCTTTTCCAACTCTGCAATCTTTCCATGAGCCCAGCAGCGGCCTGCCCCTCCGGTTTCATACGACAACATTCTTTATACGCCCTAACAAGCACTAATAGAAAACTTCCAGCGTTTATTAAGTGGCAATTGACTGGTGATGGCACCCCCAGCCTCCCTAATGGCGGCGCAGCCGCCGCCTCGGGGCTCAGGCGGGTGGCTGCGGCGCAAGTCAACAGTCCAGAAAATATTCGCATTCAAAGCATGGCGGCGGCCCGCACGCGTTCAACAAGCGGCTCGCGCAACATTCGGCAAAGCAGCGACTGAGACTTTGGGCTGGCCTTGATCTGTTGCAGCAAACCCAAAAAAACAACAAATGAAAAATAGCACCTGATAATATTGTGCTTTATAAAAAGAGACAGTAGATATGATTAAATAAAATTAAAGAACTTTTTTTGCCATCAACTCAATGGATATCGGATCTCAAATTTCTGCCGGCAAGTTAAAGCAACCAAAAAAAAAAAAAAAGAATTAAGGCTTGCAAGTGGAATTTGTGGCCCTTTCATTTCAAGGCACTTCCTTGGCATTAATTATTGTACGGGTTTTGTGTTTAGACTGGGCTCTGGCGGAATCTGTGGCTGTTTCAGGACCAACAAATCGTTTTGAGTTTTTCAGTGAATTAACAAGATCGGCAAGTCAAAAAAAAAAAAATAAATAATAAATTCTCAAGAGTGAGCTGCAAATAGGAGAGCAGCAGGAACACTTTAAAAGAGGTTCATAGCACCTCCTTCCTTCACATTTCATCACGGGATGTTGCTGGCATAGCGAAACATTTGTCATAAATACAAAAAATATTTTAGGACCAATTAAGTCGAATTGCATAATTTACCATCGCACACCACGTGAACTCTTTTGGCACACGAATGTGCTGAAGCACAGTGGTTGGGAATCATCGTATTCGAGACGGATCCGTTTTGTTGGGATCATTTTTGCATTTTCTGTTTGCCTCACAGACAGTGAACACACGCACACACACGCACACACGTTGCTGCACACGCGACTGACAACGGTCACGCTGGGCCAGCAAATTGTTGTTTGCTCATTACGGTATGTGCGATACATCACGCTCCCTAATGAAGCTCACGCAGCAGGACGGCGAGCATCAAGGTTGCTCCTTGACGTTTGTGATTTGGTCATTTGGGGAGCCGCCGCCGCCGCCGCCGGAAGCCGCCCATTCAAATTCCGCTCGCATGCCCACGCACGGATCAAAGACCGCTGCGCTCGCGCGCCAGCACTCAAAGTCGTACGAAGACAATGAGAGCAACAAAAGAGGAGAACGAGGGCCGATGGTTAACTCCTGATGGGGCAGCTGTCAGCACGGCGATGGGGTGAAAAGCGCGCCGATGTCATAATCATCACGGCAGTCCCCCGTCTCCACGGCGACGCCGCAGCCCACATCAAATAAACGACGACGCACTCGCACTCAAGATGCGACCGAGGCCTTTCTCATCGTGTCCTTCGTCAGCTCGCCGAGTTAATGTGATGCAAATTCGTCAGGATGTTGCTATGCTCATTCTCACAAAGACGATCACACGCGGAAGAAATTGGTCTTAAAAAACAAGAAAAATGAAACGATGAAGACTTCTGCAAAGACAGACATCAAAAAAAGGCCAACCGGCCGATTGCAGTTTTTTGGGCGTTTGTGACACCTCAAATTATAAAACATCAAAACCAAGACTGGCAAGGCTCGAGTTGAGCATCAGTGGCTTTTTTGTTTTTTTACATGACGTTCCTCATTCACGGTCCACTTCCGGTCGGTAACTGTACGAGAGTCAATTTATGCCGAATGATACGCCAAGGTTGCTAAAAACAAGTGAAAGCTCATTTTCAAATTGTACAAGTCGAGTGAGTCAGAGGACATTCTTGTTGTCAAATTCTTTGCTCAAACATGACTGCACTCCACTCTATACGGCACGTTTGCTGAAATGATGGTAAACTATCCGACAGAAAATGAAAATCGACTGATCGACTTCCTTCAAGCAAAAACGGTGCCAAATTAGCACGTCTCCGTCTCTCCCCCCTCGGGGTGGCCAATTTGTTAGAGACGGTCGGGGAGTTTGCTCGCACTCTGAGGCCACGATAAAAGTGTTTCCGATCCACTGGAATTGGCACGCTAAATGCCACGGCAACAGCTCGGCCTCTGCGCGCAGCCCAGCTCAGCAGTTGAAGATGTGTCTGCTCGTACAGACAACAACACACACACACACACACACACACACACACACCCACAAAGTCACGGTTTGGCATTTGCAATTTTTTATTTTTTTAAACAAACTGCTGGAGAGTTGAATGACTAAATAATCGGAACGGTTTGTATGATGTATATTGAATGTTAACGTATTTAAGCTAGCATGCTAGCTAGTTGAATGGATGAGCCTCGTGTTTGTGTTGAATAATTTAACTCCAGAAGATCGTCTTTTTTGTTCCGTTGACTGTGTCCAAGCTTGATCGCAGGTGATGCTTTCTGATTCTCGCCACGTTAAGTGCTTACACAACGTCTTGCGCCAAAAAACAAGACTTTTGGCGCAACATTTGAGTTTTATAACAGGGTCTGTCCGTATAAGCGCCTAATCGCCACCCCCAGGGTGGATTCCAGTCTGCAGTAAAAGCGAGAAATTACTTGTGGGGAGAAAAAAACAAAAAAACATCACCTCGTCATGAGAGCTGTCATCACAGCCGCAAATGAAAAAAAGCCAAATCCAATTCTCCATTCCTGCACCAGCTGTTTAGTGAATTAATTAAAGATTTCGTCGCACATCGGGCCATGGTGACATGACAATATTTGCATGCTGATGACAGCGGAGACTCTCGGGGTCTTCATTTATGCGCTTTTATTTCAATCCACTTCAGGTTTCTCTAAATCGAGAGACGAGCGGCGTATATTGGGCATGACCTCGCTGCAGCGCTATTTTACATAAAATTCATAAGCAGCGAAGAGAAAGTTGCAGTCGCCTACCGATCCGCTACTTGGACACCCTTCTCGAGCAAAAAAAGACGTTAGAGGTGTCAAAGTCATTTTTGTGAACGGGCCACATTGTGGTTCCGGTTTCCCTCAGAGGGCCGTTATGACTGCCAACTCATATAAATCACCTCACATTATCACTTACACACAACACATTGATACAAAGCTAGTTTTGAAATCAAAAGCCAGTAATAAATGGCAATATCTCATATCTCAATGTTGTTAAAAGTGAAGAAAAAGTTGAAGCACATGATTTTCCCTTCGCGGGCCACATAAAATGAGGTCGCGGGCCACATCTGGCCCCCGGGCCTTGAGTTTGACACGTGTTCTAAACTGTACTCGAGCCGCCGTCAATCAACGAGGGAGAGAAATGCCAACGCGTTGAAGGTCGGAAAAGTTAAGGCGGCTCCCTTCTGCACACACTATGGATGCGCATGGCATAAATCACATTTTTGTAGGTTGTCAAAAGTAAAAGAAGGACGTCTGCGCTTCCTTTTGCGAGGCGTGGTGCTTATTTTGAGCGACCATATAATATTCTTCAGGTGTTGGAAAATCTGTTCAAGAATGGCTGGCGGGCGACGAGGAGGACTGCCGGCAGTGTATGAGTTGATGAGATGGCTCCTCTTGATGACGAGCGGCAACAAGCACAAAAGAAATGAAGATAATTGCAAGGCTATCGAGTGAAACGAACGTGATCTACAATGAACGCCTTTGGTGCGTTCTCCACGTTCAAAATACACACAACTACTTTAAATCTTTTGTTGGTTCCTACCGTGTAAGGAAAAGTAAAAGCGACCTTCAACAAACACGGGAGGACAAAGCTGGCGGAAAGCGCCAACAGGAGATAAATCCGAAGCGAGACGTCGCAGCAGCATTCTTCTTTTCTTTTGATATGACCTTTTTTTGTTACTTTTGTTCATAACTTGAGCGCTTCGCGACGCAAATCTCCCTTCATCGGGTACTGGCGAGTTTCATAAATCCGTCACTCACAGGACAGCGAGCCGCTCGACAAGCCCATTTTCGATGGCGCCGTTTAATCACTCCATCAGCAGCGGAAGACGGATGCGCAACATGCCGCGCCGCGCCCTCCCCAATACAAGTCCAAACCCCATCGACTGGACCGCGCTTCACATACGGCAGAAATAACCTTTGACATCTGGCGTTCAATGTTAGATAAGATGTTTTTTTTTTTTTGATTGCCAATTGAAAATGGAAATGGATGGATCGCGGCGATCTCGAGAGCGGCGTACGAAAGACGAGCGAGGAGGAGGAGGAAGCGGGTCGGCTTTCTAATCCTGATGCAACCCAAACCGGTTTGTCATTGCGCACTTCAAAGGGTACATGACGAAATCCTCCCCGAGGTATTAGAGGAACGCTGTCATCGCAAGCCCGTCCTCGCCTAAGGCTTCAAAAAGTCAGTCGGGCGGGAGTGTGTGGGGAGAACATGTGCCTCGAATGCCGGTACAGTCGCCGCAGCTTTGGATGGCTGAAATCTTTTAAGAGTTTCCAAGAAGAGGCGGCTTTCAGCTCAGGAATTTGCGACTCATTGTGTGGATGCCAGCTGCCTTCTGTAAAAGCAGAGTTTCGTTCAGTGCCTCGGACGGAGGCGATCTGCCCGCGCACTGACGACAGCAAACCAAATCAAACGTTTTGCATGCGTCGATGATTTTGCTGAGCTGGCAGATTGTTACCTTTCTTATCCATTATTGGAGTCCACGCTTTTGCTGAGCGTGGACCGGAACCAACAAAGGACAACACAAATTAGGAGGTGACGAGTTTCCGTTGCGACCATCAAGGGCTGCAATTTAAAAAAAAAAAAAATTCTATCAAGAAATGACTACTGGGAGCTCATGGAAATTGAATTGGGATTAAAATGTTGTCTTCTCGTGACCTTTCAAACATCATTTTCTAAGAAAAATGTTAACTGTACTCAATGGCGCGGAGGGTGTGTGCAAGTTCCCGCACGGAAAATGCACCCTGAATGCATCTCGTTGCTACCAGCGAGCGTTTGACGTCATGTGATTCTGTCATCACTGAACATGCGTCGCCTTGACCGCTAAAGTACCTTTGGACGCGTCCACCGAAGACGTCTTGATCTCGCAAAATGGAGCAAACGTGGACGAAAAACAACAATCACCATGAGCTCGCTCTTTTAGCGGCGATAGCGCCGACAGTGGGAGAAAGTTTGCCAGCGAGGGAGGGAGAAAATGAAAGAGATAAATTGAGAGTCCGTCTGCTTGGGTCCCACTCGGCAGCACCGTGATAAGGTTTATCTCCGCACGCTAACAAGTTGGCCCGGTCCGCCTCTCCGGTTCCCAGCCGTGGGTTGAGTCCCACCGGGGGCGCACATTTGTTTGTGCCGCGGCTGCTTTAAAACTTTTTTTTTTTCTGACAGAAATAATTTCTGTCTTTTAAACTTAAGATTCCCTCCTTCATCTCCTCGCACACAATTTTCTGTTGTATCGTTCACCAAAATGAGCAAATTACAAAAGCTGGACTTGAAAAAAACGTTTTTGTCAAAAGAAATACAAAAATCAGGGATGTACCGATAGCCTTAGAACTTGTGATTCATAAAATTTCAATTGACACAATGACGGATTGTGAACAAAGATCTTTGTGTCTTTCTGACGCAAATGACGATTCATCGATAATGGCAATTGAAACTATTGGCGACGGAGACTTTCTCCATTATTTATTTTTTTTTTTTTTTGCTTTTAAGAATCAGAGGCCGGTATCAGCATCGTTCACGAGGGTCCAATACTTTCAAATCAGGCTGTTATTGCCAAGATACTGGTACCCCTCCCTAAAAAACGTTTTTAATGACAAATGAGCAAATCAGAAAGTCAAATCTTAAAAAAAAAAAGGAATCGTAAGCTTGCAGGTCACTTTTACTTTCTCACTTCCTTTTAAATGTTCTCTAAGCGAGTTGGCCTGCCAGGAGGCGCTGGAGAATGGGATGCAGGAGAAGCCTTCAAGCTGTGAGGAGTTGCGTGTGTCCCAGAAGTGTAGAAGAGAAGAGGTGAGGCGGGGGTGGGGGCGGGGGGGTGCCGCCGCTGCTGAGTTAAGCTCCTAATCAGCGTCCGCTCTGCATGAAGGGCTTAGAGTCACTCCATTTAATGCCACCTTCTCTTTAGTCAAAAATGGCAAAGTAAGTTGCAGACAACCTCGATCGCCCCCCACCGCAAAACAAAACAAAAAAATAAAAACGTGACGTGACGTGACGTGACGTGCATTTGGAGCAACCTTGCATCGACACGGTCCACTCACGGTTTTTATCATTTGCTCCAATTTTGACGTTCTATCCTTCCACATTTCGAAACCAGGTCAACCCATTGCAATTTCTAAATATTAATAATTACATACGACATTTTCAAACATTTTCTATGAAAAATATCCCAGTCAAATTAATTCTCAGTTAATAAGACAAATTTTTGGCGGCCGATTCCAGAGTAAAAGTCTCAAATTAAGAGATATTTAAAATAGTTTGAGACCAAATCATTACATTACATTCAACATCAAAGTTCATTCCGGAAATCTTCGGGACTATTGTTCACATTTCCCAAATGAGTTCATTTTTTTTACGCCTAGCTCAGCCACTAGTTGCCATGGTAACATAATCTGCACGCACCATTGAGACATGGCCGCCTCTCCAAAACGGGCTCACTCCTGGGGATATAAAGTGTCATATATTTTTGAGCATTTAAGGTATTTTGGAACCTGTGCCAGCAGAAAAAAATGGGAGGAACATGCAAGCTTCACATGTGCACAGGTTCCAACCCAGAATTTCAGTCCGGTGAGGCGGACACGCAAACCACTCTCTCCAATCAGCCCTAATTTGCTTATCTTTGCTCCAATGGAGAACGATTTAGCCAGTGTGGTCGTCCAGCGGCACAATTTTCATGAATAAAGGCCAAATTGTATCACAACAGCTTGCATCATCCGCTGGATGCATCTCAGAAAGTTGAGAGTTCAGCAACGGCTTTTGCCGGCACGCTCAGGTGCTTCATTTCTTTGTGCAGGCAGCGGAAAAGACGAGCGGAATCCTACGAGACGCGGCTGGAAATATATTAATTGACTCGCCGCCGCTTCCAGTCAGGTGTAACGCACATTGGTGGGGATACGTCTGGCAAGGCCTTCTGGGAAATCCCCTCGCCGCACGTCGCGGACGAGCAGCTGATGCCTCACCTTAACTCGGCCTCTCAGTGGCGAGGCGAACAGACGAAAGGGGCCGACGGAGAGGTCGTAATCGGATCCTGGAACATTGATTTCCGCTCGGGTGTCCCGCAACCATTAAGATAATTGTGTGATCACTTTACAGAATTCTTCTCAGGTGGCTAAAGTAACTTGACTACTACCTCCGCTGCCTCATTCCCAACACCACTATCACCCGCCGAGCTCGGCACTTAGCAAAAGTATAACTGCATTAGACAAATTGAAAATGTGCCCTGAAATATCACTTTTCAGGCCGCTGCAAAGTGAATTCAAAGTGTTTCCTCAGACTTCTAAACCCAGTCAGATGAATCACACAACTGCGTTTTGACATCGTGTATTAGAAGTGGCGGACTCAAGTCACATGACCGGACTCGAGTCAAACATTAGTCGTCGATATAAGGACTTGCTCGACAAAAACGTAGGACGGATTCGACAACAGTTTTGATTTGACGCACTGCAGAAGTGACCCGACTTTGGAGTTTTTCACCCCTTTTTTTTTTCGAGATTTTGAACACTAAGATAGGAGCAACACCTTTAAGATGGGGAATATAACAACACACAGGCATAGTTTTTTTATCCTCTGCTAAAAAAAAATCAACAACAAATATTACTGACACATTGAGAAGCTGAGACCCTCTCAATGTACTGCATATCGACATGTGTATTATGCTGCCCCCTGGTGGCCGAGACGCAAAGCCAAGAAGGAGGAAAAATAAGGATTCATTCTTTACATTCAATTTAATTACGTTACATTAATGTGTCTTCATAAAGTACAATATTATAGAGAACTCGTTTTCTTCTTCAATCTCCGATTTATAGCGGCTCACAATAATATAAAAACGTTTCTATCGCTAAAACCTCTCTTGTTTTGGATGAACACTTGTGCCTACTTTGCTATTGTTTTCATGTTGGTCATGAAGATGGTCCCTGGAGAGCCAAGGATTTTTTTTTCTTTTTAGTGAGAGAACCACTGTTTTATACAAATAAAAGCGCTTTTGTTACATCTCCACCTGTTGTCAAATGCGCTGTATAAATAAAGTTGGATTGGATTGTATTGCCCTTGCCTTTAATTAGCCCTGATGTGAGATCCTATCGACAAAATCTATATTAGACGAAAGATTAAGTGACTACAGAGGGGATAATCGCAGCGGTAAAAAAAAAAAAAAAATTCTAATCCGATCCTCAAAGAACCTTTCCACGCCCGGTGAGCTATGGCGGACAAAGAGGAACTCCCTCAAAGAGACCTTTTGAACCAGTGAGGCTGGGTTATCGTCCATGTTGGCGATTAGTCTGTGTCAGCACGTTTATACAAAAACGTGAGCGCAAACTGGTAGGAAGCAGCGAGGAAGGCACGACGTGAGGGAAAAGGCATTTAACGCGGGGCGGGGGGGGAGTGGCGAGGGGATCAATTGAACATGGCGCCCAGCTTCATTTCTCATACTGGCAGAGGGCAAGGAGAAAAATGGGCTGGCAGAGCGGCATTATTGAATCAACACCTGTTTTCTGTGAGTAAAAATGGATTTAGAAGAAGTGGGTGGGAAGGCTCGTTTGATTTAAAATAGGTCTGCTATTTCATCTTTTGAATTCCATCCACAGTGGTGTGCTTGTCAAATAGTTGAAAATATTGAACATGAACCTTTTACATGGTGGCGGTTATCACAAATAATTGGTGAGAAGCCCATTCTATTACTGCGCATGAATGAACACGCGCGTGACTAAACATGCTGTAGATGTTTTGCACTGTGGCCTATTTGTATTCATTGTGTTGACTTCCATTGTACAACGTGGCAGTTGTCCTGAAAAGCTGGCGCAGAGGAACAACAAAGAGCCAAACGACTTACCTTTCTCTCGGGAGATTTGGTGGCAAAAACGGGCATGTGACAGGCCAGAAGCGGACACCAAAACGGCGCTGTGGTCTTGCCCTCGTGCTCCCCGTAAAGCCAGCCGGGCGAATTTTCTTCGCCTGAAAAACATAAAGAAATACAAAACAAGAGTTAGACAAGAGCTTTTTTCCACACATACAGAAAAATCAAAGGAGGCAAAGTTCAATTTGACTTTCTTCAAGAGTTTTCTCTCCAAATTCGAATCGCCAAACTTGACGGCGCATTCGATAGAAAATGGCTCCTCACGTCAATATGCGCGCACACTTTGTTGTCCGAACAAGCAGGCAACTCGTTCGAGACTGATAAGAGTGAGTTAAGCATTGTTTTAGATGATTTTCACAGTAGATTGATTCGTTTCACGATCCAGACCATGTATAAGAGGTATGCGCCACCTTGTGGTGGATTAAGGTATTACATCTAACCGGCATACACAGACTTTCCAACCAATCATTTTACAAATCAATTGACCTATTTCGGGCTATGAAAAGGAAAAGCGATTAAAATTGATCCATTGATTATTTTAAGTCCCAGCTCAAGCAAAGATAGACAAAGAAAAAGAGTAAGTATCACAATAAAAATAATAGTAAGAAGAAAATTGAAAGAAATAGAAGGGCTATTCAAGTTCTAGGTGGTCGTGTTAAAGCAAAACTCCAATTTCACTGTTGTCTTCATATTACACTTTCATTTGGGCCTCTGCATTCAATTTCAGGCCAGACTGCAATTAGTTTCTTTGACTGATATAAACCGGCCAACTAAAATCAACCAAAATGAGTTTTTGTTATCATTTATACCATCCGCCCTTCTTTTTTTTCCCCCATGTTTCATATTGTTAATGTTTGAATTTTCAGGATGGGGCCATTGATATTTTTTAAATCTTTGTACTGCAGAATGAGGTTCTTTTCTAGTGCAGTCCAATTGATTCATTGACAAGTTTTGTTTTAGCCGTGAAGCTGCGCAGCACCCCCATCCGTCCGTCCGTCCTTTTGTGGCGCCGCAGCTCACGAGGCGAGAAGAGGAAGGCGGCGGCGGACGGCAGCGAGCACAAATTAGCCTTGACCTTCAGTCTTCCCAACCTGGTAATGATGATGAATAACCGTAAACAACATTAACGAGCCCACACATACCGGCAGGTTCCGTAGACACGCAATGGAAGGTCTGTTTTCTTTCCATTAGTCCACTCTTAAACTCCTTCTAAAGAAGAGAGGTCATATCAGTGCTTTTCTACTGCGCCGTGTCTCTTTCAAGGGGAAAAGTGTCAACTGTTACAAAGTGGGGAGAAAAAGAAACGCAAAAGATATTTTTGTTGACTTGGCCTTAAGATTGTACATTGCAAAGGACAACCGGAGTGCACCAGTCGACGTGATGAAATGAAAACGTCAACGCTATTACTCGTCAACGTATTTGTTTTACAAAGACAAATGCGTGAAACGATTGCCCGCACACACATCCGCGTGACCAGCATGGATTTGCCATCGTGTCAGCTTCCTGGTGGTAATTACGGGACGCTTCTGTGACCGACCGACCGAGTCTGCAGAGAGAGAACCGCCAATCAGCGAGTGTGCAATGCAATTATAATTGAAGGAATACATTATTTAATGTTATTTGTATTAATATTTTAAAGGGAGACGCGTGGACCCAAGGACACGCGGCTAACCTTTCGATACTGACCCGAAAATCAGCATTTTCTCAATTAGGGACACCTACACTTTGGCCTTAATTGAACAAAATGCCCCCAATTAACTTAATGCGGAATTTGTCCGCGAAAGCAGTCAAAGTCAAGGTTACGCGCACACACACAAATCTCGTCCATGAGCCACTTCAATGTCCCTCGTGTCACATTTAGAGTATACGCTTTGCAATGACAATAAATGTTCTAATTTAATGGAATAAATTTTTTGAACTGTAAATTAAACTTGTTTTTTTCCCCAGTTTGGCTGGTCCTGCTATTTCTATTTCTACTAAGGTGCGACTTGTACGTACTAAATTCCAAGCTCGGACTGGCACCCAAAATCCCTGTTGGCAAATCGTGTTGACTTTCTGCGCATTATCGTCTTTCCATTGGTCGTAATGACGCAAACGTTTTTGCCAACCACCAAGGCAGTAGAAGAAATGAAGAAGAAGAAGAAGCAGAAGATGACGCAGGCGTAATAAGCGACCATGATTCTACTTTTGGCCACAATGTGACGCGGGATTCTAGTTAAGGTAAGTCATTTTCAAATGAAAAGAAAAATTGATTCTGCAAGCGGAAGTCATTCGGTGGCGTCAACACAGCCCGAGGACGTTGGCAAATTCCTTCAGTCGCCCTTTTACCACTCTGAGAGTGTTTTGTCTTTGGAGTTTCCCAATCATTTCTATCTGTACTGTTTGTTGGGGTGCGCTCTGAATAACCAAACTCGATATTTGAACAACGCTTTTGAGTTTCGGTACGGTCGGCGTCAAGCAGTGGCATGCTCTTAGCGTAGCGAAGAGGCAACAGTCATTTTTGGGAGCGAGCCCGAGCGCTAATGTTCTTAATCTTAGTTTTTGCAAATAAATTTCCCAGCCAAAAATTGGACTTCTTTTGCGGAGCGGCTTTTTTTTTTTCACCCACTTCTTTGTGACGCAATTCATGAGTGGCGTAACACCAAAAAATACGATACTTGATGTGCGTGTTTTGACAAAAATTGTGAATACTGTATGATGTACAAATTAAATATAAACATATAGATGTTGTGACAATTAAAACAATAAAACATATCTTGTCAAATGTCAACTTGTGACAAGTGTCCGATATAACAGCTTGTTCCTGGCTACACGTACACAAGAAAGAACCGTTGAAGTGTTTCATTTGCAAAGCATGGCTCTTGCGTCAGTAACACACACACACACACACGCACACACACACACGCACCCCCCTTCCCAAGACACAAAGGCCAAAGATATGGACTAATTAAATACACCAGTGCAATTGATATTTCAGCGTGGATCAATGCGAGTGCGGGATCTGCTAATTAAATGCTTGATAATGTTTACTCATCATAAACATTTGCCACATTTGAGCGTGATGAGATGGAAGGGGGGGGGGGGGGTGTATATGGGGAGGAGATAATCGCAGCCGTTTGACAGACTAATTTCAAGGCTGTGCAAACATCCTTCAAACGCACGCCCACTGAACGCCGCTTTGTTCTGCTGCCTATAATGCTAGGAAGCATGAAAAAAAAAGTGGATTCATCGGCACAAAAGAGGACAGATAAGCTTTACATGGGAGGTTAAGATGATGTTGTTTGAACTTGTGCGGTTGCCATGGCAACCCGGCAATCTGAATCCGGGCTGTTGATGAAAACTAGAAGCCTCGACAGCGGCGCCGTGCCGCGGATTTGGTGGACGTGAGCTCGGGGCAGGTTATCAACGAGTGGATTAAGAAAGTGTGTGTGTGTGTGTGTGTGTGGGCCCGAAAAGCACGGCTCATCTATTGTAGAGCTTGGCAAACTATTTTCATTCTGGGTTGCTTTACATTTTTTCAAGGAGCCGCCCCTCATAATCCAGATGCCAATCAAAGCAAGTAACGACGGCGTCTACGAGGGATGGGAATTGATAAGAATTTAGCCATTCCGCTTTCATCACGATACATGAATATGATTCATAAATGGGGATCCACGGAGATGATGCAATATTTGTTTTGCAAAAATGCACCAAATCTGTCAGACTGCAAGGTCATCTATTGTTTGTTGTCAGGATATGAAAAGTCGTATTTTTCATAAATCAAGTTGTAATATTATGATATTAAAGTCAAAGTTTACCAAAGGGGAGAAAATAACACATTTCAACAAAACTGTACGCTCAATATATTACACCTATTATTCTGGCGACAACACCTTTATTCTCAAAAGAAAATGGACTCTATTCTTAAAAAAAAAAAAAAAAAAAAAAATCACTTTATTCCTGCAGGGATGTCGGATTGATGTGATCACAGGTCTCGATCAAATCATATCTCTTAATCAGCCCAAAGCTTTGGTATGGAGAATGATAAAGTTCCCATTTATCTGGAGGGGTGCTTGCTTAAGCAAGTGAGGAGCATATTAAGCCAAGCAGCCGCAGGCGAGCACCCCCCCGCCCCTCCCGCAGCCCCCCCACACCTCCGCCTGTCCTCTCCGTTCCCTGCAGTGGGGCTGATTGCATATCTCAATCACCCCAACAGCCCCCGTCTCTTGTTTCCCCTCCCATCATGCATCAACCCCCGCCGCCGTCTGAGACCTCCACCCCAACTCGGTGGGGAAGCCATTAATTCCGCCAGTTGCAAAGCCCATTAATTAGCTAACGCCTCAGGCTAGTTCATAAAGACCCCCGGCAAACAACGGTGGGCCAGTGCGTCAACCGCATTAAGGCAATTTAGATATCTTTTTTTTTTTTTAATTTCAATTTGAATTCTTTCACATCTGGACTAAATACAACTGAAGTGCACTCAACAAATGCACAGTCCCGATTTGAGCAAAAAGTGTCATTATGCACACTTTGAACATTTAATTTCTTGATTGTTTTGCACACCACTTGAAGTAGCAAGTGAGCCGCACATGGAGAATCACTTTTAGAAGATGTACCACAATTCGACCCAATAAGAAGTTTTTTTTTATTTCAAGCCATCCAATGTGGGTGGGGCAAAGTTTGCTGTTCTCGTGGAAGATTCAACTAATATAACCAAGTCAACAGGTTGCAACATTTTGTAATTAAACAGTCACGACATTAGGATGGGGCGTCATGCCGTTAAATGGCAATTTAGCCAGAAGCCTGCCGCAGGGGTTGCAGCAATCTGCTGTTAAGCGCCTGCAGCGCCGATATAACCGTTGACCAGTTTGCATATAGGCAACTTTCTGCCGATCAAATGTATCCGTGATGAAAATCAACCGTAAGCAATCAATCAATTGGATTATAGCGCTCACTAAAAATAAAAAAATAAAAAAACATCCAACAAACATTGTCAGGGCTGAAGAGCCGACGGTGGCGAGGAAACACCTGTGATGGCGCGCCATCCGTGAAATTGAATCAACAACTCCCGGCTTGTAATTACACTTGCTTAAATGGGAAGGCAACGTGTGGGCGTGATAGAATTAACGCAATGTTGCCAAGCGGACCATGATGGTGCTGATCCACTTCCAAATGGGCCTGCAGTGGCAACCGCGAGGGCCTCTTGCACACAAACGGACTCCGATCCATTTGAATCCACACAACGAACAACTGTTTTGTATTTTTTGTGTCCCCATCAGCATGATCCATTTTCTTCAGTAACTCCGACTTCTCTCACCACCATCACCTTCGGCACACAAAAAACGTTTGTGTGCTTCAACACGACGACACAATGGGATGACGTCAGCATCTGGTGTGACATCTTCTTTTGTGATCGGAAGGTGATAACTGCCTTCAACGTTACGGGTTGGAAGGAGACATTTTTTTTTTCTCCAAAATTGTCTGTTGACCACCTTCCTCATTTTTTGTGGCTGCCGCTTTATACAGCAGAGCGCCAACAAGGCAGAAAATGACCCATTTGACCCATTATTATCAAGGCTCTTCCGATCGGGGCTGCCGACTCCGACCAAGAGTCAGATCAGCTGAGGAAGTGCACATTTTTCAATCGGATTTAATTTTTAGAGCCACTTTTAATAATCTCGCAATGAATTTTTCCATTATTGACGAATCATGCATCCATCTGAAGCACTTATTTTCATGCGCTGGTGGAGCCTTTCAGCTGTCGTCAAATTTCCATCCCTTTATTCTCCCAAAAAACAGGACAATATTTCAAATTGACAGAGCAGAAAATGAAAAAAACATTTTTTATGATTCAATTCAATTCAATATTCCCTTTATTAGTCCCACAATGGGGAAATTCGAGATTCGAACCCAGGCCTCCTGGGGAGACTGGGTCCTGAACGCGGCGCCTTAGACCACTCGGCCATCAGTTCCCGGTTTGGTCTTCAACATGCGCCGCGTTAAGAAAAAGGAGGAAGGACGCGCAAGTCGCAAAGTACAAGCTGCCAGTGATCGTTTTTGGTGATGAAGGCATTGATCGGCATAAGCCCAGAACGTAACGTCCGACTGAAATCGCGGCGATTTTTTTTTAATTTATTATTTTTTTTTTTTAAAGGTACATTTCTGCTGCCTCCGCAGGCAAAAACTTTTTTTCACTTTGTAATTTTAACTTAATCATAATCTATGCTTTGTCATTTGTTTGTGACCTTTCACTTTATGTTGGGATTTGATTTTTTATTTTTTTCATAGCCTCTTGCGTTCTTTGCGCCGGTGGTGGATGAATGGTGCTGTCGAATCGGACTCGCCTCGCCTCGCTGAGTGACATTGAAGTTTAAAAGCTGCTGATGGAGCAATATAAAAACTTCTTTTACTGTCATTTTATGAAAGGCATCTGCTCTTGTATTTTTTTATTTCATGACCACAAGGGCGGCACGCTTGACTCGTGGTTAGCACGCCCGCCCGTCAAACGCGTCTGAGGTTTTCTCGGTCTTGGCGAAGCCGTTCACAAAAGGGACAGAAAAGTAAGATCATTAATTACAACTTTACTCTTGAAACATGACAACAATTTATCCAAACAAAATTTACGAGACGTACTTTGCTTTGACTGTTTCACTTTTATTCTCGACTAAAATGGGATTTTAATTTTAACCGTAACATTTCCACTTTTTCCCCTCAAACTAGGGCAACGTAATTAATATTATGCCATTAAAGGCGGTAGAAATAGCGGCCGTGTTTAATTGATATCATAAAATGATGACTTGATCTTGGAAATAATACATTATTCTCATGAGAGCAAAATGTCTTTTCTCCAAGAAAAATGAATTTGAGCGGCACGTTGGAAGACTGGTGAGCACGTCCGCCTCACAGTGCGGAGGTCCGGCTTTCCTGTGAGCCCCCCGATTGGCTGGCGACCAGTCCAGGGTGTACCCCGCCTATAATGTCCCAACAAGCAAGGATGGGCTCCAGCATGCTTGCGACTCTCGTGAGGATCAACGGTTCGGATTACGGAAGCGCATGGATGGAAATATGAATTTGTTAAAGTTGAACTTTAATTTAAATTCCCTTGAGCCCTGAAATGGTCCCCAGAAAGTTTGAGCACCCCTGATTTAAAACCTCGGCAAGAATTAGCGCAGCTCATCCCCGGATAAATGAAATTATTTTGCCGTTCCTGTGCCGTCATTTTGCTATTATTTTGGCTCCGACTATCACCCGTCCCCAAACGCTGCACCGGCGCCAGCGCCCGCCTCGAGCCGCCTGCCGCGCGCCTGATAAAAAGGTGCGAGCCGCAAGGAGCGGGGAGTGCGCGCGAGCCGCCTGAGCGCTCCGCCGGAGAGCCTGCAGATGTGCTGCAGTGAGTCAAGAGCCTGTGGCTGCCATCCAAGGTTGGCATTGTGCGCTGGAGGGATGGCAGCTCGGCGCCCACCGATCGCTTTGCGCACGCACAGCAACAGATGAAGAATGCAACCTTTCTGGCCCTCTCTTGACCCTCGCCAACCCGGATCTAATTGCTTAAAATGCACACGAATACCTTCGCCTCGGTGCTGGCGTGACCTCGGAGATTACGCGAAGAGGCAACGGAGAGATGCAAGCCGCACACAAAAACACAGACGTTGTGTAAAAAAATCAAAAAAAAAATCAATAAATGGCGACACAGGCACAAGAAAACAATGAAGGAACGGCAGAGGAGGGAGAGTGCGGTCATTATATGAGACAATAAATGGTTTGTGTTTCAGCCCAAAGTAGCAGGTTAGACTCCTTAAAACAATACTTCAATTTTTATAGATTAAAAATTCAGTTTTGTTGAGATGAAAAAAGAAAATACAGAAATAATTTTAGCCTGTCTTTGTCTGGTATAACACTGATCATTAGTAGATATCTTGCATATGAATTATTCTTGTTTGGTTGCTGAATTACTATTTGCCAGCATGTGGGCGAGCGTATGCGAGTGCGTGCGTGCATTTGCATTTTCTTACGTTGCGCAATCTTGGCCAAGTGCAGTCGGTTGACCCAGGAGATCTTGCTGAGCGGGTTTGGCGTGTTGAAGACCACCATGAAGCTGACGGGCCGACCGGACCTTCAGGAGAACGACGACAACAACACCGTAAGTTTTGGTTCATTTGGGATTTTTAGACACATTTGGAAGAGAC
This sequence comes from Idiotropiscis lumnitzeri, assembly GCF_059441095.1. Taxonomy (NCBI): domain Eukaryota; kingdom Metazoa; phylum Chordata; class Actinopteri; order Syngnathiformes; family Syngnathidae; genus Idiotropiscis; species Idiotropiscis lumnitzeri. Next base: position 1,387,430 of record NC_142401.1, on the reverse strand, counting down.
CTGATTCCCAAATGTCACTTCCCCTTTTTAAGCTGCCATGAGGCACATCGTAACCATGCCCCCCCCCCCAAAAAAAAATAAATAAAAATTGGACCCGGAATGGGACAGTAAATCCAGCCTAAACGTACGAGCAAAAGTCACTTAAGACGGCGGCGAAGACGCTTTCGAAGGCTTTTGCTTGGTTATTGAGGGCTTTGTTGCTTCTGGCATATTTAAAACAAGTTGACGAGGCTTCCGACTGCCAAATGGTTCGAGAGTCACCCCGGCGGGGCTTTGAAAACCTTCAAATGTGATTTGTGATCACCAGTTAAGTGCGCAGTCCAAAGAAAAACGCTTCGGGACGTGTCCAAGTCATGAGGGGGGGGGGGGCGTCATTTAGTAAGCAAATCCTTGCTTTAAACTTGTTGCATCTATAAGCAATTATAATTATGAACTAATTAATAAATGTGTATTTCTAGCGATTATTGGCCACTTGGTTGCGATCTTCCCAGACTTGGTACGAGTTCACTTTTTTTCAAGTAAAGTCGTTGAACGACTACTACACCAGAATATAATATATTGTTCATGAATGAGCCAAAACTCGTCAATTTGGTGTGGCAGCAGAAGAACAAGTTCAAGAAACAGAAATGCATCTTTATCTGGAAATGCTGTTAATTGGAATCACTTCACTAAGTAAAAGTGTTGCGATTATTGTTTGTAAAGGTGGCCGTTTTGTTGTAGGAGAAAAAAATAAAAAAATTGTACTAAAGTACAGCGTGAGAGCAACTTGCCACCTCTGCTGCTTTCAACACGACGGAGCAATGTCATTTATTTGGGCTGTGCCGAGGCGGAGATTGAAGGTGGGTGTCGTGAAGCGCAAGAGCTGTTATTTCTCTAAGAAAAGGACAGGTATTCATTGGAAATTGAGAGATAACGGGGGTCCTCCACCACAGTTGGGCGTTTTATTGATTTTTAAACGGACACAAAATGCTGTCGTTGGATGAGGTCAAAAGAGCATGTTGCCTCGCTATCCGACATTATTTTTCATTGAAATACTTCGCTGGGACAAGACGAGACTTTAAAACCGTTCACGATCTATGGCGGCAACAGGCTGGGAAATTTCACATTTCTAATGTGACACAATCATTCACTCTCACGGGTTACGTTCCATTTTGTGTCCAAGCGAAAAAAAAAATTTGCACCAAGAAACAAATGACTAGAAATAATCAATATCAGGCATGGATTTTTGTGTCACTCCATCCCAGGTACGGATTTTTAAGTTTTTTCAAGTGTCTGAAAATGGCTGGCATTGAATGAGTTGATTTTAAAACCTCCTCAAATCAAATGTGCTCATTTTTAGTGTTCAGATTGATTTTGGAGGATTTTCGGAGTCTGTTGGAGAAATTGTTTGTCACGCGGCTAACGAGCGGCGGCTTTGTTAGCTCGTCCACCCTCGTTTAACAGGCCAGCAAAGCCTACAGATGGCATCGGTACCCGCCCGCCACAGATGAGAAGATTTCACAGGACAACACCGGGGAGCATGTCAGCACGACATCCAAGCTGCGCTGGATGACAGACGCTCGTAAGTAACAAGCACTCATTAATCTTTAGCCCGTCGCTTGGGCATTAATGCCGTAAACCGGGACAAACGGATGGAAAGTGCACAGACAAGCCATACATTAATAATGTGCTCTGTGTGGTTTTTAGACAGCTGGATTGACAAGTCGCCAAAGAGCCAGCTGGCAAGCTTGCGCATGTGCTTCAACATGGGCCAAAAAAGCAAAAAAGAAAAAAAAAAAAGCTCTTGATGTTGACACAGCTACCTCATTTCGGGCTAAAGTTCTGACATCATCATCAAACTGTTATTGCCTCGCCAGCGCTGCGCTAGTGGGCTTGTTTTTAACTGCCAATTGTGGTATTTTTGTCTTCGAAACAGTCACTCCTACAACTTTTCAGAGACGTCCCATAAATTAACTCATTTACTGCCATTGACGGCTAAAGATATCAAAGATTTTTTTTCACTTGGCGGTGTGGTAGTGAATGAGTTGGTTTTCAAGTTGGGGTGGTAACAAATGGTTTTAATTCACCAACCAAGATTAAACATCTCAAATCAAGGCAAAAATATGTTTGTGCTTTGTTTGCCAGGCGATTTATTCATCAGGCAGTTTGAGTGTCAGAACATTTTGCCCCCCCTCACCAAAGAAAACACAAAAAATGCACAACAGTCACCTCATCCTGTTGTGGGAGAAAGCTCGACATCACAAGGAGGAGTTTGATAGCAAGAAGAAAGTCAAAAGGAGATTTCTTTTTTTTTCGAGTACAGAGGGCGATGGCAGGTGGGAAAAAAAGTACATTTTTCATTTCATGGGACTTTAAGTTTAATACACAGAATTTTCTGTCAGCCGGGCGACTGCGTGCTTGTCACTCCAAAGTGCGCGAGTGCAGCCGAGTCGTCATCATTCAGGACAGGTTGTGACAATCACACAGCTCGGACCCAGAAAATTGGCCCACGCTGAAGGCGCACACGCTCACGCTGGATGTGTGCGCCGCATTTCATCATGCGCTACAAGCCCTACTTGACCTTCTGTCTTCACATGGCCAAGTCAAGTCCCGGCTCTCGTACTTCTAACGACCACAACCCTTTTAAGGCCGCTAACGCCATTAGCGACAAGGCTAGCCACCGAGCTAATGTTTTGACAGCCGATGCTGAGCAAAATGCGTTTGATTGCCGTCCAGCGCTTAGCCGCATTTGCTACATAATCCAATGAAGAAATTGTGAACCAATCGGATGAAAGCTGAATGGAATAGTGATGATGGTGATGCAACGCCTCCTTGGAGTTACCTTTCATCTGCAGTTAGCAGTTTAAACATTCATTTTCGTTTTTGGTGCATCGACGATGCAGAAGGTCCAAACTCGTTACTTACGAGTGTTTGTTTGTGTTGTGTTGGCAAAAGGTTACAAATGAAGGCACGGGTTGCTCGCCACAGCGTCAGAGTAGCTCCAAGGATACGCTACGATTTTGGCGCAAATACAACCACGAGAAAAGTTAAGCTCTTTGCCAACTTTTGGCAGCTGCAATTTGCATTTCTGGAATTTGAGTCTTCGTGAGATTTGCTGGTGCAAACAAATAACACACACGGATAACATATTGTGCTCTGGGTGAAGACAGAGGCAAATTTTCATTTCTGACACCTCTACGGCGGCCGCAGCTCTGTGTTCCAACGTAACGACGGACGGCATTAAAAAGAAAAAAAGTCATAAATAAAAAAGATTCATCTGACTGAAGTTCTCAGGAGACCGATGTTGCGCTTGTGACATGCGCCAGTAACGGATGGATGCTAGGATTTCCATGCTCAAGCCATCATTTAAAATGGAATGCGGTGCCGCGTTCCAAAAAATGTAAATATATTTTACTGGAGGCTCAAACAACAACGGGCTCTTTGTCTGCGGTGGCGAACGCGACAAGAGGCAACGTGTGTGTTGTTTATTTAGCTGACGTAAGCATTATTCTCATCAGAAAGTTCGCATGAATCAATGCTTAGCTACTCCGAAGAACTTTTTGATGTAACGTTCAACAGTTTACTGTTGATAAAAATGCTAAATCATATCATTGCTGTCGGGTGAGAACCTGCTATATCCAAATAGGTCTTCCATTTCAGATTTTTTCACTAATCAATACTTTCGGTCTGTCCCCTTGTTGTGGGTTCTTCTTCGGCATAACTAACCAATTTCAAGAGCTGAAACTACTTTGCAAACCAATCTATTCAAGCTCAAATGTCTCATTAAAATTGTACATTTCTTCTTTCGTCACTTTGCGGGAGCCGTGTAGCATGAGGTCGCCTCAAGATTGATACCAAATGATCATTGTTTTGGACAATATTATTTGTCGAAACAGTCAAAGTAATCATCTGAAAAAACTGCGGACATTCGTGTATATGTCCAAGTTGTGGGCGACCAGTCATGGCAGAACAAAGTTAGCTAGCACCAAATTCTCGCGCTGTCCTGAGACGCCTTCCGATTCAGTGTCCTGTTCCACGGTGACTTTGGATAGTTTCCAAACATCGTCGCGAAAGCGCTTTCTTTCCAGTCTGACATCTTAATGGGATTGAAGCACGAGTGACCGCGAAGGCCACGGCACGCACGCTCATCATTTTCTCACTCAGCCTCCTGACCTCCGAATGTGGACGGCTTTTTTTTTTTTTTTTAAATTCTTTTTAACTTCAGGTTTCTGTCATCAATCTTTAAGTGTCGCCTCTAAGGAGAACGTCAACCAATGATAGCCATCTTGTCGATTCCTACGTTTCTGTTGAAAATGGACTCATCTATTTTTCTATTTGGTACCAACATCCCCACATTATATTTTCCAAAACAAATTAGTTTCAGGAAGTTAGAAGCAGAATCTGCAAGTCCACTAAATCTAGTTTGTATGGCTACGAGCCAATGCTAGCTAGCTAGCTATAGTACATGTTTTTCTTTTCTTTTTCTTTTTTTTCTTTTCAGTAAGATAAAACATACACCTCACATCTTCTGTGACGCATTGCTTTTCCCATAATTGAAGTTTGGCATTACATCTTAGGTCCATATGTTCAGCATCTTTGAGGGAACTCGCTATGATTAGCTGGTTAGCGATGGTTAGCGCAATGAGTTTGAGGGAAATGTGGTGCATAATTCTGTTTGAATTCAATAAAAAAAAAAAAAAGGAAGAAAGAAAATCCTTTTGACTGGACATTTTTTTAAGTTAAGGTGAAATAAAACTGTACTATTTTTTGTTCCTTATACATTTGTTGCCAATAAAAATAGTTTGACAATAAACATGGTTGGTATGTTTGGTATAATATTTTAACAGTTAAGCACCTTTTTTTTTTTTTTTTTTTAAGTATAGTGAAATATTTATTGAAACTCAACTAACTAAATATATATTTTTTTTAAATTATTATGGTGCTACACAAATTCTTACTCGTAATGTAGTACATAATGTGAAATGAATATTGTACCTAAAATTAATTTCAATTAGTCGGTTTCTAATGCATACTGTAAACAGTGCAAAACTATATTAAAACATTAAAATAGGGTTTGATATTACCACTTAAATGTATGCATGCCAATTTGGGGATTTTTTTTTTTTTTCGACGCTTGCCGTTTCTAAAGAGAGGTTCCAGTCAAATGATGCGGCAGACAAGCAGAAGTTTCATTGACACCATGTGCTGTCTCAAAATAGCCCGGGCCATTTGTGAAAGACGCAGGAGGAGACGGAGGGAGGCGAGTGACGGAAACGGAACTGCTCTCTCGGCTGGATTCCTTTTCGCGACGCCTCAAGCCCACACGGCCTCACGCAACATGAGAACACAGCCTCCGATTGGATGATTGACAGCCGCAGTGCATGTGTGCCCCCCTCCCGGTAGAATAAGATGAGATGAAGGCGTTGTGAGGTAAAGGCGAGTGAGAGCAAGCGGAGGGGAAGATGGGGAAGGTGGAGGAATCCGGCTGATTTATGGCGGCAGGCGAGCGGGCGAGGCGAGGCGGGGCGGGGCGAGGCCAGGCGCAAGCGTGACACTGATGCACAAGGACATGGCCACATGAGGGCGGGGCGGCGTGGTGAGTGGTGGGCCGACATTCACCTGCACAATGAGAGTCCGCTCATCAAGAAGACGGCAACATGCGGCACAAGAGTGTCAATGCGCATTAAAGGGGACACGACACCTTTTGGAAAAGTCATCACTTTGTAGTTGCAGTAAACTCTTGCTCTATTCTTGGAGGACGGAGACTAAGTGCTGCCACAAATAGCCAAATAAGAAATACAAATTTACTGCGTGAATTGCTGGCCATCATAAAGACAAGAAAATCATGATTGTATTTTTCTGTGTGGTTGAATATTTTCAGAAAAGCGACGAGTTTTCATCGCCCGATATCGATTCGTAAAATCACATATCGCTACTTTTAATAACGTCTTTTTCCCTATAAATTGACATCATGCAAACGTAGCGTAACAAAACAAAATGGTGGCAGCAGTGAAGTCAGTCTACCGAAAATCGAAAATCGAATCGAACCCTTGGATTTAGAAAATTTGAATGGCCACCCAGCCGTGGTGACGAGTAACAAACGTAATTTTATTGAATCTTGCGTATACTCGCGATTACCACTCAACGTCCAGACTGCAAATAAAAAACGAGAGATTGGACTGAATTTTCCCTGATGGAGGCACCGCTTCAACACCACCGTCCACACACAACGTGGCTGCACAGCTAAAACTTTGATGCTGGTGAGAGTTGATGAGCGATTCTTGGCAAAGATAATTGATCTCAATGGGAAACCTTTTCCGGGAGTCGCCATTAAAAAGCAAGAACTTTGCCGCAGCGATTGCGTAAGTAAGATAACGAGTCTGTTTTCGATCGGTGCCGACCTTTCACGCCATTCATCAACTCTTCACATGAGCCTGTCAAAATGCCGCACCTGTTTTTTTTTTATGTTTTGGTTGACAGGCGGGGGCGTTTGGAAGAATAATAGCAGCGTGCCAAAAGCTTCCAAGTTGGAGGCGGCTTGACGTTGCGGCAGTGTTTGCAGCCTGCAGCCATTGACCTCCTGGCATCGGCGCTGAATTATTTTCTGCCTCCTCTACTCACATTATGAAAAGTTAATGCAAGAACTCGCACTGGATGTCTTTGGCGAGGCTAAAAGTCACACCCCCATCTCCATTTTGGGGTCACCTCATCACGCATGCGGACGAGCAGCCGCTTCATGACCGCTTTTTTTAATAATGCAACGGCGGCGAAAACAGAGAGCGACATGATCCCTGACCGCGTCTCCCTCAAGTGCACCTTCCCAAAACTTGCAGGTGGCGATTTTTTTTTTGGGGGGAGGGTAGCTGATTGGCCGAGGAAAATGCTGTCAGCTATTTCATTAGCTGACAAGTTAGCCCACACTTTAACTTGAGACGACGTCACACTGTCAGACAAATATACGATATAAACTACAACCTACGGCATTTTGTCTCCAGCCCCAAAGTGTGTGTATGTGTGTAAAAAAAATAAAGATACAAAGTGATGCATTTTTGAGTGAGTGATGAATTTTGTTTCTATGACAGTTCAAATCTGAACTTGAAAATCAGCGTGCTGTTTAATTGTATTATCGTTTTTCGTGTTTCTTTTTGATTCGGCAGCCTGAGCTTTCCTAAATCAAGCTCAAGCACAAGCACAAGTCCAATGGATGGACCGTACCTGTGGCTGCCACGGTGACGGACACCGGTTCTATTTCCTTCGCCTGAACTATCAGTTGGCCGCAACGGGACGACGGGAGTCCATTTATTCCTCCACCCCTCTCGACCGCGCACGGGCGTCACGGCGACAAGTCGTGTTAGTGCGCGGTCACCGAGGTAAGAAGGCAAGGAGCCTCCGAGGTGGTGACAGCGACATTATTTGGGCGAGCCTCTCTGCCTGGATGAGCTCCCAATGAGGCGCCATTAGCAAAAGGAAGATAAAGCGATGGCAGCGTTGGGTGAAATTTGAAGTGCATATCGGCGCGGCATTGTCACACAGAGGCGGCTCGCTGCCTCGGAGGAGGCCGGTCGGGATTCTTGCCACGGACTCGTTCTGTTTGCCGTGTGCAGTCTGTGATGTGCCTGCCTGACTACAGAGCGTCGCTCGCGGCCAGACGAGGAAGGAGTCGCTCGGTACAGGGAGGTCCCCGCTGCGATGCCACGTATGTCGCTCGCCGCGTTGTTTGAGATGCGTGACGCCTTTTGTACGTTGGTACGAGGGGGGCAATTTGGCAGGAAATGTCACCGTAAATGCCCTGCCACAAAGAGCGAAGACAAAAGCCACCAATAATGGAGACGCCCCTTTCCGCACACGCGCACTTTTCAAGTTGTTTGTAATGGCGAGTAGATGGCACAAAATGGCTGCAAGGCAATTAAAATGCAGATGATCAGAAAGCATTAACGCCACCATCATGAACCCACGTCACATAAACGACTTTAATTAGTCAAGAAACAACACCTTGGCAACAAGCTCACCAATAGAATGAAATATACACAAATGAGCATTTGTTTAAAAGACTTCATGGGAACTGGGGGTACATCCATTTAAGCATAAATTCAAATTCATGCAAAAATCGACAACTCTCCCTGACCACATGTGAGAGGGCATTAGACTAAGCTCCATTTTTTTCCATTTAACAATTTTATCTGAAGATCCGGTTGGGAAATTCATGAAATTCAATCGCCTGGAATATGCTACAAATATTTTCCTCAACGACTGTCCAATTAATTTTAAGCCAAACTTCAATGTAGTAAATTCCAGCGAATTCCCCTCAAGAATCTCGCCACCGAGTTGCTACTCAGCCTGGCAGCGAGGCCAACAAAATAAAACCAAAGTGAGTTTATTTGTGCGCCACTGTGAGGCTGCCTGCTGCTCCACGCTCCCGGGGTGGCGTCAGAACAGGTTGGCGTGCCCGCTGCGCAACCTGTCACCCCCCCCCCACACACACACACACACACACGCGCAACCAAGCACCGGCAGGGGGCAAGGCCGGCCCAGCGCGATTGTGCGGTAAGCACGCATACAGGATTGCTTCTCTCACCTGGCAGGAGAGTTCGGCTTTGTTGGCTTTTACCTCTCTGGACATCTTTGCGGAGAATGCGTCCTGCCTGCCATTCGGGCTTGACGTGTGCCATCTCTTGAATTCAACAAGACTGCCTTATCCGAGTTTTTGTGGATTATTTGTCGTTTCTTTCAACTGTGCCAAGAGGTGGTTATCATTAATTATTGTTCACGTGAATGACAAGGCATTTTAGTGGCTGTCTGTGACTTGACATGATGTGAAGTATTTATTTGGATTGTGGAAGGTGGCGGGTATTACGGTAATGATGACGATGTGCTCGTGAAAGAAGGTAAGGTGGATTTTTATTTGTAACTCTGTGGATTCGTTTTTGTAAAACTATGGAGCTACACACAAAGTTGGATTTTTTTAATTCACTTTCAAGCATCTTTATAATCGGAACGATTCTTTTTGACAAGTTGATTCTATTGATTCAGCTCACTTAAAAGAACTGTCACGAGCTTGAGTTTGAAAACTCGGCGCATTAAAGGACGTCGGAAAAGAGCGATCGCTCCATTTCAAGGCAATCCAGGGAGACTCACGTGAGGGGAACATCTGGCGCCATCAAACACGTGCGTAAGCGGATCGGCCCAGCAGGTCTGCTGTGACAGTTCCACAAGTAAAATGGGAGACGTGGGCGCAGCCGACGTGTCGACTCGAGCTGTCACTTCAGTGCCGCACAGAGGGTGGTCAACACGCTTTGAGCGTGCCACTGCCGAGGTCAATCATTACCGGCTTCTTCTTGTCCTTTCTTTCAGAAACACTCAAGTTTCTACATCGCAATCAGTCTTCTTTTTTTTTTTGTCCCTCACCATGCTTCATTCTTTCCCCCCACCGGAGGCCACAAAATGGGATCCATTATCCGCCACCATTATTTCATTTTCTCGTTTCCTGCATCATCCAAAATAGGCTTTTTGTTAGCTGCGCTTTTCTCAAAGCGTGCACACACGGAGTCACACAAGCCATTAGGATTGCGTTCACTATTTGTGGTTTGATGTTTGCGGACGAATTTCACAGCATTTATTCACCAAAAAGAAACGCAGGTACAAAACCGCGCGCACAACATCACAGGTGTCCAAATTTAAACTCGGTGTGTGCTGACACAATCAAGGAGTCATGTGTCTCATGTCCGTCGAATCTTTTCTAACTTCACTGTTATGCTCACAAAGACTCAAACATTTTCTGCAATTTCCTTTTTTTAACCACACGTGGCACAAATTCGATAGCAATCTGACAAAACAACGAGTGAAATTTCTTTCCAGGAAATTGAAATGTCCAAAATCACTTTAACTTGGCCACTAAAAAAAAATAAATAAATGGGATTGTTTTTTTCTGTTATGGCTTTTCGAGACTTTTTTGGGGGGGGTCTACTCATGAATTGAATGTCGCCAAGTGAACATGGATTAAGGGGCTGAATTAAAAAAATAAATAAAATAAAAAAGGACCCTGGATATGGCCAAAATAACCCTAACAGAGCCACTAAAAATTGGGAGTCTCTTGTAACTTTTGGGGTCTAACTCATAATTTCACAAACAAAACAGCAGACATTCACAATCTTTTCGAGCACGACTTCTTGGGACTTGCTAAAAGTCATGTTGCCACACGAAACTGGCAGATTACAAAGAAATTGCATTGTGGAAAAACCACAGAAAAGCACTTAAAAAATCGTATGTTCGATTCAGTTTGAACATTGACGTTAACTTGGAGAATCGCCGCTCGAAATGCGAACGCCACGGCCACAATGTTAGCTGCGTGTGTTATGGCACTCACTTGTCGGGCCTGCCGGGCAGCTGCAGGCGTAAGCGGCATTTGTTGGCACTCTGAATCTGCTCTTCTTTGATACGAATGAGCCTCTGCAGAGCCAGACACCAGTCCTGGGCCACGGTGGTGTTCAGGTTCTTTGATGGGAGACCAGAGTAAACACCGGTTACAACTTGTTGCAAAGCTCGGGAACAAATGGCGACATCGTACACACGTGACGCAAGGATTCATCACATCGCAGTTCTTGCGCGTGTCAATTAGTCATCGTGGCGGGCCGATTCGCTCGCTATGGGCAAATGGTCCCAGGCGCGCTTTAAATGGCTTTTAAATGTATCAACATCATCATCGAAAGGATTTGAGAATTTTTCTTATCAAATAGAATTCAAAGTGAATTGCCTATTTTGCAGTCTCCTGAGGACACTGTGCTGGCAAAAGTGTCGCCATTAGCTCGAGAGACTCGTGCGAGATCGCCACATTTCACCTCCACCCTTCTTCCGCCTGCGTTACGTTTTGCATCGGATGGCAACGCGACTGTGTCATCGCGCACTACTGGGAAGTGTCCTGATTTGAAGGCTGCAGGAGGAGCGGCGACGTAGCGAGGACGACTCTCGCATCAGTCGGGGGCCGAGATAACGCCTCTGCCTTCTTAGTGAAGAGACAGAGGGCACACTTGCAGCATTTTCAAACTTTTTGGCGTCAAGGCACATATTTTACAATCGAAAAATATGAACCAAAAAGTATATAGGGCAGACCCCCGCTATTCGTGGGGGGTAGGAGCAAAGCAAATTCTTATAAAATCACAAAGCGCCACAAGACGTCAACAAAGCACTTTTTCTACGTGACAAACGCAATGGCGCGACGAAATAACAAAATGGAACACACTTCCTTGATGTCAAAGCAATATTTTTATATTAGACATGGCTTCGGCAAGAACACAAAAATAGAACGGGGTACATTTTTCCGTGACTAAAATCATAAATAAATAAATGGGAATTGGTAAATGTCACACCACAAATATGCGAGGGTTCATCATGTAAAATAAAGCCGTGCATATTGACGGATCCAAAATGTGCACTTTTTGAGAAAAAAATGAAAACCAACTTGTATTCATGCAGATGAATATTTGTCAATCGGAAATCCACCCCCCCCCAAAAAAAAAAAAAAGCCTCAAATGTCACTTTTTGCTGCTATCTCTATTCACAAATTGACCCGTTTGGTGCTTTTTTGGGGGGGCTCTGAAATGCCCAAAAATCCAGCCAGAGCATTGTCGAAATGGGAAAGTAGTACAGGAATTGGTGTCCAGCAAGGATGTTGAAGTGCCATGGGGGAGGAGCTAAGTTCAGCCTGGGTTGTGAGTGGAGGTTGGGAGAGAATCTTCGCCGCACTTTTGGTGAATTTCTTTGATCTGAGAAGTGTGAGGCATTTTTATTCACGGGTGATGTTGTAAGATGCCTTGGAAATTGAAATAGGAATCCGAAATTGGCCTCTGATTTTCTCTCAGTTTCCTCCCAAATGCACTCAAGTGTGAAATCTGGGCCTGCATGTCGATGGCAAGGATAATGGCAAATCTGTTTTAGTGAGTTGGGATCATTTGAAGCAGCACGGTGGTTGGGAATAACAGAAGGAAAAATCTTGAGCAACAAAATGAGTCTGCTACCTGGTACGTCCCCTCCAGGGTGCCCACCAGTAAGGTCACGTCCTCCACCACACAAAGGTCATGCTGAAGTTCCTGCAGTTCTTGGTAGAGCCGTGGAGGACCCAGGATGGATTTGCCTAAAACATTCAAGATGGCCATGAGACCAAAATGGATGAAACTCACAATGAAGCTCACACATTCCACATTCTGAGCGGCGAGAACTTACTCCTCGTTTCATCTTTTCGAGTGTTCAATTTGCTTTGAACACTTGATGATTCATTAATGCGCAGCAAATATGAATATGAGGTCGCAAGGGCGCAACAGGAAACTGAATAGATTTATTTTTTATGGATGACTAACGTGACGTTCACAAGAAATAACCTCTGGAATGTATTCTCAAAAAGATTTGAATAATTGTTTTCCCAGTGCCAGTACAACAACGTTGATAGATTCGTTTGTGCAATTAACACTGTTTTGCTGCAAACTGGGGCTGCTGCATTTTGGGCTACACAAGCCAACAGAACAAAATACATTTGGCTTATTTTATGATAGCAAAAAAATGATAGTTCCCATATGACAATATTATCATTGTTGTGCACGGCATCACTGTGTAAAACGACTGAAATCAAAGTATTAATTCCATGGTGACGATTCAAAACGTGCCTATCTTACATCCTCTTTTGCAACTGAAAGGCCATTAATTCATTGCAGCCTCCCGAAAAACATAAAAACCAACAATATTTTCAAAGTACTTTTAACGGGAAAATCAGCACCCTCTACAAGAGTGTAGTTTATAGAGCCATACAATAATGATTTACTGTATGCATACTTTTAGGAATTCAACAGGTATTCAATTGAAATTGGGCTGCTCCTTGTGCTGTACGTGCCTTGGCCACCTGGGGGCAGTATGATACACACAAAGATGGTAACAGACGCTCAGTAGGCCACCGTAGTATTATTATAATATATATTTTTTTTATGATAAGTACCTTAAAGTAAACGGCAGTTGAGAAATAAGACATGCACGTTTAAAATATAAATATAAAAGTCTTCAATGAACATACATGTTTTTAGAAAGTGGGAGGAAGCCAGAGAACACCAAGCAAGTGGGGGGAGAACATGCAAAATCCAGTCTTGGCAGTCCAAATCCAAAGCTCAACATTTTGGGGCCCATATGCTAACCACGCTTTCACCTTATTGCTCGTGAAATTATGTTTGACAGAGTGAAATATGCCTCCTTTCAATAATCTATATGTACTTGTCTAATGAAGAGGGATTTGGAAGAAGTGGAAAAAAACCCAAAACAATTTGAAGGTGAAAAAAACAGCAGCTGTGTTGGTCACAAAGTGCAGAGGTAGAAATGGAAAAGGTATGTTGTGCTGCGGCTGGATCGATCTTCATCATTACGGAGTGGAGCTCCAGCCATGGAATGCAGAAACTGTTATTCGGGGCTATGATGCCCTTTGCTGGGCCAAATGGAACGCAGGTGTCTTATTAGACGCAAAACACCACATCGATCCACAGGCGGCGCTCGCCTACCGCCGCCAATCGATGGCGCGCCTTTCCCGGCTCGGCGAGCGCCTAATTAAATCCGCGAGGTGCATTTGACTGCAGAGGTGTCGCGCACCGTCACCACGAGTGTGTAATAAACAAAGAGCGCGATCGCAGGCTGTATGCAGCTTTAGCGCTCCCTCCCCGGGGACTTGTTGTCTTTCCTTGCGAATGAAAGTGAGAGGATGTTTGGACGGACTCGAGATGTTCATTGAAGTCGCTCTATTGTAAAGCTTTACTTTTAACGCCGTCTCGGACACAGGAAGCCCGTGACAGCCGCCACGCTTGCGACCAAATCAATAGGCCGGCGCAAAAAGGCAGCACGGGATTGTTTGGACCGCTGCACGGCCTTTTTTCTTTCGGAAGAACGAAACAGATTTCTGCTGTGTGAGACTTACCAACCTACGGGCAGGACAATAAAGACATACCATATTAGTTGTTCTTTGCAGAGGATAAAGAACATGTCGGTGAGTATTGTTATATTATGTCCACACGTAATGACTTCAAATATCCATTTTGTGACTATGATGCCATTTGTCAGCCCGTCTTTGGCATTTTGCATTGTTTGTTAGCAAAAAGCTAAGAGGACTTCTCTGGCAAAGCTACGTTTCTTTTTTATAAATACACAACATGTGTTACGCTTGTTTTATGTTAAAAAATAGACACGCGTGCGAATGATGCTGGTCGCACCTCGGCCCGACTTTGAGCCAGGAAAAAGCCTCCTGAGGTGAATGTGCTGACTTGTAATCCAGCGTAATCCTGTGCGGCCCGGATGTGAGTTTTCACGCTGTCAAACGGCCGCCAGCCCTGAGCGCTCCGACTAAACATCGGCTTTTGCTCAACTAAGTCGCGCAGGTGTGACGGTGTTCGCGTTCTCCGGGGGATTTCAGGTGTCGTCGCGGGACTGGGCCAATGTAAACCCTTGTCTGATCCGCATCCAAAGCTTGCTGGAACACATCAAACGCTAAACGCATTCCAATGAGGCGAGTGTAAATCGAAGGAGGAGAGCAAGATTACGACTTTCTGGGTAATTTTTGCACCTCGGAAATATTTCTTTTGTGCAGTATGGTGATGATCGGAAATGACGTCAAAAGGCGCAATCACATAAATCATCACAGATCATCGCGTGCACGCTGGGAAATGATACAATTTCACATAACGGGTGCAAAAATATGCAATTTATTCTCTAGGAAAAAAATGGCTTTGTTCATCGATCTATGCAAGCGACGTACCGTGACAGGTAGCACGATGAAATGCGCTTCGTCGAACAATTCACCTGTTGCTCTTCATACAGAAGAATTCAACGAAACACGCCAAGACGTCACACGTATTTTCGTACCCGCTGCAAGTCGAGCGCAAAGCAACTGAGCGCATGGGTGGGATCTTCTTTCATTTGGTATTTTCGCAGGCGAGCGCAGTTGTAGGAGTGAGCACAGCCTACTTGCTTCTTACTCCCTTCAAAGTCAGCACAGGAGCGGCGCACACCATCTTTGACTCCATCCAGGAGTTTGACGCACACAAAGTAAGTTTATAAGGAAATGCAAGATCTCCACTCGCGTGGACACGATCACCGAATCGTCACATAGCTGCGGTGCGGCCCATGGAAGTGTTTTATGCAAATAAAAAATCAATTCATTGATTTCTTCAGCGATTCAGACGGTTTGAGGCACGCCATAGTCATATTTGAAAATGAATGTGATGACATCCACTACACATAAGCGTAGAGGTCAGAATCTAGCTGAATGCATCTCTCTCAAATCCACCACAGCCGTGCTCCTCGTCACCGGCGGGGTTTATTCTAGATGGTTCCAGTCGAATTCTGATGAAGCATCATACGTCCACGATCACATTCATCTGAAATCTGGTCAAGCGGGGGGGGCTGCATCTCAATCGTTCAAGCACCAAGTGTGTGTTGGACGAGTTCCTTGACCGCGCCAGGCTGCCTAATTGGGCCTGGAAAATGGCGGCACAATCTGGGCAGATTGATGACCGCGCCGTGGACGTGCTTGTGGTCTATCAGAGAGTGAAATGAAACGGCGGTGACGCCGCGGCAGGGGGGGGCCGTGTACTCTCGCATCTCTCTTCCAGATAAAGCGGCCCCGGGCTGGCGCGGGAACAAGTGGCCGTCATCGCTATCCCTTCTCGCAAACATCGTCCTCAATCAGAGTGACAAGCGGAGCGGACTCGTCGGCCCTCCGCCCAACACTTGAGGACACAAACTGATTAGCCGTGCCGAGTCACTCAAAAAGTCAGGCCGAGCGATGAGATGAACTCAAGGGTGTCCAAACAGCGGCTGGAGAACATCGGCGGCCCACGCGTCTCGTCACCACCGCGACAAGATCGAATTGCCTCACGAGTTGCTTTTAAGCGTTGAATAAATTCAAGTCAAACATCCCTTCCATCCCTCCAATTTTCTGTATGCAGCCCTCGGAGGAAAACGTTTGGACACACCTGGATGAACCGGGCGGAGTGGCATGTGGCAAATGGATGAAACGGACGAGGTGCGCTTGATCTCAGCTTGGGCTCACCTGAAGCGTGGGCGGCGCTTTGCCGCTTGCCGGCATTCTGCTGGAAGACGGCGTCCTTGCCCTGGCATGCCTCCTGACCCACCTCCACTACCTGCACCTGCTGCAAGGGGGCGCTCCACTTCATGGTGTACTTGGGCCCCACCGGGACCAGGCTGCTGATGTCTGGAGACCCCCTGGTGGCACACGACCACAACTTGAGGAACATGGCGCAGCCACGCAACCATCAGCTCATATATGTGTGTTTCGCAACAAGCTTTTGGACAATTTACACTTCAAGACACCTGTAAACAGCCAAGAGAATTTAGTGCATCCATCAATGCCAATTTTGGGAATAAGCTAATGTAGAGCTAAAAAAAACTTCATGGACGTACGCCACAGGAAGTTTTTGTCCTCAACATAGACAGCATACATTTTTTTTTTTCCTAATCACTTTGGCATCCTCTCTAAATTGAACGTGGCTGTTTTTGTAATTAGGACGTTGCTCATCACACATGATCCCAAGCAGAACTGGACGGCACGCTGCGACGACGAGCTCATTGCCATTCATGTATTCATGCAATCACGCAGACAATCAACGTCGCGCTCAGTTTGTCGAGATACTAGAGGGCAGGCAAAGTCAACTTTGGGACTCTTGAATGGAATGATACATGCAGCGATAATTAGTCTGACAAGAGGCATCTTTAGCAAAAAAAAAAAAAAAAAAAAGAAGACTCCGAAATACAAACTCCCTCTCTCAGCTTTACGAGATGAGACTAATGGTCGTGTCGCAGATTATTCATAGGAAAGCGCCCGAGTCACTAATCTCGGACTCCTGCAGCTGCTGTTAGGCATTCAAGCGACTGAACTCCTCCTGCACGCTCAGATAGCACCCGAAAGCCCTCGCAGACGCTACGATATTCTGCGACCGTCACATTGGAGCCTCATTTGCTGCCAGTCCCCCGAGGAGAACGCCGCAAGGAAAGCAGCAGAAAAAAAGGGGCAATTCCGCTTCTCCCGGCTGGACTTACTTGACATTTATGTTGGCACAGATTAAGACGTCGTCGAAGAGGAAGACCTTGCGCTCCTTGGACTTGAGCACTTGTCCCCGCTCGCCGTACACGGTCTCGATGAGCGTCTCGCACTGGACCAGAGACCCTTGCTCCAGGTTCAGTTGCTGCAAGGGACACTTGGACAAATTAGTCTTTAGATGAAGGTTTATTCCTCGCATGTTTTTTTTTTGTCAACACCATCACAAACTGTGATGATTACAGAAGGTTTGGTTGATAAACAACAAAGACGCATCAGAGACACTGAGCTCTTCAAAGAATCCAACGTGGATTTGGGGAACCTGAAAGACGCTCGCTACGCAGCAAGTTCCAATTGGGCTCATCCTTCAATACTTTAACAATGCCAGCTGGATTGCGGGTTTGCCACATACACATTTCAAGCACCCAATAACAGAGTTTTATTCCAGAGGAAGCATTTTTATCTCTTTATCCAGATTCTTTTATGAGTGTCTAAATCATAACGTCTGTCCCATTTTATGCATTAAGCGCACATCTGAAGCAGCCAGCAGTGAAGAGCTCTTTCAAATATGGATTTCAAGCTTTTTTTTCCTCATTGCGAGCACTACACAAGTTCATAAAATAGGCACTTTTCTGTGAGCAGAGTAAACCCCGCCCCCCTTGACTTCATTGTGGCCAGTTGTCAAAACGGGTTTTGCACATACAATAACTGACAGGAAAATAAATACAATTTGACTTTTCATTTTTGCTACTATGTGTTCAAAAAGAAGAGGAAAATAGTACTTTATAATATCCATCCTTCCACGGTGTGCTGGAGCCTTTCCGTGGCACACCCTGAACTAGTTGCCAGCCAATTGCACGGCACACAAAGACAAAGCATTCCAGGGGGGGTAGAGTATTTTGCATGTGTGCACACTTTGGCCACCAGAGGCAGTATAATACAGTCATGAAGAAACAAACGAAGAAAAGTTCCAAAACTACTTTGACTCCACTAAATTCAGTCATATCATTCTTTATTTGCAGACGATAAAGACAAAATGCCTGTTGAGTATTGTTAGATTGTGTTTGGACATCCGCTGCTTAAGGAATGATGACATCGCACCTACTGGTGCGATTCGTTCGCCCGTCTATGGCCTTTTGCGATGTGTGGCACCACTGTACTTGACTGGAAGTGTTTGTATTTTTCTCGAAGCACATCAATGCCGCCATCAGCAAGACGCTCATTCATTTCAAGCTTGTCATGAAGTTGAAAATGCCGCGTCCGCCACCCGCAGTGCGGGGAAGCATCTCGGAGGACGTCCCCTCTACCGCAACGTCTAACCGGGCGGTTCGCTTGAGGCCCGGGCCCATAAAGGGAGTGATTGGTGGTTTAATGCTTTCCTTGCTGTAAGAGCGTATTCTTAAAGTCGGCAGTATCAGGGCACAATGGGCTTTGCGCCACATTTATGTGTGTGCGTGTGCGCGTGCGTGTGCGCGTGAGGGTGTACACATTCACACTCTGACAGTTATCTGTTCAATGTGGCCAGCGTAGACAGTTTGAAGCAAAGAATGAATATTTCATTGGACAGTTATGGGGGCAATAGAAGAAGAGGCAGTCTCCCTTTCTGCAGTGTCACTGCAGTGAATTGGGTGCGAGGAATAAAGGCGGCTCGGCCCAGTCAGCTCATCCTGAAGGCCCGGAATGCGTCGGCTGACTGAGAGGAGGAAGTTTTGAGGGGGTTGGTTTGTTGAGGTGTTGCAGAGGGGGGGGGGGCTGTTTGGGGTGGGGTGAGGAGCGCAAAAGACGAGCGCGCTCCACAGTTTCCAATTAAATACGTGATTGAGCGTCTAATTCTGATATAAAGTGCAGCATTTGTTGAGAGGTTCGGTTGCAAGACCTCATTTCGGGTTGCTAATGGAGAGTGGCAACGATAATAGGTGTCATTTTCGAAAGTTGATCAAAATTTAAAAAGAAAAAAAAAATCCTCCCGGCGAGAAATCATCGCAGAAGATTAGAATTCCGGCGACTGTCAGGAATTGATTGTTGATAAATTGCATCTCAAAGCAAAATTGACACGCAAGTATTAGTTTGAAGAAGAAAAACATGACAAGGCAACTCCTCCAGGGCAGAAGCACAAGTTGTAAAGATTGAGGGCGATTCTTTCATGCTTCTTGGAGCTTTCATTCGCACTCGGGTTGTGGGTGAGCTGGCGTCTCTCCCGACTAACTTTTGGTAAGAGAAGCGCGGTGCACCCTGCACTGGTCGCCTGCCAATTGCAGACAAGGGTACATATAGACAAATAATAATTCATGCAGAGAGCAACTATTAATTATTTTGAGTCTTCAATGATGCTAAAATGCTAAAAAATTTGTTTGATGTGACCACGAGTTGAAATTTGCTCTCAAACTACACCTAAAACAAAAGAGAATGACACGTGTTTTTAAAAAAAAAAACAACTGCACAACATGATCTTAACTTCTAGTGGCTCAAAGCTAACACGTATTGCAAAATGCCATAGACGGGCTAATATATACAGTATTTACGGCATCATACTTCACTCAAAAGGTCCAGCAACACAGGTAGAGAGCCAATATAGTAGCTCCTCAGGAAAAAAAAAGTAATCTCGCTGCAGCTTTCTAAGTCACAGTAGTTGTAAAAGTCTTCTTTGATTTTGTCTTAATGACTGAGTTATATTGTCTAAATCATGAATGTTCGCTGCAGTGCACCAGCAACCATGCTATCAAAAATCCACGCTGGATGTCTGAATTTTGCTTTGCAATATTCAAGGTCATGTTGGCAAAAGTACTCAAAAGCGTTTGCGATTGGTCACCTTACTGAGCAGACGATCGCTCACGCTGCGCGCAAGTTGCTGGGTCTCCGCAATCTGGTCGGCGACCCGTTTCTGCTCGTTGAGCTTCTCGGCCAGCGTCTCCAGCTCGGTGAGGGCGAGCTGCAGAGGGAGGCGGTCCACGTGTCCCTTGGGCGTGTTCTTCAGCATGTCCTGAAGGAGGCAGTAAAAGCAAATCGTTTGTAATTGTCTTCCGATTTTGGATTTAGAGCACTGATCCGTGTATGTGGCGCAAGCGGAATGGAAAAGAATATAATAGAGACCATATGAAGACCTTGACTCAATGTATGGGTGTCATGCAAGCCATTGCTCACATTCAGGTGCCTTCACTGCTTCGTAGACAATGGGAATTTATAGAACTCGAGCAGAATGCACGCAAGAAGGTCGGTGGCGGGTCGCTACAAGACATCATTGCAAATCATTCCCTCTTTGTGTACTGTAGCGGGTAGCGACCTTGAATGTAAATCGGAGTGGCATTTATAATTGCTGACCGCCTGCGAGGCAGTGAAGGTGCGTGAATAATGAAAATGATGACTGAAAGCGAGAGTTGGTGACCGAGCTCGTCTTTGGAGGGTATTTGGAGGCCAATGTGTGTGTGTAGTGACAACTCAAAATAAATAAATGACATCACTAATTAGTTCTCCTTAGTGTTGGCTATTAAAAAAAAACAAAAATCTGCAAACGGGAGCATTGTGGTTTGGTAACTGTGGGCATACCTGCAGAAGTAATATGAACTGGGGGAATCGCTGAATGGGCTTCACCATCAAGCCGTAGAGAGTGATGCGATCCAAGCTGGATGCTTGCTTCTTCTGCGGAGGGAACGACAGCACATTGTCATTGAAAATGGATGACCTGTCTGACCGGCTGCTCCATTCAATCGCTTTTGGCTAGAAAGTGACTCCAACTCAATCTGGGATGACTTGAGTCCAAGAGTCATGCAGATTACGTAAAGCTTCAAGAGCGTATTTCAAAGTATTGACATGGCATCTCTTCAAGCATGTTGAACCAAAGCCAATTAAGTTCATTTTGGCTTGCTTTTCCTAAACTCTGGATCACTGCCACATTATCGTTGCACACAGATTAGACTAAAGTAAAAAAAATCAATTTCACAATCTAATGAGCTCCAATGCAAAATCTGTAAATGCAGTGAAAAAAAGAAAAGATCACTGGGGGTCTTTCTGTGTGAGGATTCATGAATAACTCTAATTAGGCAAGTAAAAATGTGAGTAAGCAATAATTGGAGGAAGACACTTAAGAGTTTGCAAATGTTCCTGTCGGCGAATGAAGACATCAAAATGGTTATTGGGGCAATCTGTCTTTGTGTGTGTTCTTCTTCCTCTCTTTGACACGTTATTTCTCGATTAACATCAGAAAAAGAACACGTTCTGGTCTGGATGGAGAGGGAAAAAATGCTGACGGGATAATGAATGAAATTTTGGGAAGGAACGTATTCCAAAGTATGCAAGTCACATACCATTTTTTGGCAACATGTGCTCTTCATCCATTGGGGTAAGCAATAATGTAACCATCGCTACCCATGAGTAACTGCCTGCCCATATTGAGAATTAAAAAAAAAAAAAAATAAGGTGTCAATGCCAAAACGTACATTTGCAAGCAACGAAGACGATGCTTTCCGTTGACGATCCAGGCTACAGGATCTCAAAGAGTCCGGCTGGATCACGATCACGTCAACAACGGACATCCTTGACACTTACTATCATCAGCCAGGGAATTGACACCAACTTGCGGCATTTTGGGCATTGCAGAAAAAGCACAAAATATGCAAAGATTCCACAAAGAGTGCAAATAGCTGAAGATATGATCCAGAAGACAAAACCCCCCAAAAAATTGGTGAATTTGTGAATGGCAAACCGCTTATTTACTAAAGATGGAAGCTGCAAAGCCCGACCAATTCCACTACTGGAGACGCTTTTCAATTATTCAAAATGCTATGAATAATAGAAACTACATAAGCGGCAGTGATTGAGGACATTGCGATTTCTTAATCAGGCCAGTCATGCTCAAGCTCAGCGGCTTATCAAAGATGGCAGATAAAGCCCCGGGACTGCCTCATACAATAATATACTTCACCTGACTGAACACTGAGGACAGGACCTGAATTTTTCTGCGGATACAAAAAGCCGCGCCTGCCGTAATCATTTATGGGAGGCATCAAGCAGAGTCGCAGTCGCCAGCCGCCATACGAGAGCCTGCGCACCCGACGGGCTTCGTTTATCATTTGTTATTCGCCGGGACGTCGTAAGCGGCGGACGCGAGCTCAAGATGCGACTTGACGTCATGGAAATTACAAGGCGCTAATGTAGCGCCACCGCCATTAGCTTGACGGCGTGGCTCTCCGGGGATCAGCAAGAGTGGTGGAGCTGCAGAAAGGGAAGGTGGGGGGGGTCATTAAAAAACAATATGTCTGCAGTCAGCCCTCGACTAGTCGCGGTTTGCTCTTCACAATTTTATTTTATTTTTTTCCGTTAATGTTGAAAGATAACACGAGCCCTAGCACGAAAATTGGTGTCAAGCACCAGTGAGCGCTCACGTTACGCAAACTGAGAGAACAGGTCCACATTTGTCACCAGCGGAGGCCCTGATCGAGAATCGAGCATCTTACATCGAGTTTGAAAAAAAATGCTTGAACAAAGTGCAACAATGAATCACTTATTCCACAACTAATTATCGAAAGATTGGCAAATTAATCAATAATTATTTTTAAGAATTAGCTGTCATTGTCTGAAGCCAAAGTACCACTGGAATCGGCCCTGGGCCTCGGTATTGGTGAGCACTCAAAAGTGATGACTCGTCTGACAAAAGTGGTATTGACCGTCCCTGCTTCTTAACGTGGCCTCCGTTGTCTACTGACGCGTTCCGTACGAAATGCATTTCTCTAAATGGAGCTTTCCCTCCTGCTTATATGCCCTTAGTATCCGCTCGGCCGCAACGCTACATGTTCTTGCCGCTCCCAATCTCCACTTGGATAACATTCGACTCCTTCCAATGGCCTCCACTGTCGTCGCTCGTTCACGTGCGTCTGCGTCCGGCCGATACGTTCAAAGAGACGGACGTGGTTTGACCACGACACAATCAAAGTAACACAAGTGGGTTGCTTAGCTTAATCTTGTTTGCTTCCACTCCAACTAAACAACTTTTATGGACTGTAATTAGCAATAAAGGGACCTGAAAAGGGAATAATATGAGGCCGTAAGACATTTCCCATTGTAACACGGAAGTAACCATTCTCCGTCGACCTGTGTCAAATAAACACTCGGTGCTGCAGTCTAGTAAATAAAGTGCCCCCAGCTACTATTTGAGAAAATGGGGTATATATTCCCAAACCATAAAATGGGCTTACAACTAATAGGACTTATTTTCACGAGAGCGGGACATTTATAAAATACATAAAAAGGTAAGTTGCGGAAAGTATTAGATGGTCATCATACAAAGTCGAGACGTATCCATTATTAAACGGCCATCGGCCTCGGAGGAGTCGGAGGCGAGTCGCAATCTGCTCAAAACGCTACCGAGGAGAACAAACAACCGGTCTTTATGTGAGGTGAGGAAAAAAGTCTCTTTGGAAACACAAGCTCACCTTTAGGAATTCCAGAAAGGCCGGCTTGGACAGGCAGGCCTTTTTAATGAGCGCCATGGCGTTGGTGAAGTTGTTCACGTAGTCGCTGTACACGTCCAGCACCATCGACTTGGAGAACTGAGGACACACAGCGAGGAGCAAACGTCTTCACCAGAGTTTGCTTGCGACGGAGATGATGAGCCGCGTTTAATTGGTTGGCCAAAGAGTTCACAGCGAGCGTTACTGGTGGTGAAAGTCATCACACTCTCGAGTACGCGGACAGATGCAGTGGCGCCTTCATTTATGACTTGCATTTATTCTCTGGATATATTGTGGAGAAGAAAAAAAACTGCTGTTGTTTCTGAGTGGCGAGAGCAAAACAACATGTCATTGTTTTGCTAATTCTGTCAACTGAATTTAAAAAAACAACACTAGCGACAATTTTGAATGGCAGAAGTTGGAGGCATTCACGATGAATCATTCTTGTAACGACAACGTGAAAAAAACAAAAAAAAACATACTTCAACAAGGCCACGGATGGGGAATATTAGAAAGCTCGGCTGTGTTTTCAAGTGTAAAAAGAATTTAAAAAAAAGAAAGAATACAGTCCACTTGAAAAGATGAGAAGCTGTAACGAAGTATTTGTACTTTGCTCCTCGCCACCAACGCTTTCCTTGCACTTTCTTCCTGGATGAAAAGAAATCACTTTCTTTTCTTTTCTTGTCCACCGAGGCCTCATTTGGCGTTCGGTCTGAGAACAGCAATAAAGCAGCACTGCGCGATGCCCAGCAGAGAATTAGCGGGTCGAACCCTTGGCGCTGATGGACAAATAACGAGCGCACCGAATGGGTGCAGAGATCCACAATGAAAAAGTCCAGCTCAACGCATTCCTTTTAGGGCTAGAATGCCCCCCCCCCCCCAACCAATACACCATTGCCAATTTTCTCAATCTAATACCTGCAGCTCACTTGAACTGTGGCAAAGGACAGTTCCCTAAAAGAAAAAAAGTGCAAACAAATAATCCTTCTCGGCTAAATTTTGAGGAGTTATCGGAGGTGTTTTTTTCAATTACCGCAGGTCACCGGAAAACACAAACTGCACACGGTCGACCGAACCTCTAATTGACAGGGAGGGCGCCTCTGTTTTGGTTAGCAACAGAGCCGGTATTTGACAGCCAGATAGTGACTCAGCTCAAACTTTCTCCATCTGAAGCGTTTGTCCTCATTAGGGCGGAGGGGAACTTGAACGAGAGGCATGCATTATTCACTGAAAAGTCAAGAAAATGCAATGTGCAAAACAAACAAACAGTCCTCCTCGGTCGAGGTGATGCTCAATTTTCAGATATTTTTGTACATATTGTACACCGGAGTTGACAAATTTGAGCTTTTCAATTCCAAACCTCAAGCCGGTGTAGCAAACATGCAAACACTTGTGAATCTCCACTGACCGAGGCGACGAACAAATCTCCGATTTTCTCGCAGCTGTCCCATTCAGCCACGCGCGACGCCAGCGCAATCTGGAACACGGAATGGCAATGCGTGATCTCGCGCACTCGGTAGAAGATGGGCCGGATCTTGCGAGGACTCAAGATGCGCGGGTCGGCCTCCAGCAGAGGTTTGTGGTACTCCTACACACACAAAGATGTCAAATCAGTCATGCAACTTTAGATGGACAAAAAAAAAAGATTTTAATAAGGGGTCAACAATCTTTTTGAAACAAACCGAGAGTTACTTCCTGGTTGCTAAGTCATTGGAGGGTTTGACACACGCGTGCAAAATATATTTGCTCAAATGACCTTTAATGTTGTTTGTTGTTAATAATTCATGGCACTCATTTAAGTGAAGACACGATCACGTTAATGATTTCCCGCAATTATGATGAATGGGTTTAACAAGAGGGGGAAAAAAATGTAAATATCAATAAAGTCAAATCAAAACGGATGATGGAACACAACCACCGCCATATCAACGGTCTCTCGTGTTTACATTTGAAAGCGTAAACATCGCTCATCGTTTTTAGGCCTGCCTTCCTGATCTCACATTGTAGAAAAACAACCATTCACACGTACAAATTAGAAAGTTGCCTTCTCCGAACATGCGCGTTGGTGGAATGAAGGAGGAAAACCACAATCAAGCGCTCAAGCAGAGATTTGAACTGCGGACTTGATAACGGTGAGGTGAGGCGGATGTGCGAAAGACGGAGGCTGCAAAATTAGAAGCCAATTAACCTCCTTGAAGGTTGCGCGCGAGTGGATGTGGCCCATTAGCTTAGCATTAAAAAAAAGCAGAGAGTTGGGAATCTTCTCAGCGACAAACACTCCCCACAAAAAGAGGGAAAAGGTGGACTGGAGTGATTTCAATCTGCTTACAAGTAAAGGACAAGTGAGGCGTAAAAGTTAAAAGCCTCGCGGCGCGCTCGCTGAGATGATGATAAAGCCTCCAGGAAAGCGTCTGGCACGTGTCTTCAAGTGGACATGATGCGGACGAGAGCAAAAAGTGCTCCCTTTCTTTGTCAATTTTCTTCCTCCCCAAAAAATCCATCCAGCGGTGAAGAACGTCGCAACCTTCAGCGTCTAATTGGGCTTGTGGACGCGCCGCCTTTTACCACTCGACTGGACGCTGTGACAAGACAGACATTTTTTCCAGCGAGCTGCACATCGCAAAGCGTCCCATCTGGCTGCGTTGTTTGTTTGTCCCGCGTGAACAATCGGTCATAAAGCTGTCACGCCATCGTCTTCTGTTTGATTTCGATTGTGCAAGGCGGCGGTTATCATGAATAACTGTCAAGTGGAGCGATTGCATTAGTTGTAGGACGCGAGCACATGTTGCCGCGGGGATCGAGCGTGCCGTGGACTTTTTAAAAATTGACTGTTTATTATTTCTAGTCATTTCTATTGTGCAAGGTGGTGTTTTCAATTAATGAGTGAGAGGCGATTTTGCATGAACTCATTTACTGCCATTGACGGCTAAAGACGTCCAAGAGCCTTTTTTTTTTTTTTACTCTGCTGGTAGTGAATGTGTACGTGTAGCAAGTATGTGTCATAGGTGAATGAGCGTGCTGATATCTTTTTTATTTTGAATTCCAGGATTAGATCTGGCGCTTTTCCTTTCTACCGTTCGAGGTGTCGGTAATGATGAGTAAGTGTCGAGAAGCGCGATGTCATTAACCACGTGACACGTTTCCATTGCACGCGGCCGCTGCTCACCTGCAGGATCCTCCGGAGAGACTCCAGGTAGCTGCGCTCGCTCTGGATGATGGAGCCGAGGATGTGGCGCCTGACCACCTGTAAAGACGACGCTTTAAGAGGAGGAGATGGCGCTGCGGCTGATGGCGGCGAGCGTATGTCATTTTGCGTCGCGGGACAAAGTGGCAGACGGAAGTTTAGACTCTCAACCTGGTGGTTGGTCAGGCCCTCCGGCATGGCGCTCAGCTGCGGCGGCGGATGCGTCACGTCCGATATCGCCACATCCAGGTAGCCGGCGTCATCCTCTTCCTCTGCTCCCCAAGAGACACAAGTCAAAAAAAGAAATGAAAGCGATAACCGTCACACCAAACTGAAAGCCACAACGTATCAGGTACATCGGTGCCATTGAATAAAATCGGAGCATTTTGAGAGGAGTTTAAATAAACAAACTTTATGTTACCTTTAATATGTTTTATGTTGTTAACAACTAAAATCACCAATTTATTCAAATGCCACATAACATTTTTTTAGGAGGTACGTAAATGTGAACCTTCCGGCCCACTTTTGGCCTTTTATCTTTCTGCTTGGTCAGCACATAATAATTAATCTTACAATTTGCATTTTATATGTATTATTTCTGGAGCTTTCAACTTCAAATCAACACGTCCTGCAAAATGAAGTAAAAGGAAGTTTAATTCAAAGTCATCAAAGAGGATTAGTGAAGCTCCCCTTTAAACTTATTTGACCAAATTGGATTTAAATATTTTCTGTAGTCCTGAAAAAAAAAAAAAAAGTGACGTTACACAACGCAAAGGCCTCAGGTAGACTTGAGAGCCCCAAAATAGCGGACAGCCGAGGCTAAAGATCAAATAAAGACGTTACCGATGGCGTCTTTCCGGTGCAGGAAGGAGACTTTCCGCATGACGGCCATTCGGGTCTTTTCAAGTCCATCCTTGGTATTGCTTCTGGCCGCCTTCATGAGCTGCTGCACCTAGTCGAGGACGCAAGGGGAGGAGGGCATCAGAGTTCCGTCATTGGCTCCACAGCCTACGAGAGGACGTGATCACGGTGGGAATCTCGCCATCTGCGGCTTCCCTGCAAGTCCTAATCAGACCAGCGAACGAGATGATGGCGGCGTGGGGTGCGGAGAGCCGCGTTTGTGGCTGAAGGTGTCCTCAAAGTGCACCCCTGAGCCCGGCAACCAGACGCCGCGTGGGGCTCAGAATACACTGGCGCATCACATCATTGTCATATTTTTAGATGAGATGCACGGGAAAGTAGGTCATACATTGAAAGAATGTTGAATCGTGCAAAAAAAAAAAAAGGAAGAAAGAAAAAGCATTAAACGGTACAACGTTCATATTTAAAAGGTACAATATGATGCGTAGGCTATCTCATAGAATCGCTGGTGTTCCTTCAGTTGCTTCATGAAAGCGATAAACATGCTGCAAGTTAGCATTATAATTTAAAAAAAAATGATGCATTGACTGACTTGTTTGGAGCACAGACTCAGAGGTGAAAGGTCTTAAAAAAAAAAAACAAAGCTTCAATCTTAAGACTTATGTTTCAATTGCTAACCAAGCTAGCATTCACGGTACAAAGAGCTTGCATAAGATCAGGTGCTGATTTGAACCAACGGCTCGCGAGGTCACAATTGAACTAAAAGTGCTTTCAATATTGAAATGCTGGCATGCGCCGCTAAATAAAGCTTGCCATGCTCAGGAAGTTCTGAACACTGGACCGCATCTTTTTTTTTTTCTTTCCTCGCCATATTCTGTCCTGGACTAAGTGGTTCAAAATTTTTGCAATTCCAACACTTCAAGCGGGAGTTGCTGCTTGCTTGAGAACGTTTGCAAATTAAAGGAGGGGAGCGTGCTCTGCCTCTCTAAACACACATTTTGACTGAACGGCGTTTGGCGCATCAGAGTGACTTTCTGAATACACCCAACTTGTTATTCTTTCTCCAATTCAACTTTCAGGTCATACAAAGTCTTCCCTCTCATAAAAGTGCTGGTGGCTCACTCTTTGGTCACACTGGAGCTGCTTTGCATTTGGTCGAGTTCCACACTCAAGTGCTTTTTATCTTCCAACAAAACAACACAGAATGCGCTTATGAAGTTTTAAGAGCTAGCGGCTAATTACCAAGTCAAACTTCAGCGAGGTTCCGAGCTTTTATTTCATTCTTTTTAAATGATCCATTTTCCACCTATGGCTGCGGCCTTGAAAGGCAAGCAACTTGCTGGTCAGTCTAACTGTCACGCTAGTTTGTTAGCTTCAACGCTGATGATTACTCGCTACCGTGTGTGTCAGCTTGCAGTACCGTTTTCTCGTCGACGAGGTGATCTTGTCCCAAAGTCCTCATCAACTAACTTTTGGCAGAACCTCCTGCTGAATTTAGCTTTGTTTCAAGTGGCTTCCTGGTACTAGACTGCCCACTATTGGTTTGGAGGACCGATCTAGCCCAAGGAAGTGTGACAAAAACATAATAGAGCTAGTTCTAAGGAAGTTAGTTTATTTAATAGCTCCCTACTTTTTGGAATGTGTTAACTTCAGATAGTTTTGTTTTTTTAAGCAAATAACAGACGGTGATGCTTGGAACGGTAGCCATGTTTTTGGAACCAGATAGCTATTAACACCTCAGTTGTCGAGTAACACACACAGTTGTTTTTCTAAATACAATGCAACATTTTAGATAATAGTTGGCCCGGACACAAGAGTTAGCAACTAGCTTTTCCGTCAAACTGTAGCTGCCTTGCTAGTGTTTTCAACGTGCTAGCTGATAGCAAGTAGGTACATATGGCCATGAGAAAGCGCGCCTCTGGCGTATACCACACAACCCGTTATTGCTTTGGAAGATCAAACTAGTTCACATTAGTTCAGGTATGCCATGAGTCACTAAATTCTTACGAATAAGGCCGGAGGGTCGAGACCGGAAGGGTACCCAGGTCGCGACCGGAGTGCGGCAAAGGAGGGTCAAAAGAGGTAAGTTACAAAAAAAAAAAATGTTGGCATAAAATTGGTGGATATTGAAAAAAAGACTCTCTCGGGCTCATATTAAAAAATAAATTAATGTTAAGACTAATTACCCTCATCTTGTCATCCACTGCCCCCTGTGGTTTTGGAGGACATATAACGCTTGAAACTAAGAAAACACTGTACCTTCAAATATGCAGAATGTGACCGTTGAGGCACCAGAATGACAAAGACAAGGTCACAAAGGAAAAGGTTGGGATGACCAAAAATCAGCTGCGTTTGTTGGCATTCATGCAAACACACTTTTGCGATACCTTGATGTCATAGTTGTGCTTGCCAGACAACTTCATAGCCAGCTCACGCTTGGTCCTGGCGCAGCGTTCCCTCAGCCGCCGCACTTCGGGGGACAGCTACAGGTGAGGGGAGGAGGGTGGCAAGCCAGCGTTAAGGAAAACAATGGGGAGGCGACGGGAAAAACAGAGCGAGGGAGGGAGGCAGCAAGATCAAACTATCAAAGCGACACAAAACGCAAGTCAGAATAACGACAAGAAGTGAAAGCATGGAGCAGTTATTGTGTTTTGGGGAGTTTGATTTACGAGACCTGCAGGCACTCAAAAAAGGTCAAGCGTGAAAATTTAAAAAATCAGCCAACTTCCACATGGAAAAAGCACAAAAAAAAAATTAAGTTAATCGCGTGAAACTAATTAAAAACAAAGTGTTTTGAAACTAGAAACTTAATAGTTAATGTTTCCTCAGTAATTACTCCGGCATTCCTTCTTAAAGTCGGCTCCTCTTTGCTCAGCAGACTGAAAAGTGCAAAGACTTTTCCAAAGGCTTCTGCGCTGTAATTACCCGAGCAAGTCATTGTGTATCCACATAAAATCACACATTTGTTTCCCCCTCTTTGCTCTGCCATCGATTGAGCTTCCCTTGAATAATAAACACGCGCCCGTAGACGGATAAGAAATGGCTATTAGGCTCAGCATAACCTCATTCATATTTGTATGGATTACACAGAGCAATGGCCCATTACTGATATGTGGCCACAGCGCCATCCAGTGGATAAAAGAGGTAGTGATGAGTAGATCAAGTTGGAACCGACGTTTTAAATGGCTAAAACTCACTAAATGGATGTTTTTTGTTTTGTTTTGCTTGTGTTTTAAGGGTCATACAACACCAAGTAACGGAAAAAAAAATCACTCACTAGCACACCTTAGAAAGTTGGAAAAAAATTCTCCCGACACTGGTTTCACCAATCCACGTGAAATATGCTCTTTACCTTGCTGCGTGTGGGCATTTTGCTCTCGCCGTCCGACTGCTCGTCATAGCTCTCAAACTCGCTGGAGCTCCACCCGTTGCCTGCAACAGATGGACCGAACGAGTCCCGCTGGACATCCTCGTAGAGCGTATCTACACAACACACACACAAACACACAGATCGTCAAAATAAACATCCCACCAAGGAGCCAAGGTAAGCTGGGCACATCTTTCACGCACCTTCATCCGGCGAGAGAGGCTCTTCACATGGAACGTCATCATAGATCACGTCGGCTTCAACTTCATGGAAGAAAAATATTGCAATAATGTTTCAAATGTTGATTTTTAGAATAGTGTAAATACAACGATTAGGTCAACTTGGACAATACATTAGTGTATGAAAAAAAAAAACAGCAATGGACATGTTACAAGGTAAGAATGTTTCATTTTAAAAAAACAGTCAGAAAGGTATGTATTTATGATTTATAATTAATTAGTCAATTAACGGGTCGTAAAAGATTTTATTAATCGCGCAAATTGTATCAAAACATTTTTTTAATGGATCCTACACACTCCCTAAATATGAATTGTTAAAATGTTGTAATAAAACATTTTTCTTAATACTAAAACTGATTTCAAAACTATATTGATTATTTAAAACATTTAAAATGTTGATCATTTTCTTTAAAAATTAAATAAATTGCAGATTCAGGAAAAATATATCACAGAAATATCAAATAACAAAAATATTTGACATGAAATAGAATTTTAATCCAAATTACAAATAAATAAATCATACAATCAAATTCAAACTAAAGCCAATCGATAGTTAATAGACGTTCGGTGTGTTCATCATTAAATAAACAGTAACTATATTACAAAACTTCATCTCCGTACTTTCTGCCATCTAAAATGAATGAAAAATTCTAAAGTGGTTCTCAATTTTTCTTCACCGTGTGCCCAATTTGACCAACATTGCAAAGTTGGCCATACTGTTCATCAAAGTCGAGGCAGTTTGACTCCCAAAAAGATATATTATTATCATCAGACAATTTGAACATTAATGCTGTGCTTGTAAATAGAGGAACAAGTTGATCAAAATGGATTTCACATTAAGATTAAATGGAAAAGTTCCTCAGTAACCGTTTCAAAACAAAAATGATAAGCAGTTTTTCTTTTGCATTCTACTGTGGTGCCACAAATCACCACGATCAAGAAAAAAAAACTAAATAAACATTCAATTTGTTCTCCACTTTGTCGCACGTTGCATGGCGTTTTACTCTTGTCACTATGAGTCCAATTTAGCTCGCTAAGCTTTTATCGATTTGCCTCAAAACTGTCGTTTGTCTGCATCGCTTTTCTACTAAGCCGCCCAGCACACGCAATCACTGTTTTCTAATCATCTCAATAAAAGTCTATTCCTTTATGGATTACTCAATCCCCGCCCTCACCTAAAAAAAAAAAAAAAAAAAAAGAAAAGACCCTGTTTTTCCGTGTTTTTTTTGTTCTTCACTTGTGATGCCGGAGGAAAACAACCGACGCTATCAGCGTATCTGCAAAGCTTTTGGGGCGATAATGGCAATGGTCATGTCGTACTGGGTCGTCCAAAAAGTTCTATGTGCCCCCACACGGTATAGTGATTAAAATTGACTTTGTGGAATATGTATTCAATCCAAATGTGATCAAATAAAATGAGATACAGTGTGGTGGTGTAGCGACGGGTGCAGCCTGTGAGTAGAGGTCCCAGACTGCAATAAAAGTCATGGTCATAAAAATGTTTTGTGTCCAATTGCGCGTGTAGGTGCTGGTCTCTGGTTTGTTTTTGCACTGAAATATTTTCCTATCGATCCCCACCCAGTCGCAATCGGACAGCGCCGTGTGCAGGCATCACGTGGTGGCAGCGGATTCCGTAGTTTGACACAAGCTGCCGCCCATTTCTCGCTGGAGAAATCAATAAAGTGTGAGATGAACCCAAGGTGCCGCTGCCACTTTGGATCAAGCTCACCCGCCGGCCGTGTCATTGTGTCGCCGCCCGCAGTCGAGCCGAGCGGCGGTTTAACAATCCAATCCAAATATCGGAATCCAGAGGCGGGCTTGGCTTTAATCTACGGCGCCTTTCATGGGCAATACTTCCCGTTGTCAAAGTCATTCGGTTGCGTACCTTCAGGGCTTTCCTTTGCCGTTTCCGCATCGCCGCCTCCCGAATCACCGGCCAACGTTATGAGTTGGGCTGCTGCAGGGACCCTGTGAGGTAGCAGAACATCAGCACACTTTGGCCGAACGTGAGGCCCAGGTGACGCCCTTCCAAAAACTCCTCATTTGGGTACCAATATTAATCGTTTCAACTGCCATTTTCCCCCACACTAACACATCATAACAGAATACAAAAAAAAAAAAAAACACCAATTTTGGCAGATTTTGGCTGATGAAGTTAAAATACCAAAGGACAAAATATTGCAAAAGAGTCAAATGTGATGCTCATTTTCACATTTTGAGCCTTTAGCTTTGGGCTATATGAACGTTTGTGTTTTAATTTGTGTGCTAATTTACTGCTAATTTCTATGACAGCATATGTCGAGTGCTTTGTGACAGCTCCAGCTCTTGTGAAATGCGCTATAGAAATAAAGTTGGATTGTATTGCATTGTAAATCTTTATAGTTAGCATTAGGGGACCAAAAATAATTGTTCATTATTTTTTATCTTGCCAAACATCGGACTTGATAAGACATTTTACCACCTATCCAAACTGAAACACTGCCTGTCCGCAAAGCGACAAGCTCAAGGAGGAGGCGTGGGAATCCTTTCTCCAAAGTAAATAACACCGCGGCACAGCACAAGCAACAGCGGACGCAAAATCCTTCGGACTTCGGACTTCCATTTATTTTTATTAAACACGTTGCCCTTCCTTCTATGCAGGTCGGGCGGCGCTTTCTTCTGGTCTGACATCGACTGAAATCGGCTCTCTCGAAGCAGTGCGAACAGAGGAGGCAAAAGTTTCAAGGGAAGTCTGCCTTTTAAACCGGCATGACGATTTGCGCAATGACCATAATCTGTGACGGAAGATCATTTGGGCTTCATGAGCTTTGCTGAAATGATGGCAAAAAATGTCCACCGCCGTAAGATTAAAACAAACTTCAGTCTGGTAAAAGTACAACTGATTCAACTCCTTTACTTAAGTGAAATTAAATAAGTATAGACTGAAATGTACTCATGTAGAAACGTAAAAAGGAATTTTTCCCGGCAATGTTATGCATACAATGGCCGCGATATTTGCTTCTTCATCACACACCCACTGATTCTTTTGTTTGTAAAGCACATCCAGCCGAGGTGACGGGAGGACTTCATGTGAAAGATAAACGCACTTGAAACGAACGCAGGAGGAGATAAAGTGGCAAAAAAGTCAAGTCGCACAGCAGAGCAGAGCAGAGTACATACACACTCCGTTGCCATGGATACGTTTTGGGTGGGCTTAATGAAGACTATCTGTCACCGGGTAAAAAAGAGGGGACCAAAAGTAAAAGTTGGCCGTGAGGAATGAGAGAAGTGCTTCCTTATGTTTAATAAAAGCTATATTAAAAAAAAAAAAAAAAGTCTATCGACAATCACAATAGCCAAGTAATCTCTGCAATATTTTTCCCAAAAGTGCTGACACGCTTGACACCTCGACGGTGGGAAGTTGCTACTGATAGCTCGCTGTTTCAGAAGTGCAACTTATTGACTGAGGCAAAGTGGAAGTTGTGGACTCAGCAGAAATTATTCCTGCATGAGAAATAGCCAGAACTTTTTCACGCACACACGCGCGCGCACGCACACACCCACGCACACGCACACACCCACGCACGGCTTGTGTTTATTTAATTGTGCAAACCTAACATTTACATAAAGCATACATTCAGCAGGTTAAACTCAATAAAAAACTTGATTTAATCTTTTTAAAAGTCCCAAACAAAGCTACCTTGATACAAAAAATATTTTAATAAAATCTGCAACTAGTAAACTGAAGCCACCAAAATAGAATAGAATAGAATAGAAATCCCTTTATTGTCATTGTACTCAAGTGTGCAACGAGATTAGAGGGCTCCCCTCTCCAGTGCAATACAACAATAATACAGACAAATATATAAATTAGATAAATAAAGAAGACAGTGCAATGGAATTCAGTACTGAATAGGGCATATAGAAACACATCACAATGCTGTTTTGCGAGGTTAGGGTGGTCTCGTGTGTGTGTGA
Organism: Idiotropiscis lumnitzeri; assembly: GCF_059441095.1. Lineage (NCBI taxonomy): Eukaryota > Metazoa > Chordata > Actinopteri > Syngnathiformes > Syngnathidae > Idiotropiscis > Idiotropiscis lumnitzeri. The sequence continues at coordinate 1,352,326 of NC_142401.1, read as the reverse complement.
GAGTTCAGTATGGAGATGGCTCTCGGAAAGAAACTGTTTCTCAGTCTATTGGTCCTTGATTTGATGCATCTGTAGCGCCTGCCAGAGGGCAACAGGTCGAACAGGTGTGAGTTTTTCCTTTTATGGAAAAAAAAGAAAATGCGGTGTTTTTTCAGGTCTGAATCAGCTAAAGGTTTGTAAACCACGTCATTTTCACTTGCTGTTCAGTAAAAATGTGTCAAACTCCGTGACCTCACGAGAATGTAAACAGGAAGTAGATTTGCCGAACAGACGAGCGAGTGATAAGCGAAATGAAGCCGCACAAATAAACACAAATGGGCGCAAAACGTTAGCCGATAACTTGAAGAGGTTTCTTGGCCGTCTAACGAGCTCCGACCCACTTGCAAATATTTGCAACACATTATCCTCATTTGGAAGGTTAGCATTGGAAATGGAAGACGCCACCTCCTGTTAGCTTCAAACACTCTGGCGAAGTTTGTTGGGTGACAAGACGACATCGTTCTCAACAATTACCTCTTCGACTGCAACAAATCTTTGGATTCGCTTTACGTGCTCTTTCACATTCGGAAAAGACTACAAAGGAGAGCAAATTTATTCTCCACTAGTCAGTTGGGATATAAATGTGTCTGAACACAATCAAAAATGACGTAAATCCCAGATCACAAATGTGCGTACAAAAGTCTCCGGCTAAAAAGTTTATGGCACCAAGATAGGAAAGAAGACTACACCCAAATAGACGGACTCGCACCTGCGCTATTTTCCCGGCACCGGAAAGTCCACAGGAACGCAACTTAAAAGAGTAAAGGTTTCTAAGCACACTTCCTCGAAGGCCACATTTTGGGAAAACGGGGTGAGAGAGGTAAAAAAAAAAAAAAAAGTACATGCAGCCAATTTGCAGCGTGGGAAAAGCAAATTGCAAAGTCACAATCAAGAGAATATGCTGGCGGCATTGTCATCTCAACTCAAAATGAAAAATCAACACACGCATTGCTTTCTCGACTCTGACTGACTGTCAATTTATATTCGGTTGCTGCCATCTGGCTTGGACGTGTCTCACACACACGCACACGCGCGCACGCGCTGGTCGCTATCTTGCACACACTGCAGCGCAGAAGCATCACATTAACTCAATGCCCCAAAGAAATTATGAAATAATGCCGACGACTAGGTTAGTACTCATCTCTTGAGCTGTGGTAGGAAAAAAACTTACCCACTGGCGGAATCAGCGTCTGGAACGTCTGTCAAAAAGACCAAACGAGAGACACATTGTTAAAAAAGGAAAAGTGAGATTTAAAAAGTGAAAACTTTTGCTTTGTTTTAGAAAGATAACGTTGTGAAGCGTTAAGGCGGAGTGAGAGATTAGTGGAATTCGTTTTGCACGTTTAGCTGCTGCTCGTTCTTTTCCGGCTTAGTTTGGAACTGCTGGTCAAAGCGACCGCGTGGCCTCGTAGCTCAACGGTTAGAGCACCGGTCCCGTAAACCAGGGGTTGCGAGTTCAATTCTCGCAGAGGCCTCGTGGTGAGCTCGACACACGACTCACCCTAAGTGGCGTCCATGGAAAGAATTCACGCGGACGAATCGACTCTTTTGAAAGTCACGTCGCCCAAATAATCCGTGACCTCGTAGCGCCGTCGTTAGCGCACACGTCTCGTAAACTTGATGTCGTGAGTTCAATTTGTCACCGGGGCCTTTCTCCTCACCAGGGAAGTCATGATTGCAGTTAATTGCTATTCCTGCTTGGATATGTTAACGATGTCATTTGCATGTTTATGAGCTTCTGGCAACAAAGAAGATGCGAATCCCTGCGGCGAGAGGTTCGGCGGTGAAAGTGATTAGAGCGCTGGTTGCGGGTCTCGTAAACCAGGATTTGCGTAAACTAAGTTTGCTGTTTGGTAAAGACAACACTTACATGGGGTGAGTGGCAGCTGTGATAGTAGTCATTACTGTGAAAATGTTGGCCGGCCAGCATCCATCGACGCTCGGCGGTTAGCGCACCGGTCTCGCAAACGGCGGCCGTGACTTGAAATTCTCACCGAGGGCTGCATTGATCGAACGTATCACGACTTGGAAGTTTGCCATCGTTTGGTGCCGCTCGGACTGAATACTCACTACGGAGATCGTTTTGGTCACGTCATCTAAAACAGAAGCAGACGACTTTGCTTTTTGGAAGGTCACGACAACCCGAAGGCGAGGCCTCGTAGCTCGGTGGTTGGAGTACGCCGTCTAAGTAAACCGGCGGCCGTGAGTTCATTCCTCACCGGGGCCCGTCTCCTTACAAAGCTTGCGATTATTTACTGGAATGAAGGCAGGACCAGTGTCATTGTGAGCACATCTGTCAAAGTGTTTGTAGTGCCGCCCGGAGTTGTCGTATTGGAAATAAAGGAGGCGTGACCTGTAAACTTTTATGGTTTGTTGTTCGTCAAATCCATAATTTAGTCATTAAAAGTCACTTTTGTTGGATTTCATGGGCCTGTTTTCAAAGAGCAGGCTGCTCATATCCTTAGCGCCATTGGTCTCGTAAACCGGAAAAATCTAATCTTTTTGTTCTCTTACGAATCATTGCAATGACAATTATTTAAGCGACGAAGAAGTGCGCCGTCAGTTTAATACAACATTGTCGATGACTTGCAGGGAAATTCATGTTGCCTGCTCTTGTAGTTTAGTGGTTAGAGAACTGGTCTTGAGTTCAACTCTCTCTGCGGCTTTCCTTCCTGTGCGACTTGCAACAATAACAAAAAAAAAACCTCTTCTCTGATGTCATCCATCTGGCAATGATTTCTTGCCTCTCGACCGAAACAAACGCCACATTGGCGGCGTAATAACATGACATGCGTGGAAGGCCGGAGCATCCTGAGAGGTGTTTGGTGTTTCTAAGTGATTGCAGAAGAGCGGCGAGCGGTACCAAAGCAGGACGAGGATGTGTGCGCAGCTGTGCGCTCATTTCCATGACTTAACTGCGACTAGCAAACGTTAACGACGGGTTAAACAAGTGTCACCGGCGCAATTTCTAAACTGGGGGCAATCGGGAGTCGACTTACTCATTCTTACATAACAGCCCCCCCCCACTGCACTTGATTAGAATTCCCCTTTGTGTCACCAAAGTCCAACTTGTATAGATCACGATACAAAATGGGAAAATTGAAAACCAAACGACCGAGAGGCATGAATCGTGCGAGAACAAATTGCATTTTCCTCAGTAAGCAGCAGGAAATTAAAAAATAAATAAATTGTGCAATTGTACCCCTGTGAGCAGTCTGCTTAAATGTTTGGAACCTAAAATGCTGCCCAGAAGAATTGCAGCATTTGAGATGTCCAACCTGATTCCACACAGGTTGATATTTTGTTCCTTAACTTAAAGTCAAATATTTGGAAAAGAGTGAACGGGCATTTTTACAATTGATACGTTCTAAACTGCAAATGTGACTTTGAATGTGTGTGGTCTTGGCCTGGTGAGTGACGTGGGAGGCGAGTTTGAAAATAGCAGTCTTCTTTTGAATTTTTTTTTTTTTTTTGTTCTTGTCATGCACATAAATCTGTGAAAGAACAACAGCTGACCCCTCGAAGGAAGGTCCACTACGCTGGCAAGGAAAGTCTCACCATCCTTGCTGACGCTTCCTTCCTGTGGCGTGACGTCTTTGACAGCCCGCGACGCGTCCTCGCACGTCTTTGGGACTTCCGGGTTTGACAATTGAAGCGAGTCGCCGGCAAGCGCTCGGCCGCCCCCGGGAGGCTTCTCCTCGTCCTCGCTGTCGTCAAAGACAAACTCCTCGCCTTGCTCCTCATCCTCTTCCTCTTCCTCCACCTCCTTGTCTTGTTTTGGAAGTTGCTGAGACAAGGCGGTGGACATGGCTCCTAAATGAGGTGCACACGTTTGGAAAATCAAATGTTAGCAGCCATTCTTTCGGTGGTCAACACAGCCGGCAAAAAAAAAATATATATATAACTAGAAAGAGTGGTTGTGAGTTAAATTGTCACAGGTTTAAAAATTGCAAATCATGAATCCTTTGTTGGTGATGGCAAGCATGCAAATCGGACAATTGCGCGCTTCCCTAGAATTTGAAAAAGGATTTGCAAAATCCTCTCGGTGGACTGGGTGTGTATTTTTTACGCCATTTCTGTGATCACCACCAGGTGGGGCATTCACTAATCGCTGAAGTCGACAAGCAGATCGGCACATCAACCTCTGACAACGTGCGACGTTCAATCTGATAAAACTTAATCCCTACTTGGGACTCATTTGCTAGCCGGAGCTGTGAAAAATGTCAATTCTCCGACACGAGTTCTGGAGACTTTTTAGTGGCATCTGGTGCCGACTACTAGTACAGTTCATCTCTGCAATGAATTGACGTGACTTGGAAATTTGCTGGGGTTGCCGTGACTTTGAACAGGAGAAGACACGTTGACGGGCGATGGTTTGAGGGCTCGGCATACAGGATTTAAATATTACTCTGCAGAAAAGCAAGTGCAAAAACCAACTGTCGCATGACAGCAACCATCATCAAAATTCCAGAAACAATTTATTCATTTTGTATAAAGCAACCTCACTGAGCCATCGCCCAGCATTTAATAGTCGCCATTGCGAGCAGCGAAACCTTGCACGCCAACAGGAAATAAACCATTATTTCCATCATCCATGATAAGCGTTAACTGGATAGAGGGAGCAAAGCAGACAGATTGCAGGAGCCGGAATGTTCTAAGCTTCTTAACAAAATCATATCAAATGCCTTTGCCATAAAACGGCCTCTTAAAAACCTTGCGCAACAGCCAGCCAGCAAACGTTGAGGGGCAAGTCAATCTTCTCAAGAAAATGTGGAATGCAAAACAACAAAATGGGCAACAACGCGGTGACATATGGTGCTGAGCAAGTCCGTTAGCGGAATCAAAAAGTCGGCTTACAGGCGGATTAATTAAGACGGGCCCACAGCCGCTCATGACAGTGGCGGCGCCGTCGCTCCAAGAGAATCGTTGCTTCTTCAGACGGGGAAGAAGTTGAATTATTATGAGTAGGAATCTTCCTGGACTGAAGAACTCGCAGTTATGCTTGTTTTTAGGACACCAAAAATCTTCCCGGGTCAACGTGACCCGCCGCGTGTTTAGTCATGAAAAAGAAAAAGAACATTGAAATGTGTAAAAAGGAAGTTTACATCAGACATATTATGCATTTTGTCCAAAATTGTAAATGGTTGCTAATGCTAATTTTGTAAAAATTCAGAAATATTTAAAGCAAAGGAAGGAAATAAAAACTTTTTTTTTTTTTGCGATGTTATTTGTCTCGCTACATAACGGGAGCGTTAACTAAATAGGCGTGTTTTACGAGGTGGGAAAGGACAATGGAACATTGACCCCACTCGCAATTAAATCCCGTTGTTCCTCCAACAAAGCACGACCATTCGTGACTCCAATCTTACGTTTGCTCTCTTGAGGCTGCAGTTTACAGTTTGAATACGCACGCTAATTGTTTCTTCGCTCAACAAAATGTGACAACGGTGAGCACGTTAACGTACTGCCCAGTGCGACCGTCGCATGTGCGTTGCATTTTAATCAGCTCCGAAACGCCTCCCATGCCCAAGCAATTCATTGGCTGTGACAGGCCGGAACGACCTGACAATTACTTGAAAAAATAAATAAATCAAAGTTCTCGTCAGCACTTATTGCTTCATCTGAATGTCGGTCACGATCTCATTCCGGCGCTCGTGCTTTTCATTGGTGCCGTTTAGAATTTTTGCGGGGCCACTTTGAAGTCAGCGTGTGAGGCGTTAATGTTTTTCAAACACATGAAAGCCAGTGAAGCAAAGACGAGTGCGATTGGCTCCAGAAATGGTTTCCCTTTCCAAGCGGAGCAGATTCCACGACGAGTCTCATCTTCGGCCCACTCGCTGCCCCCGAACTTGCAACAATGACCCTTCTGTGGGGGGAAAACACGGGGTGGGCCCGCAGAAAAGCATTGTTTCTGCATTCGTCACCGCGCTACTCATTAGCTCACGGGTCATTTGGGCCGCGGCTGTGAGTGAGTGGCGCGCTTTCACACCACTCGTGTGAAAGTGGAGGGACACTTCCTCTTGGTGGCAGAACCACCAACAGAAAAAGTCTCAAGTGATAGCAGGAGCAATTTTGGGCTTGGGGGCTGGAGGATGGAAGATTGGAATGCCGACAAATCTGACCAAATATGGAAAGCGGCGGCAGATGTACATGCTAGTTTGTTCCTGAACACTGCCCAGAAGCCCTCGAGCAATAATTGTCTGTCTGACATTAAAATAGTACACTGCAGTCTATTTTACACGTCAGGGCCACTGCTTGAGTTTTCGACGGGTTTACATCTTATTTGACTGACTGAAATTTAAGCAGATAACGTCTGAGTTTAGCATGACGTCATGCGGTGTTCCACAGAGTTCTGTGCTGAGACTCTTATTTTATTATAACGCTTTCGTTCAGTGCTTCCTGATTACACTTGGACAAAAACAAATATCTCCCAGGGGCTATAGTGTCACAGGAACGTTGTAGCTTGGTTGCCATAGCGACCAGGAATGAAAAACAAGCGGAGGTCTGACCAGACCTTGAAGCTAAATAGCAAATAGTCAGTAAATGTTAAATAAACGGAACACCTAGTACTGTTTCGTAGATAGATACTCATTCACTTTTGGGTCAAGGCGTCCTTGAGAAATGATTTTGAGGAATTCAATCAAATAAAATACACATAAGTGCACTCAGTAATTGCTTATTTACGATGCTTTTTTTGGGGGGGAAATAATCTTATAGAAATAAATAAAGTTGCATTTAAAAAAAGGACAGTAATAATTATCTTTTACAAGCACAAAAATATATTTAGGATAAAATGCTGCAATTGTTCAGTAATGTCGTGATATCATTTGAAAGTCAAAGTTTAGCGAGGGAAGAAAGTCATTGTTTAACAAGAGAATTTTAAAAATTTAAACTTTCTCATATTACATATTTGATTCTGAAAAGAATAGGATGATAGGCTTGATTTTTTTAAACCAGAAAAAAAAATAAAAAATGTATTAAAGCTTTAAATTGGTCCAAAACTAAACTAGCGAGGAGTAACTTGTGGTATTCGTGCCCCCGATGTAAGTAGGATCTTTTATTTTAAATGATACAAAATCATAATTTACTGCTGATTATTCCGCGACCTCATTTATCTATCGAGCTGGCTCGCTATGACTTTTTAAGTTGACATTTTTGAAAGGCAAAGATTTCCGTCAAGACGGCGTGCCTGCTTCCAGCTCTGATGTGCTTTTGAATTTTGCCGGCGAGCTCCAACACGTCGTCGTGCCTGAGCCTTGCTGACTCATTTGTGGACGCGTCTGCCGAGGTGAACCGCCTTCGCCCGCAGTGGAATGCGCGTCAGGTGTGACGGCTAAAATGTTCAAAACATTATAGAGCAACAAAACGACGGCTGCCGCACTGGCTTATTTTTACAAACGTGACTTTTTCTCTGGCCACACGCCAAGTGTTTCTTTTTTTTTTTTTTTAGCACACAGGGCAAAAAAACAACTATTGGGAAACTGTCCAGACATTAAGATGGGTGGTTTGTTTCTTCTTTCTACCGTTATCTTGTTGCATTTAATTTTCACTTCTAACTGAGCAATGTTGTCATTGCTCCTAACTCGTGACATATGAGGGAAGTGGCATTTATCTAGATTTGGCAAACGATTTCAGTTTGGACAAAACAAAGAGCGAACAGAGTAAAAAGCTATTCTTCTCTCTTTGGGTGGACGGGGCGTGAAATAAGATGAGAGAATGGAGATGAAACTGACTCCAACACACCCGCCCTTGGCCGATATACGACTCTTGGGGGGGAAAAAAATCCCCCCCACGGTTGAGCAAATGTCGTAATAAGTGGAGTGACGCCGCCAAGTCGAGTGGCCCAACAGGTCGCATAGCTCAAGAAAACTTTGGGACTGACTAAGCAGCATTACTGCATAGAAACTTCTTTTCTTCATACCCAAAAGCGCTACGGAAAAGTCCTCCTTTGTAAAGATAAGAATGCTCAGGTTTTAATTTCACAACCATCATTTGACTGAGGACATTTTATGGAAAAAGGAGTCCTTAGAACTCGTGTACAAAAACATTTTGAGTGCCGGCTCACGCATTGCGCGTAATACAAAACAACCAAGATAATTTTTTGTCCTCTGCTGTTTACTGAAATGGTGTACGTGTGTCAAAACAAATATCGCCAAGCGAGGCTGGCTGAAGATCCAGAGCCACTTTCAAGGGACGGCCGGACTATCATGCAGAAGCAGCCGATTTATAAGGTTAGCAAAGCTGCACTGATATTTGCCGGATGCAGCGATTAGCGTTAGCTTGCGCGACGCTTGATTGCCCGTGTGTGTGCAAATGAATGCGCTTAACTTGCAAACGCGTCTCACTCCAAGAACCAGCCAGCGATTTGGCAATTTGCATTAAAAGTATCTGCATTTTACACCCAGCTTAGTTGAAAAGTCATACAGGGAATATGGACCTTTGAATAATTGACACTTGAATGCGATTAGTTCAATGGCACGCATGCGGGGCCGAAAATCTAAACAAGAAAAAAAGATGTCGTTATTCTGTGACCCCCCGTAAAGTGGCGTTCGGCATTTCCTCGAATATAAAAAAAAAATATTGTTTTGGCGCCATCCTGTGGCATCTACAAAGTAATGCTGCTACCGGACAATCCCGATGAGTTCATTTGCCAGATTGGAAACTTTGTCCAGATTTGTTTGGAATCATACCAAAATCAAAATCGGATTTGGTCCACAACGCGACTCGCTTTGAATACTGCGTTAACCGCAAACTGGACCAAAGTTCTTGTGAGGTTGTTTTCGGTGGCGACAATGCCATTCCCAGTCGCAACGAAAGCCAAGTTGAAAGCAGCGGAGTGAAGGCGTTTTCACGGGCCCGCTTAAAATAAGGAGCACTTCACACTTTGCAAACAGCCGTAAATCTGCCAGAAGAGGCACAAAAAAAGTCAGAGTGCAGCAAGCGACTGTAAAAGTCCCACACGAGAGAGAATGACGGCACTGAACAAAACGTGGGCAAGAAGTAAGCGAGAGTCACAGACGAGGAAATGCAACTTTTTTTGGGGGGGGACTTTCTTCGGGGGCAAACAATTGCACAAGACTCAGCAGACGAGGCCACAAAACGTCGCCACGAGCTGATGATTGTGCAGCGTTTCCTTCCGCTTCCTAGCTTGAAATGATCATTGAGCAAGCTTAAAATCAGAGGCAGGTCCTTGAGGACGGACCGCATACGTCCTTGCTTTGGTTGTCCAAGACTCAATGACCTGAGTGGAAGCCTGCCGTGAGGTACGGTCACACCCGTATTTTTCAGAATATTTGCCACTTGTGGAAAAGGCGATGTCGGGAATTTGTACGTCGAAAGCAAGCGACACCATGTGAAAAGTATTTCATACCACACCGAACGCTGGTCACCTTTTACAAGGGGGTCCTGGGCTCAAAATTGAAATTCTTAAATGAAATTGACATGTAGAGTTTGGAATTGCATATGGATGCCACAAGATGTCAGCAAATCTTAAAATCATAAAGCATGACATCATGCTTTGAGAACACGCAAGTTCGTAACGCTGTTCCATACGCGGATGTATTCAGTATTGGGAGTGATGGGAAAGTGAAGCTTCATGAAGCACTTGTGATATTTGCTTACTCCTCTAGACGAAAATAAAGGCTAGTGCAAGAGTGCCATCTAGAGGTGTCAGAATGTATCACAAGTGCTTCATGAAGCTTCATTTGTTCATCACTAAGTATCGCTCATATAATTCAACACCGCAAACCACCTTCACGTGAAGCACAACAATTGTGTTAGCATACAAGCCTAAATAACACGCTAGAATAAACTTACATGACATCGCACATGCAAATGTAACATGTTGAGGATGGCTTTCGATTACTCACTCGTTTTCACTATTTGCCAACAGCGAAAGATTCCGATATTTTGTCAACAGTTGTGTTTATTGGGACAAAAGCAATCACGCTCCCGCCGGTCATCAGTGTGACTTTCACCTGCCTTGCTGCATGCTGGCAACGCAACCTTGCGATCAACTCGACTAATATGATGGATGTGCTGGAGGAGCAGCAGCATGCAAGTTGTTGCTGTCGCATTCAAGACAAGGTCACCCATCTGTGCTCTCAGAACAATGGCGCACTGCTCCCATAGCGTGTGTCCTTTGTCGCAAGACGAGGATGTGCTGAATGTGTTGGGCACGCGCGCGCACGCACGCACACACACACACACACACAAGGATTGTATTCATCTTGTCAAATTGGGACATTGGAATAGAAAGCGACAATATTCAATGCACCTGAGTTTCTGTTGAGACTTTGTTTGTTTTAGAGGGTTGGATTTATGGTTCTTTTATGACCTACACTAGTTTCCTTAGCCCCGCCCCCTCGCTTTTGGCGTGGACTCTAATTTTATTTGCATAGCGCCACTTCACAACACAAGTTATCACAAGGCGCTTTATAAAAAATATAAAATGTTGTTCTTTTTTTATGATGATTAGTAGGAGTTGAAGTAATGGCAGCAATACTACATTATTTTAAACAAATAATTAAAAAATATATGAACAAATGCTAAATAACTAAAAATTCACAATTAACATTGGCTGAAGTTTATTGCACAACTAAACATAAAACAAAAGAGAATTACTTTTTTTTTCCCCAAAACAAATAATGTGGTCCGCTAGCTCCATGCTAACAGAAGATGCAAAACTCCAGAGATGGGCAAACAAAAGTGGCATCAATGTCTCAGTAATTGTAATAAGGGCCCGGATGAGATGGATTTTGTGAAGCAGCTGCCAATTCCTATATTTGGCAATGAGAAAATTCTGATAATGGATTAATCGGCCAATCGATTTAAGAAAGAAATGAATAAAATAACTTTTTCAATCGCTGAATGCTTTTACAATCATTTTGTCCTTCAGTATTTGTTTAACTTTACAACAGAGAAAGAAATGGCAGTTTTTGATGATTTAAATTTTTTGTGGGGGTGCCTGAATGTCATTTTCTTTGTCTTCAACTGCAATTGATGTTGAAGATGATGCGAGTTAAAAAAAAGAACAATCAGCAAAAATCCGCAAAAAAAAAACAAAGACTGATTAATCGGTCGGCCCAAGTTTTGAGCTACAAATTGTAATTCTAAGTTAAATAGATATTAGCATCATTGTATGTAATTTTTATGAATCAATTACGTCATGCAATTATAACTGGACTCAACATTTTTCATTCGGGAAAAGACTTTTTGAAGTTTGGGGAAGGCAATTGTCTGTTGCTAGTTCACTCCGCACGCTCCGTAAAGGCGTTTCTGAAAGATCGTGGTGTGGAAGAACAAGCCCATTCAACACAGTTGGGACAAACTGCTAAAACAAAAAAATCTCACACACTCCCACCACCACTCTCGCTTCCACCCTTCAGGAAGTCTCCCAAACGCTAAGTTTTCCCTTCCCTTGCTCCGTGGAGGGCAGACATCCCCATTGTGCAATATTTGACAGCTCGGTGCGGTTGTCAAGCGAACCTCCAAGCCTCTCAATGGAGGCCTGTGCGTGTGCTGGCTGTCGGGAGTGCGTCAATGAATCGGCCAGTGACTAAGAAGACAACAATGCGATGCAGTGAGCCCGCGCAGCCCCCTGCAAGATGGAGGAAATGCAAATCAGGACTTTGCTGCTTCCCCTTTAACTTCCCAGCCTGGGACTCCCGAAGACACAGCATGACGTCCATCACCGGACGGGAGGCTCTCAATTCTTTGGATTTTGTTGTACACTGAAGACATTTGGGTTTCAGATCAAAAGATGAAGATAAGCCAAAAGTTGGATTGCAGCTTTTTGCTAAACAACTCCCGACAGAGAGAGTACCTTTTGGCTGACGCCACCCATTTTTTGGAGTGGGCAAAAGTATTGGAACATGTGACTGGATTGACTGGTCAAATATTAGATAGGGCTTTTTTTTTGGCATTGGGTTTTCACCTGTGAAAACTGCATTTGCTGTCAAGCAAACAAGAACAGCCAGAAACACAAACTATTTAGAAGCTGAGAGCAGAGGGGAAAATCCTTCAGAGCTATTGCACAAACATTGGGTGTAGTCTTTTTTTATTTGAAACCCAAAATGTCTTTAGCATACAACAACTAAGTTTCATTCTTACACTTCTGGAAGGGACTGCATGTGACCTGTGATTGGCGCAGACGACCAGTCCAGCAGCATGTACAGCATTTCTCTCACCTTCTGTTCAGATTTGTGCCTTGCAATTCACTGGCGACCAGTCCGGGGTGTACCACACTTCACGCCCAAAGAAAATGAATGGATGGACAAGAAGGGGATCTCCTGGTGGTGCATGCAGGCTTTGTTGAAAAGCGTCCAGACACCATGAGTCTCATCCTTCCTGGTGGGACGTTACCCCCAAAACAAGGCCCGTGGACCGCCACTAGCCAGCACTACTCCCTCCCCCACATTGATGACCCCCCCCCACACACCTTTAACAAAGCTGCTGCCACTGCAAATTGCAAAAATAGAAGAAGAAAAACACGTCACCTCTGCGTCCTGTGACTTGCTTTAATCCTGGCAAAGGGCCATCAAAATGTCATCACTGGAGGCTCCTTGTTTGGTGTCCTGTCGGCAAGTTGTCCACGCTCGGACGCCACCTTCGCTAGTCGGCTACGCTTCTGCGTCGTCGAGCTTCTCTCCGCCAAGCCCTCGCCGCTTTTTCAGCAGTGCTTTCCCCCCCGCTTCCATCCCTTTCAGTCCTTTCTTCGCTTCTTCTCCCACCCAGCCTGCCTGCCTCCCTCCTCCCACAGTCCGCGACCCCGAGCTGTTGCCCAGACAGCCGCACAAAGGTTCCGCGGCCGAGCGAGAGCTCTCACGCGACGCCGGCCAATGGTGAGGCAGGCCGAAGGCAAGCCAGCGACCAATGGGAGTGGTCGCGGTGAGAGTATCGACCAATCCCAGGAGGGTTTGAGGGGCAAAGTAGGCGGGTGGAAAGGAATTAAAGCCAATCTGCCTCGGCGGCCACTTCCGGGTTTAGCTTCTTTTTTTAGATTCTTTTTTATTTACGCTTCTCGTTTTCGCGGGTAATGGGGCGCAGAATCCCGGACGAAAAGTGAAATTTCGCGAAGTGGAAGTTGACTTTAATTTTTTTTTGGGGGGGTGAGGTCGGGGGTCTTACACCTCTATTAGACCGTTGCAACCCCCTGACATGTGTTCACAAACTTCTAAATACTTTTTACACAGGAAAACTAACTTGAAAAATGCAAAATTAAAAAGCAAATGATATAGCAGTTCATGAAAATACTTAAAAATGTTAATTACATAATGAAATCATGCGCTGCAGTTTGGACGAAACAGTAAATTTAGGTAATTTTTGCAGACTTCTCACTTCAGTGGTTGAGCAATTACTCATCTATTTGAATGAAATGTCACTTTTTTTTTCATCTCGCAAAGTCAACAAGCACAAATATGTCATCGGAAGATTTATTAAAACACAATCAAACAAATGCACAGTACAAATCAAAAGATGACCGTTCACTTGGTGGCCCAGTTGCTTGACAGCACAAGTCCGAAGAAGAAGCCCCAAAGTGAACCGCCATAGAAAAAGCTTCAGAAGCTGTGCATTCACTGCAACAAAAGGTGCCTTGTCAAGGTCTTTTTTTCATTTCTTTTCTCAAGCTTTTGAAGCCATGTTCATTAGAAGCATGTACATACGCAATATTTATAATATTAGACTGAAGTCTTGGTTTGTTAGTTTTTTCATAGACAGTACATTCATCCCGACTCCAGTTTGATTGCATGTGATCAGAATATGTTGTCACGTATGTGCCCTCGAGGTCACAGCGCGGCGGACATTCATTTTTTTTGTTTGTTTGAATTTTGACACTTTATTTACAGGTTTCTGAGGTTTCGTCTGCAACATGAGTCGTTTGCAACACCAACAAAAACTAAAAGTGAAAAAAAAACGACTCCCAAATTCAGTTTGCATGAGATAAATAGCATTCTGGGGGGGGAAAAATAAAGGTGTTCTTCTTACATCAGCATGTTGATGACAGAAGGTCAGCTGACAATCATCTCACAGATGACATCATTTCAATTCTGACATACCACATGTTACACATTATGGAACGCAAGCGTTAAAAACGTCTGTCCATGTAAATTGTAGACCAAAACCAAGTTTCAAATTCATTAAGGTTTCAAGACAGGATTGGGTTTCAAGTCTTTACAAAAAAAAACATCTTGAGTTGACAAACTGACACAGAACCATGAAATAAGAACAGAATGTTAAAACTGAGCTTAGATGCACCCACTGCAGTTTTAAAAGCATCCGCTTTAGGGTTTCAGAAAAAGGTGAGGGTGCGAAATTATGGTTTTGAGACAGGATTAGGGTTGAAGGTTCCAAGCCATCAGGGAAAAACTGAGCTTTGAGGTCTCATCACGGTCTTAAAACTGCCCGTGTTAGTGTTTCAAGCTTTCAAATTAGGAAGTCTTAAAACGGGTAGGTTTTCATATTAAGGTTTTGTGATAGGGTTCCAAATTAGGGTTTCAAAACAAGGGTTCCAGTTACGGTTTCAAGCCTATAAAACAGACAGCATTCTTGATTTCAAACAAAACCACAAACGAAAATCTTCACGCAGGACTGAGGACAAAACAGTTTTGATGGTCCCATCTCAGTCTTAAAACAATCAAAGCAAAAGCTGTTTTGTTCGGGTGGTGGTGGTGTGGAGGGGGGGGGGGTTGGTCATTATAAATATCAAGAGAAATCTTTAAGATTCTCATAATTAAAGTCCCACAAATGAAGGCAAATCATCAGTTCCAACGAGGGGCCACATACAGCCCCCCTCAGCCCTCGGATCCCCACCTAGTGCAGCCAACATTCAAAACAGAAACAATCACAGGTATCGTACTCACAAAACACACTGCAATGCATCAAAAGTCCTGCAGGTGTCACCAATGAGAGGTAAAGACCGTCGCAACCAGCGGGTGGCGCACTTCCAGGCATTTACTGCATCCATGGAGAGTCTTTCAAAAGGAATCAACACTACGTGAATGACAACAACGCATAAAGGAAAACTGCACTCAAACGTCCACTGGGAAAACAAAAAACAAAAAAGAGAGGGAAAAGTCACATTTTACCTCAGTCCTGACATCTTGTCTGAGGTTTTTCAGTGAAAATATCAAGTTAAAAAAACCTCTGCAAAGGTAAAAGTGCAATTCTTCAGATTCAATACATCTGCAAATGAAAAGAAAACAAAGATGGAGGACGCGGCCCAGGGGAGAAAGCATCTCAGTCCTCGATGCAAATGACGTCGCTGGCTTTGCCAGACTTCAGGTCGGGCGTGGCCGCGTCTCGCAGGGACTCGAAGGTCTTCTTGTCCAGGTGGCTGCTTGGAGGACCGTTAGACACTGAAAAAGGTTCAGAGGTTTCATGTCAGATGGACCACAAGGAGAACCCAAAAGCAAACGGAAACAACCACCACCAAGCTTAGCAAGTTGAACTATTTCGGTTCTTTTAGGACAAGAATCCACCCATCGATTATCCGAGCCGGTTCCCCTCACGGGGGTCGCGGGCGTGCTGGGGCCTATCCCAGCTGCAGTAGGCGGGGTACACCCTGAATTACCTTGTATACTGGTTGGAGATTTGTCACCTCATTCAAAATCTGCACAGGTAATTACACTTGTCAAAGTTAGTCGGCACACAAAATCCAAATCACGAGGCATCGTCCGCTATTAGTTGTCAACGAGTTGCTATTGAAAATCAAGAAAACGATTCCCCTCTTGTCAATGTCAGGTTCTGGGTGTTGTTCAGCTCCTGCAGTCGTGTTACCTTGTGTTGTGTTTCACAACAAATCGACCGTTCGTTTGGGCACCTTTTCTTGCCATACAAAATCAACAGGACTTTTCCATTCAGGTTTTTAGTGCTGTCAAGAATATTGCGGTACCTCGTGCTTTCATTTCAAACCAATAGGCCTCCTCCATAATGGTGTTTACACTCGAAATGGGCGCAGAGGCCGGCTAGACTTTGTTTTGGTATTTTTGCAGACGCACACAGTTCGCTACCACTCGAAGCAGCCCTTTGAAATTAGCATTGACAGGGTAGAAGCCAAGCCAAAACAGATTTGTTGGAGTCGATCCAAGAGGTCAAATCGCACAAAGTACATTTCTAAAGAATTGCATGCAGACCTCCAAAAGCGGAAGATGCAACCACTACACCTCCATAGCTGTGCTGCGGCAAGTTTTCTTTTTTTTTTTTTTTTATTCCAAATCAATGCTTTTTCTTACCACTGACGTATGGCCCCAGAGGCATCTGACTGTAATTGACCATGGGCTGGCCCCCGGGGCCCCTGAACTGACCCCCAAAGGTGCCTCCGTACAGCTGGGAGCATGTGAAGCCTCCTGGGCTGAAAGTCTGACAAAAAATAAAAAGAGAGAGATTTTTTTTTGCGGCAGACTCGCTTACTCTTTGAAGTGAATATTGTCCATCCACATACCTGCTGCGGCGGAGGTTCACCACCTCGGCTGGTGAGGCGGCTCAGGATGCTGCGCTCGGACATCTGCAAGCGCGCCGACACGGGCGGGATGCGGGACAACATGTTGGGCAGCCGCGTCACGTCGGCCTTCATGTCGCTAAGGAGCTCTTCCAGCTGGTTCAGGACTGCGCACGCACACACACACACACACACACACACACAGATCTCAAATTATCTTCCTCCATTAAAATGAATGGATATATTGTTTATCCATTACAGCATCCACAAAATAATAAGAATAAAAACTGTGTAGATTTCATGTCATGTCGGAACTCATCAGTTCAGTTCTGTTTGAATTTAGCTTAATGCAAAAGATTTTTTTTTTTCGTACTACAAGCTCTCCAGAAGTTAACCAAAGAGGTTAAGAGGCTCCGATTCAGAGGGATTCCGATCGATGAATGTGCCGGTCTGGATATAAAAATGTGCTTCTGGATGCGGATTCTGACCTTTGTGCAGCACGGCGTTGGCCGGCTTGTTCCCGCCAAGGGACTCTTTGGACAGGTGCTGGTGAGACTCGGCCAGACACTCCACCTCAGTGAAGCGCGTGTTGAGAGCCATGGCGGGGTGCCCGGGGTCCTGGCTCATGTTGAGGTAGGCGGCGCGCCGAAGCTGCTCCTCGATCACCAGCGCTTGCTCCAGCAACTGCGCCCGCCGCAAGACATACAACATACCTCACGTTACTCGGTAGGGCTCGGCTTTCAAGTCAGGGTGAGCGTCTCGGGTAAGGGTGGGGGTCTCAAATTAGGGGTTCGTGTCAGGATTGCTTGGTCCAAGACTTTCAACCTTGGAGACCAAGATTACATCCTTCAAATTTCTTGCCTAAAATGAACTCAAAAGAAATCAATTTGGGTTATTTTTAGCCAAGTAAGGGGATGGAACTCATCTTATGTTTGCAAATTGAGGTTTAAAATGCGGGTCGTGGTTTCAAATGAATGACTTGACTGTCCAGCCCCCCAGCAACCGCCGCCCCTTTTTCATCTCTCTGTGTCCCCCACTGGCCTTGAATCGCCGCGCCAGGAACTTGTTCTTCATCTCCAAGTAGTTGCCCTTGTGCATCTCGGTCTTGAAGGGCTCGTTGAGGATGGCGTAGCGCGGGTCGTTCTGGATGTCCTGCCAACGCGCGTAGCCGTGCCTGCTCTGCGGTTAAGGCGGCACACACCGATCCCGGGAAAGACCCAAAGTCAACTTGAACGGCAAGAAAGGATACGTGACGATGCCCGCCAGCAGCCAGTAGTCATGGCGACGGTGCCAGATGTCAGCCATCTTGCCGGACGACAGCGCCGCTCGCTCCTCCGTCTGCCACAGCGTGTGTAACTCTGAGATGGGAACACATCGATTGGAGTCAGTTTGGGGTTTTGTATTAGCAGACGCTTTGGATTTTTGGTTTTGATATTCAGAGCAGGAAGGAAAGTGATGATTGTCGTTCACTCGCTGCACCGATCCAAAGTGGCGGTCGCTCACCTGTGAAGCCGCCATCGGCGATATTGAACATGAACTTGGTTTTGAATCCGTTCTTGTCCTCCTTCCTGGCATCCTCCACTTCGTCCGCCGTGTCTTTGTCGCCATTCAGGCGAGCGTCTGCGGCGGCGGCGGCGGCGGCGGCGTCCTCGCTTTTCACCTCATCTGCAACGACAACACACAACACATCAGCACTCGGCGTTCTCAGACTTTTTGGCTTCAGGAAACGTTGACACGAGACATTCAACACAACTACCACATGTGCGTCAAAATGCCGGAATAATTCAAAAGTTGAACTTGAAAAATGGCTTCTTCCCAAAAATATGATTTTATTGCTGTACTAACTTTTATTCCTGTAATAATGTTACTTTCTCTTCTTTAAAAAAAAAGACTAAATAAATAAATAAGCTCAAAAGACGCACGGCGTCCTTACCTGCTTTGCTCTCCTTCTCCTCGCCTTCTCCTCCCTGGGGAGGCTTCTCCGGTTCTTTGGACTGACTCTCACTTTTAGGCGAGTCGTGACTGCTCGCCACCTCTGCCTGTTTGTCCTCCTTGTCGTCTCCTCGCATTTTCTCCTCGGGGGCCGCCGCCTTGCTCTCATCGCCGTCGACCGCTTCCTTCTCCTCCTCGTTCTCCTCCTCCTCTTCACGTGTGTGTGACGGCTCCGTACATGTCTGCAAAGATGCGGCAAGTTAAACCAAACATTTTCATACTTGTTGTTCCTTCCAAAGACGAATAAGGACGTACTTCCTGCTCCGACTGTTTCTTGCCGTCTTGCTCGGTTGAGTCCTTGTCCTCAGCGGGAGCCTCAGTCTTCTCTACAAAAGCACAAAAGATTCTTGAAAATACATATCTAGCACGTTTTCTGAATATTGTTTGTGCTAATTCTTGCTGACCTGGTGGGTTTGGGGTCCCGGGTTGCGTGGCGACCGGGCTGGCCTGTAGCGGGGTGTTCGGGTCTGACGAGACACTCTCGGTCAGCTTCTTCAGTTCCATACCGATGGGGATCAAGTCCGGCGAGCTCAGCTTTCCGTTGACGTGTTCAAACTCTTGAACCTGCCATCCACAACAATCATTCAGACCCACAGCCACACAAATCAAACTTAACAGAGCCATGCCTTACGAAATTATAATAACATAATTAAATAGAATGTAAACAATGAATCAGTTTGCACGTCATGATTTCAGACTTTAACACGAAAGGCCTCCTTCTGGTGTGCGCAAAATGGCCACCAGAGGCCAGTATAATATCGTCACTACTGCTCAATAAATTGCAGTACTATTAGTTGTTTGTCACAAAGGATAAAAAGTATATGCCTGTGAGTATAGTCTGTCAAATATCTGTTTCTCAACAACCACTACATTTGGTACAGATAAATGGGTCATTTTTAAAATTTTTGGAGCAGAGCAAAAACATCCAGATTGGGATTGTGCGTCATCCGTTGATCTGTCAATGCGATCTAGCCAAAGAATCTTGTCGTATCGAATATTTCTGTGCTGATTTGTGAGGGTGGAGTCCGCATTGACCTTTTTCCTGACCAGCGACATGACTCCAATCCGGGTGAGCACGTGCTGTCATGACAGCCCCTCACGCGGGACACCGTCCGCAAACGTCTCGGCCCCGTCGGCGCCCGGTTCGCACAAGTGTCTCATGAACAGAGACACGTAGGCCCTGGTCACATCACAACCACAATCACAATCACAGTGGGAAGTCATTTTTAAAGGAGAAGAAAGAAAAAACGAGACTACACACTTGGAGATGAAGACAAAGGCGTTGAAATCATTTGCCAGACTGTCACAGAAAATGTTTTCACTGGTGTTTATCATTACCACGCTACTTTTTTTTTTTTTATAGTAACACGGTACAGTGTTTATGTATTGTTTTCTATTATTTGTTATTTACATTTATTTATTATTATTATTTATATTATTATTACAAAAATACAGGCAAAATGGCATTTTTGTATTTTCTACGTTTACAATAATCCAAAATACAGTAGACAGTATATTTGCACTATTTAAGACATTAAAATGCAATACAAAATAAATGTAAAAATAAATGATGTATAAAAAAAAAATGAAAAAATTACCTGTTGCTTAAAGGGATATAATTACTCTGACATGTACTATGCAAGTTTTGTTAGTGTCTCAATGACACTTCATGGTTCAAATGCATTTGAAATTCTTTTTCCACAGTAAATGTCAACTTGGAGTGGCAATAAATTGAAAAATGTTGAATTAAAATATGTTTTTTTATAAAGTTTGGTTCTCTGTGATCAACCAGAGCAATTTGCTCGCTGCATTGGTCGCTGGTCTAAAAGTGTGAGTTTCTTTTGAGTCCAAATGTAGTTATTAGAGCATCACCTGAACTCGCGCTCGCTCTTCCCTCTCAGGTCTCGCACAATCCAGTGGGAAGTGAAGGCGTCTTGGGGAGGCATGCCCCAGCGCATGATGGCGTTCAGGAAGGCTTTCCTCTGCCGGGCGTTGAAGCCAAGAACCTGAAGAGCAACGCGTGTCCCAAGTTACAAGCACACACACATAAACTGCACAAAATACAGTAAAAAAAACTATTTGCCTCGCTCTTCTGGGTTATTCTGATGACAAAAAGTTGAACTGTTGTCTCATCGTAGATTACATTTTGAAATAGGGCCGTACATGTTTGGGTTTTTTCCTTTATTAAATGTAATTATTTGTTCATAAAACTAGATTGATAATCATATGATATAAAATGGTCAAAAGATTCAAAAAAGAAAGCGGGCAAATCATTTTATTCGGAAATGTGTGGCATCACCTCAGTGACGTCACAGATTTTACCTCGATGCTGCCGCCGACTCGGGCCAGCAGGGGGGGCAAGGGCTTATCTTTGTCGTTCCTCAGATGACGGCGAGAATGTCGGCGACCACCTGCCACAAAAAAAAAAAAAAAAAAAAAAACATTCAGTAAAATCAAAATGCTAAAACATATTTTATGACTCACGTTTCAGTAATCCCCCGCCTGGTGATTCAATATGTTCACACATGCACTTTTTTCTGTGGAATATCTTCTTCGAACGACCTTGTCACAAGATGGCACCTAATAGGAAAGTAGTAATTGGTGTCAAGGAAGTTTGCTGAAGTGATCCATTAGGTCAGGGAGGAGTTTAGCCTGGGTTGTTAGCAGAAGTTACAGAGCGTCCTTGCAGCACATTAAAGTAATGTTGTGAATTTTGTTTGAAAGAATATGAAAGTCTTTTGGATGATAGTTTGTGATGGCACATTTGTTGTTCGAGCTCAATGACATCAGCAAAGCTAAACAATTTCAGGGGTGGAGGAGTTACGCGCAAGTTTTGTTGCCACCATGATTTAAAAAAAAATATATATATATTTATTTTGAAACACTAATTCTGGTTTAGCTATTGGCCGGAGATTACTGCATTGTGTTGTACACACTCACTGGACACTTCATTAGGTACGGCTACAAAATGCTGGCGTCGACCCTTTGCAGGTGTCCCTTATGAAGTGTCCCTAATGAAAGGAGCGGGATACCTTCCGGCCTCTCCTCGAAGTCTTCGTCCTCGTCCTCGGACCCCACCGAGTACTCCGACTGGTTGTCTGAAACATCATCCTGCCACTCTGAGCACCACACATCAGAGACAACACAGTACATTGCTTCCGTCGGATGCCACCTGGGGGCGTCACGCCAGCCAGCTCAGCAAGCGCGCCCTGGCTTTTTAGCAACTCGGAGTCGGAGAGAGGGCTCTCCAAAAATGTTGAACCTCTGAAGTTCTGACAGCATTTTAAGATGACAGTCAAGGAGGTCAAAAGCGGCAATTGAGATTTAAAAGAGCTGAGAGGACGGAATACACACGCTTGCTCACTGGATTCTGCGCTGAGATTGTGGATGTGGAAGCCAATTCAAATGTCTTCAATATGAAAATCCAGGAGTGCAAAAAGCTAAGATGAACTCTTTTGATGTCATCTGTACGTATGTCTGTAATGTGATATAAAGGACAGCGTGCCTTCCACGTGGCATCAAACAACAGGACCACAAGAACATATTTGAAACACAAGCATGCCAAGTTCATTTGTGGAATCATTTTGTCGAGACAGTGGAACCTTTGAGTGGAATTCAATCGGCTGCGGCGTGAAGCCGTCAGCATTTGACACTTTTCTTAGCAAATCATTCCCTCGCCAAATGACATTGGAGAGGTGTTGCTAAATTGAATTTTCTGTCACCGCCTGCAGTTCAGTGTCAGTTTGACAATCTTGACGGCAGTCGCACAAGTTATGCTATCCAGGAAAAGTTTCTTGAAATAGGATCTGTTCTTGAAAAAAGACAGCAGAAGCGTGCCAAGCAGGCGTTCGCACAAATCCAGGGAAAGCTTTACTGTTCTCCACTTGAGGTTTTTGAGCGTTTTAATCTTCCGCCTGAAGCCTTTGAACAACCTGAAATTGGCGCAATGGAGCGTTACAACGCGCCGAAGCCTTCGCTGAATCGAGCTTTTGTTGATGGCGACTGCAAATTGATTTCACCTGGCTTGGCATCAATGGTTGCGCTCAGCTCTCCGTTTTCAGGAGTCACCACGTCTTTGTCAAGATCAGATCCGGTTTTGAGAAACGTGCCAAGATGGAGCACTGTGATGTCCAGAAAGATTTGAAGATATTATTTCATTTCATTAGTTATTCACCGTATTGTTCGATTAATTTACGCTTATTTTATATTGTCCACGCCATCAAACCACCTCGAGTAACAAATGTAAACATATTTACATTCTAAGCTGCCACAAAAGTGTGAAGTTAAGAAAAACTAATGCAATGACTAAAGCTAAAATTGGAAAAAGATTCTGGTCAGGAAAAAATAAAAACGAAAATGTGTTATAAAAAATTAAAAGGACTGTAACTGAAACTTCATCTTTGTCAATTAAATTCATTCATAAGTTTCAGGGTTCATTTTAAATCTATTTATATCGGTGTTGCTCCAGAAAAAAACACAAGAAGGAAGGTCAAACAGTCATTTAAGAATTCCAGTTGATGTTACTTTATTACACAGAACTTGTTTTTTTTAGCGTGCACTTGACAAATTCACCATATATTCAAAAAGTAAATAAAACGATACTAAAACTATTAAAAAAATAAAGTGAAGCATTTTTCAAAAAATTAAAATGAACAAAAATTAACAAACCTGCACTAAAAACTAATTCAAACTAACTGAATTGAAAAGAATAAATAAATTCAAAATTTGAAATGCGAAACAATTTCTCCCAAAACAAATTCTGTAATGCATATTTTACTTATGACTATCAATATTTTCACACAAAATAGTTTTTATATGAATTAGGTCATTTACTTCAATATTTTATTTTTAAATATATTTTTAATATATATTTACTTGAGTTTGATTGACAACGTATAATTTTTTCTCTGAACTGTCATGCAAGTGTAAAAATTGAAATCAATTATACATATTTCTATATATTTATCTTCATATAATGGATCTTTTTCACATTGGTTGTTATTTTAATTCATTGTTTGCCTGATGACCGCCCACCCCCCAAATGGTGCAACATTTTGTCTCTTATGCAATCGTAAAGTTCCACTGTAAACGCACAAAATGTCTTCCATCCGGCACATGACTCAGGCCGACTCTATGAAAGATTATCACGGGCGCTCACAGAAACGGAAGATAAAACGTTGGCCCTGGTTGGCGCCGCCTACCTTGGTCCTCCTGGGTGGTGTCGTTGTAGTTGACTTGTTTGCGGATGCGCTTGCCCTTGCCCAGGTTGCGGGCCAGATCCTCCTGCTGCTGCTCGTAGTGGTGACGCAGGAGCTTCTCCCAGTAGTCCGGATCCACGTTCTCCTCCTGCTTGATAATCTCGCGCTCCACCTCCTCCTGCGCGCACGCACACACATCATGCCAAAGGCCTTGCTAAGCCAACATAGCGGCCTACATCTTGACTCAAACAAATTGGCTCAAACACACAATCATCATTTGAGAAATATTTGTTTCCACGCCCCCACAAATTGTCCTTCCTCACCTCTCCATCCTCCTCTTTGACCACGTACTGGGCCACCTTGAAGGAGCTGAGGTACTCGTTCATGTTTTGGATCTCCGTGTCTTCCGTGGCGTCCTGGCTGCGGTCGAGCAAATTGGAGATGGCGTCGTCGTCGTAGTGGATCACGTTGCCCTCCTCGCCGTCTTTGTTGTCGCCTGACGATGACAGAAATAAATGTTACGATAAAATGATTGAGTAGCATTGTTGTATTTATCACTGTGGTTGTATTTCCTGTCGTGAGGGTTAGCATAAATTAACAAAAAAAAAAAACCCCACCTAATTCATGACTGAATATAGTGAATATAGTTTTGAGTGAGCGAGTGTCTCCGTTGTTGTTAAAGATAAAGATAAAGATAAAGATGTCCTTTATTAGTCCCACAATGGGGAAATTTGAAGTGTTACAGCAGCAAAGATATAGATCACACAGAGTCGGCGGCGTAATGTAGCCGTTAATGTGTAACATTAGCAGCAGACATTCATAAAAAGCATGCAAATGTTGTTGTGCAGTGTGGCATGTCCGTGCCGTACCCCCCATGTTACGGGCCGCCTCCATCTCGTCCTTGAACAGCTCCTCCGTGCCAAACTTGAGGATGTCGTCCAGCTCCTGCTTGGACATGGAGCCCGTCTTGGAGCCCAGACCGGGCCGCACCACCAAATGGGTCAGCATCATCTTCCTCTTGGCCACCTGAGTGATCCTCTCCTCCACCGAGCCCCGCGTCACAAAGCGGTAGATCATCACCTTCCTGTTCTGGCCGATGCGATGAGCTCTGCTAAAAGCCTGAAAAGAAGCAAAAAAAAAAACCAGCCCATCGTGAAAAGGCGGCTGCTAAATAAATAAGAAATAAGGTGAAAGAAGGCTTACTTGGATGTCATTGTGAGGGTTCCAGTCCGAGTCGTAAATGATGACGGTGTCCGCGCTGGCCAGATTGATTCCCAGACCTCCGGCTCGGGTTGAGAGCAGGAAGCAGAACTGCTGAGCGCCCGGCGCTGCAACCCGAGAACAAAAGCGGAATACTGTAAATGTTACCCGATCGCCAATCAAAGAAGGCATCAGCCTGACTGCAAATGAACAAAAGAAAAACTCACAATCTGTACTGACACCGATTCAAATTTGCTTTCCTTAAGTAAAACACTCTACTCGGTTTCCTTCCCACTGCAGAACAAAACCCACCGTTGAAGCGGTCGATGGCCTCCTGCCTCAGGCCTCCGGTGATGCCCCCATCGATACGCTCGTATTTATAACCCTCAAATTCTAGAAAGTCCTCCAGCAGATCCAACATCTTGGTCATCTGCACCAGAATCCAAAATGATATTTTATGCTCATGTTAATGAGAACAGTTGACACAGCAGAAGAAAATCAAGTTCTGTGATTGGGCAAATAAGTCAGCAAACACTTTCAAAATTGCTTCCCCGAAAAAGTTTAGGCCTTCATAACGGCAGCTGCGAATGCACTTTGGTGACATTTTTGTTTGTTGGTGTGCTGTGAAATTTTGCAGCTTGGGTATACGACTTGAATTCTTTCTAAAATGGACGAACATTAAATATATTTTGATTAAACGGGAAGTCAAGTAAAAATAAATCTTAAATAGAATATGTTCTTTGCAACCAAACTAGTCAAAACATCATATTCTGATTCATATTTAATCCATCTCTGGTGTTAAAATCATTTTTGCCTTGACTTCCCCTTTGAAAACATTGGCCTCGATTAAAAAAAAAAACAAAAACGAAATTAATTCAACGATTGCATTTTTATACAGTGAAAATGGGCCCGATGAAAGAACGGCGTCCTACTTGACCTGTGAGAAAATGAGAACTCTGTGGCCTTCGTCCTTGAGCTTCTTCAGCATTTTCTGCAGCAGCGTCAGCTTTCCCGACGACTTGACCAGCTGATTGCCGTCGTACGAGCCATTGGGCAATACGGGAGCCTCCTACGGGGGGGGGGGGGACGCCACGTCAATGAGCCAAGCGTCAAGAGTCACGAAAACGCGGCGATGCGGTCGTACCACAGCGGCCACAGGGAACAGATAAGGGTGGTTGCAGCACTTCTTCAGGTCCATCATGATGTTGAGCAAGGACACTTGGTTGCCGCCGCCTTTGGAGTTGAGTGCCTCAAAGTTCCGCGTCAAGATGAACTTGTAGTACTTCCTGACGGGGCGAAAGCACAAACTCACTCACTTTTTTTAAATCCATCCATCCATTATCGAAGTCGCTTATCCTCACAAGGCTGGTTTGGGACCAATTGAAAGCTTTGATATAATTGTGACATATCACAAAAATATGGCATGCCTACATGGATAAAGTTATTATGTCAAAGACAAAAGGCATTCAGTACATTTTTGAGAATACAGCCAACCCCCAAAAGTTAACTTATAACATCGCAACACAAAATGTTTTTTTTTTTTTTTTCATAACGTTACGACGTTTTTTTCTTGAAAATGAGGAAACATTTGATTCCTCCGGCATATAGGCATACAAACAGTAGTTATTTTTAATTGGCTTTAGGATGACGAGGAGGTCTCCCCCGGATCAAAACATTTGGAGAACCTCTGGTTTACACAGATTGCTCATAGCTTTTTGCGCTGATCCCGCCACTGACTTCTGCATCGGGCTGAGCTCCACCCGCACGATCAGCTCCGTCTTGGCCGGCATGTTCTTGAAGACGTCCGCCTTGAGCCTCCGGAGCATGTGCGGGCCCAGCAGGTCGTGAAGCTTCTTGATCTGGTCCTCCTTGGAGATGTCGGCAAACTCCTCCAGGAAGCCCTCCAGGTTACTGCGCAGTTTTGGGTTTTTTTTTAAAAAAGAAAAGAATAAATAAAGGAAAAAGGGAACTCTCACTATGGATCCATGGGATTCAGAATCAGTCATGGTTGTTGAGTGAGTGAAAAGTTAGTCAGGACATACTTGAAGCGCTCCGGCGTGAGGAAGTTGAGCAAGTGGAAAAGCTCCTCCAGGTTGTTTTGAAGAGGCGTTCCAGTGAGCAGCAGCTTGTAGTAGATCTTGTAGCCATTGAGGATTCTGAAAAACTGCACGGGACAAGCTTACACTAGTAGGAGTAGTAGTAGTGCACACCTTCATGCGGTCCTGAGCAATGTTGGAAAAAAAACAAAAAACGATGAACTAAATCTATCAATAACACCGATATTCCACCAGACGGCGCCAAAGTAATGATTTTAATGGTGCGGCCCGAACACAAAAAGTGCAATTACACGGTTGTTCCTCACTATTCCAGGTTACGATGACCGTGACTGTGAGTCGTTGTGGGGCTTTTCTGTAGTTTTACCTTGGACTGGTTGTTCTTCAGCCTGTGGGCCTCATCCACCACCAGGCAAGCCCAGGTGATGGATCCCAGGATGGCTTGATCGATGGTGATCAGCTCGTAGGAGGTGAGCAGCACGTGGAACTTGATGGGCGTGTCTTTCTGCGAGACGGCAAAACACTTTGAGACGCTTGTTCATCATTTTAATAGAAAGAAAGTAGATGAGGCCTTCGAGGAACCTTCATGCGGAACGCTTTGCGTCCCAACTTGACGGCGCTGTCCTCCAAGGTGAACTCGTTCTCCCGGATGATGGCGCGGCTGTCTTTGTCTCCGGTGTATGTCAGCACATAGAAGTCGGGGGCCCACATCTCAAACTCCCGCTCCCAGTTGATGATGGTGGAAAGGGGCGCGCTCACCAGGAAGGGACCCTTGGAGTGACCCTGGATGACCACGTACACATGTTCACAAGCGGCTTGTATTTCGGTGGACACGCTCGAAAACGAGAGCTGCTTCTTGGGAACCGATCGATGCAATTTGACACACACACCGGAAATTAATTTTCTTTTCATTTGTCAAAATGTTAATATTAATAACGAACGATATTTGGCGATGAGAAGAATTTGATCATGTCAATGATTTGGAAGCAGGCAAATATCAAAAGGCAACTATTTTTTTTTTTTTTAAAATCTGTAGACTGTTTTGGAGTAGCTGCATTTTGATTTGTATATTATACAATATTTTGGTTGCATTTTTCCTGCACAACACTTAGCGTGATGTGTTTTTAACATTGCATATGACATACACAAAACTTTTAAAAGGCTAAAACTAATACTGAAACTAATAAAAAAAAATAAAAAAAAATTGAAAAACATCAAACAATTCTAACCAAAAAACATACTCAATTTCACAAAACTCGAAATGAAATGAAAAGTAACTCTCCTGAAAATTGTAATCTATGACCGTTCTGTGGGTGTCGGTGTGGTTGACCTCTTTGTAGAGCGAGTAGAGGAAGACGATGGTCTGCACGGTCTTGCCCAGGCCCATCTCGTCGGCCAGGATGGTGTCGGTGCCCTGCGCCCACGAGAAGCGCAACCAGTTGAGACCCTCCAGCTGGTACGGGTGCAGCGTCCCCCCGGTGGCGTTGATGTACCACGGCTGGTGCTCGAACTTGATGGTCGGCTGCGGAAGGCTTAGTTATTCACCGCGACGGGGGAATTCTTCTTGTCGATCTTCTCGTGAACTTACGTCGATGATGGGAGCATCCGGGGGGATCTCCCTCTTGGGCTGCTCCTCTTTTAGCTTTGTTCCTTTCGACGCCCCCACGGGGCGCTGGTCCTCGCCTAAGATTTGCTCCCTAGACGACAAAACAGCAGATCTTACTTGCTTACTTTAGAAAAATGATGCCAGGCGTACCTGTGGTCCCAGTAGGACACTTTATGGCTGTCGTATTCCGGCACGTCAAAGTTGTCCACCTCCCACGTGCACTGGTCGTAAGGGAGGTCCCGCCACTTGATCAGGTAGTGCACGTCCCCGTCTTTATCAAAGCTACACACAAACATACACACGCTTTCAAATGTGACGTGTTACGAAATCAGGTTAGGGTTTTAAATGAAGGATCAGTGTCAGGATGCAGGTTTTCAAATTAATAATGAGCGTTTCAAATTTGGCTTCCAAGCCAGTCAGGGCTACGTTTTGTTTGGTTTTTTTTCACTGGCATGTGACAGATATGTGGCTCGTGCGCACCTGTGGTTGAGCACGCGGTGGATGACCATCCACTCGGGCTTGATGCCGTATCGGTAGAAGCGCTCCTCCATGGCGGCGTATTGCGGGTCTTTGCTCTTGCGCTTGTCGCTGTTGAGCTCCTCCTCGCCGGAGCCGTAGTCGTACGGCGGCGGCTCGTCCATGTCGTTCTTGCGCTGGTAGTTGCGGTACATCACCGTGTGGTACAGTTCCAACTGCAGATGCACACCCCCACACGCGCACGCACACACCGTGTTTCAAACAAGAGTTATGGTTTCAAGACAGCTTTCAAGATTTTAAATTAGGGATTCAAATCCAAGTGAGGTAGTCAAACAAATTCAAAAGAGTTTTAAGCTTTCAAATCAGAGTGAATGTTTCAAAGTATGGTTTCAAGGCTGGGGTTGGGTATCAAATTTGGTTTTGTGCCAAGTTTAGGGTTTCAAATGAAAAGTTCATGGCATGTTTAGGTTTCCGTGTAAGAGCAACGGTTTCAAGACAGGATCAGGGATTCAAAGGAAGGTTTTAAGAAAGAATTTAAAACCGGGTTTAGATGAGGCTTTAAATAAAAGTGGTCGTTTGAAGGTAAGGTTTCAAGCCAAGGTTAGGGATTCAAACAAGCATGGTGGTTTTGAGCCAGAAAGAGGAACGAAAGACGAGCAAATGTGTGTTGAGTGGGAGCGTCCCGAATATCGTCACCTGCAGCTCGCTGACCCAGGAGCAGTGCCAGTAGGACAGGCCGGCCCACTTGACCAAGAACTCCCGCTCCGGGTGGCCCTTGAGGGGTGGCGGCTTGCTCAGAGGGTCGGCGGAGGTCCGGCCGTCCTGGACCGCCGGCGGCTCGGCGGGCAGCGGGGCCTCGCCCCACGTCCAGTGCATGATCTTCTGAACTTTGCCTTTCAGGGGTGGGCACTACAATTAAACAGAAGTCACAAAAAAAAAAAAAAAACGGAATTGAAGTGTCACTTAGTTGTATTTCACTTTAATTTCAACACCATGTACACATATGTACTGTAAATAACCACAATCATATTTTTGGAACAGCAGCAGTGATTTTATTTATTATCCTTTATTTTCATTTAAGTTGTGTAATTGATCTATATCAGTATTTTGTGTTTGTAAATTCTGAGTGCTGAAGGTGAAATATGCTTGCTAATTGTTTGCACGTCATTTGAAATGTGTTTCATTCATTACGGTGATCATCAGTAAAGTCTCATCCTTGTTCGGGGGCATTAAAGTATTCATAAAGTGTGCAAACAAACATCCTGACATTAATTGCATACAATTCAATGATTTTGTTTCATTTTCTTGGGCTTTTAGTTCAATAAATGTGATGTGATGGGCTCACCAAGCAGCGCGGACAAATCCACTCCCCATTGGGTATTTCGGGCAGCGGCGGGTTGAGGCAGTGGATGTGGTAGGAGGACGGACAGGCGTCGCAACACAGCAGCTCCCCACCATCCTTACACACTCGGCAAAACTCCATGTGGTCGTCCTCTTCCTCCCCAGCCACCTCCTCCTCCTCCTCGTCCTCCTCGTCTTTGGCTTCCCACTGGATGCCCTCCTTCTCCTGCAGCGACACAGTTTTAAAAACAGAACGGCTTTGGCGCCACCTGGTGGTAGTTTGGGGCCAATGAAACAATTTGAAGTGAATTGAGGAGCTTCATTTAGACAAATTAGGCCATTATCGCTAACTCGTAGCATCAGTAGGAAATTAAAACCCTTTTGGGGATTACTTCAAATTGATTTAACTCTTTTGACTAAAGGTAAAATTGTACATAAAATGTCCATGAAAGTCTACACACCCCTGTTCAAATATCACTATCTTGTGATGTTAAAAAATGAGACCAAAATAAATCAACTTTAATGTTTGTTATAATCTGGTCGAGAGGGAATGCAAAAATATAAACTCCAAAAAAATAACGGCAGACAATACAAACAATATTGTAGTTGCATAAATGTGCACACCCTCTTGGATCTGCTAAAGTGACTCTGTTCTGTTTAGAACGTGTTAAATGGGAGACAGCAAACAGGTTCCACCATTTCAAATGATTCAGAGTAACCTCAAAAAAGGATCAAATGTTCTAGTGGACTATTCTGTTTGTTGTTTGCGACCCGTGGGACTCACGCAGTGCGGACAGCTCCATTTGCCCTCGGGGGCCTTCTCCAGCTCGGGTTCCAGGCACACCAGGTGGTACGCCCGTGGACAAGTGTCGCACAGGATGATCTCGCCACCCTGCTGACACACCTCGCAGTAGTCCTGGTGGTCCGTCTCGTAGCCGTCGCCGTCCTCCTCTGGAAGAACAAGAGGCAATTTGCAAATGATGGGTGGATGGACAGAGTGTGTTGGTTTTTCTGGTCATAGACGTACTTTTCCTCTTTTTGCGCCCCCGTCTGGCCTTTTTCTTGGCGGCGGCGGCCCCCGAGGCGTCACAAAGCACCGAGGCACTGAGGATGCTGATGTCGTCAAAGTCTGACTCGTCCAGGAAGTCTTCGTCACTCTGAAACGGAAGCAGAAGCCAATTTTACGACGACTGAATGAGGCCAAAAAAAAAAAAAAAAGGTTGCCGCATGCCATGAAGGCTCACCGAGGACGTCTTCTTCTTCTTCCCGCTTTGGCCCGACTTGGATTTGGTCTTCTTCGCCCTCACTTTCTTCTTGACGTCTTTTGCACTCTTGCTCCTCTTTCGAGCGCCGGGCCCTTGAGACACACAGACGACTTACGTGGCCGTTGATGCACTCAGCAGACACTTCATTAGGCACAGCAGCACAATCCAACGCGATCAACAATCATTTGTGACCATGCTTGACTTTTACCTTTTCCCTCTTTGGTTTTGGCTTTTTTGATGGGCGCAAGCTGAGCGTTCAGCGGGCCGCCAGAGGTGGGCGGCGCCACAGTGACCATTTCCACTGCGGCGGCGACGGCGGCCGCCACAGCGGTGGCAGACGCGCCCTTGAACGGGTTGTTGGCGCTGAACTCGCGCCACTTGGCCCCCAGGACCGTCATCATCTTGGACATGGGGATCTTCGGGTTCTTCTTGGCAATGAGAGGCCTGGCGGGAACCAAAACCACAACAATAGATTTAGTTATGGAAATAATTGTGCAACTTCAAATTTCAATCTGAGATGGCTTTTTGTGTCCCTCGACGTATTTCGGCTTTACTGTTTCCCTAGTACAACAGGACATATTTCATTTTTTTATTTTTAAGTTTGACTGATAAAAGCTTGCACAATACAGACTTTACCATGCATTGTCATTAGATAGGACGTTTATAAAAAAAGAAATCCTGTTGCTGACCCTCGCCCTTCATCCATAAATATTGCTAAATATTTGACTGTATTATATATTCAACTATTCTTCTTATTCTGAATAAAAACTGAGGTGCAGGTGGAAAAAAAACAAATTTCTAAAAAAATTAATCCATAAAATATTTAAATAATAATAACAATTATGATAATAATAAAAATGAAGGTAATATCTGCAAGCACTGTGCATTAAATGCAATTGTGAATACATCTAGCATCCCAGAAAACAGAAACAAATTCTTATCATCATCATTGATTTTTTTGGCGACTTTTTTTCCAGTGTTTTTAATGATTTTATTACAGACATGACATATAATTTCAAATCAGCCTGGTTACTGTGTGCATCTGCACGCAAATTCTGAAAACCAATCCAGTAGGCCACAAGCCCAACAGGCTTGGAAAACAGCTTTGCTGTGTCATTTGTCATTTGTCGTGTCAAGCGACCGCTTGAGCTTTGGCACGCCGACCTGCGAGAGCGCGTCGGGTCCGAGCCCCGGGACGCCACACATCCCTGCTTTCATAGTCTTCCAGCCAGCAGCTGACTGGCCGCATTAGCTTTCGACGCTCCAGACTGCCTCAGGTGAGGATGAACTGGGTTGGCACAAAAGGAGCAGTGTGTGCTGCTCCTCAGACGCTCAGCAAAAAAAAAAAAGAAGAAAAATGAAAAAACGCGAGCTTGCCTGAGGAACTGGCTGAAAGCTTTGTAGTTGGTGATGGTCTTGTAGTCGTCCTCGGTGAAGCCGTACTGGACGTCCTCCAGGCCCCACTCGTGCATCAGCTGACTGGACGATTTGGGCTCCTGAGGCACAGGGGTGGTCGTCAATATCAAGGTTAAAATAGTTTGGGATTATTCAATATAGTTAGCTTTTATTTCGTTTGGACTTTTTGGGGGGGTTTTTTCAATTACTTTCTTAATTTATTTTTAGGGCAGGTTAGTTAGTTTTTATTTATTTATTTGGGAAAATGCTAAGTTTCAGTATAGTTTCAATTAGTTTTAGTATTAGTTTTGGTTTATTAAATATATGGAGTATTTGTTAGGTGCAAGATAAACTAAAAAACAGGTCATGATTTATCGTATAATTAAGTAAAACACAAATCTCAAATGACTGTTAGTTCAATAATTTTTATAAATGTAAGATGTTGTTTGAGTTAGTTGTTGTTTTTTGAAAGCATTTGATGAACCAAAATGCTTTTGAGTTCACTGTAATAACCTTGGGGATTATTGGGATGTCCCAAAAAGATGAATGCGAAGAAAACTCACTTTCATGCTCCCGTCGTCATCGTCGTCATCGTCGTCCTCCTGGTCCCGTTTCTTCTTCCTGGGCTTCCTCTCTTTCTTCTCCCTGGGCTTCTTCTTCTTCTTCTTGGAGGTACTGAACATGCTGCCCTCGCTTCCGGAGCCTCGCTCGGGACGCTCCGCCTCGTCCTCCTCCACCTCGGACGCTCGGTCCTGCTCGCTATCCATGCTCACCTGCAGGCCTCCCTGAGAATTTGCAATGTTCGGCTATGAGACATTCAAAGGAAATCGCTAATCGCTAACTATATCGCGGTTCGATGATTTTGAAGCGATCACTTTTTATGGATTCGAACAGTATACAATATACAGACAAAGGAGTTGCAGAGAGAATATGACAATAAGTATTGTTGTGTACCTTTTTCCTATCGGTTGCTGCTCTGTATGCGCTTAAGTAGCAGTTGTTTAAAAGTTGATCATGACCTTGCTTGCAATTTGTTTTTTCATTGCAAAATAGCGCTAAATTGTTGTATTTGAAATCGTGACTAAATTAAATAGAATGTAAGAAATTGATTCAAGGGTGATATGCTTTTCGTTAGCCTTGTCTACGCTGTTTGCCATTCTCAGTTATTAGATAAGAGCTTGAAGCCTTTTTTGAACATTTTGATTTTCTTTTGTTTTTGTATTTTAAATGGGGAGAACCGCTTGTACTCAATCTCGTTGTACACTGAGTATAATGACAAAAAAGGGCATTCGGATTCTGACACCACGGTAAACGATTGTTAGTGTGCTGCAATGAGAAAAGAACAAATCCAATGGTCGTCTTTTTCATGCGCAAGAACAAAGAGAACATCTCTGCCATGTAAGCGATGAGACATCTGGAAGGTTGCATGATTCAACACTGGCCAGGTGTTATCGTGCAAGAGAGCACATCCGATGAACGTGCTCGTGTGTACGCGTGTGCGTGTGCGTGTGACTATGTTAGCATATTCATGCATTTCCTTCCTCTCACATCTGCATGTATTTTCAGTCTCTCCTGTTTGTATTTCTTTCATGTTGTGCATATTAAAGTGCGGGGTGTGTGTGCGTGTGTGTAGCCTGTTGCTTTCACACACAAACACACACTTGCGGGCGTTTTCGCTCTGTGGCGCAGTGGAAAGGCTCGCATTGCCGCAGCGCCCGCCAACCCTTTACAAGCAGCCTGGCAGTGTTGCCATGGCGACCACATTTGAGCAGTCTCGCTCTCGCTCTCTCTCGCTCGTTTCCTAGTTTTGCTGTCATTCTCATCGCCCCCAACACAAAAATGCACCCCACCACTGTTCATTTTCCATCACAAACCCTGCTTGCACATCTCACCCCCATTTAATTTTCTTCTCTCACTCCTTTTCTATCCTTCCATTCAACCTTCACACACACACACACAGCAGCTAATAGAAGAGCGCCATCCAATCACACAGCTCGGCATAACGAGCTTGTTATGCAGAGGCCCGCGCTTCTCCGCCAGCCGCCGCCGTCTAGACAAATCTCATTTATGCATAAGAAGAAAACGAGGAAGAGGAGGAGGGCAGTAAATTGAGGAGCGCAAATGGAGGAGGGGAGCAGAGGTGGTTGAAGAAACGTACGATGGCGAGATGGAGGAGGGCCGCACGTGGCACAGGGGGCCAAAGAGGACAAAAGAGGAGGATGGTTGCCCCCCCCCCGGAGGGAGAACAATCAGATAACTGCTGATAGCCTAATCAAATTAGATGCTCCTGCCTCGGAGGGGAAGACTGCAGTGCAGTGTGCGCAACCGCACACGAGCCAGCCAATGAGCACACCGCTGAATATTAGAGTCGAGTCTAAAAAAAACAACTCTTTGTGCTCACAGCTGAACTGTAAAATCAACACGGCGGGCTGATCTGAGAATTGCTTCAAAAACAGCTTCTCTTGGCGCCGCACTGTAGCGCCTTTGTTTCACTGCCCATTGGATCAACAAGGAAATCCCGATTGGGGTTCTTGTGACTGAAGGAAGGAAGGAAAGAAGGTGGCATGCTAGAGATGAGGAAAGGATCATTGGATCACGACTCGGCTGGCTAAAAGGGGGCGTGGATTGATGGCAGTCCGTTCTAAGTTGGATGTGGTTGGTGGAAGGAAATTGGGTTGGTGAGTAGTTGGTTGCAGGTTGGGGTTTAGGGTTAGTTTAAACTATTCTTACCAGTGGGAATTCTACCCTGCGCGACATGAAACTCCATTTTTATCAGCAAAATTTCAAAACTCAGAGACCCTCATACTGTGCTAAAAGAAAAAAATAACGTTAATGACAAGAAAAAATGTTGCCATTATATCTCATAGCTATCGTATGGAATTTGTCGTATTTAGCGCAGGGGTGAGCAAACTTTTTGATTGGCGGGCCACAATAGGTTCTAAAATTTGACAGAGGGGCCGGACTAGGAAAAGTTGGATGGAGGGTTTTGGTAACCTCACGTCATCGGAGAAAATAAATACATTTAATTTTAAATGAAAGTGAACAAAAGCATTACAACAAAATAAATGTCTTTGAAAAACCACAGTATTTAGAAAATAAAACATCAACAAGGTTTATTCATTTCATTTTTTTCAAGTTCGGCGGCCCGTATTAAAACGTTTAACGGGGCTGCATGTGGCCCCCGGGCCGTAGTTTGCCCGCGCCTGATCTAGCGGGTCGGGTCTAAGAAGCGCGAACCCATCTAATATGTAGTACTAGTGCTTAGGAATTTGTCATTTATTGATAGCGTGACGCATGTTTGAGAATGTTGGGGTGCTTTTGCTTCTTATCGTGTGCGGCGGGAACTTTCGATTCCCGGAGGGAGTCATGCCAAGGGATCAATAAAGTCAAGTCTGTGTTGACTCACCTCCTTTTTCCGCTTCTTGACTCTGGCCACCTTTCCCTCCTTCATCTTCATCTTCTTGCTCTTCTTCTTCTGCTGCTGCTGCTGCTTGAGGGAGTCGTCGTCGTCCGAGAAGAAGCTGCCGATGGACGCCAGCGGCAGCGCCCGGCGCACGTCCTCCTCGTCTGCACATGCAAAAGAACGTTGGACATGCCAAATGACAAAGCAACGAATGCCGAAGCACTGGCCTGTAGAAAAGCACAAATTTTCAATGTCTTTACTTTTAAAAAGCAGCTTTTTGTTTGTTTTTAGGTTTGATCTGTTTACCATGCGCTTTAAAAATAAATTCCACCTGTTGCTGAATCTAACCTAACCTCATTTATAAATATTATTAAATATTTCTCTTGATTACATTTTGTATTCTTAATTTTCTTCATATTATTATTGGTTGTATGCTAAAATGTGATATGAAACAGGTAGATTAAAAATATTCATCTATAAAAATTGACTTGCAACTCTCCTGAAAAGTAAATTTTGGAGGTCTTGAGGATTTGGTGCTACGCCAACAATATTCAATTTGTACTGATGCGCATCGTTATCGGGAATTTATTTCTTCGCGTGGTTTGACTGATTTTGGCTTCCTCCCGTGTTGGGATCACCAAAGATTCCAAATTGTCCCTTTGTTGTGGTTGCTGAATGGTTGTTTATCTATTTGTGCCTGGCTGGGGACCAGCGTGGACCCCATCTCTCGCCTAAAGTCAGCTTGGACAGACTTCCTTCAGTCGACTGCCCCTCTAATGGGGACAAGCACAAAAGAATTCGGGCCGATTGATTCATTCCAATAAGGACAAAAAAGTGAAATTAGAACAACTGGGAGGTCAGCCAGAAGCGATTCGGTTCCACTTGAGCTCCATTTGACAGTGGACAACGTGAATGCCGAGTGCGGTTTTTGCAGCTCCGATGGGGACGGAACCGGTTGTGAATTTAAGGCCAAAACGACGGGTCCAAATGTGACAATAATTGCTTGAGTGGGTGAAGGCCAAGCAGCAAAAAATGAAAACTAAAAGCGTCGCAGCTGAGAGAAATGGAGCACAAAGCGGCGAGCGAGGGAGTCCCGTGCTCGCACCCCAGGCCCGCTGAGCCTTTCCCAGCTGCGGCTTGTCAAAGCGGCCGGGTACAAACGAGCCCACTTGCTGAGCCCGGCGGCCCGCTTTGCTGATGTCCCGGTCCAAATGCATGGCAACTAACAGGCGGCATGAATAATACAGCGCGTGGGATCAACCTGCCAACATTTGTCCGCTTGGCCCGGAGGGAGTGGGGGGGGGGGGGTGGTCTGGGGGACTCCCGGTCCAAGCCGACAGACCAAAACAAACAGTTTAGCGGCACGAGCAGGAGGGAGACCCGCTCCCACAGTCACACATCACATTCCAGACACATCAGGAGTCGCCGCTTCTTCAAGTGGCTGCATGGAGACGCTTGTTTTCAGGAGCTCGGGGGGGCCTCTTTTTCGTCACAACTGCTCTCTGGATGTAAACGTTCATGCCATGCCGTCAGCTGACTTCTCACGACGATTACAGCCAACCCACATCTATTTGCAGGTTTTTGGGGGTTTTTTTCTGGGGAAGTTAGTTGGCGAGTGGTTGACAACTCACCGATATGTGCCGTTTAGCAGCAGATAACGCTGTTAATGTTTCTCCATAAATGCAAACAAATTCAAAGCTGCACACGGCTTTAAATCGGGGGGGGGATAAACACGCCTCCTTCGAGGCACAAATATATTCGGGGGCATCATACAGGATTGTTGCTTGCACGCCATTTCTGTTGCTCTGACAACTCTTTAAACACAATTTAGGTGCAGAATGCAAAACCGATTTCAGTTTTGCTCAATCACGTCAAATTATTGAGTTGCAGGATCCCCGTTTTATTAAAAAATATGAAAGAAATATGGATTGATGTCAATATAACACTAGGATGGAATAACGACAAGCATCGAAGACTAAAAAACAGCGTTAAACGAAATCCACCTCACAACGTGAAGAAAAAATCCAGCACTTATCTTCTTAATTGCAACTACGCTAGCTTTGCGTTTGCAGATGTTGATAGTCCGGACCGACTGGGAGCTGCATACACCTCACATCGCAGTTTCAATTGTGACCGCACAAACACGTTGCCACATCGATGAAGATGCGACCAATCAAAATCACCTGGCAAGTCTTCCTACAGCTAATCAGTGGAGCTAGAAAAAAAAATTGAATTAGCATAAAAATCAAACTCAACATTTTTTAACACTACTAAAACGCTCTCACACATTGCAGGATTGTTTTTTTCACTCCTCAAATGGTCTTACAAACGCTTGGCAAACACCATGCAACTCTGTGACACGCACACACCCCGAAATACTCTCATACAAACGATCTCTCACACTCATCAGTGAAACTCTCACAATCCTGACTGATTTTTTTGTGTTTTAAGTGAGTGAGTGTTTCAGTATGAGAGCATTTCAGGAGTGTCAACCCGGAATGACAGCCCTTCACACCAATCGCAGCCTCTCACATTCACCGTGTGACAGCAGCCGCGATAATTCGCCGCCTTCAACACCTGCCTCGCCTTCCACTCGCAGCCCCCCCGCGCTGCTAAATGGCCCGTGACGTCCCCTCGAGGAATGACATCTTCTCTCTGCCGCCTGAGCACGCCGCGACACCCTGGGAAGGGGGCGGGGCGGGAAAGGGTGAAGGTCAGCAGCAGGTTGCATTAGTCACGGGAGCACAGCGCCGCCAGGATAACAAGCCACGACGGAGTCGCTTTTGACCTTCCTGGCTGCAGGAAGGCGCCAGGGGAGATTAATGAAGACCACCGCAGTGAAGACACTTGGCCCCCGCATGGAAAATCTATACTCCATAATAAATAAAGTTGCATTCTTTGGAATTTGGCCGACACGTTCTCGGAAAATAAATTATAAAATGGAGGCTGTTGGCAACGTTTGGCACCCTGGGACCAGCATTTTCTTTTTGACAGCAAAAGTCGAGAACATTAAAGAAATGCGACTCGAGCCCACTCCGAAACGTTATCTTAACTAAACCGAAACAATCTCACACACACTACGGAAATGCTTTTTTTCCCCCCTCTCATGCAGTTCGGAAACGCTTTCACACACGCAATAGAAATTTTTTCACACTCACTAACGAAAGTCACACACTGCTGAAATGCTCTCACATGTAACTCAAACACTCTCAACACACTATTAAAATGCTGGCATGCACAATTAAGGAAATGAGCGATTTTTTTTCTCTTTCCATTCAGCAGATGCTCTAAGAGTCGCCATTAAATTGTATCACAATCACGCCTGAAACACGTTCTCGCTTTCTCACCCTCTATTTCTCTCTTTCTCACTCTCTCACACGCACAACTGAAACGCTGGCATGCAAACTAATGAAACATTGTCTCACACATAACTGAAACACTCTCATGCTCACTACTCAAAATCACTCACTACTGAAATGAGGGACAGGCTAGTACCAAAAGCAGGTATCAATATCAGTCCGAGACAAGTCTTATTTAAAGGTATCGTGTCATCGCGAAGGCTGCCGATACCAGCCACCGATCCTTGAGGAAAAAATATAACACTGTTCTGCGGCAGTTTGATAAATATGCGACTCATCATCAGCATTAGAAAGAAAGGGCTTTGTTCGCAATGTTTTTGTCAGTACGTTCAATGACATTATATGAAACAAAACATATCGTTAGTGGTATCGATAGTTGCTATCAGGGGTGCACTTGCACTGGTATCTGTCTGAAAGAAAGCGCGAATGAAATCTCTTGCTGGAAGACGAGCCCATACATTGCTGAAACCCTCTCACACTCGAGACTGCTTTTTTGATTTGTAGGCCACGAATATAAAGCGAGCATGCAGTACAATACTGCAGCAAAGTCGCAAGCGTCACGTTGAATGGAAGATTCCGAGGTCAGTTGACAAGAAGGGAATCTTTAGGCTTGGAAGAGACGAAGGGCAGCAAGAAAACCAAGTGGGAAACTGTGGGATGCAGCATGATATTGCAGCAACGGGCTACGCTAACATTAGCATTTATGTTTTATTTCCAATGCTGCCCCAAAACAGATTCCGGCACGCCCGCCACCCTTGTGACGAGAAGCGCTTCGGATAATGGATGGAGGGATGGATGATGCGGAAACCTGCCGGAGTTTATCAAACGGCAACATTGAGAACGTGTAAATCAGAGGGAGGAGACTGAATGGGAATGCAGCGCAGGCAGCTGGATTCAAATGGTGTCGACTTTCATAGAGACCGGCCAAAAATAGACACGGTTCCAATCAGGGGGGGGGGGGGTGTTTGTGATGTTGGGGCGGCACAGGTTGTGGTGGGTTTAGTGTCTCTAGACAATCTTTCACATACCAAGATGAAACAACAAATTAAAAAAATAATGACATACAAAAACATGGCCAGATGCGTTGTGATGTATAAAGGAAAAAAAAAAACACTTCCCGCGTGAGTTCAGTTCAGAGAGCATCAAGGGATGCACTACGTATTTGATTTCTCTGTGATTTTTTTGATGCGGTATTCTACACCGGAAGCCATTCATTATTAAACATTTGCTGTTTGCACTAGTTGCAATATACAAGAATTGAATGTGTAAATAAATTTTAAAAATAATTTCATAATTAATTTTTAATGAATTCATTTTTTTCTCATTAAAATTGTACAATATGTCATAGCATGTCAAATGTAATCATGAATATAAAATAACCTTTAAATAATTCATATAAAAACTGTGCATATTTTTGAAACTGTATGAGAGAAAACTGAAATAAACAATGAAGCTTAAGAATTACAAATTTAAGTGATGAGTACAAAAAGATCAATACAAATATTTCCTAAATTTACAAAATAAAAGGATAATGGAAAGAAGACATTATGTAAATATCAGAATAACATTTTTAAATAATATTTCAATCTGTCAAAATGTCCATTCTGAATTCAACCACAACAAAGAGATCGAAACATTTACCCCAGTCCAAAAGGTTTGACACTAGAATTGATTTTAAAATTCTGCTCCTGAACTGAATGCTTTTGGTCCTGAATATAATCAAGGAAGGCTAATTGTGGGTCTCTGGGGTCTGCAGACTCGGCTCGATTAGTGGAGGCCACGATTCAAAGCAAACACAGGGAAGCGGCATTTAACCGTGGTGCTGCATGCAAGTGGAATAAGATTCCAACAGACGTGAAGTCAGCCTCAAGTGTAAACGTGTTTCAATCCAGATGAGTTTTTTTTTTTCCGCAAGTTTGATCAACGTCTTTCAAATCAATCCTTCTCAAAATATGTCCTTTTAATCATTTGGAGTAAGTCACTTTTGTTGTGTTTACTTTGCCTTTGAATGCCTTTTAGCTGTTTATTTATAAATGCTTTTGAGTTGCCTTGTGTTTGAAATGTGCTGGAGAAATCAAAAGTGTCTTGTCTTGCAATTTGTCACTCCATCCACTGCCCTTGCCCAATGGGCATCGTGATGTTGACTTGTTGTGAGTGTCCTTGATAAAAGTTGAATTCATTACTGCATCTGCTTTGCAGTCAACTTTAAAGACCCCCCCTCCTCCTCCCCACCACCCCAACACACGTCCACATGCATCATCATGGGCGACACCAGGAGGATTTCAAGCGGGCTAGAACAAACTTAATTGGGGGGCGAATGTGGCAACGAGAGGTGGTGGTTCTCTTGTTTCCCAACGCATGCAAGCAGTTTTCTTTTTTAATTCTCATTTTTCCATCATGTAATTAACTACACCCCCTCCCCTTCTTTTTCTACGTCCGCTTTAAAAAGACGACAGATCGTGCAAACATATACCAGCATGACAGTGCGTGTTTTTGCAGCCCATCCCTCCTCCTCCTCCTCCTCCTCCTCGGACAAGCCCTTTCTCTTTGGGCCAGCATTCAAAGCGTCGCTAAATAAGCTCTGAAGGACACTCCGCCCCCCCCCACCCACCACCAACCCCTAGCCCCCCTCGTCTGCCTCCCTCCCTCCTCCTCACCTGGCATCTCGTCGTCAAAATCCATGTCGTCCTGTGCCTCGTCTTCATTGCTCAGCGACCCGGGCATCTTGATCTCATCGCCCCCTCCTACTCCTCCAAAAGCCCTCTTTTAGGCTGACAATAGTGAAAGTTAACCCTCGGCACGCCGCTCTTCTCCTCCTCCTCCTCCTCCTCCTCCTCCTCCTCCTTCTCCTGCTCTTGATCTCCTCGTCAGCCGCCGCTAAATCCGCAGCTCTGTGATGAATAAAAAACATTCAAATGTGATGATGCGAGATCGGCTCATGAGTCTTTCGAAGCAAAAAATCTAAATAGAAAAGAAAAAAAGAAAGAAAAAAAGAGGGCTGCCAGTCTGGAAAAAAAATAAGAAACACACACACTGAAGAAAGAGAAGGGAAAATGGAACACACATGCCCAGATTGTGACGTCTGGTCTGTTGCCATGGCGATACATCCCATAATTTCAGACACAACTAGTTAGGCATGCCTGCAGAATTCTACTAAGAGTGCAAAAAAAATCTCCATAAATATGCATCAAAATGTTTGCACACGCGAAAAAAACAAACAAAAAAAAGACGCCAATGAGGAAGCTTTCCCGCCAGACGTCCGCAGAATTGAGCGCCAAACTTCTCTGCTGCAGACTCGTAAAGAAACCCCTCCCCCGACGCCCCCCCCACCCCCTCATAACACAGTCACACTGCAACCATATTTGGCTGCTCATCTATACGCGGTGGCTCTTGCATGCACATTTCAATTATGATTTTTTTTTTCTGGTTTTCCAAAGCCAACGTGGAGGCAGACCGTGGAGGGAGGCAAGGCTGCCTGGTTGTCATGGTTACCACAGCATCAACACGGGATGCCCCACACATCCAAACATGCAGCGCTTTTTCTTCATTGGACAAGGTAAACGCTATTTTGTGATACTTATTAATGGAAAAATAAACAATCAAACCATAAAGGATATTTTAAATGCACCAGACAAAGGTGATTGATTTTTTTTTCGCCTTTAATTTTCATTGCCCTTTGGAAAATATTGTGGACTGTTTCTTATCAGGTAAAATCGCTTATTTTGTAAAAATGCCCAAGAATGATTGTTTTGAAAAGTATGGTTGAAAGAGTGCATTCCCTGTCCAATATAAAATTTAAAAAGACAACTAGTTTTAACTGTCACCCACATTTTTAAGGATGGCATTGAGTTCCCAATATTACTTCAGCGTGAACATGAAAAACAATTGAAGAAAATACGAGAAAATTATTTTAAATGTATCATGTTATATTTTTGTCATTTTTTAGGAAGGGTGCAATTTCACCGACAAAAATACTGTCAGCTGTTTGTTTTTTTTAATTTATCAATGGTGGAATAAGCCCTTCTCCATATCCTGTCACGTTGGGCTGGATGACATAAACGAAATATGCT
Source organism: Idiotropiscis lumnitzeri (assembly GCF_059441095.1). Taxonomy (NCBI): domain Eukaryota; kingdom Metazoa; phylum Chordata; class Actinopteri; order Syngnathiformes; family Syngnathidae; genus Idiotropiscis; species Idiotropiscis lumnitzeri. Next base: position 1,308,489 of record NC_142401.1, on the reverse strand, counting down.
CATCATCATTAAATGCAGTGCACCACTTCCTACTGAGCAGTCTAATTCTTTACGGCTGTATTTGGAGACTTCTGCATGTCTTTCTGGAGTGAAATGAAAACAAAAAGGCAGGATTACGCTTCCATCGTTTGGGCGTTTTATTGATCATGGCGTCGGCTTTAGTCTTCATCTTCCTCCTCTTCATCCTGGTTGATTTGGAAGTAGCGCAGCTCATAGCTCTCTTTGGTGTTGGCCACCACGCGAAGCCAGTCCCGCAGGTTGTTCTTCTTCAGGTATTTCTTGGTCAGATACTTGAGGTACCTGGAAGGATTACAGCCAATATATGACAGGCAGCCTTGATGTGGGACAATGGTAATCATTTTGAAAAAAAATAAAATAAATCACACACTCATTTTGCCTTGCATTAGCACATTCCAGCGCCTGCTTTAGTTGCAGTCTGGGGAGGCTAAAAATCAACCGTTGCTGTGTGTCGCCCACTAGTGGTAGTTGATGGTAACACAGAGGAAAAAAACTGAAAGAATTGGGTCATAAAAATGGAGACATTAAAGCTCATTTTGTTTTTGTCTGTTTCTGATTTTCTCTTGGAAATTGTTCTCAATCTGTCGATTTACTTTTGCGTGCAAACACGGAGGACAGAATACAAAACATATTTGATCCGTCAGAGTCTGGAATAAGTTCTATTTTGAAAAACTGGGGGATGCACCTGAACTACTTTCAAAATCTTCAACTCTGTCAACCAACGATGGAAAATAAATAAATAAATCAGCCCACCACCTGGCAAAAATTTATTTATACTGAGTTGAAAATCATTTGGTTTATTTTTTCTATGCGGTTCCAGCAATATAAATCTTTACGTGAAACCACTTCATCGCGCAAAAAAAGATGTTGGGTGAAATTTCATCATGAACAAAAATGCACTAAACATACTGGCCAATCGTTTTCTTGTTCAATTTGGATTTAAGAGTACTTCGCACTTCATTGTAAATGTTCTCAATAATTTGTGTTAGTTGCCTGTTGTTTTGTAACTTTGATTCAAAAGCTGCCATGCAAAGAAGTGTAACGATAAATCGACAACTAAATGATTATCAAATTAATCAATAATAATTTGTGGTATGTGATGAATCGTTTGGAAGCCTTTTTAATTAAAAATTGTCCAAATTCTTGCAATTTCCCAAAAGGTCACCTAACCGTTTTTGGGGGACCATCATCTGGTCAAATTGAGGAGTCGTGACCGTCATAAGTCACACAGCAGATAATTTCAACACTTGCAAGTAGTGTTTGAGGAAAAACAAACGTACCTCTTAGAGAAGGGAACTTCAGAGTTGACGGCAATTTTACTCTTGCTCCTCTCGATGGACACCACGCCACCGCCAAGGCTTCCCGCTTTGCCGTTGACTTTGATGCGCTCCTGCAGGAATCGCTCCTGTTGAGTGGAGGATGACAGGAAATGACACGCGCAGGAAGCTGGCGTTTGGACCAGTTCAAGGACAGATGGTGAAAGGGGAACTATGAAGATGAGGGCAGCCCTCCATCAACCTGTATTCATGTTTTTTGTTAAAAAAAAAAATCGCTAAATGGATGCTAATGACAGAGACGATCACTTGCTTTTTATTAGAAAAGTTGACAATTCAAACATTCTCAAGTCTTCGCTGCTCAGTGAGATGCCGCCTTTAACTTCATGTGCCAGTCCACCATTGTTATGCCAAAGAAGGGAAATGTGGAGTTGCATTTTCAGACTGTCATTTATTTTACTACTCGTTTACATTCAACAGACTATGGTCATGCCATTTCTTCTTCATCACTTACCTACTCTCTGTCCTTTTACTTAGAGCTCAGACAGACACCTAATATAGTAACTGAAATGCCTTAAGCGACAGGTTAAGTCAAATGTGAAGTAAGTTCATACCATAAATAGAACATGGAGGTGGATGTTACAATATCAGTGAAGACAAGTTCTTACTCATAAGGATGTTACAGATAAGTGTTATGATAGCACGTTAGTGTTTTTGAACAATATTTTATAACAAAAGTAACGGGGGTGGGGGTAATCACAACTGCAAGACAATATTATCACGGTCTCAATGCGTATTCAAAATGTGAGTTCTTGTATTCATAATCAGTCTAAAGAAATGGTTACATCCCCTGATAACTGAATTACATTTTTGCAGCAGTAGGCTCATTTTAAGCATGTCATTTATAAGTAGCTCATAAGGTGAAAACTTTGGTCACCACTGTTAGTTTATGTTCTTTTTTGTGCTTGGGAAATGTTGCAAAAAGCCAAAGAAGAAGCCACACTATTGACGTTGGCAAAACTAATGTCATGCAAATTCACTTTCTCGAGGTATCTGCAGCCACTCTTGGCTGCGACTGACAGCTGTCACACAAATCTATCTCATCAAGATCAACTCACAAAGTTGGCAGCGTCCATGATGCCATCTTCGACCGGGTGCGTGCAGTCCAGCGTGAACTTTAAGACTGGCTTCTTCCTCTTGCCGCCGGACTTCTTGACCCCCACATGCTTCTTCTGGCGGGACACAACACACTACTAGTGACAGTCATAAAATACAACTGACAAACGAACGAGACATCCATTCATTGTTTCGTCATCGATCATCTTAGCTCCACACAAAATTCAACTAGGCTGTCTGTGTCAAGTTGTGGCTAAGCTAACATTAGCAATAACATTTTGGACAAGCGCAGCGCAACGAAGTCGCCGAGAAGTGTCAAAAGTCCCCCGGCGGACATTCGAGACACTCGGCTACATTGTCACACCCTCCCAGGGAAAGAAATATATCCGTATCGCGTGTGGGCAGTTTAGTTTGGTCGCCGAAGTACTCACAATCGGCGCCATGGCTGACACGTTCAGCGAAAAGGGAGAAGGAGGCGCCGCAGGACGTATAATACATGCCAGCGACATCGAGCACGCATCGATGATTCCGTGATCGATTAAGTCACGAAGGCTATGATTGTAGGAAATGAGGTGAAAAAAGTTGCATTCAAAATGATTCATCAATGAAATGTGCTATCTTTCTTTTTGTGGTTCACTTTAATTATGATCTTGATTTGAAACCTTTTAGGACCTCGGTAGCTATGGAGGACTGAAAGTGCCAACATTAAATGAATAAGTACACCATGAATAGGAAATCAGAAAGCCCTTTATTGTCATTATACTCAGTGTGCAACAAGATTAGAGAAAATTTTAATTAAAGTTGTCATTAATTAATAAATAAATGCACCATTAACTGCAATGCATAAATAATAAATAAATAAAATAAATACACACACACGCACGCACACATACATCCGAGAGTATTGACAGTTGCTTGGGCCCAAAATGCCGCCAAAGTAACATTCTTCTATTAGAAATGGCTTTGAGCACAAAAAACAGCAAATAGATGTATTTTTCAGTGAATGACAGAGAATAAATTCCCCCATAAAATCTGGGGACGGACAAATTCACAAATGTTGAATATGCAGTGGTGCGCTGTTTGTTTTTCTTCCTTCCACTGTGTTCTGCTTTTGAGATATCATTTCCACACCTTCATCAGCACCTCGGGCCCACTACGGGCGAGTCTTCGCCGTCACTTGGACAACTGCATGTCCCTGTTGCACTTTGGCAAGGCGAGGTGTCAGCGATGGCGGCACGAGGTGTGTTCCGTCAGCTGCCTGGCAGAGGCGGCCCGAGGGCCTACTATTGAGGCATTGTTGGCATTCCTGCTGGGGGGGCAGGCTGATAGCGTCGCTGAAAGGTAAGACAGCGGCTGTCCTTTGCTCTCAGTGGACACTCTGGCTTTCTTTGTTTAGTCGCAGCGAGTTTCTTTTGTGCCGTCAGTGGATTTTCTCCGATCGCATGTCAAGGTAAGCGCACAGCTCCTGTAGTTTATTTTAATCCCCGTGTGAGTTATTTGATTCCTATTATAGGTTAGCAACAAGCAAGCTGTGACTGCATGAAACATGTTCGTGTTTTCCATGGCACGCCAGTGATGTGATTTTTTTTTCTTCTTGAGACTCATTTGATTGAAATGAAGCCTATCCAAGTTGATTTTGGGTGAAAGGCATGGGACAGCCTGGCCTGGTCGCCAGTCCGTACAGGGAACACAGCATCATTGCGGTTCTGAGTGATCGTGCACCCGGCCACATAGACCGAGACCAATGGCTGGTTTTCTTGTTGTTACCGTGACAACCAGCAGCACAGCTAGGGCGTTGCAACTTGGTGAATATCTCTGACTTCTGTAAGCAAAGAGCACAGTGTGGAAATGAGGAAGAGAATTTTCACTCATGGTGGCAGCACTTCATCCACCACGCTGCATTCCATTTTCACTCCTGCTTATCCTATTCAAGGCATTTGCATAAAAATAATCAAAACATCAATTTGACATGAAACACGGTCCTTTAAGAGAGCAGAAGAAAAGCTCCCTCACTCATTGTGGGTCCTCGATGCAGATGGCCGGAGGAATCCTCAGCAATTTGGACAACCTGTGCAACGTGGACTGCGCCAACGTGCATCCGCTGGTGTGCCACCTGTGCCACGAGCAGTACCAGTCGCCGTGTCTGCTGGACTGCTACCACATCTTCTGCGCCCGCTGCCTGTTGGGCCGTACCAACGACAGCCGACTCAGCTGCCCCCTCTGCGGGTAAGAGATCCAAGAAGAACTTGCAAGTTTATACCAATGTTATCATTACTAAACCACGAAATAAAGGATTTATTCCGCAAATTGATTTTGCCCTTGGCCTGTTGGCACTGCCGGTGTAACGGCCAATCAAAAATACTCTGTAGTATCTCGAGCTTTCGCAACCACAACATTCGTTTCAAGGTATAAGCGCGATTCAGCCATCGGCGCCAAGCCAAATCAACAAACTATAATGGAGTATATACGTTGTCTTTTATAATCACACTTGACTAGATTTATAATTGCATACGTAGGAATGAAAAAGCGAGGTGTGGAGAGTCTGTCATCAAATGGCCACAAGCATTCACAACAAAAATAACAGCAGAACTTAACTACTGTATAATTCTAATGTCATATGTAACTATTAAAAAGCAAAGCCTGGAAAGTTTGGAAATTGGCAAATATTCTGATGGGCGTGACCTGGGTCAGAAGTGACCCGAAACATGCGACATTATGTATGCATGGAAAATGAACAGTAACTTGGAAGACTCCAACTTTAAGTCTCCCAAATGAAGTGTTAACCGCCAGAGGTAAAAGGTCAAGGGTTGATTGTAGACTTACAGTATTTGTACTCGCGATGACATTTCGTTCTGTATACATGTGTACAAGAATGACAATAAAGTATATCTGAATCTGAATCTGAATTTAACAGCAAACGATGTAACTTGAGGCACACGTGAAACCAAACAGCTGGCCCTTCTTCCTCTTGGCGCCACAAATTTTAGACAATTGGGGGAGAATCATGCAACTTTTGGCAAGCATCGGCTCTCTGTTTTGGTTTTCCGCGCACCCGTTTGGCTCAGTCAGGCCTGAGTGGTCGGAACAGCTGCCGGGCTTGAGGTGTCGAGGTGGGCGGGTAAATCTTCCCAGTCTCAGATTTAGCCCCCTCGGTCACACAGCAAACAAAGCATTGTGGCATTTAGCAACATCGTCAGCAGCAGCTTAGAGCAAATCAAACGCGGTCACATGATAGCAATCCATTTCATTCCGATCAAGGAGCGACACACGGCCCTACGGTGACCTTCAGGCCGGTGGCGCTAATTTTAACACCACCTGCGTCGTCACGCAGCGGGAGCCACTTTTGAGCATGATGAAGTCAAAGACAATGGTTTCAGTTTCAAAATATACTCAAAGTAAAAGTATTGGTCTGCATTACGCTTTAGTAGAAGGCCTCTCACAAGACGCTTCATTAAGTACACCTGAAATTCAACGTGATCATGCACGCTTGATTTGTCGCACTAGGTTTGCTCACCCTTTTTAGCCACGAGAGGGTCAAAACATTTGAAACTGCACATGATGATACATGCAGTACATGCAACTGCACAAACCACAATACGCAGAATGTTGCAAAATTGTTACTTTTAAATCAATTAATGTTAAGGTCCTTGGAATTTACTTGGTTAGGTTTATAGCTACAAATAGAAAAAATGTGCTTGCTAAAAATGGTGGGATTTTCTTTTTTTTTTTACAAAAAAAAAATCAAAACTGACTTGTGCAACTAGACTAATAAAATATGCAATCCGTAAAAAAATTTTTTCTTTGTCCGTGTAGATTTTCAGTCATTCAGGTCATTAAAATCTGAAAATTTTACAAGCCAACTCAATTTGTTAGTTGAATTTATTATTTTTTTTCTTCTTTTCAAAAACATAAAAAACATAAGCAATCATGCAAACAAAATGTATAATTCATAGCAACATTTGGAAAAGAGTGAGTTTTTTTTTTAATCTGGACAAAAATAAAAACTATTATTCCCCAAAAGTTAGATTTTAAGTATGCCAAACAATGTATCATTTTATTTTATTTTTTAAACTTTATTTTCTTCGACTTGCATGAAAATATGATTTTCTTCCTGGGATTACAAAATAATATAGCAGTTTTGATCAACTGTCAAGATCAATTCATCACATTTCTTGTAGATTTGCATTCATTGTAAACTGCAACCATAATAAATATAATCAAATGTTAATGTGTGAATGTGTTCTATAATCAGTTTGGGTTGATGCATTAATACAGATGATCCATAATCAATTGTTGACATTATGGCACCTTTATTTCCAAATTGTTTCTGAACTTCCATGTCAATACATTTTCTTTTAAACACATGATACAATAATTTTGATGAGATATATCGCCTCTCATCTAACATATACAGTCCCCAAAACTCATCAGTAGGGAAATGTAAAAATAAAAGATTGAACAATAATACAACTGCTAATTGCATTGTTCAAAAGAATATTTATTTCTGACTGCAACTCTGATAAATTATGCTGACAAATCTAAAACTAGAGGAAATCGTTGAGCGTCCGCTTGTGAGATGTCATTACGTCATAACCAAAAGTCTCACGTACTTCTTCCTTGCCAATTATGATTATGGAAATATGTTAATGATGATTTAATTGATATCCTACTAGTGCAATGAATTTGTGGGATATGAAATAAATGTATCAAACAGGTTTCCATGCCAACTGAGATTGTCCCGCTATGATTAAAATGTACTTCAGTAGCGCTCAACTCAATAACGTGATGCAATAAAAAGCAAACGTCAAAATGGAGGAGAATCTTAATTTTGTGTGTTTTTTTTTGGTTGTTTTTTTTTTGGAAGCACTTCTTCTTTTCTTCAGTGGTCCTCCTGGTAGCCTTCCGTCTTCATGTCATTCAGGCCGAGCTCTTCGTTTTGCTCAAACGTGCGCTCGTACGACTCCACCGTCATCTCCGGGTCGGACTCGGGCGCGTACACGTTCTCCAGGTAGCTGTTCCCGGCCGGGTCGTCCAGGACCAGATGGGCCTTCATCCGCCCAGTGATGATGCTGTCGATCTTCTCACCAAACTCCTTCAGCTTCTGCGCGCGGGTCGAGTCGCCGCTGTCCCCGCACACGAAGGGATTCTTGGCTACCACCAGCTCCTTGACGTCCATCAGGAGGCCCTCCACAGTGGTGAACTTGCCGCATAGCGCCGCCATGCCCAGCTCAAAGTCCAGCTCGGGGATGTAGACGGAGCAGGTCTCCGACTTGAGCAGGTCCCGCGTCATGTCGGACGCGGCAGTAATATGGAGGGTGATCTTGGTGCCCTTCTCCTCTGTGGCGCCGCCCGACTTGACCTCGTTGGTGCGGTGGGCGCAGGAGTCGCAGTTGGTGGCCATGATGATGGCCTCCTTGAAGTGGGGGATTTGCACCAGCTTCATGTTGGTGGAGGCCGGCGCGTTACACTCGGGGCAGTTAGTGTTGAAGACCAGCACCTCGCTCCGCATGGTGTCCAAGTCGTCGCCAGGCGGCGGATCATCATCCGGGTCATCGTCAGCCCGCAAGCCCAGCTGCTTCTCCTGCTGTCCGCTGCGCCGGAAGCACGATACCGTCAGGGCTTCATCCTTCAGCGGGGCGGACGGGTTCTCCACGAAACTGTTGCCCGACGGATCCTCGATCACCACAGTGAACGCCTGCTCCACGTCTTTTAACTTCTTCAGCTTCTGAAGGAACGTGTGGATTTGGCCGGCCACCTCGGGCTCGGCCTCCTGCCTGGCCGCTTGGTCTTGCTCCAGTCCGGCCACGGCTCGGTCCAAAAGGCCCTCCACAGTTGTCAAGGCGCCTTTCTGTGTGAACGGTGGGATCTCAAAATCCAGCTCGGGTATCCTGGTCGTCGCACTGTCCATTTTGACCACCTCACGGTTCAAGTCGTGTTTAGAAGTGACTTTGAGCGTGTAGCACACGCCTTGCTCCTGAATGCGCCCGGCGGACTGGATCTCGGTGTTGGACCAGCTGCAGTTGTCGCAACTGAACGAGCTGACGATGATTTCTTTAAAGAACGGGATTTTGGTGAGGAGCAACCGTGTCATACCGTTCTTGTAGCAATTCATGCACAAGCTCTCGATTTCGGTGGGCTGCCAATCTTCGTCGTCGGCGCTCAGGTCTTTGAAGACGCCCCCACCTCGAACGTATTCCTGGGCGATGACAGACATCTCGTCGCCTCGATGATTATGTTTCTCACTGTCTTAAATATTTAAACGTCGACAGGCGGTGCCCGGGAGAAGTTTCTAGACAACACACAGTCAGCACATGCTAGCTGTGACGTCTTACGGCTTCTTCCGCATCTTCTTCTTCGACCTCGATTGGGCGCGTGGAAGGGCCTCTGCTTCCCCTACTGAGTTTGTAGAGTATTGCAACTGGTTTTTGCTTTCCTCGCCATTTGTGCTTATTGATGGAAGGTTTATCAACCTGAGTGTATTTTTGTGCCATTTTCACCATTCTTTAAAATAAATAAATAAATAAATAAATCATTACCATGAGTCAACAAATACTTTTCAGCCCTTGCAAGGCTTGTGATTCCCCTACAGACATTCTAGAGTATAGTATCTTGTTCTCACTTACCCCGATTGGTAATGGAGAGTTTGTGTTTAATATGTATATGGTTTTGGGGCATTTTTCCCCTCCAAAATATCCCGGACACGTGTGTGAAAAATTAAATACCAACGGGAAAGACTATCTAATTGTATGTTTCAATTAGTAAAGAACATTGTAGGAGCCGATGGATGGTTTACACGGGTTATTGGTCACAGCAAAGATTGTAAAAGTTTTCTAATTATTTGCCTTTGTCTTTTTATCTCACAAAACCCGAAACTTAACAGTGGTGGCTATACTCTTTGATACTCACTGTACACATGTATTCTATATTAAAACATATAACTTAATACATTTTCGTGACTTTTCAAAACACACTGTATATAATGTATGTGTGGGACTAGTAGAAACCGAAGTAAAGTCAGCTGTGATCGGCGCCAGATCAGCTGACATCCTTTTTGTATGAGGACAAGCTCAAAAGGATGGACGGATTTATAAATTGTACACAGTCGGTATTGTCTGGCTTCTTGCAGATATCCGTCCATCATAAAAGGAAACAACGGCCTCCCTCCCGAAGACCGTCTGCTAAAGTTCCTGGTGGACAACAACGCGGACGCCGAGGAGATTGTGCAGTGCGCCAACTGCGACCAGGAGAGCAATAAAAAGGTTCAAATAGACAACAACGCAGCAGCGCAACAAAAAAAGAAATGCTTTCTTTTCTTTTATTGCCGTGTGTTCTTTCTTTCAACCGTTTCTTTGTGTTCAGGACACCGGCGTGATGTTCTACTGCAACACATGCAGCCAGCCGCTGTGCTGCGCCTGCCGGGAGCTCACACACAAGGCCCGAATGTTCGCCCACCACGACATCGTCTCGCTTTCCAAGCGCAGCAAAGCCAAGCACAGGAAGTGTAGTGAGCGAACATTGTTGAGTTTGGCAGTGGCGGGCGGTCAGGGTCAGCAAGGCCTGATTTACATTTAAAATCTACAGTGGGATATTTCTTCCCAAATGTCTGGGAGCAATTAGCATTTGTATTAGCCGCAATCTAATCTGAGCCTTTTGAATCTAATTTAAAATATACAATTCTATTAGCAATGGGACTGTTTCGTGAACCAATCGGATTTTAAATTCATCCTCACGGGGTCACAATAATGTCACAACTTTCCCGACCTCTGACTGGTTGGTCAAAAGCAAAATGTTTTACTTTTTACACATTGTTATGGCTGTTTCACAAATTTGGACTTATAGTTGAAGGACTCTGGAACGTAAACCTGCCTGAGCGCTTGGAACCTTTGAGTTAAACTCAGTGAGTACGTACATGTGTGTGTGTTTCATCAGTTCTTCACGAGGAGCCTTACATCCTTTTCTCCACCGAGAACAAGTCCATGCTTTGCATCAAGTGCTTCAGAGATATGCAAGTGTGAGTGGCCGTGCCGCACAAAACCTTTTGACTATGCAACACGACTGGAATTGTGACATCACCTTCCCTGTGTGTGTGTGTGTGTGTGTGTGCGTGGGGGTGTGCGTGCGCGTGTGTGCTCCACAGGGAGAGTCGCACTCATTGCATTGACATTGAGACGGCCTACATGCAAGGATGCGAGATGTTGGACCAGGCCGTGCTGGTAAGTGAGCTGGCACTGAGAACTGTGCAGAGGTGGCAAAAGTAATCACACCCTCTAATTAAGTCGAAGTAGACATTCTTGTCCATAAAAAAATACTCTGGTGAAAGTAGATGTAGCGATTAGACACCAATACGCGATAATCATCAAGTGTTCTGAATTGTGATACGATCGATCAAGCTCTTGACAGCATTGAAATGTATCTCTCTCTATTTAATCTTTTGTAAACTTAGGTCAAAATAATCTTAACGTGTCACACAAATGAGGAAGCTTTTACATCATTTAGTTACCAATGGAGGTTGAAAAAAAAATCAGTTTTGATCAAGTAAGCAGGTGAAAGAATCCAGTATCTGTTTTCAAATGTAATTCTACAAGAAAATAAAATAGTAAGACTCCAGTTGTTCGTCCCACCACTGGAGTTTTGTGTAATATTTGGAAAGGCTTACCGAATGCGTCCAACTCGCGCAGGTGGTGAAGGAGCTGCAGACGTCCACTCGAGAGGCCATCTTCCTGCTGAGGTCCATGATTGGAGAAGTTTGCCTCAACGTGGAGGAGGAGGAGAGCGCCATCTGCTCTCTCTTCAACAGTCTGCAGGTAATTGAGTCCATCTCAAGTTCAAGAAAACGACACGTTGATTTGCAAAAGCACGCGCTAAATGTTGCGATAATGAATTCATTTATTGCATCGTGATTAATGGCCCGCTTGGTAAGATGGCCAATAACAATACAATAAATGTAACTTCAATAACATTGCTCAAAAGAAAAAGCGACACAGCAATAATATCACTATGTGACCACTGGGGGTCGCTGTTGAGCTAACTGTGAGACGAGAAAATGTTGAAACACGTTAGGAAATATGTCCCCACTTGTCACACTTCAGAGAATTTATTAAGCCTCGTGATCAATACGTTTTATTTTTTATTTTTTTGCTGAACAGGAAAAACTGGCCGAAAGGAAGAAGATTTTGCTGAAGACTGCACAGAGGTACTGCTGACCCAAGTAGCATCGTCACAAACACAAAGAATTTGCATTTCGTGGCTGAAAACTGCGTATTAAAGTGCCAATCCATATTTCATTGGGCGATGCAGTCATACTCGGCACTGAGTATGATGAACACCTCCTTTCATTAGAATATGAATAAATAACCAGCAATGGATTTCGTCCCACCCAAACCGTTGCCATCATTAGTCACAAAAGACGACCTGCTCGATTCCACCGAGCAATCAATGTTGTTATTCCCCCTGACTGACCGTTTCCACTTCCCCCCATTTTTAGTTGTGTGCAAAATGCTCAGTGGAGATGTTTGGCGCCGCTGCCTGGAAGCGGCCGGCCAGAGCAACGGCCGACTGACCGCTTCCAGGAAGGCCGGCCGGGCCAGGCTATTTGAGTCGGAATTTGTGTGTCCGCCGCTTACAGGAGAGCGCCGACAGATTTGTTTGTGGAAATATGGGCAGCATTCGCAATCACTCCCCATAAGATGCGGAGGCTATTCGACAAATCGTTTCAGCCGACCAATCAGCGATATCGTGATTTGGAAGTCGGGAATGAGTGAACGCACTTTCTGCAATCGGAATCATTCACAAATTCCAGATTCCTTATTACGGCAAAGCCATTTCCATACAGCAAAAAGAATGATGTCGCTGACACCCTAATTACTATATTGTGATTTGGAGAGGATTTCTTAGTGAATTACAATGTCCACGATTGAAAATTTGATGTATCGTAGCAGTTATGGACTCTGTCTGCGTGTGTATGTGCGCGCAGCCAACATGAGGAGAAGGAGAAAGCACTCAAGGAACAGCTCTCACACCTCACGTCACTGCTGCCAACACTCCAGGTAGTCGACACACACACACACACACACACACACACACACCCCGGCTTCAAACCCAAACTTGAATCTTAAACTCTTGTTTGAAGCCCCAACGCACGTTCGTTTGGAACCTTAACTTGAACCTCGACCTGAAACCGAAATCGTGCGGTCATTCGAGAACCTAATCCGGTTGCTTGAACGCCATCTTTTTGTGTTTGCAGGTTCATCTGGTCACCTGCTCAGCCTTCCTCAGCTCAGCCAACATGTTTGAGTTTCTGGACATGGGTTACGTGCGTGCATTCCACTTTCCCGTCGAGCCTCACACGGAATGCAACCGGTCCATCGGGATGACGATGTTTTTTTTTTGCTTCCACAGCAACTGATGGAGCGACTGAAGCGGATCGTCAAGCTCCCCCATCGCCTCAGACCCGTTCAAAGCAGCAAAGTCAGTGCAAAGAACATGGAGATGCCATGCGATCCGTTTGCGCGGATTTACTTCTTTGTCAAAGTTGACCGATGGGAATGCGGCGGTTCCGCCGTCATGGCTTCCCCCTCCAGATCAACACAGACTTCCGCAGTGAGTTTGCCCGCTGCCTGGAGCCGTTGCTTCTGATTGGCCAGCGCCGCGCCCCGTCGGTCGCGGGCTCTTCGAGCATCGCCACGAGGTGAGATCATTTCCGACATTGTGCTTTCCGCGTATCCGCCGCATGTGGCGTCGTGGCGTTGCCGTCGTTCCGGGAAAGCCAACCGGGCGGGACGGACATTTGGCACTTTGCGAGGCATCCCGATCTGAAATCCCCAAATGGTTTGCAATTACACTGGCTGAGTTGGGAGCGATGACAGGCGCGGTCGCAATGAGCTCGCCGGCTGAGTGCGAACTGAAAGCTAAAAGACTTCAAGTGGCGTCGGCCTCGATGGATCCTTTTTGCGGCATCTCGTCTTTTCTTTTCCCTTCTGCCTTTTATCAGTCAATAAGCAAGAGGCGTCTTCCAAATCTTACATCTGCAAACCCAATAAAATAAACCCAATGTTAGACGTTTGGCTCAAAACATGTTCACGTTGCTTTGTTAACGTTGTGAATTGACGTCCGAAGAATGCCAAATTAGCGCACGATAACAGAAAACATATTTTTTCAAAGTCGACTGAAGAATTTAGAACGGCGGCAGCTGCTGGAGACGCATCGCGTTCACCACCAATCGTTGATGGCGCTGACGTAAAATAAACGCTTTGCTGTATTTCCGTCTTGTTTGACGTAGTCGTCCTTTTTGGTGATTGAAAAAAAAAAACGTAACAACTTCATTTTGACAAAGTAAAAAATTCTTTTCACGCTGCCGTTTTTTTTGGGGCGTTTGCAACCAACAGGAAGTCATAAGGAGGCTTTTCTGATTGGTTGGGGCCTGATGATGTCACGTGTCGCCGCTCCTGACCTTTCACAAGCACAATGAATGGTGCGTTTGCTAAGTGCAGTGTGAAAAGGCCTTAAAGTGTAGAAAGGGTTGGCTTTCAAATGAAGTGGGTAAAAAAAAAAAGAATTCTCACGTTAATGAAAGTATAGTGACCAAGTGTTTGTATTTGTTAGCGAGGACTCACTAGAAAAAACCCCCAAAGGCAAAACAATCAAGCCAATCTGCCACTTTGAGTCCTTCCCCACGTGTAATTCCATCACGGCGTTCAACACTCAACACGCAGAGAGGCCCCCGGATCGGCCGGCACTATTTTTATCATAATTTCACAGAACCCTCCGGAATTAATCTACGAGTTGGCACGACACAGCGGCTTTGTTCCAGCCGGCTTGATGTCACTGGGCGGGCAAAGCATTTATTAAAAGCGGCGCGGCTCGCCTATGGTGCGGCGGCTGGCAGATCCGTGCGGGTTCATCCACGACTTCTTCCGTCTTCAAGCTTCCGTGACGGACTGATCGATAAATCGCTGTGAGTTATTTTACCGCCGCCGCTGTGCGTGTTTGTGCTCTTGAGTTGCGGATGCCGGAGTGGGACTACTGGTGAAATTTGGATGCGATACTCATTTATTTTGCTGCTTTCTATCAAAAGAGAGCCGTACTTAGCCATCCAAAGATAAAGAGGAATTCTCGCAAATTTCGATTTGCTATTCAGCCATTCACTTTTTCTTTTTTTTTTGTGGAACACATCTTCAGCTATTCATTGAAAAACATGATGCACCTTTTTTATGCTCCGAAACACCCGAAGATGCTACGAGATGGCCCCGAGCTCGCTGCCGTCTTGATTGGAAAGTAGTTTTAAAGAATTATGTTGACGCGATTCAGCTGCAGTGAGACGCAAGCTTTTTGTGTCGTCGCGGAGCTAAGTTTAGCCTGGGTTGTTAGCGGAAGTTTGGGCGAGTTTAGGCATCAGTTCTTCGAAATGAAACGATCTTTGAGTTTTTTCGTTTGAAACGTTTCACCCAATCTGTGCAAGCACGTTTCTGTCTTTTTCAACTCTAAATCTGACCGTCATGGTTTTATTGTACGGAAAGTTGTCTTTGGAGTAAAAGAACAGGAGTGAGTTCTGAGCATAGAGTGAGCGACTACGTGAAGTACAGCAACATTTATGCCAATAACATTTGGACAAAAAGTGCATCAAAGTGATTCAATAAAAAATGTTTCAAAAATCAACAAATAAGAAATACGCTAAAATTGGTGAGACGAAGCCTCCCTTTTGATGACACTCAGCGTGCGTTGTGTTTCTGCGTGAGAAACGAAAGCAAGAGTGATCCCGATATTTTCCCCACCCCACCTCACCTCAGGCTGCAGTCGCCTCTCTCCATGTCTTGCCGCTCCCTGTCTCTCAGTGAGATGCCGCTCGGCTCCGTGTTCGGCCGGAGGCCCACGTCTCACCGCAACATCTGCACCAAGGTCCTGCTGGCCGAGGGGCGCGAGACGCCCTTCACCAAGCACTGCAACAACTACGAGAACTCCTACAGGGTGAGGGCCACGCGAGCGTCGCGGTCCTGCGGGGGAAATGAAGCACAATTTCAGGCTCTAATGAGAAAAAAAAAAAAAAATCTCCAAAAGCCAAAGAAAAGCTTTCTTTTGTTTCATCTATCTTTTTGGATTTTGGATTTATTTGTTTTTGGGGCGAGCGTTTTCTTCATCTTGTTTCTTTATGAAAATAAATTTCTACGGAAATGCAAAACTTTCCACAAATCTCTACATTTTGTCAGTTCTCACGAGTGTTAAAGTTTGGACCAATCTAGAATGCTTAAAATGACTTTTTGAAAATGTGATTTTATTTATTCGTTTTTTTTTTTATTTTATTTTGGAGCTACAAAGATTCCAGCTGATTTTCTCCTTCATGATCCTTTTTTTTTGACCGGTGCAATTTATACTCCAGAAAGATTTATAATCGGAAATTAAAAAAGAAAAAAAACAAAACGTATTGCCGTGATTTAAAAGTATTTCCTTCTCCTTCTGCACGCGTGTGCACGTCCGCAGACACTTCAGAGCGAGATGCAGAGCCTGAAGGACCAGGTCCAGGAGCTGCACCGAGACCTGACCAAGCACCACTCCATCATCAACACGGACCAAATGGGCGAGATTCTGGACCGCTCGCTGCACATCGACAGCCGGATCGCGTCGCAGTACACCACGGTGGAGACCATGAGGGCCATGTTTGAAGAGGTCTTCCTCTTTTGCGGCTTTTCAAATTGAGACGCCCGTCAAAAAAATAAAAATCACCCTCAATATTCCCCCCCCTCCCCCACAGATTTGGGACGAGACCTTTCAGAGGGTCACCAATGAGCAGGAGATCTATGAAGGTTTGTCTTTTTTTTAGCCCACATAAGAAATTATATTGGCGGTGAACCGTGAGATGTTTCTCATGTTTGCCGAGTCTCAATAACTTTTGAGAAAGCGATTTGAACACAACCCGCACGTCATCTTCCCGAGACGTCGGCCAATCGGGCCTTTGATGGAAGCAGAATATTGGAACGTGTTTCCGTTTGGACCCTTGCAGCCCAGCTTCACGATCTGATGCAGCTGAAGCAGGAGAACTCCTACCTGACCACGATCGCCAGGCAGATTAGTCCGTACATCCTGTCAATCGCCAAAGTCAAAGAGAGACTGGAACCCAGGTGGGCCGTGATCACTTGGACTTGTTTTTCATTTCCGACGTGTTGCGGCACTCTTTAAGCCTCTCATTGAAAATATGAACATGGTCGGTCTTCCTCTTAACTTCCCGTGAACCATTTGCATCTGTTCTGAGTCACCAAAAATGCCTTCTTGATTATTTTTGACAGTCAGCGGCCATTTGAAATGCACGCAACAAACACTTGCAGGCCTAATTTGAACGCCACTGACCGAAAATACTGATTTTTGCTATCCAGTGTCACGTTCATCAAAATCTGGACTTTTTTTTACTATATTTATCCAAATAACCTGAAAAAGTTGAAGCAACTCAAAACAAGCAGATTGAAAATGGTTTACTATGCATTGTAAAGGTCACTCGAAATGTAAAAAAATCATTCACATTTGTCACTTTCACCAAAACGTTCACTCACTTTGCGCAATTTGTAGACACATCAGAGCTTTTCATTTCCATTTTTTTTTGGCGAATATTAGTCAAATGCATTTTTTGTTATCAATTCTTGAATGTATTTTGTGACTTGTATGCTGTTGGACAAGTTTTGTCTTTCTCATTTGCTTTGATGTCAAAAACATGTTTTGCTCGTCACGTACGGCAACAAAATGAAACAACGTACCTGCAAATATTTTGTAGGCTGCAGGAAAGCAAAGATTGCCATGACGACCGCACCGAAACCATGTTGAAGATTTACAAAGACAGCACAACGACGACAGCAGAGAGTCAAGACAGGTAAGCACAAGTAGAGCATTATAGACAGCAGTGGTTCCCAAACTGGGGTCCCCGGACCCCTGGAAGGTAGCTTGGGGGTCCACAAAATCATTTGCAATCATTTATTTTGTCATATCGGTTAAAGTCCCTGTGAAGTGAAAAGAAATGACACTCCTTAAAAAGGGTGTTGTTAACATCTGCTATCCTGTAAATGCGGAGTAAAGCTCGAGACGGATTTACTTATCAAAAGGATTGTTTTTTTTCAACCAAAGCGAATGTGCCGCTTCGTGTCGGACTTTCTCTTCTTGTTGTCCGCAGTGACAAGGAGACGTGCGTCCCGGAACAAGACAAGAGCAAGCACCCGCTCGCGCTCTAGTGACACGGCCTCGCAGCAAACCTGGAGCTACGCCACATTGACTACGTGACATTCTGCGAGCAGGGAGACTGCGGGGGGGTGGGGGGGGGGTGAGAAAGCTTTGTGTGTCTGCGCTAAGTGGCCGAGGTCAGGCCGCCGTCCGGCCCGCACTTGATTGTCGATGTGAAGAGGTGTCGCTCCGCGAGGGCCAAGTGTTCTTGACTTCATAATGCACCCCGTGGACCCCCACAAGGCAAGGGGGGAGGGGGGGGGGACTCATGTTGGTAATATGGCTGCCTCAAGCAAAAAATGGCAGACTTCTTTGTCTTTTCAGACATTTTATCTTCTGGAATTTTCTGCGCCGTTGCTCATGATAGACGAGTCTAGCAAATTTTGTGTCGCTAAGGGCTGAATTTGGGGGAAAAAAATCGTGCCAAGTAGTTTGTCCTTGCCCCACATTGGGTCAACATGGCCCTAAAATTGATTTCAAGGCAAAATTGCTGACTTTCTGTGTCTTTGCAAGCATGAATTTGAGCGACTTTTTTTGTGGGGCTAATCGTGATTAGAGCTGCTGACAAAAATTTCATGTTGCTAAGTGAAACTGACGTCGGGGGATGAATTCAAAAACTGAATCGTGAAGACAAGATTTTATTTAAAGGACGACTGGAAATGGCCATTATGTCCCGAAAACAGAAATGTCAGCCTTCTTCCATATTTTCATGAATGAGGGACCGATTTTGTGTTGTTAGGTGCAACTGGCTTTGGGGGCTGAAGCTTTTCAAAAAGCTGACAAGTATTTTGTCCTTGAAGGAGCTTAAGTGGCAACATAACTTTAAAAACAAAACAGACTTTCTGCCATTTTAGGTTGAACTTCTTGAGACTTTTTTGTGGGTCTACAAAAATAGAAACTGTTGACCGAATTTCATGTCGCGACGTGGAACTGGTTTTGGGAGCTGAATTTTCAAATATTTCAGGATGATGACGTGTCTACGTTTGTGTTGCAATTATTCTGCGGATAAAACATGTGCCGAATATTAAACATTTCAATAAAAATAACAACACAAGTTTTTGTCTCATAGCCTTACCTCGTTCATTTCATAATTCTTCCTAATAAAAGACTCGAGCGCCTGCTAGCACACAAGATAAAATACGCAATCTCCTAAGGAGGTTGTGACGAATGGAAGGGAAAAAGCTTATTTACATTTCAGCGTCAGCCGCAAAAGTTGAGGAAATATCGAGCAGTTGTTTGGCCGGAAGGCAGCGCAAAGAAAGTGGGAAGTGCGCATTCATTAAAAAAACATTTGTGACAGGCCGGTAACAAATGACCACGTTCCCACGCCCCCTCCGCCGCCTCCCCGAGGTCGTTCATCACACCGAGCCGACAGTCCGCCGACTCGCTCTTCATTATTCTCCGACTCGGGAACGTTTATTTTGGGTTTTACGGTTCGGAGTTTCGGGACGAGCGAGAAGCCGCGCTGTAAGTTTTCAGCCTGTAATTGAGCATTAAAGATGGAGGAGGAAGATAAAATGAAAGTTTAATCATCTTCACCAAGGGGAATTTAGGTCAACGAAGAAAGAAAATAATACAATTAGAGCAAATAGAACACATTGAGAGGGAAGAACACGCATGATCGGATAATGAGTAGCCCTTTATTTTTTAATTACAAGCCCTCAAGCGACTGAAATATTTTAAGATAGCATATTTCGTTCGCATAATAGCACAGTTGCCAAAGTCCTAGTTCGAAATTTTTGGGAAAACGAGAAAACAAAAGCAACACATTCTTTTAGAAATTTGGTCAATAAGTTCGAGTGACAAAATGCTGTTAGGCTAAACATTTGTTTTCGTTACGTTTTGGATTTGATGAACGCGCTGACCAGTTTGGGTGTCGCGTTTCGTGTTCGTGTTTTTTTTTTTAATTTTAATTTTTTATTTCCGACATGTTTTATTTCTTCTGTTTTTCCCAATAATTTGACAAATAGTCGCGATATATATATATATATATATCTATATATATATCTATATATATATATATAGATATATATAGATAGATAGATAGAGTGGAGATGTATACATTTGTTAATCAGGCCCACGTACAATAAAGTTTTCTTTAAAAAAATGCAACCGACAATATACAACATTGATATGAAAACACTTTACAAACAACAATCGTGTGGAGAGAGCAGTAGCAAGTGGTAGCACTCTACTTGGTCCCGGGTTGCAGGCGACGCTGGCGTTTTGGCATCAGTAGGCGCGCGGCGCTTTGGAGTCCTGTGCCTGGTTGAAAGGGTTGGCGATGCTGGTGGACGCGTCCTGTTGGGGGTCGATGGACTGGTAGGCTTCTCGGTTTCGGCTCATGGAGGGGAAACCTACGAGGTGGGGGACAAATACACGTCCACCATGACAAGACAGTGAAGGCGCACTGATTCTCAAGTGTTGCTGTTGAATGCACAATTTTGGAAGTAATTGTGATGAAATTACTTCTGTGTTGGCATCATTAAAAAAAGTCAACCTTTTTTTTTTTTTTTAAATGTATTTCTCTGCAGTCATTAAAAAAATATTATCAGTTATCTTGTTTGGCAGACTTTTTTCAAACGGAAAGAAAGCACAGTGCTTGTTTTACACACAAAGTATAATTCTCCCTTTTTATTATTTAGTTTGACAGTAAACTTCAACTGAGAGTGGAATTAAACAGCTTGTAGCCCCCTTTTTAAATTTCACAATCGGTGGCTCCAAAGCCAATGACGGCTCGAATCTTTAAAAAAAAAAAGTTACTTGTATGTCAATGCATCACTGTATTATTATTATTACTATGCAAAGATTCACACGCACGCACGCACGCACGCACACGAGGTGTCTGGAGATTGGAGGCATGAATAATATATGAGGAGAACCAGCACAAACAAGGTGTGAAGAGACACACACACACACACACACACACACACACACACACACACACATGCGTTCTTATAAATACACAAACAAATGTGAAAGAGAAAAATGAAAAATGTCCTCCTTGTCCTTCCCTGTTCATGAGCTCACTTCCTGTGCAGGGGGGGGGGGGGGCAGAGAGGAAAAGGAATTTTTTTTGGAGGGGGGGTTCAATAGCGGCGGCCGATAAATGCACTGTCGGCACTGTCCGTGGTGCAGCGACTGTCCACTGAAGTCTCTAAGTCTGAGAGAGGTCAAAGGTAGAAGAGGGGGAGGGAGGAGGAGACAAATGAGGACATGAGAACATTCCCACACGAGACACACACGAGGGCAACGTGGCATGCGAGGAAGGACAATTGGGAAATCTTCCACAATAAACATTGAAGAAAAGGTCACCACCACACAAACACTTTTTCTTCTTTTTTTTATGCACACAAAATGGATTTTCAGTCCCTGAAATGTAACGTTTTGTGTGTCGATGGTGCTTACTTTTAATCAATATTTTTAGGAATAGTTGCCATGATGATTTCAAAATATTTCTTGTTTTTAATTCTAAATTTCTTTGACTTCTATCGGCAATAATAGAAGTTTTCATTTTTAAACCTAAAAATCATCATCCATATCAAATATTTTTTTTCCATGAATATGCAAATCCACAATTCCTTTTTTATTCATGAATATAAAATATTAGATTATGCTTTGGGTGTAACCTCGATATTATATCATGTAATTTCCTATTTTTGCATCGGAAAATATATTTTCAAAACAAAACATTTTGCACATTAATATTTAACTCAACATTTACGTTTGTCACTTACATTTTTTATATTAATGATGACATTAAAAATATTCATAAACTTGCATTTAATACATTTTTCTTCTTGCGAGGTACAGTATGAAATTATAAATATTTCAAAATAGTTAAATGAATATTTATTATGTCATCTTATTCAGCGCGAACATATTTCATAAATGCATTAATTGCTCTTGTTTGAAATATTTAAATAAAATAGATTCAATTTAGACCTAAAGGATTAGAGCATTCAATAATTCTCTCTTTATTTAATCTCTGATGAGATCAGATATTTGACTTTGCTGCAATGACCGACATAAAACGCTTTTTTTTAAATTTATTTAAAAATTATTTAAAAAAAAAAAAAAAAGGGACTTTTAACCCAGCAGTCTGACAGGACGCAACGGCTTGGGCAAAACAACAACAACAAAAAAATACCACCTTTAGAAAACTAAATGAAAGAAAAAAAGATTATTTTGCTATCCATCATCTCTTGTTTTATTGTAGAACCGATGCTTTGCTTTGTTCTTTTGAAGACTTGTGATTGGCTAGCCAGCCCACTCTTGTCACTCTTGCTCCAAAGCATGCAAACCTGACGTCAGATTTGAAGTGTTGTTGTGTTGAAGCGGCAGGCGCCCGCTTGATTGCCAGCCCGCGAAAAGCGCTTTGGCCTGCAGGGAACTCGTAAATGCTCATAAATGTGTTAAAAGACACATCCGTGGCTTCGCAGCTCATAAGAATCTCAAGCGTGCTGGGTGACGCGAGCACACAACATCAATATGCCGTTAAATCAGCCCGTGACACACAAACACTAAAAATTCTGACGGGCCAAATCGTCTCCGGGAAACTTGGGCTGCTTTTTTTCCGCCTCCCCAACCAAATTCCAATTCTTCAACCCTCCCGTTTTCCACTCACAATCTGAATTTGAAAAACATCAGTCTGTGCTCGAACGCACACGCAGAGTCAAGTGTGTTTGCGGCAAGGCTAAAAGCTCAGGCCGACAAATCGAGGCTGGCATTTTTACGGCAATCCCGCGAGTTCCAGGCAATAGGAGTCAGCGTTACCTTTAAATACGGGATTGGGACTTGACAGGATCAAAAGTTCACATGAGCAGACAGCAACGGGAGAGTTCATGAGGAAGAAGCGGCAACAAGTTTTGTTTTTGTTGCTCGCTGACGTCCAATATGGGAACAGGATGAAAATGAGAGACATTCCGAACGGGAGCAGGACATCCCACCCTGTCCTGTCCTGTTTCACCAGGACATGACAAAACGGGATTTAAAAAAAAAAATAATAAATACTACGGTGCAGGACAGAAGTGGGATGGGCCGAAAGTGAAAATCCACTCCCGCGTCATCCTCGATTGCGTTCTACTGAGGTTGACTCATGGACTGTCGCAGCGCCCTCGCTAGCTAGCATCCGCTACATGATCTCAAAGCGACAATGATGGAGGAGCTTGAAGGCAGCAAGAAATGAAGCGCTGCAGCAAAATGAGTGGTTTTTTAGCAGAATCTCAATCCTAACCTCGAATTTCTACCATTCATCATCAATTTGAAGGACCTCAACTTCAATTCTCCCCCGAACTCGAAACCCTCAACCGCTGACGGTCAACATTTCCCCCTTGACCCTCCATTTGATCCGATCCATCAACCGCAAAAGAAAAGCGTGAGCAAATCCAGTGAGTACACAAATCAAAGCGTGGTGAAAAGGGAAAGAAAATATGAGAAGAAGCCTCAAGTCTTCGGAGAACTTGCTCGACCAAACGATGAAAACAGAGCCAGAAGTTGAGTTTCGCAAGTTGCACATCAGTCCGTGTGGGATGAAAACAATTTGCATGAAACTGCGTCTCCACGCTGGCAAAATGGCTTCACGTGGTGCGCCGCACTTATTTCCAGTCTTGTGACTCGGACAAAATCCAGTTTGTTGGCGTAAAACAACAATAGCGCAGAAATCTCAAAGGCGCCCTCTCAACGCGTTTACTCGCACACGTTTAATGGCTGAACTTCAGCGAACACATCCGACGACTTCCAGTGGCAAAGGAAGCGATTTATTCGGCACGGTGACCCCAAACAGAAACAAACCAAAGCGCAAGTCTACCCGCAACCTTGACCTTGAGATTTGTCATTTACCAAAACCCTCTCCCAAACTACGGCCCGGGGGCCACATGCGGCCCCTGAAACGTTTGAATCCGGCCCGCCAAACTTGAAAAAAACCAAAATGAATAAACCTTGTTAATGTTTTATTTTCTAAAAACTCGGGTGTGTCAAACTTTTGTTGTCATGCTTTTGTTCATTTTCATTTCAAATTAAATGTTTGCCCTATCCTATCCCCCGCCCCAAACTCTGAATTCCATCCTAAACACAATTGAGTTTGGCCGCATTACAACGGCACAAAAGCATTTACAGTCGGTCACTTTGCTTGCCATTCGGTCTGGATTGTCAAACTTCCAAATCTGCCGGCTGCATTTACATGCCTTTTGAAATTCGGACTTCATTCAATCATTTTATAAAGTCCTATGTGTCCCTTCCATGCTTTAAAAGCTCCACATTGGTATTTCTTTTCAGTTGCACATCTACGGGGGGGGCGAGGCCACCTGGCAGGTACTTGGCCATCTCCCCTCCGCCAGCCGTCACTCACCAAAGTTGACGTTGTAATCTCCCCCCCGCTCGCGGTACATCTGGTAGACGAAGAAGCAGGAAGCGGGCTTGAGCAGCAAGCTGAGAATAGCCATGCCGGCGCTGAAGCGGAACACATCGCGGCCCTTTTCCGATGCCAGTTCGCTCAGCGAGTAATAGATGCCAAAGTGGATGATGTCGGTCAGGATGGTCACGGCCATTCCGATCAGAAACTGCACGGCACCCCAAAAAAAAGTTAAAAAATAAGAGAAAACCTTCAGAAAAGGGAAGTACAACAAAAAACATTGCTACACAATTCAGGACTGCAAATGTCTTGGGAAATTTCCAGCAATTATCTTCCAACATGTGAAATATATTTCAAAACCAGTCTTTGCCGAACTGCTTTTTGCCCCAATTCTTAAACGTAACCCTTACAAGTCCCAATCTAAGATGGCTCGGTCGTTCAGATGGACTGCGAACACTCACCATCAGCACGGCGTCAATGGAGTCCCTGTGAGCGATGGCCCACACGCCCACGGCCAGAACGCTGAAGTTGCCCCAAGCGAACGAGGTGGGAAGCCACGCCATGCATCCCCTGGACACACACAGAGACAAACGTGTGTGTGGGGGTGTGTGTGTGTGCTCGGTGACCTATTGGAGGTCGACAAGGGGAGAAATTCCTCAAGTTTGTGAAGAAAAACGTGTTCACTTACCAGACAGTGAGCAGCCAGTGCACCACAACGATAGCCTGACAGGCAAACACATCATCGTCATCGTCATCGTCACACCAAAATTCATTATTGAGCAAGATAGAAATGACTCATTTCAACTGAGATAAATGAAAAGGAATTCATAATATTAGAAAAGTCAATTCCAAAAACTAATTTTACAAATAATAATATAAAATCATTTAATAACTATAGTAATGATAAAATAGTAGGACTAAAACAGAAAAGAAACGTTATAAAAAAAAATCAGAAACTGTAAACAAAACATACACAATAATAAATTTTGTTAAAAAAATAATACAAAATTAAAAAAAAGCCTAATAATTTTAATAATGAAGAATAAAATAAAAATGAATAGATAACAATGGTATGCAACACTCAACCCAATAAAAATATTTAATAACACCAATATAAATACTTGTATCAATGAATAAATAACACAAAGTAAAACAAATTTATAATTAAAAAACAACCTATTAAATAAACATACTAGAGAAGCACAAAGTAGATTATTATTATTTTTTTAAAGAAAGCAAACTAAAACAATTCAAAATAATACAATAATATTTTAATATGTTCCGGACTCAATTGACTGCCCGAAAGGTTCCCTTTTTGAGGCCCCAACCCACAGTTTGAAAACGCCATCCTAATTGGCTAACAGAGCAGTTTCGTTACATGAGCAGGGCCAAGGTGTTGTCAAGAATCTCTCGTCTTCTCGTTGCATCCATTTCATCACGTTGCACTTTGCCTATTCTCATATATATATATATCAGAAATCAGAAAATCAGAAATCCCTTTATTGTCATTGTACTCAAGTGTGCAACGAGATTAGAGAGCTCCCCTCTCCAGTGCAATACAACAATATATATATATTTATTTATTTTCTTAGCTGTAATAAAGTTTCAAATTGCGACACGAAAACAAGAGTTGAAAAAGGAAAAAAGCAGGCTCACCTTTAGATTGATGGCAGGAATTTCCATAACAGGCAGCAGGACTCAAAGGTGGGTGACACTTTGAAAAAGCTTCAGAGCACCGCACAGCACGCAAACTTTGTCGTTTTCTTTCTTAGCCTCCGCTTGCAAACACAAACCATGTGACGGCACCCTGACTGCTTCCCATGTGACTCACGCACACCCTCACAACCCTCTTCCGCCTGCTCACCCCCCCCCCCCCCAACACACACACACACACACACCACCACTGTTCAACCTCCTACTCACGCACGCACCTCCTTTTAAAAAAAATCAAACACTTCCCCGATTTGATCAAAACTGAAATATTAGGTTCGAATATGTTTTGGAACACTGAAGAAATGAAATTCCAAAAGTGGCACAATTTGGAGCTCGAAACGCTGGGGAAGAATAAATAATAAGCCTCAAGCCAAATAATTTCGTAAGCAAATTTCTTGAGACTTCAGCACACTAAGGAGGACTTTGTCAGCAAATGTCTTCTGATTTTTTATGGCCGCCTCGGAAGTTCATCAGCGAAGGCAAAGGAGCATGAAAACAAAAAATTAAATCAATCAATATTACCAAAGTGATGCGAACAGAAATGGCACGTAGCCGAAATCACGACGATGGCTATGGTAACAGTTAAGAATGTTCAACTGTGGCATTGCGTGCACAGCGATTAAAGCATTTTTACGCTTTCATGCTTTCCGACGGGAAAATAGTTGGAATTAGTCAACTGGATGGAAAAAACAAAAAAGAGTTGACATTTGAGAGCTGCTCGCTTGTAACACGACAAATGGTTTAATCTTGAATGCAACGGAGACTGTAAAAGCACAATACAGAAAATCAGCATCATAAGAGTGCGACAGTAAAATCGATGAAAATCTTTTACACTTCCATATTTACAAATTGTATTTGTTTTTAGAAATCACCTTGCAGATGTTATTCAGTTGAAGACAAAAAGACAAATGATGTCCGCTTGTGTGTGTGAGAAGAATGTCAACAACCTTGAAGAAGAACAATTGTTTTTGGACTACGAGAGTAAACTAGCAAATAAATAAATAAATAAATAAATACATTGTCGCTGTCAAACGGAATCGCATCTCTAAAATTCCAGAAAAACAAAATAATGCCTTGCTTGATTTAGCAAACAGGGAATTGATATTATTTCTTACAAGCGTTCTCGTGCTATTTTCAACACTTTGTTAGTTAATAATGTGTCAAAATAAGAGATGACAGATAATAGTTTGGATTTGTGAAAAAAAAAATTGAAATTTGCCATACTTGGACATGTCGTTCGATTCCGCGATACTGTACAATTCCAGTTGTTCCAAAACTTTTGCAAAGAAAGGTCATAATTGCATTTAAAATGAATGGAAATGCAAATCATCAGTTGCATGGTTGAAAATGTTAGAAACGTGTTGGGGTGAAAACAATATTTGTGATGATGAAATCACTGCGTAGTTTCTTTGCGTGCAGTCACGTTGACGTTCGATGTGGTTGCTGCCAGCCCGCAATGGCCGCCGCTTCCCAGCATGCAGCGCGGCTGTGGGATGCGGCATCCATTTTAGGCAAAAGAAACAAAAAAAACAGACGTGCCATGTGTGTAACTTCTTTTTCTTGAAATAAAAAAAAATAAAAATCATAACCCGAGGTTCCACTGTACGAGGTTTCCAGTCGACAGCGCCGGCCTGAGATGTTTCAAGGTTATAAACAAGCAAAAGAAGAAATTAAAACTCACGTGTAGGTGTTAGGGAGGCGTAGGGAAGGTTTGGAATGGGTCGCAGGTCGAGTTGAGTTGGGGTCAGGTTCGGTCGGGTTAGAGTTACGATTCGGCTTTTGTGGGTTTCGCATTCCGTCGCGTTTCAAAATGTCCGCCCGTTTCCATGGACGAGCGTCTTCAAGCACGGGACGCCATCCGTGTCTCGAGTGGTTGCGCTCGGCGTCCTCGTCTTCCTCCTCAGATGGTGATGAAGCCTCCTTGGTCACTATTGACCGATTCGGGCACCACGCAGCGGCCCCGCCTCTTTGTCACACGTCGCTTGCGATGGAATTTAGCGTAGCAACGGAATCCTGCGACGTCAGAAATAAAAGACACTTTCGGGAAATTGTGTCTGAATGCAAGAGAATGGGTTGAAACGAGTGTTGGGATAGAAGAAGACGTGAGATCAAATGAAGTTGGAGTACCAGTTGATTGGCATTTAAGAAATTGGCAGTGGTGGGCGGTCAAGGCCTGCTCTGCCGGCCTAACATAATCAAGATCATATTTTTCACATTCTGAGAGTTTTTATCCAATGCGATCATTTTAAAAGTACGAAATGCGTGTAGACGAAGGTGGAGTACAGGAAGTGCAGACATGGCGGCTGAGAGTCGGAGTCCATCCTCACCTTCCTCACACATGCAGTCGTCATAGCACTTGTTGTTCAGGCCTCGGTTGTGAGCTTTGCACTCGTGTTGCCTCAAGTCGCAACAGGAACCTTCAGCGGGCAAAGCAAACATTTGGAAATCAGCATTTCCAGACGCAGCCAGAATTTGACCGACCGGGTAGACAGTCCAGATGGTGGTCACATGGCTCCACGTCATCGGTGCCCGTCGTCGTATTCCCGCTGCTCAGGTTTTTACTTCGTCTTTTGTCTGCGGAGGGACAAAAAAACGACAAAATGAGAGCCGTTTTTGGAAAGCCATGGATCGGAAAACGAATCGAACGTGTGTTCCGAGATTTTGGAGGGAGGCCGACCTTTCTTCCTGGAGGACGGCCATGCGTCCGCGGGCTTCATGTCCTCGTAGTCCGTCCAGTCGAAGAGCGCCATGTCCAGGGTGGGCATCACCTCGCCTTGGCCCTTCCCTCGTCCGGACCGCTGAGAAGAGACAGCAGCGGCTCGCCAAAACGGAAGCGCCATCCAGTCATTCGAAGGACACGATCACATCGCAGGATTCGTATTCGCTCGCGTGCATCAAAAAGGAGATTTGCTCTCACACTCACGGGAATATTGATAAGATCGAGTCGATCGATTGAAAAATCATCAGCAGAAAACAATTTTCGATTTTGTATTTTTTCCAGTTTTGTTACATGATTTCAAACGTAGGCGGTTCCTTGGTTGATTGGTTTGCTTAGTGTGTTTCTAGGTCGCTTTGTTATTTAATTACTCGACCAGTTGGGTAACCGGTTGATTCTTTGGTTGCTTGATGAGTTTATTCATTCCATGAAAGCTAAAGCAAGAACCCTGTAGATTTTTTTCGGGTTAGTTTAGTTAGTTGTTTTTTTTTTTACTAGCAGTGGTATGAGTAGAACCTCAATCACATTTCATTTTGGGGGGGGGCTTGTCTCGGGTCACCTGTGGTTTGGTAGAAGATGGAGGCAGCGTTGGGGGATGCTCGTTGGTCACCATGACAACCATGGAGGAGCCGGAGCCGAAGGCGGCAGAATTGGGGGAGGGGCCGTCGCCGGGAGGGGCCGAAGAAGAAGAAGAGGACGGAGGAGGAGGTTCGTCCAGCAGGACGTCCAGCTGGGGCACAGCAAAAAAGCCTGCAAAATGGAAACAGAATTTAGATGATTGCACTTGTTGCTGAATCAATCAAAATTTGCATTTGTTTTTTGAAACTATATTCCCTAATAGGAAAAAAAAATCATAGAATGAAATAACAACCCGATGAGAATTTTAAAAACTTCATTCTCACGGGAAAAAATATGACTGTATTCTCCAAAACCGTCACTTCTTTTAAAAAATGGATTTGAATGTGGTGCCAAGTCACACCTTGTCCATGTCGTCCCTTGTCCCGTCTCCCGCCGTGTCCCCTTCCCTTGCGCGTGCCCATCAAGCGGTTCTGACTCAGCCCAGCTCGGCCCGGCCCCATGTCCGCCCGCACCGGACGCAGACGCTCCAAGCCCGCGCCGTCGTCCACGGGCCGGGCCAGGCGGTGCGTCGGCCCGCCGCCTCGGCCCTTCCGCACCCCTCTCAGGCCGTCGTAGCCCGGTGCGGCCCGCAGGGGGTGCTGTGAGCGTCCTCCGGAGTTGCGCCTCCTTTTGCCGCGAGGGCTGCCGGAAGGATCGCCCGTGAGGGAAAAAGACACGAGCGCCAAAAGAAGCACCAGTGTCAGGGCCAAGGAGGGCGCCATCGTCTCTCAAGCACAACACGCCACCTGCTTACAGGGAAAAAAAAACACATTCAATAATCTTCGCCAAAAACTAGGCTGCGCTGAAAAACCTCGTGCTCTTCTTCTTTCAAATGGACACAATGCCAGACAAAAGTTTGTCGCTATCACGTGGTCATCAGTGGAACTACAGCCAAAGTAAATGAGAAACAAAATGGAGTACGT
Source organism: Idiotropiscis lumnitzeri (assembly GCF_059441095.1). Lineage (NCBI taxonomy): Eukaryota > Metazoa > Chordata > Actinopteri > Syngnathiformes > Syngnathidae > Idiotropiscis > Idiotropiscis lumnitzeri. Next base: position 1,278,564 of record NC_142401.1, on the reverse strand, counting down.
CTGTACAAAAAATACGCTAAGTATATATTCATGTATTCACAAAACGTAAATATCCATTTAGATTTTAAAAATGAGAAAAAAAACGTTATTCTCCTAAAAGATATTTTAATAAAAAAGACAATTTGAAAATAATGGGTTTATTCTTAGAAAAATAATGTTTTAGATTTGTCAACTTTTTTCCACTTATATTAACCACAATAAAATAATAGAAAGGGAATTTCTTTATTCGAAAAATGCCGTGTCATTGTCAAAAAAAAATGCAACTTTATTCCCGCATAATTACAATTTTTGCAAAAAACTAAATACACTCTTATGCTTGTACGAAGCACCTTTCGCATGTGGTTAACCTAAAAGAATAATTGCCAGAGTCAGTTTTAATTTACGGTAACCAGATCAAGAAGAAAATGCAGATATGCTCATTTTTAATTTGATGTTAATTTTTTTTTTCTGACAACATTTCAACATGACTTGAGCAAACAGGCAATCTATCTTGTCATTGCTACTTGTGGCACTTTCGAGGATAAGCCTAAAAAAGAGAAAGAAAAAAAAAGAAATCCAAACAGTTACTCTCAGTCTCAGCCTTGGCAGAGAACACAAAGTCCCGGCCGTTATTCATCGTCTCGCCCTCCAGGTTTTCGTCTCCCATTTATCTGGAGTGGACCCAGGGCATCGTTCGAGGGCCGGCCACACACTTGCGCTTCCTCCCACAAATGACTTCTCAGCGAAACGACACAAAACGGTCGCTGCACAGTGCACACGTCCTTTACGGACGGAGCTGGTCAGGTTTTCATTCCGAGAGTCAACACTTCAGTGAGGTGTGACGGAACCCAAATGGGCCAGAGGATGTCTGCATCGCTTCATCCCAATGGAAAACGACGGACGCGCTCTATTTTCCCTTTCATCTGTACTACTTTGCAGTCAGCGTCAACTGCCATTTAATCGAAAGCGTTCACTTCCTCGGAGATGTTTAGAATTCACAGAAGAAAGCGTCGCAAAATGGATGACGTGATGCCAATGAGGAACATCGGCAAATGAGGGCCAAATAAATCTTGTGCCACCGTGCAGCATATCTTGTTGATTTACAAATGGATTATATAATATTTATTCAACACAAACATAGAGACATAAAGGAGACTTTTAATTTTGCATATCTGCAAAAAAGATTTATGAGCTCATACGAGACAAAGCAAGACAGCGAGCTGGATTCTTAGAATAGTTTTTAAGTGTTGACTTCTGCCACTTTTTCCTTGAGAAAATTAGATTATTTTTATTTTTAAAAAGTACTTTTTGGAATAAAAGACTTTCTTCTCAGAGATCCTATAAATAAAATGACTTAACAGCCATTGAATTTTCCTACGACTACAAAACCTTTCCTTGAAAAAAAGCACATATTTAAAAAAATAATAATTTTCCAAAAGTCTGACTTTATTCTCAAAAGACCTTTTTTTTCTCATTATATAATATTTTTTTCAGTGTTGCCCTAAAATAATTTTGCATTAAATTGAGCGCCTTGGCGTTTGCTTATTCTTTTTAATATTTTTAATATTGTAGTTTGAAGTGATGTGCAACTGCACTCATTGCAAAACTAAAAAACGTGACATTGTTCTCATAAGATTGTGCATGTGGATATTGCACACACACACACACACACACACACACATGCATGCAAATGTGAGTAATAAAAGCCACACGATCATCGTGGCCGTTTTCACTGAGTTAAAAGACGAAGGGCTGTGCAGAAAATCAATGCGGTGGAAGTATCGATCTACTGATCATGGCTTGTGTGTGTGTGTGTGTGTGTGTGGTGGGGGATGTGGAGCGCAAAGGGTGTTGGGGGATGCCCAGGTTCCAAGTGCACCTCTGGGAAACAGAACAGCTGTGCGGTGAGCCGTTTTTGTCTTTTATGAGGTGAGGCGTCAAGAGAACATTGCAGTCAAAAGGTGCAACAAATCACAATAGCGATGGCTTCTTATTTTCATTTTTGAAGGACTCTTTCATGCACCCTGGAAATGGCCAAGATGACCTTAAAATGGCTTTCCATTTTTTTTTTAGACTTTTTTGAGCATCTAATCTTGATAGACATGTTGCTAAGCGAAACTGGTTCAAGGGGTGAATTTTATTTAATTTTTTTAATTCCTTGGACAAGTAGAGGTGATTAGCCTCTTTGAGAATGACATTTTTTTAATAAACGGCACTATTTTAAAATATAAAAGATGGTCTATTTGCAAATGGTGTTGTTTAACTTTGCTTAGCACCATGTCTCGATTCGAACAAAAAGAAAGGTTTGGTGGCTCTGCCGCCGTCTTATAAAGGCATCCATTCATTTTCTAAACGGCAACAGATTTAGGGCTTCCATTTCTCTTTTGAACGTACCGGTATTACACTTGTATCCAAATAAAGCAAAGGTGCATTGGCGTCTGGCGGTTTTCGAGTAGCGCGTCTCGTGAACGGTCGGCAGCTGTTCCGAGGATGCGGGGCCAAGGCGCTCGAGTGGAACCGATGACTTTCATTCGCACACCAGCTTATCCATCAGCGTAACGGTCGCTCATCTCACCCCCCCCCCACGGGGACCCTTTAGGATTCCCAACACAGATGTCATCAAAACCTCCAGTTAGGCAGCGAAAGCGCTTTATGAGCCAGGTGGCAAGTGTGCACGGCCTGCTCACAACATAATGAAATTGGGAAAATTGAGTTGTAGATCACCCGGGCAGCCGCGCCGAGACGGTGAAATGGCTTACGATATTTGTTTGAAACAACCCCCACCCCCTCAAGAGAGGCCAGCATCACATTGAGAGGCACCTACACGTGTGAAGTGATGGCTAATCTTGCAAGAAATTGCAAAAGCGCCACAACAACATAGAAGAGCGAGAGGACAAGATGAGAAGGCGTGACGGATGCAAAAAAAAAAAAAAAAAAAAAACGCCGGCTGTGACGGCAAACCTCCAGCAGCCATCTGCTGCCCTTCCTCTTCTTCGGATCTCTCATAGCAACCAAAAGGATGCAGCAGACAAAAAAGGGATGCAAATGCAATGAGCCCCCCCCCCCCCGACCCTCGCCCTCGATCCAGGGGGCCACTCTGGCGATTGCTGGTTTACGTAATTAGTTGTAAGGGGGCCCAGCACGGTCACTATTTCTTATTTATTTATTTTCTTACATCAACATGACAAAAACCTTAACATCCTTCCTCAATCAGGTGTGGGATTCGGGCTAGACACAATCGTTTGGGATTTTTTATTTTAGCAGGTTTTTATTTGGCTTTTCACTCAGAATGGGACTTTTTTTTTTGTTTGTTTTTTTTAGACTGTTTTTGTGCAGTTTACTGTCTTCATTATTAATTTATTGTTTTTTTTTTTTAATAAAGTGGTGGTTGCCTTAAAGTGCTCTATAAATCCAGTTGAGCTGAGCTGCGTTATCAACTCGTATATATTTGGACGTCCTGATCGGGAACTCCAAAACGACCACGGAGAAATGCCGAAATGGTTCCCTAAAGTGCAAGTAAATGAAAGAGCTCCTCTTAGCCACAACTTGGAGAAGACGACGACAGCACAATTTCGGCTCACGGCTCATCGACTGGTCCGAGGAGAGACGCAGAAATGAAGTCGGCCTGACCTAAAACAATTCTTATCTCGTTGGTGTTTGGGCCTTGGGAAGGTCTTTGTTCTCGGGATGTTTTTGTAGAGCAGATGCTCGAGCCCCGGCATCTCCTCTGCTCTGATTTTGCAACTGGACCTGGACTCTCCAAGGAAATCTCGCTCCGGCAGTTGAGAGGGAATGAGGTCACAGACTAACACGCAGCCGTTCACATGAACACACAACACAAAACACAAGTTTATCATAAACACTTTCTGCTCCCTCCGTTGGAGTGCTGTGGAGGTTGCGGCACACCTATTCAAGGCGGCCACGGCCCACTCACTTTAGACAAGTCCTCAATGAACCGAGCATTTCCGGTTACTTTAGAATCTCAAACGAGCGTCCCGACTTGAAGTCAGCGATGCAAACCAGCTTTGCCTGAAATGCCGTCAGAATTCCAACAGCAGCTGTTTCACACTCATTTCTGGAGCCATGAAGTGCGTCTTGGCTGCTCAACGGAAGAAGAAGAAAAAAAAAACAAGACGGCAACACTCCATCTGTCCACAAGCAAGTTGCGGAGAACCAAATGCGGTGGCGGGTCCAAGACGTGGAGTTTTGCGTGTGCTGCACGGCGGCATCAGCAAAATCTCCCCATGGGGGCCTTATCGAGCGTTCGCCAGGGCCTGGCGTGCACAGCGGGGGAACGTCCCCCCAGACACCCACCCGACGAGGCGAGTTCCAACACACCAGCGGCGCCCCGCCGAGCCAAGAGCGGCACGTAGACAGAAGGATGGCGTTGGAGGAGGAAGAAATAAGATCAGGAGGAAATGAGAGGTTGCCATTTTTAAATGGAACGTTTGTTTTTTTCCAAAGCGCCAACAAACTTTGCGCTTAACTGCCTGTGAAATTTGCCCACCTATTCAACAATCAACCAAGTGAGGCGTGAAAACAAAAATCATCGCAGCTTTTTTGGGTGCGAAGTAGAAGCTGCACCACTCGGTATGGAGCAATGCATCGCTTCGCTATTCTTGGATTTACATTTTTTTCTGTGGAAGCTCGCCTCAGCTGTTCACTGACAAGTTCACCTTTTGGGCTTTTGAGTACTGTTTGAAAGAATGAGATACCGCCAAAGTCTCGTGTAAATAGGAATTGGTGTCAAGGAAGTATGAGGGGATCTTGACTCGGAGAATCTATACTATGACATGATATGATGTGCTTTGATTATAGTCAGACGTCAGTATTTCATCATTTCTTGTTCTAAGTTCAACTCATCATCAGGTTGTTTTTAAACAATGGTTTGAAAAATGTGACAACTAACAACTTTATACGGGATGCAACACTCAAGGCTACACGACATCAACAAAACCAAATAAGCACCCAAAAAGCTCCGTTTGAATCTGTGCAAAAGGGTTCATGGCATATTGAGCTATCGCCACAAGAAAACGCCGCAAAAAAAAACGTCAAGAGCTCCTCACCTGCGTTTGTTGTCAGGAGCAGCTGCGTGTTGGTGACGTCGCTGTGGGCGGCTGCAACCTTTGTTGGTTCCGTTGCAGATGCCGATGCCGATGCCGGAGAGCATCCACACTCAGCAAGACAACCACCGCGTGAGAGAAACCGCGCGCACGGCGCCGGAAGCGCGTCCACGCCCGGGAAGGAGGCGGGGCCTGGCCAGGGTTGACTTTTTACGTATTGATTGACTATCTGCACGTTGTGATGGCGCCATAGGGAAGGTATTCCAGTGAGGAAAGTTACTCCAAACCGATTCCAAGTTGAAATATTTCAATGATAGGATTGGTGCAACAGTTCTCTATCTCTCGGTAGATGCTGAGAGATGACGGCATTGCGAGAATACACAGAGGAGAGCGCCCCCTTGTGGATGCTGAGACATGCCAGATGATGCAGAGTGACAATTGTATTGGATACCGAGACATGACCGCATGCAGAAGGATGGCAGATGCAAAGTGACAAAAGTACACTGGCTACACATAAACATACTTTAGAAAGAGAGCCAAGATTGCGTCATGCAGAAAGAAAGTCAGTAGAAGCACAAAGACGAGCGTTAAGTGCCTTAGAGAGGATGCAGAGATGATCATATCAGAGTAGATTTGGAATGAAGCGCACCTCATAGAGCAGGCGTGAGCAAACTATGGCCCGGGGGCCACATGCGGCCCGTTAAACGTTTTTAATCTGGCCCACCGAACTTGAAAAAAATTACATGAATAAACCTTGTTAATGGTTTATTTTCTAAATACTGTGGTGTGTCAAAGACAGATATTTTGTTATGCTTTTAAAATTAAATGGGTTTTTTTTCTCCGATGGGGTGAGGTTACCAAAACACTCCATCCAACTGCTCCTGGTCTGGCCCCTCTGTCAAATTTTAGAACCGATTGTGGCCCGGCAATCAAAAAGTTTGCCCACCCGTGGCATAGAGGATGCAGCGTGACAATCAAGTCCAAGAAGCATGAAGAGAAGAGTGGCCAGTTCTGCCGATGCGGGGAGACGATTATATCCGCATTCCCAGTTGATGCAAAGTCGCATGACAATGGAAACAGAGAGGCGACTATATTGGGAAGGAAGCAGCGAGATAATCTCAGAGTCTTATCAGGGATGCAGGGAGACGACTGCATGAGACCGCAACCGGTGAGGCAATCGAATCAAAGTGGAAGCAGTGATGAGAATGACCATCTCATTCCGGCGCACAGAGTGACGATCGCATCTCAAGACGAGCGCCTCATGCTGGATGGAGCCAGATGAACGATGCTCCGAGCAGTTCTCCTTTTGTGATGAAGATGAAGCATGAAGCATTTCTGCTGTGAACAATACAAAGAACAGCAATACACAAAATGTACACATCTGGAGGGAAATGTTTGCCATTTCCAAAGTAAGCCTGAGAGATGTCTGACAAAAAGAAATGGATGTTCGTATTCTTCAGAATGGCTAATTTGCTTTAAATGCGTAAAGCTGAGTGTAATATGCGGGCCTGCTTGGGACAGATAACAAGTGCAACGCCTAATGCTGGAAGAAATGTGTCACTCTCTGGGTGAAATGTACCAATAGCAGTGTGTGTGTGTGTGTTAGCACTCAAGGGGGTTTCTTTGTTATGTTTTTTTTTTCTCCTTAAGCCCATAGGCCGCTTACGACTTTTCATGAGGCACCAATCGGATTGGGGAGTACTTTGTACATTTTCACTTGAAAATCATTTGCACATAAAGTTTTGAACAGTATTTACTGTCAACAGCGCATCTCCTTTGAAAAACATCTCGCCACAATCACTGATTCGCACGAGGCACAGTGGAAGGAAACCAATTTGCTCTGTTAAAAAATAAATAAATCTTTGATTCTGTTGAGCGTTAGTTTAGCATCAAAATGGAATTACAGTGAAACTGAATGACTCAGCCGAAAGTTATCCAATGAATGTTGCTCCGTCGTGTACGTGCATGTGTGCAGTTTGCCAATGGCAATTCACAGCCTCCCTAAAATATTTTGAATGGCTTCTAGAAGCCACAAGATGGCGGCAACTACATGAAGCTCCTCAACTTGCTTCAACATAGTTCTTTGACACCAACATGCTAGCAAATCACTACAAGAAACTGCTTGACTCATTTCAACAAAGTTCTTGGCACCAAAACGCCACAAGACGGCTATGTGTCGCTTTGGCTCAAGCACAAAAACAGCAAATGCTAAGTCGACATCATTTGAATCTTTTTAAAACACATGCATAGCGTAATCACCAATTTGGCTTGAGCACGGCGGTGCCACTGTCAGGCAGAATTTGTGTGTGTGTGTGCAAAAAGATGAATAGCAGGGAAGACCCCCCGTTGAGCCGCCTCAAACATTTGCAGCCCGCGGCTTCTCAGCAAGCATCAAACGCCTCATATGGCGCAGTGTCAAGCTTGAATGCAGCCGGCAGATCAGGGACATGAGCGGCCTCTGTTGTGATCCACTTTCACAAAAGCACACAGCAGAAGGATTTTTTTGGTTTGTTTGTTTTGCAGCTTCTTAAAGAGAAGTGAAGCAGAAGAATTACAAAGTAAGCAAATGTACTTTCTATACATGATTAGAACACAAAAAGTGTACAGGTGCACTGAGCTCATGAAACACATCGTTGTTCTCACTGTGATGACAGTGATTGTTTTTTTTTCATCACAGCAGCACAACACTGCCACCTTGTGGAGAACGGGGCTAATGGCTCACATTCTGAATGCACTAAAGTCCTCATTTGACACCAGGGGTTACCAAACTGAGGAGATATTTTTCCAAGGACCCCCCTCATAATCCTGACGCCATTTAAGCATACAGTGCATATAAAAAGTCTACACACCCCTTTTCAAATGGCAGGTGTTTGTAATATTAAAATATGATATAGGTATCCTGTTCATCTCATCTGAAAAGACAAAACATTTGAAGGGGAAAATAAAGACATGCATTCACCTGGTTGCATAAATATGCACACCCTCAAATTAATTGCATCATCTTCAGCACTCTGTCTTTTAGGGCAAGAGTCTTATCAGTGTGGGGCAAGAGATTTTCAAATCACACCACAGGTGCCCGATGAAACGCAGATTATATGTCACAAGGGGAACATCATTGGAAATTCCCCAAATCCCGAGTGCCGCAAACTGGATTTACGATGCGAGGTTCACGTGACACCATTTGCATTACTTTGCCTTCAAGTGACACAATTGGGTTGTATCATGGGAGCGGAAAGAGAAATCAAAATTGGATATCTTCAGATCACAATCAAGTCTCATCCAAATGTGCATAAAAAACAAATTCATTCATCAGTCCGTCAACAAGAGTGCAAATAAACACATGAAAGTATGTGCGATGTTAATCAAAATGAGTATAGACAAATAAGACAGAAATGTGGGACAACAGTTGCAGGTCCATCATTGAGTAAAATGTGAAAATAATTGCCAAAAGGTGTAAGTTATGTTCAATCATTTTAAGGTTCAGGAGCAAAAAAATTTTTTATTAATAATTAACCATTTAAAATATGTTAATTGGCTATTATTTTACAAATATTTCTTTTACATTAAGTGAACAAGTCACTTTTGAGTTTAAATTGACTGCACTGCACATGATGAAATCATGACTGAACGCAGAAGCGGACGGAATTTTTGGTTGACTGCCGATGGATGTTTGGCTTGAATTTCAGGAATGCAAAAAGGACTCAAATAGTCAATGACTTATTTTATTTGAAAGTAATCTTCAGCCAAGTGTCTTTTTTTCCAGAGTTCAAAATGTTTTTCTTACATACGGAAATAAAACGTTGTGCTCTCTGTAGCTCTTCGTTGAGTTCATAAATGCAACATACTATACGATTCTTTTATTCATAAAGGTAAAAAAAAAATGTATGCAGTATTATCCTCGCATTTTTTTGTGGCGACCTTTGTTTTGTTTTTTTCCGCGGGAGATCGGAGTACTTGAAGGTTGCCGACTGCGATTCAAGAAGCATCGCGTTGATGCTTTATGAGCTTCTCGGTTTTCATTGCTTTGCCAACATCTTGTGGCATTGATACACAATGACAAACCCGTTTGTGAGTGTTGCAGACTTTCACTATTCACGGGAGGGCGGGGTTCCAATCCCGGAAAATAAATAGTCTGAAAAATAAATATGACAACGGCAATAAATTGGAATTGGTCACTTGGACCATCAGTTTAAATTTAGCCAAGAGAAGTCAATGAATCCAAACATGGAAGAAAAAATGCTTTTGAAATACTGTAAATGTAATATTTCCCTGCTCCTCCTCCTTACATTCATTATGTTCAGTCGCCCCGCCCAAAAAAAAAAAAAAAAAAGGTTGCAGGCGCTCACACGGCGTTGGCGTGGGGGCACCCGGTCGGCACCTCATACTTGAAGACCACGCTGAAGAGTTTGCCGCCGAGTCGATCGGCCAGCCACGAGTTCTTGATGACGGCCATCTTGAGGCTCTCGCAGCTGAGCGTAGCGTAGTAGTTGGTGTGGATGGCGCGGCCCATGCCCTCGATGATCACCAAGTCCGTGTGACGCTCGCGCACCACCATGGCCAAAACTTTGTCCAGGCGGCTGGAGTGGGCGTACGAAAAAAAAAAGAAGAAAAGTCGTCATGTGCACGCTACAGCGAACACGTCTTCAAGGGGGAGATGTTACACATCCATACGCAAATTATTTGGGGTTTTACGCTTGTAGGCAATCAAGGATGTTGAAAACTAAACTTTCACATTGCACATTTTGCGTTCAAGATGAGTGTTTTATTGTTTTTAAATCTTAACATATGACATGCTCTCCGAGTCAAATTCACCCGCTTAAAAAAAAAAAAAAATCAGGAAACTTCTGCTTGGCTTGGTTTAATATCATCAAGTTAATTTCCTACAGGGATATCAAATGTGTTTATTGGGATTTAATTAAAATGGGCACGGGTCAAAGTGATCCAAGTACAGTTCAAAAGGTTACATGATCAAATATTTTGGTATAAAACTTGTTGGATATGCTTGGAATTCAACATGTGTCATGTGCATTCATTCAGCATATTTTCTGGTTGAGCTCATAATAATATGAAAATGACGAGTAATATAAAAAATACTTCCCAAGGTATCCTGGAAGATTGTTTGAATAGTTTGAATCATTTGAAAAATGTGTAAGGAGCAGAACGTGAAAGGAAACAATTTGGGCGGAAGAAAACAAAAAAGGAACCTTTTGAATAAATTCTTTGAGAGCGTGTCAAATTGAGCTGCAAAATCGTAAGAGGTTTCCTGAGGTGAGTTCGGATGTGAGCGGCATCCCAGCCTACCTTAGATCCAGGCACGGAGAACTGGAACCGCTCTGAATCAACGTCAACCTGTCGTCCCGCAGCCCCGCCCTGCACAGGATAACAAGCTGATGAGCTCAAAGTGCCGTCACGGCCAGTTGAACGGCGTCTTGGTCGGCGCTCACCGAATGACCGGATCCATGGCGGCAATCCTCTCTGTCAGAATCTGCAGCTCACCGTTCGTGACATCGTTGAGGGCCGGACCAGAGTTGCTCGCCAGCACCACCTACACAAAATAGATGGGATGTCATTTGACTCCAAATATCAAATATGAACGCATTCATAAAAGCAAATCAGAACGTTTGAACTGTTTTTTGCTCCATTTTGGCTTCAAAATCCACTAAGCCTGATAGTAATTTCTCGCGCCGATTTTTACGCTAACCAAAACAGCAGCCAAATAGAGAAATTTAAGAAAGACTCTTGGGTGAGTTCAAATGAGGAGTCCTGATGCGTGATGTGGAGAGTGGAAAGGCCTTCTTAAACACGTTCGCTCTACAAATGTTGAACCTCCTTTCTTGCCATTTGGCTGCAGTTCTCCATAATTGTCCGCTTTATTTTACTCCATGAACTGACAAGACTGCTAATAAAGTGGAATAGCATCCCCAAAATGTGCGTCAATAAAAGGCCGAGTGATTAGGAGGTGCGTCCAATACTTGTAGCATACACAAGGGGCCCCTAGTCTTGGTCTTACCTCGGTTCCCCGAGAGAGAAGCTCCCTGACAAAAGGCATCACTCCTAGAATGATGTCTACGCCGCTATTATCTACGAAAAACAAGGCACACTTGTGAGGACGCCCCTGTAAGACACAACCAGGATGGATTGCATTCAAGCACACATTGCCGAGCGAGCGAGCAACAGCAAAACAAGGCACAAGAAATATGACGGCGAGGTGGCTTATTACGACTAACAATTGACCTTCAGTCTCTGGAGCCATTGGTTGTACGAATCCACGAGCCAAGGTCGCTCTGAGGGAAGAACGAGACAAAAGAATACATTTTGATGGCCCATACCAGTTTTCTTTTTTGTTTTTTGTTTTTTTATGGGTCACATTACCTTCCAGCTGCCTTTTTGCTTCCTCAAAGCCAAATTCAGGATCTGATTCCAGGACGCTGCACATGAGGAACATTAACTCATTTACTGCCATTGACGGCTAAAGACGTCAAAGAAACATTTCATTGAGTACACCTACATAGTCAAAGAAATGGCAATGTGTTTTCTAATGAAAACAAAATCACTGCAGAATACTTCAATCAACGACAGTCAAAACAGAATTGAACAGAAAGCAGAGAATTTAACAGGTTGTGCATGAAGCATTCTTCCTCGAATTCTTTGCGGGGCTCCACTCACTCGGAGACGGCCTTGGCTCCCCAGTCGAAGACGTTCCCCGCCAGGACGCCCCGGACCAGCGCAAACTGTCTCTGCTCCCAGCCCAGCGCCTCCAGAGACCTGACGGCCTTTTGGTAGTACTTGAGCGCGCCGTCGTTCTCCTTCTGTTTGATCTGAACGCGCACACACACGTCATATGAGAACATTGAAAATGTTCGCGTGAAAGCGAGCAAACGGAATGCAGAGCAACCTTGGAGTAGGGATCGGGAAAGTTGAACTCGTTTAAACAATGCTCCCTCGTGTCGAGCAGACTTCGGACCGTGAGCGAGCCGTAAGCGCTGGGTGACGACAAAGAATGCTTCGTTAGCCATCGACAAAACGCACACGCATGCCTGCAGTACATAGACATAGTTACGCGATTTCAAAGCGTGTAAGACATTTGTAAAGAAAAGAAATGTTGGTGATTTTATATATCGATTGCTTTTGAAAATCTTACAAAGGTTGTTGGCGCAGAGTCTGAAGCTTGTGTCTGTATTTGTGACGAAACTTCTCGGCCCGCTCCACCGACTCGGCCATGTCGGGCTGGCTGGCCACCGCTCGCTTCACCACCTGCACGGAATAACAAGAACGTGTCATTTTACAGGGAGCGAGTTTAATCCTTTAAATCAAATCACCAAAAGTCTCCCATCTTAAGAGCTCACCCCGTCGAGGGCCTCCTCGAAGCAGTCCAGCCAGTATTCGCGGGCCGGGGCGTCCTCGGTGAGGTCCACCGTGTCAGGGATGTACGAAGACGGGTCCTGCAGCAGATGGAGGTTCACCAGCTGCCTCTCCAAACGGTCCATCTCCAGCATGTCAAACTGCAACGTGGCACGCTCAACGTAAAGCAAACCGAGCCAAAATATTCCACAAAAAAACATTTTGGTTTGCCATCGCTGACAGATTATTAGTATGATGAGAATCATAAAGCCAAAAATGAAAGCTATTGCCACACAGGGAAAAAAAGTCTGCTTTGCTGCTAGAGTTGGGCAGTTCAATGATTTTGTCAATTAATTCAAGTTGATTTTTTTTTAACCAATTTATTTTAGTGGCTCCTTAATTCAAAGCACGTCTCCAGAGACATGCGGTGCTTACGCAAACAATGTGGCTGTAAACAAAAAGGTGTTTGTTTGCAAAATCAAGCAAAAGTGTTGCCAACTTAGCGACTTTTCAGATTACAATTGATGAGAATTGTGATTTTTATGAAAATTAAACTTGCAGTGGGAAAAAAATGGTTTTGTAGAAGTGAGAGGGGTTCAAAATGGATACAGACTTGGCGGTTGGACTTTTGAGGGGGAGGAAAAATGTATTTTTAAAACTAACAATGCAATATCTACAAAAGAAATATCTATCAGGTGCCAGTATTGCTCTGTAAACGATGTTACTGTGCTAGGACGAGTCTACCAGGCTTCTCTTAAAAGCTTGAGTATTTTTACTTGATTATAATTTCATTAAGCAATCGTCACTTCGCTTTGTGCTAACAAAGACAGTTGGCAATGCCCAAACGTTACTCAAAACATTGCCGTCACGTTAATAGAAGCTTTGTGATGGATATATTTACGTTGAATTAGGTTTGGAAATTGGAACAAAATGTTCACTCTGGATGCAAACCGACATGCTGCACCAAGTGTTAAGCAGAGGTGACAATTTGATTCCATTTTGCTGGACCCGCATTTTTCTCACTCAAACAAATCGCAATTGTCAGTTCATCCGTCAGTCAGTCCGTCCCCCGCTGCCCAAACACCCCCCAAAAACAAAAAACATCAGCAAAATTCGGGCATCCGTCAGTGACGGACTGACAGACCGCTCCGTCAGTCTGACCAAATGCCCACTTTGGGTGTTAAGGATTAACAAAGCAAAACCAAAGTGACAGGTGCAACTTTGTCTTCTGCAAAACTCTAACCGCGTGCACGAGAAAATGTGCAAGGAGGTGAGTCAGCAGCGTACAAAGGCGAGGCCCGGCGGAGGTACTTACGGGAAACTGTAGGTTAGCGAGACAGAAGAAAATAAAAAGAAGAAGATGACGATGTGATTTTGTGATCAAGTAAATCAAAGACGACACGTAAAGATTTCGAGGAAGTAACATGGAAGGGAAAGAGAAGGTGTTTGTGACTGGTTGCGTTTGACGCGCGTTGGAAGGCTCACCGTTCCGCTTCGGGCGCGTTGCATGGGATTCATTTCCGGAGAAATACTCATCAGACCGGAGCTTCCTGCGTAATTCTCTCCCCAGCTGTATTGGTTTGGATCTGCAGCAAAGAGAGATACAATTTGTGGTAGGATTGTAAAAAAGTAAAAGTTCGAAGTAAAGTATAGAAATGAAGTATTCTCCACCCATCCACTCTCGTCACTACGGTTGAATTTTGGGTGGATTTATTTGTTTTTTGCCGTCTGAATGTCCGTGATCACCCTGGGAATCATAAACATTGCTAAAAAAAAAAAAAAAAAGTTTTTGGTGAAACCGATCTATAGCTCTTACTGTCTTCCTCGGCTCCTTTGAGAAAAGCCCCGATGGCTCCCAGATAGCCTTCATGTCTCAGGAACAAGGCCTGCACTTCACCCTGCACACATACACAAAATATGTTGAATTGGAAACTGCCATCTGAATATTTGTCTACAGGCTTGAATTCAACATTGCCTTGGTGAAGAAGTTGATGCTGTAGGTGATGGTGTGCATGGTGACCGGATGCCCCCGAATGAAGAAGCCCCCAAAGTAGACCCGCGACAGCTGGTGGAGTTTGGCGTAGAGGCAGGCCAGCTGCCCGATGTCGTTGCTGATCATGTGCAGCAAACTCTTAGCCATGTCCTCTTTGTAGAACTCTGAAAGGCACCACACGCCAGAGCTCCACTCACTGCAGCGGCCACAAGATTGCGGTGGAAAACCATCAAACGGTGCACGCCACCTTTGTCAGCCGTGGCAGACTTCCCGAAGCTGCTGGCAATCAAGTCGCCAGTGAGGCCCAGTGAGCCGTAGGAGCCCCCGTAAATGTCTTTGACCAGCATGTCCACGCTGGTGTGCTGCCCTTTCGAGGCCAGTTGGAGCAACTCATCAAATCTCTGCAGAGCGGGAGGAGAGGATATCCAAGATGAACTTTGGACTTTGGGGAGCAAATGTACATTCAGTGTCATAAATATTTTGGACATTGAACTGCCCTTGTTAAAAATTCAAACAAACAGAAAAACTGCTCTATGCTGAGAGTGCCTACGCTGGGCTTTTTGTGAAAAATAATTTGATTCGGATCTTCTTTTGTGAATTGGAGTCCATCTATTTGACAAGAAGGAGCTGAACTGGTTACTGTCACTGGTGATCAAAAGGTAGATTGTTGTATGCCTAGTGGTTGGTTTCATTTTACACTTAGTTAAAAAAAATAAACAAGAAAATAACTACCTTTGTTTTGGTGAGTAAAGCCCCAAGGCCCCAGAACGTCCCTCCACCTATCGAGCTTCCTCCGATACGCTCAAATTTGTCCTCCGATTCCACCTGACAGCAGGACAAGACAATAAGAAAAGGCATGCTGCAGCACATGCATCATTGTGTGTTCGTAGAATAAGAATTAAGATGATTAATCCATCCCTTTTTAAAAATCTCAGCGTGCTTCCATTTCAGCCTGTACCGCCCTCTGCTGTCTACTGAAATCGACATCAAAGTGTCCTCAAGCTCGCATCGCAAACGTCACAGCTCACCTCTTTTCTGAGTTTGTCCGCAATGTGAGCCCAAAGGCACTTGACATTGCGCACCGGAAAAGCGTTCCTACCTTGACAATAGAGACCCCAGAGCCGATGTTGACGAGCAGGTAGGGGAAGATGTCCGGCTGGGTGGTCTGAAAGCGGAACTCCGAGTCGGCGTGCTTGGCGTAAACAAAAGCCTCGTGAGGGATGTTCCTCAGCACAAAGTTGCAGCCCTTGATCAGACACGTCATCTCATCCTCCTTGTCCACTCTCACACCACAAACAAACACTTGGGCTGTTTTTTCAGGAAGCTATCACACAATCCGTACCAGTAATGGCAAAGTTGACGAGCATAGAACAGGAAATAGCACTGCAATATCAGCGTGTCGTTCCACGTGCATGTGTGTTTGGAATGTTCATTAAACAGCATGTCGTTAGGTTGAGCCTGTGACGAACAAATTCATCATCGTCAATGAACTCACTTCAGTCTCAGTTTCCTTTCCAACAGTTCTTTGAATTTGTGCGCCCCGCCACCTGTGGCCTTGATGACTTTGGTGTCGGTGTTGACCAGGTGGTCTTTGATGAAATCCAAGCAGGTTTCGATGTAGGCATTCTCAAACTTGATGAAGTGCAGGCGCGCCGTCACCTCCTCTTGAACCGAGATTTCATAAAGTTTGTCGCCGGCCGACTCCTGAGAGACAAACAAATGCAAACAGATTTTTTGGGGGAAAAAAAGGGCATTAGCAAGGCGGATGTGGATTTTTGTCAGGCCCTTGTGCGTGCATTCATACCGGAACTTGGCACCCAAACTCAGGCTTGATACCTTAACGTTAAATCTGAATTCAGGCTTTGAAACACGAACGTAAGCAAAACCTGTCTTCAGACCTCAAACCTCAATCGTAACTCATGACTTGAAGCTGACTAAACCCACTTGAAACTGTCTTCCAACCTTACTTCAGAACATTATCCGCAATCAACTTAATCAATGTAAAATGGTCAAAATAATGACCAACCGTACCATTTATAACAACATTAGTAAAGGAATTTGTGGAATCCACGGCAACAACTAAGTCAGTTCTGGAGGCAAAAACGGGCTCAACGCTAATAAAGTTTAGTTTTGAGAAAAAGCAATAATTACCTTGGCAGAGTGGTCGAAGGAGCGAACTTTGGCCACTTTGTGCTGAACTGTCGAATAGTAGGCGAGTTTGGTTAGAGATCCACCTGAAGAGAACAAGTCAAAAGCAGAGATTTGTGCAAGTAGCTGAAGAATTGACGGAATCGGAAACACAAACAACCCAGCTACTAGCTTCAGCTGCTAACCTCCGTGCTAGTCGAGGTTATTTAGATTAGTGGACACATTACTCGTGTTCAATTCAAAAACAACTTTTTGAATGTCACGTGGTGAGATGGTTCTGGCGAAGGCAGCCTTTTGTCACACTGACTTTCACTTGTACCCTCAGTCGTACTTGAACGCAACGCCATTTCTGTTTTGGTTATTTTTTATTTTTTAGTCGAACTGCGTTAAGGTGAAAGTAAACGTCCACATATGAAGGTACCTATGTCTATGGCGAAGCGCTTGGCGTTCTCCAAATTGCGGAATATTTCGTCTGGAGGTAGCGTGATGCTTTTATCCATGGTATGGTGCCGGCTCGCGTCGCTGCTGTCAGTTTGGCTACATTCCGCCATAGTCGACGACGTGTTGACGTGACTGGGCAGGCGGGCGTCCGCTGGACCAATCAGCGAGCACGCACGGTTTGGTGGTCGGGGTCACGCTGCACTAGTCAACCAAAAGTCTTATAAAAATAATTATTGATGAATGAATAATGTTGTCGAAAGAGTTACAGCAACATGGTTTAATCACATTTGCATTAAATAATTGATAACATTAAAATTAAAGTCATTATTTAATTGACAGAATTTTAAAACGTCACTGCTTATCCGTAAGATAATTTTAAAAGGCTATGGAGACAAATATGCCAATATGTTACAAAATACATAAAGTGAATACAGAAATAAGTGTTATCGATGAACAAGGCCGTGTTGTTGTTTGTAGCGCAATTACTCGACTATTAAGCTATCAAACTCTAGAGGGCAGCAGTGTTGTTTTTTGTTTTAAGAGGGGGGGTAACAAAATATGATGCAACTCGTTGTATACACCTGCGTGAAGTTGGCCCCCCATTTGTTGCAAAAATAGGTGGAAATAGTTTGTTTCGTTTGTGCTGCGTTTGTGCCCGTTTGTGCTGTTAAAATTTTCGTTTGTGCTGCTTCGGTTCGGTTTTTGCAACAAATGGGGGGCCAACTTCACGCAGGTGTTGTATACGGGGAAATGTTTTTACGGGGGAATGTTTTTATTCCCTCAAAATAAAAATTAGATTTAGTACATTAAATTTGAGTCTGGTCATGATGATGTAACACAACAAGAAAGAGACAAACTTTTTAATCTCTTTACAAAAGACAGCAATTGATTTAGAACAAGCAGAAAAAAACAACAATATTAGACAAAATGGCACACAAATGTGTCATACCAAAAACAGCAATTGTTTAACCCAACATCCCTCCATTTTTTGCAAAGCGCAGATTTGCTGTTATTAAAAAAGCATATTCAGCCAATGTTGTGATTTTCTAAAACCAAAACGATGTATAGTTTCAAAGTGCAAAAAGGCAAATCAGTCCCGAAGAAGCAGCCGACGAGACAAACATCTAGTCTGTGTCTACCAAGGCCTTCGGGGGGCGCTATCGGCCAGGCTCTACTATTGGGTGCCGCACAGATTGCCATAATCCTCACAGGAATACGCTATTACTGCTTGTGAAAGTCGTCAACTAGTCCAATTTTCTGTCACTAGTCATCTTAGTACAGCACACAGTTGTCAAGTCACACACAGTTTTTCTCCTGACTCACGAATCATCTTTATTGGTCAAGTATGTTAAACACAGCAGCCTATGAGCTACACAAGTATTACAGTAACAGACACCTATGATAAACAAAGACATGACGCAGTAATATCCCTATAATTACAGTTGTGCAACAATTTGGACAGTGATAAGAGCAGAGATAAAGTGATCAGTGGTGCAAGACTTGCACTATTACAACGGTTGTGCAATGATGCAGATCATCGCTCCACCATTTATTAAGCGTCCACTAACAGTACATGTAAAGCAACTTTGTGTGTGCAATTATGCAGAAGGTCCTTGAGTGCTTCATAGTGTCAGCGCGGGGGAATACTGATCATCAACAAGTGTAACATGAAGTGCTGCTACTAGTGAGAAGAAGGAGCGGACTACTACATTGACCTTAATTGCAGCAGGGGACTCACATGAGCTCCATGGGGATGTGGCGCGTGACCCAGTAGAGAGGTGAATATTAAGCACACGTGCGCAAGGATTATGGGAGAAGAGACGCCTGGAATACAATTTATTGATAGGCTATTGCTAAAAAAAAAATCAATGATTTCAAATGCAAGTGCTCCATTTGGACTCACGCAAACTTCATGACAAACAACAACTACAATATTAAAGAAGGTAGCTGCAAGTGTTGCTTATACTGTGGCTGGTGCATACACACCAACTTTCGAACTCAGTCACTTACAGTCGTTGAGTGAAACTCATCATTTGCCTGTGTGAATATATTATAGTTCTGCACGGAAGCCCAGTCCAAATGGCTTTCACCCTTTGTGTCTGTTCAGCAGTTTAAAAGACGCAACACTAAAATGGAAGTACCTGCACGAAGAGGCATCGAACGGTTGGTAGGGCGTCAACAAAACCCCCCTCTGAAGTGTGCCAAATCCCCTCGGGGATGGGAGGAGAGGAGGTGGGTGTTGGTGTGTGTGTGTGTGTGTGTGGTGGGCTTCAAGGGGTGGTCATGACGTTAATCACGCCTCATGCACTGTGACTTTGCCATCGAGACGTTCCCACACTCCTCACATGATTGAGCCGGCGCCCGCTCAAGAGACATGTGCCTCGTTAAATGCTAATTCGCCTTCATTTGGCGAACAGACACACAGACCACCACCACCACCCACTTGTGTCCCCCCCCATCCTCCCTCTCTGCCTCCCTCCTCCTCTTCTTCATCTTTAATTGCTCGTGTTTGCTAATGCGGGAGAGGAATTCGGGGAAATATTTTGACAGAGTGCACAAATGCATAAATAACCCTTAAATGTGCCCAGATACAACCCAATCTTTCATCGCGAAGAAAAAAAAATGAGTTCAACGAGTTGACTATACAACTAATTGAATCGTGCTTGTCAATGTTTTGAAGGTGATTTTTATGACATGCGCAAAATTTAAACTAGGAAAGGGAAGGCTTTGTTATTTGGGGCCCGCTTTTTTTTTTTTTTTTTTTTAAATCAGATGCCAATTCCTTTATTTGGCAGACTAAAATTCCAATACCCGATGAATTGAGCAGTAAATTGACATTTAAAACAAAGCACTCTCCTTTAATATTTGTTTTAACTTGACAAAATCTGCAAATATCTGCCGGGGTATTTTTTTCTGCCGGGATTTGACGAGAGCTATTATCGTACGATTAAATCAGTCAGCCGATTAATCCGTCCGTGTTAGACTGGAGGTTTGATCCAGCATTAAATGGTTATTTAATCTAATCTAATCTAAAATAATCTCGTTGTACACGGAGTATAATGACAGTAAAGTGCTTTCTGCTTCTGATTAGACAAAAAGAGTTCTTTTGGGTGACTACAATTGTTTTAAAAACATTTGACTCTATTTTGGAAGGAGATTCCCCCCCAAAAACTTCTTTGTGCATAAATATTTCGACTTGATGTTGCGCCGTTAGACAAGAGGAAGTCTTTGTTTGACTGCAACTGATTTAATCATGCTATCACTGTTGTGAAGTGATTTTGTTCATTTCGCCCCCTTAGGAATACTTTCAGGCGATGGGGGACCGTCGGGAAGGAGGTTCAGCCAGAACATTTGCTGGCGATGTCTCTCGTCTTTTCACCGGCTGAGCTCATTTAGACGTTATCCATTTGAGCTATCGTTCATGACTCTATGAAGCACTTTGTGAGTCGTCTCAGAGCAAAGTTTTATATAGAGTAAATATATGATGATATATGATATATAGTACTTGTTGACAGTTTCTAACAGTATAAGGTGATACATTGAAAAAGTGTCAATATTGTGATTTATTTTGACTGAGCTGAAAAGCAAAAGCGTATTAAAGTATGTGTCGGCTAGGAATGCGGATTATAAAGAATGATCCGCTTGATGTAAACATCTAAAGAGACCCCGAGGCCCCCCCCCCCCATTTTGTCTATTGTGCCCGCGGGGCTGTGAGTCTCTTTCCTCGGCTTTCCCACACTGGCTTCCATTCAATGCATTTGTGCGGGACAAAAGAAGTGTGTCTGCTTGGACATCACATTGATGACACAGAGACTCACTTTACGGCTTCACCCCCTCCGCTCCTCAATGGGAACTTTTTTTTGTTCAAGGGCCAACAGGAACGCAGACGTGCACGGGATTCCCAGGATTTGGCCAGCAATCCCGCCGACTGTTTATGTTGGTCGTATTCACCCCTTATTTACGATGAAAGAGACGGCCGTCACTCACGGTGGTTAATCACATGTGAGAAAGTGCTTTTTATTGCATGCGGCACACAATTGCAAGGACAAGCGACGACAATATGGACACATGGATCTCCACTTATCATCGAAGACCAGTGATTGCCAACCACTGTATCATGGAAAATGACCTAGTTTCATTGATTTTTTTTTTTTAGAATAGAATAGAATAGAAATCCCTTTATTGTCATTGTACTCAAGTGTGCAACGAGATTAGAGGGCTCCCCTCTCCAGTGCAATACAACAATAATACAGACAAATATATAAATTAGATAAATAAAGAAGACAGTGCAATGGAATTCAGTACTGAATAGGGCATATATTTCATTTATTTATTTTTTTATGACGTTCTCAATCATTCTAAATCATAACAAAACAAACATTAAATTCAGGATGTCTTGGGAACCATTTGCCATTTTTTTCAGTGTGACCCAACATGGCCTAATCAATGCAGACATTTGACATATTTCGCATATTGCTCCTGAATCTTCAACATTTCTCAACAGGTTCAAGCAAGTCCAAATTCAAACTATTCGGCTCATTCAGCACATCTTGGAAACTAAAACAGTCCCAAAATCACCCATTTTTATTTTCTTACATAATTAGCTCCTCTGCTCACATTTCTCAAAATTCAAACCATTCCCACTTCAAAATCTTCACAACATTCAGGATATCTTGAGAAATATTTCACATTTTGTACATTTTTCATATTCCACATTTTCCATGACAACATTCCCAAATTGATGCAGACATAATTAGCTCCTCCTTCCACAGCTCTCAACCAATTCAAGCTAGTCCAGCTTCCAAATATTCAGCATATCTTGAAAACCATCTCACATTCCCCAAATTCTCCACATTTTCCATGACAACATTCCCGAATTGGCGCCGTCATTTTACATCATTTTTCTCCTCCTTCCATTTTTCTCAACCAATTCAAACCATTCCAACTTCATACTATTAAGCTTTTTCAGCCCCAAATTTTTAGATATCGTTCAGTATTCCCACATTTTCCATGACAACAATCATCTGTATTAATGATTACATGTGAAATATTGCCTCTATTATAGAAACAAGACCAAAGATGAGTTGCAGTCCAGTAGCGTGCCCGCCTGGTCAAAGTCTTTGATGGTAGCAGATGTGCACTCTGCAGGAGCACGACTTTCCCACATTCACACAGAGCTCAGTCAGTGACACACACACACACACACACAGCCCTCCCCTGGTCCAGCTGCTCCCCCGAGATGTGACCATTGTCTCCCCGTGCTTCTTTCTGATTGGCTGCCAGTGTGAGAAAGTGCAGAGGTCCACATGAATATGAAGATGTGGGACTATAAATAGGAGGCGCGAAGCCAGGAGAGAGCACATTGTGCATGGACAGCAAACACACACACACACACACACACACACACACATCCAGCCATGGCACCTACAATCTCTCTGCAAGACTCACACCTGACTCTCACTCACAAGGTACGGTCAACATCATCATCATCATCTTCTTCATCTACGCTCTTTGTTTTCACTAGAACATCTATCTTACTTTACAAGAAATGTTCTGTTGTTGTTGTTTTTTTCCCCACTGTTACCTTCCGGGAGTAGGACCACTTTGTAAAGTGGTGTAAATCCAAATTAGGAATGATTGCCACAAGTTGAGCGAGCCTAGTAGCATTACTGGTGCAGCGAGTGCAGTTGGTTAGTTGATTAATTGATTGAGGTTTATTTTATAGTAGATCAAAAGTAGCACCAGTGATGCAAATAGCATTGTTAGTAAGACATATTGTAGTCATTTTAGTTGCATGTTGAATGAGCTGTTTTTTCCCCACAATTAATTTGGTACCATTTTTACGACAATGTATGTGCAGTTTCACATTTTGGAATATTTAGGTACAATATTACAGTGGCTTAGAGGAATGTTCAGCCTCGTATCGGGGCTCCTATCTCACTAACTTCGCCTCTATTTTCATTTCATTCGTTGTTTTTAAAACGTGTGACTTGGTGTCCAACGTTTGAAAATTGCACATCCTCATCTTCATGTGCTCCCTGTTGCAGATCCGAAAGCCTCTGGTGGAGAAGTTGCGGCGCGAGCGGATCAACAGCAGCATCGAGCAGCTCAAGTCTCTTCTGGCTGCCGAGTTCCTCCAGCAGCAGCCCGACTCCAAAATGGAGAAGGCGGACGTCCTGGAGATGACCGTTTGCTTCCTTCGACGACTCCAGTGCGTCCGTCGCGGTTACGCCAAATGCGCCCGGGAGGCGGCGCAATTCCTGTCCGAGGAGCGCACCGGGACGCACGTGGGCCAGCTGCGGGCCTCCTGCGAGGAGGAGAAGCTGCAAGAGGAGAACGCGTCTCCTCTCGGCGAGGAAGAGAGTTCGGCCAAGAGCGCCCCCTGGAGGCCCTGGTAGACTTTCAGGACTGGATCAAGTTCATCTCGCCTTTCGTGAAGGCTTACATGTTGCTGTGCACACAGCTTTTACATTATTGCTGTTTTTGTTGAGGAAAAAAAAGAGAAGAATCCCGTTATTTGTATGCAAATGTTAATGTAACTCTCGGGAGAGCATCTGTATCTGCCATGACACCGTTGAATGGTGCATTTGTAGTTTTCCCTCTATGAGGGAGCAAAGGTCATACATGTTGAACATGTTTCCGATTCACGTGTGTTTTAGGTTCAGTGCTGATGATTGAATGACAGCAAATTTCCCCATTGTGGGACTAATAAAGGACATCTTTATGAACAAACAAACACACACACACACGCACACACACCTTCGATGAAGGCGTCACTATGAATGTATTGCTTTCAAACCAAGGTATTCGCATTAAAGCAATCATGAAAAAACAACGCGTGCTTCCCTTGTGCCTTTTATTTTTAATCAGGGATTGTTCAGAACCCTTTTCACGTCTTATCGTCACCTCGTGACAGAAAACTGGAATTGAGCATCTGTAAAACGCTGCCCCACGGCCCCCACAGGTGCAAAATGGAAATTATTTTTGCAGAATCACTGCCCTCATCAATAAACAAGGCAACACATCTTTATGGATAAACTGCAAGGTAACTCCATGTGCTTCACAAAGTGACAAAATAGCATTTAAAAGCATTTTCTCAAGTCAAAAGAATTGAAGATGTTCTGAAAGATGAATTTATGACATTTAAAAGTTAATTTAACAAAAAAAAAGTACTTTACTAAAAGAACATGGTTTTGCCCAAGTCAGGTTCTTAGAAGTCGCCCTGATTCAAAAGTCCAGGATGATTCTCGGACTTCTCAGTGCATGCAGACGGGCTGATCATTTGAATCATGTTTCAGACATCTGAAACAGGCTGGATAGGGACTCTTGCCGACCGGATTTGGGCCCCCCTGGATTAGCGAAATGCTCTAAAAGACATTAATCATAGGTTAAAAAAAAATCTATTAAAAAAATCATAGTTTTTAGCCGACGTTTGAAAACATTTCAAATTGTTGGATTTTGTTGTTTTACCGGAAAACAAAATGCATCTCTATTTATATAGCGCTTTCATAATAATTGTTACTTTAGTATTACGTTTAGTGTGCTTAAAAATGTGAGTGCTGAAGATCTTTAGATAAATAAATTTTGTTTTGTCTGTTTCCTGACTTTGGGTCAGCATGGTAACCTCGTGGTTGGCACGTACTGCCTCACAGTTCTGAGGTTCTGCGTTCGAATCTCAACTCCAGTCTTTGTGCGGCGTTTGCATGTTGTCCACGCGGATGCCCAAAACACGTTAGCGTCACTGAAGACTCAAAATTGCCCTTCAGTCTCAATGTGAAACAAATGTAACGAGAGAGGTGAAAATACATTGTGCATCTTGTATTATTTATTCTTTCATTTAAACAAAAAAATCTGCAATAATACAAAATAAACTGCAAACATATAACATATGCATACACCAAATAACAGCAGAGGCCCTTTTAAAGAAAATAAAAGGTATATAACGGAGGTAAGACCTTGAAACAAGGCAGGATATATATGGAAAATGTGCTAGGCCGCATTTTCACACGGTTTAGTTGGACTAAGCACATTCTGCTCCAGAGGCAATCTAAAAAAACGATTGCAGCCTTAAAAACAAGTCAAAAATAATTCAGTGGTTGAAAGGAAACACAACCATAAGACACTTTTTGTGGAAAAAGAATAGCAGCAAAGTCACCAAAGGTGCACCACCAGCAGCCTCCCCACCTCCAAAACTGCTTGAGTGAAGCAAACAAGGCTTCCAATGAGTCTCTGTGGAGTCGATTATTGGCGAGAGGCTAGCAGCAAAGCGGCATCAGGTCCTCGTCTGCGTCGGGGAAAAGTCGCAGGAGGTCCCGGGCGGGTTTGGAGTAACCCTGGTGGGAAAGGAGCGTCCTCCGCAGCGTCAGGAAGCACTTTGTCTTCTCCAGCAGCTCGGCCAGTGGGAGCCCGCGCTGCAGTACCAGCTCCTCCAGCAGGGCGCGCACTTTCTCCACGCCGCCGCTGCATTTCCTCTCCAGCGTGTGCAGCTTGCACCTGAGGACGGGAAGAAGAGTTGTTGAGTCTGAGAAACTGCTCCAGTTTGAAGTCCGAAATTTAAAACAAATTCACATTACATTTAGATTTCGAAACGTTACAGGGCACATGAGCTCACTAAACATAGAAAAAATAAAAGAACCAAAATATTAATGCAGCTGCATCCAACTGGAGGATGTTCCTAAAACTTTCACCCCTATGTGTTGCTTTGCAATCTAAGGGAGGAAAAACTTGAAGTGCATTCAACTCAGCTTTTCCAAATATTTTGGTCCCCTTATTTGTGGGTCAAAATATTAAGAACAACACCCATTCAGATGCAAAGTTTCACTGCAAATTTCCCCATTGTGGGACTAATAAAGGATATCTTATTAATGTAAATTAAACACACTCATTGGCAGTCTTTAATATTTTGGTTCCTTATTTCACTCCAAGTGAATGCCAAATTATTAGGATGAGCCTTCATTTAGGTGCAAGTCCAACAGTTCCTAATATTTTGAGGTACTGCTTCAATTGCATCCAAATGGAGGCTGTTCCTAATATTTTGACCCATCTTAAATAAGGCAACAAATATTAGGAACGGCAGATATCGTTTTAGCTGTTCCTAATATTTTGGTTCCCTTGTTTAGCTACATAAACATGTCAAAAGCAACTGTCGCTCATATTTTTATCCACTTGTGTCTCGAAATAAGGGAATCAAAATATTAGAAAAAGCTGAATGGCTTTTCACAATACTTAAGTTTGCCAACTAACCAAAACTAAAAGGTTAAAAAGAAATAAAATAAAATAGGATCAGCCCTAATTCAGAAGCAATGTATGGTGCTCCCAATATTTTGGACATAGCATGTAGTTAAATAAGGGAATGAAAATATTAAGAAGAGCCTTCGTTGAGATCCAAATGCGGCTGTTTCTGATATTTTGACCCAGACGTTGCTAAATACCGAAATATTGGGAACATCTCTCAACATGCCTTGAAACGACATTAAAAAAAAAAAAAACTGCAATTGATGTCACCTAATTTAGTGACTCACCTAAAGAGCTGCTCCTTGATGCTGTCCTGGAGTTCGAGGTCCGCGTACAGAGACATGATGTGTTATGCTTTGGAATCCAAATGAGCGCGATGAAACGTGACGGTCGAGCGTCTCATTTATGCTCCCCGGCATCCAATCAGAGGCCAGCGTGCTGCGGTCGGGAGGGGGTGGGGGGCGAGGGTTGGGTGGGAGTTGGAGGGGGACGTTGGGGGGACAATGACGAGAATGGCGTGTCAGACGGAGCAGGTGGGCTGCAAGGCGGTTCACGCAAGGTCAGTGGGAAAATGTTCCTCCTTGGGTGGACACGACCCAAACGACCGGCGCCCCCTCCATGAGACGCCCAGATGAGGCCCGAGCGTGAGATGCAAACGTGCGACGGAGTCACACATGAAAACATTCACACGAATATATAGAAAAGGACGCTTTATTATTTTTTATTTAGTAGCCAGTCCAGTCATAAATGCTGAAATGTTCAATTCTGAATAAAGCACTAAACGTCATCCAGTCTCACTTTCTTCCCTCCTTCCATCCTTCCTTTTTGAACACTGTCTCTTTTCTTTTTTTCTTCTTCCTTCGCCCAACCAAGCATCCTTCATTCTTTCTGGTTACTTTCCATCCATCCTTCATCATTTTCAATCTCTTTTGTTTCTCCATCATCGTCATCATCATTCCTTCTTTTCACCACTCTTCCATCCTTCTGTCTTTTCTGCATCGGTCCATCAATAATTCTTTCTTTCTTCCATCAACACACCACCCTTCAAGTTCCATCGATCTACAATCCATCCATTATTTCTTCCTGAATTCGTTCTAATCTTTCATCCATCCATCCCTTTATCGTCTCTTCTTTCTTCCTTCTATCCTTTTCCTTATTTTACCTGTAACCATGCAGCTATCCCTTTTTTTTACCTTCACCCATCATTATAATCTTATCTCAGATCTTCCTGCAATCTTTCCATCTTCTTGTGCTGATTGTTGCCATGGTAACGGTTACGTGACTTCTCCATGTGTGTGCGTGCGTGCGTGTGTGTATGTTTATGTACGTGTGCGTCGTTGCAGTCATCGTGCGTTTCCCACAAGCGGATTGTCGGGAGGCGGGCAGATGGCGGTTGAGTCAAGTGGCCTCCTGGCCAGGCCTGGGAATCGGGCCGAGGCTTTTGTGGGTGTCGACACACTTCTATTGTGCTGGCCGCCTTTCACCAGTGTGGGAAGTCGTGTGTCGCCGAGGCTCCAAGCTCCCTGCGTGGAAGGGGTGGGGGCATGAGGTGGATGAGTGGACGACACTTGAGTATGTCCAGTCATGTGCTGAGAAAGGTGCAAGTGGGTGGAGGGAAAGATGAAGCTCTGCACAGATGGGGAAGAGATGACGGGCCAGAACTGACCAAAAGATTTGTTAAACCTGTAAAAAGGTTGTAAAACGTCCTTGCATAATACTGAGAGCCATTAATACATATTTTTATGACTATGTTGTTTTTTAATGGTTCATGAGTGGGTAAAAAAAAAACACCTCCACAGTACATATTTTTGTCACGTTTGGCAAAGTGTGTCACTTGCATGATTTTTTGGCAAGGTTTAAATGCTAAATTCCCGCCTTGTTTGAAGAAACGATTCCATTTGTAATCATATACAAATTCAAGACAATTGAATTGGGTACAGCAAATCAAAGGGAAAAATATATAAAATTCAAGGGCATTAAATGAATAATCACAATATTCTGAATGTTTAATATTTACTAGCAAAATGCATACTACAGAAAAGAATAATAATGACATTATGAACATTAACGTCGCTGTGCGCGTGCGCAGGGTAGGGAAATAATACTTATAATACACTGAAGTTGCCAGAAAGAATTAAAGTTTGGAGTCTTACCGGCTGCCACTTGGATGTTTCAAACAAGCTCAATGCGAAACATTAAAAATGATGTTAAGTTATGAAGAAAATGTTTTCCCCCCTCCTTTTAGCACAGTCTATGTCAGCTTTGAGGTGTTGTGTGCATCACATTTTACATTCCGGGGCGGTACGCGATTTCATATAGTTCCGGTATTGACGAATATAAGTTTTCTGCTTTTTGTATAACAATTTTATTCACTTAAGCTCCGTTATGTTTTTACTTATAAAATTTATATGTTATTTTATAAAGCATCGTTTTATTCATGACAACAATATTTAAACAAAACAGAATGAGTTACAGTTGAATGGATACGTTTTTTTTTGTTATTCTTTACAAATAAAAAAAATGTAATATGAAACCAGAGAACAACACAAAGTATATACAATGCCATATTTGTTTATTGCCAGCAGAGAGATGAAACATCACAATCAGTTGCATAAAAGTTTGTCTTTACAAAAGACACATAATAAGAACACTATTGGTTCAAACAATCAGATGTTTTCACAAGTGACACTCATGTCTCATAGAATTATGTCCACTGAGGGGACAACTGAGATCAGTATGATCCATAACATTGCGATAAACCACAATGTTCTCACATTTACACACAATAATGTATGAAAAGGTCGAACAAAAATCACAAATACGATTGCTAAAGCAACCAGAATCTTCATGCAACGTGCATGATAAAATGTTATTTAAAGACATTTTTGATATTGTTTCCAATGGAAAAGTCATCCAAAAAATACTGGAGACTAATATGATAAATAACATTATGAAGTAACATCATTAGCATATAAAATATATGAAAAGGCTTTAAATGAGTATCGCTATTGTTTCCATCGTAAAACAATCATCAGCATGAAAATTAAAGACTGCAAGTCAAATGACAATCAAGATCAACATATTTATCGAATCGATAAGAAATATCAGTAACACAACCTAATAACATGCATGAAGACAACAAACAATATCGTCTTTCTTGTCGTGAACCGTATTTTTGTTGTTGTTGTTTCCATAAAAAATAGAATATCACGCAATCAAAATTGATCAATTACAATCGATTGATTCAATTTGGATCAATGTGATCCAGAAATTCAGGAAGGAACACGATCATATGAAAATATTAGAAATATATGATTGCAAAAAAAACAATCAGTCAGCTCATGCGACACGCATGACAAGATAATATTTGTGCTTTAGTCTCCCTGAACCAGCAAAAAAAAGTGTTCAAATTGGTCAATATAACCAAAATTGAACATTAGCATGAATGACAAATATATGAAAAATCTTTGCAAAAAACTAAAAATGACTGTCAAAGCAATCAGACACTTCATACAACATGTATGACAAGATAATATTTGCTACAGCAAAAAAAAAGATTAGTATGATCAGCTAAACAGAAGGATCAAGATGATCAGTAACATCACAAATTAACATAATTTGTCAGCTTTTCCATATCGAAAAAAAATATGAAAAGTAGTCAATTGCAAATGCAATCAGATGTGATTCATGCATCGTGCATGACAAAGTTCTTCCGTCGATATTTCCCATTGGAAATCAACCAAGTTGAGGAGGTGACATGAAAGCAAGTCACGTGAGTCGGTCTGTGTCTACCAGGGCCTCCAGGGGGCGCTGTGGGCCGAGCGCTCCTCCTTGCTGATGCTGCTGTGACCTGGAGAGCTGAGAGGAGACAAGTCCTTCTTGCTGCTCTTCTCCTCTTCCTCACAGGAAGCGCCGAGCTGCCCGAAGCGCGTCCCGGCTGGAGGAACGGACCGGAGTCTCCTGAGGACGCAAACGGTCATCTCCAGGACGTCCGCCTTCTCCATCTTGGAGTCTTTGTGCTGCCGCTGGAGGAACTCGGCAGCCAGGAGAGACTTGAGCTGCTCGATGCTGCTGTTGATTCGCTCGCGCCGCAACTTCTCCACCAGAGGCTTTCGGATCTACGGCGGGAACAAACCAGGATGAGGACGCTTGTCGAGCAGCGAGGAGGTGAGCGTGACGACGATGATGAAGAAAATGAACATACCTTGTGTGTGAGAGTCGGGTGAGCGTCTTGCAGAGAGATGTCCGGTGCCATGGTTGCAAGTGTGTGCTGTCCATGCACAATGTGCTCTCTCCTGGCTTCACGCCTCCTATTTATAGTCCCACATCTCCATATCAATGTGGGCCGCTGCACTTTCTCACATTGGCAGGCGGCCAATCGGAGAGCAGCACGGGCGGGGGGACAATAGTTACATCTCAGGGGAGCAGCTGGACCACTGGCGGGACGCAAGGGAGGCTTTGTGGGGGTCTGGTGGGAAAGTGCTGACCCTGAAGGGAGCACATCTGCTGCCATCAATGACTTTGACCTGGCACACGCCATTATGATTCTCCGAGGGGGGCGGACGCTTCCATTCATGACATCAAACAGTGAGAACACATTCCTGTATGTGCACGCTTACCAAAATCCGGACGCAAACGTAACCCGTGTGCTATTTTAGCATTCGTGCTCATCGTGTGACGTGTCCCACTGTTTACGGTTTCGACCTGGTCAAAATGATAGCGTCACTTGTGAGAGTGTTGAAACGTGTGTTAAGTTTATCGCTAATCAAAGTGAGCAAGTCTTGTAGTGACTAGAAACACATCTCCACACATGTTGACTTTTTTTTGCGGATCGATGAATGACGACCAACATTCCAGCATCACGCGTCGAGTCAAAGTTGCAAACTATTACTTCAACGACTGCGTCACTTGTTGCCCATAAAAGTCATCAGTGGGAAGCGCTGGCGAGCAAACGTGGGTCAAAGTTGACTCCATGCGCCAAACGCTGCCGCTGAACTGCCGGCGTGAAAGCGACCAGCTAATGTGCTGCATAATGACGCGCACTTGTTTTGTTGCTGGTGTGGGAAAGCGGAGCCGGATCGCTCTCAGTGCGGATGAGCGACCATTGAGGATGACCTTTGACCTGTGGCTGTGCCATCGCACTGCTGTGAGCAAACTTGAACACATTTTTTATGCATAAACTACAATGTTGATCTACAATTTCCGCATGTATTTATTTATGCTTTAAAAAAGTGATTGTGTAAGCTAGTTCGCATTTATCGTAATGTGAGCGTACGCTCGCAAAAGTTCTTTGCATTGAAAAAAAAAAACTAAATAAAGAAAAACTGCTGCAAACTGCAGAAAATCTACAAAGAAATAAACTTCTTCTGCTTGCTGAGTGTGCTTTAAGAGTTCAAGATATTAGCTTGTTTTTTCTGGCCTAAATCAGCTTTTGGAATGTATAGTACGGGAAATTATGTTTCTGTTTTATATTTACACACACTTTTTTGTAACAAATATTTTTCACACATTTTGGTGTGTAAGAGTGCGCTATAGTGTCACACTGTTTTTGTTTTTGCAGAATGATGTCCAACATTCCTGCATGAGGCGTTGAGTCCAAATTGCAAACTTTTAATTGGACGTCTCCTTTGCTCGTTGGCGGTGGGAGGAGCTTGTGGGCCCGCAGGTCAACGTTGACGCCACACACTTGCATTGTTCTCGTGTGGGAAAGCGCCGCGGAGCCTCTCTCAGGGCAACCGAGGGACAATTGAAGCTGACCTTTGACCTGCGACTATGTGATCACACAATCAGGTTCCAACTTGAAGACTTTTTAACTAATCACTAGAAAAGGAGAATGTCAAACCTGTTTTTTAAAAAAATGATTTTACGGTCATCACACATGTAAATGTACACATGTAAAAGTAAAGTCATGATCATTTGTTGATGCACAATCAATCAATCAATCCTTTCAGATAATTGATGAATCGGGAAAAAAAAGATTTCTTTTATTTTTTTCATTTCCATCGCTTTATTGAAACTCAGGACATTGTTTTAAATTGACAGTGCAGAAGCTGGACTAACATAAATTGCTTACGATTCACCTTCTAGTTTGTTCCGTAACGAGCGAAAGATGTTGATGATTGATTTCCAAAGTAAAAGCCGATTTTTGCATATGTGGTATTTGGTCTTATTCTGAACGTTTGCCATGATGAGTGTGTGAAGGTGCAGCGTGACGGCGCCAGCGGCAGCCGGCCGCTCGTCTACAAACTCCAACGGGATTTGGCACACTTCCGGAAGCAGCTGCCACCGTCGGCCAATGGCGCCCGTTCCCTCCAGATGTCACCCTCTGTGAATGTGTGCGTGTGCGTGTGAATGTGTGTGTGTGTGTGTGACCCAATCATCACTCAGGCCCATTCACGTCTTTGTACTTTTGAAGACGCGTGTGTGGGAAAGTGGCTCTGAGCTTCTCCGCACAGCTCACCAAAGTCCCCATCACACTGCCGCGTTTCCCCCGCTGTCTTACGAGCACGTTTGTTCACCGCAAGTCAACTTGCACCGCCTCCAAATATAAACAAGTTGAGAGAAAAATATCAAGTTTGTCCGTCAAGCAGTCTCTACGTGTTTAAGTAGCGTTCGGCTAATAAGACACACTTGCATTGTTGCAGGCGTGGGAAACGGAGGGGGGGGGGCTTCCCTGAGGAAGCCCCCTGGGACAATTGCTTTATATGTGTAACCATGGAGACATCTTAACACACACGGGCCTCTAATCACATCTCAGCATTGCGTTCAAATGAATCCGTAGCAATTTATGATTTATTTCTTTTGATTCTTGGTTTGGTCCAACATGACAAAGGTTGTGCAAAAATGTTGATGGATGTTTTCAAAGCAGACGTTTGAAAATGATCATCAAACTGCTTTCATGGAGGACAACAGAAAGAAGATTAACGATTTGGATCATTTCAAGTTAGACGACGACTCCAAACGATGACTCAATTTTCCAAATAGTTGTCGATTCATGTGATCATTTATGAGTTGTTGATTAATTGAACGCCACTACATTTTGCTGACAATCTAGATGATTTTTTCTTTTCACTCTTTCTTGACTATAATGGTGGTGTCCACTGTCCGCATACAGCCCTCCCCCTACACTCCCCCCTCCCACCAGAATCATCATGGCGTGTGCCGGGTCAAAGTCATTGATGTGCTCTCTAAGGGTCACCACTTTCCCACAAGTGAATGGAGCTCTTTGGGGATGATGATGTTAAACACACACACACAAGTTGCCATCTGGCCGGACAGCGCACCATCGGCCAACCATGGCAGCTGTTTCCTGAAGTGTGCCAAATCCCTTTGGAGTTTGGAGAATAGCGGCCTGCTGGTGGCGTCCTCACGTTGTACTTTCACACACTCATCACTTGGTGCAGAAGAAAGTAGAAAAAAAAATATTTTATCCTCAATGGATCATTTTTCATGTGTTGATTTCTGCTTTTCTTTACTGTGATTGTAGGATTGCCTTCTCTGTTAAATTTGTTTTTTTCTCTGATGACACATTCACACTAATATAAATTTTAATTAGCGAACACACTTTTTTTTAAATAAATGCATGTATGCAAAAATAACAGAGTCACACGAGGTTTTGAATTATTGCATCAGAGTCTGTCCATGATTGTGCGATGGCACAGCCACAGGTCAAAGGTCATCCTCAATGGTCGCTCATCCGCACTGAGAGCGATCCGGCTCCGCTTTCCCACACCAGCAACAAAACAAGTGCGCGTCATTATGCAGCACATTAGCTGGTCGCTTTCACGCCGGCAGTTCAGCGGCAGCGTTTGGCGCATGGAGTCAACTTTGACCCACGTTTGCTCGCCAGCGCTTCCCACTGATGACTTTTATGGGCAACAAGTGACGCAGTCGTTGAAGTAATAGTTTGCAACTTTGACTCGACGCGTGATGCTGGAATGTTGGTCGTCATTCATCGATCCGCAAAAAAAAGTCAACATGTGTGGAGATGTGTTTCTAGTCACTACAAGACTTGCTCACTTTGATTAGCGATAAACTTAACACACGTTTCAACACTCTCACAAGTGACGCTATCATTTTGACCAGGTCGAAACCGTAAACAGTGGGACACGTCACACGATGAGCACGAATGCTAAAATAGCACACGGGTTACGTTTGCGTCCGGATTTTGGTAAGCGTGCACATACAGGAATGTGTTCTCACTGTTTGATGTCATGAATGGAAGCGTCCGCCCCCCTCGGAGAATCATAATGGCGTGTGCCAGGTCAAAGTCATTGATGGCAGCAGATGTGCTCCCTTCAGGGTCAGCACTTTCCCACCAGACCCCCACAAAGCCTCCCTTGCGTCCCGCCAGTGGTCCAGCTGCTCCCCTGAGATGTAACTATTGTCCCCCCGCCCGTGCTGCTCTCCGATTGGCCGCCTGCCAATGTGAGAAAGTGCAGCGGCCCACATTGATATGGAGATGTGGGACTATAAATAGGAGGCGTGAAGCCAGGAGAGAGCACATTGTGCATGGACAGCACACACTTGCAACCATGGCACCGGACATCTCTCTGCAAGACGCTCACCCGACTCTCACACACAAGGTATGTTCATTTTCTTCATCATCGTCGTCACGCTCACCTCCTCGCTGCTCGACAAGCGTCCTCATCCTGGTTTGTTCCCGCCGTAGATCCGAAAGCCTCTGGTGGAGAAGTTGCGGCGCGAGCGAATCAACAGCAGCATCGAGCAGCTCAAGTCTCTCCTGGCTGCCGAGTTCCTCCAGCGGCAGCACAAAGACTCCAAGATGGAGAAGGCGGACGTCCTGGAGATGACCGTTTGCGTCCTCAGGAGACTCCGGTCCGTTCCTCCAGCCGGGACGCGCTTCGGGCAGCTCGGCGCTTCCTGTGAGGAAGAGGAGAAGAGCAGCAAGAAGGACTTGTCTCCTCTCAGCTCTCCAGGTCACAGCAGCATCAGCAAGGAGGAGCGCTCGGCCCACAGCGCCCCCTGGAGGCCCTGGTAGACACTGACCGACTCACGTGACTTGCTTTCATGTCACCTCCTCAACTTGGTTGATTTCCAATGGGAAATATCGACGGAAGAACTTTGTCATGCACGATGCATGAATCACATCTGATTGCATTTGCAATTGACTACTTTTCATATTTTTTTTCGATATGGAAAAGCTGACAAATTATGTTAATTTGTGATGTTACTGATCATCTTGATCCTTCTGTTTAGCTGATCATACTAATCTTTTTTTTTGCTGTAGCAAATATTATCTTGTCATACATGTTGTATGAAGTGTCTGATTGCTTTGACAGTCATTTTTAGTTTTTTGCAAAGATTTTTCATATATTTGTCATTCATGCTAATGTTCAATTTTGGTTATATTGACCAATTTGAACACTTTTTTTTGCTGGTTCAGGGAGACTAAAGCACAAATATTATCTTGTCATGCGTGTCGCATGAGCTGACTGATTGCTTTGACAATCATCTTTATTGATTTGGAAAAAAATACATTTCATATTTTCTCATATGATGATATGATATGATTACTTCTGAATGATCATATTGATCGTTTTGCGAGAGGACTTCTACTATGGAGAGAAAAATAGCAAAACCATCTGTAACAATGTTTGTCATTACTGTTGAATGACTACAATTGCAATTAATACTGTTCATTTTTGGGCTAGTTTTCCATTTCTTATGGAATTTTTTCTCAAATTTGTGCAGTTATTAATCCTATTGATCACCCCCCAGCAACTTTTTGCTGATTGTCTTGTGGAAACAATGGCAATACAACTACTACTGTCATGCATGTTCCATGAATTGTTTAATTACTTTTCATATTATTTTTAAATGGAAAGTGATGATAAACAATGCTAGTTCCTGATGGCTTTCTGTTTGGACAGAAGTTAAATCTTGATTTGTTTTTATTTCGTATTAGAAATACATGAATAGAACCTCTATCATTGATTGAGAGCAGCTTTGTTTCTGTTTGTACAGAAGTTTGTTTCTGGTGATCGTCATTTCCTGAGGAAACCACTGAAATAGATCACGACTGAAATTGCCACGCGAAAGTATGAACCCTTTACGTCTTTTGTTCAGGACTTCATTTACGTATGCTATCACTGTTGTTTAGTGATTGTATACTTTTCTTTTGTCATGTCATGATGATAAATTATTATTGTGTCCTTTCTGTGGACATGAAGTCATGAGCTACTTTAATGAATGATCTCGTCTTTGAATGAGAAAAGCTTTGAGTTGAAAAACAGCATGAGCTGTTGCAATGTCATTGTTGTCTTGTTACAAATGTGTTTTTTGTCTTTTATGAAGACTCGTGTTCTTACATTGGTTGTGAGTGCAACGGATCTTGTCGAAATATACAAGATGTTGCCAGTGTGATGCCTCATCACTTGCTTGCTGCCAAAAAATTGAATTATTATGCAATTAAAAAAACATTGTAATGTGAAAACACCGTGTCATTTTTTACAAGTACATATACATTAATCAGGTTTTCCACAAACCAGAAGTCTTGTGCGATTCACAATGGCCGTAGCAAAAACTGTTTATCTTTATTAATTCAGCTTAAATTTGTTAATCTTTTTCAGATTCCAGGTTCTGACAGGGATTCCTTAACCCTTTTGTGCATTTACAATCGATGTCCCAAAGTCTCAATGCTACACAAAAATGCTACACATTAAACCTCTGATTAAGGGTCAATATTCTTTAACATGTCAAAATCAGTTATTCCACCTTTAGCAATGTGGGTGTTGTCGGTTATTTCGTCCTTATTCAAACGCTAATATCTTTAATCGAACTTTATGCAACCCGATCACGATTGCTCCTCACCCTAGTTGCCATTTGATGCTTCCGCCTTCTTCAGTCAGCTCGCTTCCTGATTGGCTGGCGTGTTCTTCCGTGATCATTTTGTTGTGACGTCACATCACAGTGTAACTATAGAACTTGATGAATGATCTCTATTAAAGATATGCTGTGAACACACATCACAAAATAATCAGTAACGATAATATTCCAAGTCTAAATTGGCCACCAGAGTGTGCTGTTGGCTCAGTTCATTTCTTAGGCGATGCTGCTCCTCCTGAAAATTAGCCTCCAAAAATATTTTTTTCTCATGATTTATCAACAATAAGTGGGGTTCAAGTTATTCATTTATAGATAACTGCTTATCGTGAAGGCGGCACTAGATCAGGGGAT
This sequence comes from Idiotropiscis lumnitzeri, assembly GCF_059441095.1. Taxonomy (NCBI): domain Eukaryota; kingdom Metazoa; phylum Chordata; class Actinopteri; order Syngnathiformes; family Syngnathidae; genus Idiotropiscis; species Idiotropiscis lumnitzeri. Next base: position 1,241,166 of record NC_142401.1, on the reverse strand, counting down.
TGCAAATATTGTTCAAAGGTGACATTTGATTCAAATCGCTTTTTTAAATTTGAGATATATTTTAATTTATTGTAAGATAAATTTAAATTGAAAACTTCAACGGAAACTCTGTATACACGTTTTTGTTTTTTGCACACCACATACAGATGGGGCCAGGTCATTTCTAGATGGGAAAGGCATTTCTTTGTGTATTTTCCTTTCGTTTTCTCTAATTAATTGTGTTATGTAAATGATATAATATTGTTATTGTTTGATTAAAACATGCTGAAATGTATGTGCAATGTTTTCATAATTGTTTAACAATATATCAATTATCTAAAAATTCAATGAGTTCAAATAAATACCTATACTTTATTTTGAGGAAGAAAAAAAAATAAATTACTGAAAGTAATACAAACAGGACTGATCTAATGTTCATGCTAGGTGATCCCACGCTCGCAATATTAATGAAGGACACCTTTGAAAAAATAAAGTAATGATTGGCATTTACTCATACAAAAGTCATCTTCAGTCATTTGTCCAACTAATTCTGGCGAGAACCTCTTTCTGAATCTGCCTGAGGTCGAAGTGACTCCAGCCATGTGTTGTTGTTGCCGCATGGGGGAACACAGAACAGAACCAGAGGGCCACAGCTCATTAAAATCTCTTTCTTTTTATTCTTATGACCGCACACATGTACATCGTAGTCCAAAAGGTTTGCCGTACAGATGCTGGAGGCCCGAATGGATGGATGATGGATGGAGGATGGGTGGAATGGATGGACAGATGGACGGATGGGGGAATGAGTGTGCCGTTGCCCAGCAGCAAGACTCTATGCTCCAGTGTGCTTTAAATTTCGCATCACATGAGGACACGTGTGCTATTCTCAGCCCCTCTGTCCTTGTGTTAGTTGCAAGAGAGCAGAAAACACACACACACACACACAAAAAGACATCTATTATTCAGAGTGTTTTGCGTCACAGGCCGAGATGAGAGAAACAAGCAAGACGCTCATTGCTAACCAGGCCAAAATCTGCCTTGGAATCTTCCTCTCTTGTCGCGTAACCTTGAAAAGTCCTCGTGAAAAGCTGTCTTAAACTGAAATACAAAATTAATCTCATCAAGTTTGAGCACAAGTTAGCGCATAGACTGGAGCGCTGCTAGTGCATCTTAGCTTGGTCAAAGGTCAAGAAGAATCATCGCCGCCTATTGGTGGTTTAGTATTCACAAATGCACCTTTTCGTGTTTTCTTTTTCTGAGGTACTTTTTCTGTAACACGCTTAAATGCCAAAAGAAAGCCCTGGCTAATAAGAAAATCGGAATTGGTGGCAAGGAAGTATGTTGAAATGATAAACCTTGACTGTCAGTTGTTCATGTGGAAGAGAAGCTGAGGTTGGCAAGGTTTGTTAGTTGCCGCATGAGCATTTGATTGCAAAGGAAATTCTGCGTTTATTTTATGGGTCATGTTGTAACTTGGACGACTTTGAAATGACAGAAGTATTTTGGGATCTGTTCTGTGCTATATTTATAGTTTGAACTATTAATATAAGCAATTACAAGAAACATTTCTGCTCCTCTTTATGCAGTAACATCCAGAATGGAGACAGGAATGACACGTGTTTGTGACATGTTCTCATGTTCAAATGTAAAATCAGTGCCTTGTGACAAAATATCAACATCTCTTTTTGACTTGTGACGTGTTTTGATCATATTGACATCATCGGAGTACGTTATGACAATTGCCATTTATAGTTGATAGTGTCATTTCTTTATATCAACATTTCAATCTTTTTTTGGGAACATTGGCATAATACGGTGATGCCTCGAGACACAAGTCGAATTTGTTCCGTGAGCACGCTTTTATCTCAAATGATGTTTCCACATTTAAATGGTCGAGATTCCATTCCAGCTACTGCAAAAGAAAACAAAACTTTTGCAATTGCCTTTTTTAAAAATGGAAAATAGAATTTGATAATATTTATAAAAATTCAACAGGTTTTGACCATGGATGGCTGAATTCTTTGCAACATCTGCTGTGCGCAAGTTGGCCGCAGGGAGGCAGTATAATACATTCAAAGAATGAGTTTCACAGCGACTGCAAGTGACTCAGTGAGCTGCAGTCATATTACTTGTTTTATTTTTTTTGCAGAGGATAAAGACTCTCTGCCTGTGTGTGTTGTTTTTTCACGTCACCATTTGTGTTCCAAATATCTGTTGGTTAAAGCATTGCAACAGTGCCACATCAGCGCTATTAGTGATCTCATTTTGCATTGTTGGCATTAACCAAAGCAGACATTTCTAAGGCAACGTCACCGTGTGTAATTGTCTTTGTTTTATGTTTAGTTTGACGCTAGGCTATTTTGTTTTTTGCAGATTATTAACTCTTTCTGCAAAACAATCGGGTCACTCGGGCAGTTTGACAGAAAATACCCTTTTTTAAAATTCAATTTAAAGCTAGAGACGTGCAAAAGGGGAGAGGTTCCAGCTGAAGGGGGCCATCCACTGCAATAACCTTGGATGATGACGTCATCTGTCCGAATCTTGCTAAAAGAAACTCAAATGTCAGCCTCCTAAACAACAGCCATCGTTACGGAATAAAGAATCAAAAAAGCTTCACATCTTGTTTCTACTGGTAACGTCTTCCCCAGTGCCCTCATGAAATCAATATACACACATACGCACGTTCGAGTGACACAAAACAACAGTCAGATTTAATTAGGAGACAAGAATAATCACACAATTTCTGTTCACCTAAAAAAAAAAATATCAGAGTCACCGGTTTTCTAGATACCGTACAATGTGCAATAAAGATTACTAAAAAAAATGTAGTACTGTAAGAAAAATATTGAAATATCTCCCAACACATAAAGATTTTGTAATGATAGTTTTTAAATTAAACATCAACACACGCACGCACGCACACACAGTCTGTGTTCTATCTACAGCAGAGGTCATAAACTCCGGTCCTCGAGGGCATGTTTTAGATGTTTCCCTCTTCCAACACACCTGCTTGAAATGGCCAGCTCATCAGCGAGCTGTGCAGGAGCCTGATAACGATCGCGATCGGAGGATGGTGGCCCTCGAGGACCGGGGTTTGACACCTGTGATCCACAGTCATCCACTGGCCTCGGTCCCTGTGAGAGAGCAGTAGTTCGGGAAAATCGCTTACAAGTTTGTAGATTTTAAAAAATGTGCAAAAATTGTTGGTTTTCTTCGGTCCCTCTCGATATGTGAATATCTACAAGGTTCTCTGGGCACATTTTTTTTCTGTCCGCCTTAAAAATTGCAGCACTGAGACTGAGGTATTATTGCACTATATCCCGCACCCTCCACCTGCTGACTGGACTTTATTTTTTTTCCGTCGATTCCATCTGGGTCCAAGCAGCTCGAAGGACATCAATCCTTTCAGTCTGTGCATTGTTTGTCAGTAAACATGTGGGCAGGTACAATGCGTAAACCAACAACTGTGTAGCGCCAGATGTGCTGCATACCGTACATCTCGGGCAGCCGGGGGCTCAAAAACAACAAAAATGGCCTTCATTTTCCCGGCTCCACTTTGATCGCATTGTCCACTTTATGCGGAACAGGACGCTTCGGAAAAAGACGGACAAATGGCAGTTGTCGCCGGCAGTGTAAAAGGGGCTTCGGTGTTGTATGCTCGTGTGCTAGTTAAGGTTTGGAATGCCCTGACTGCCAGTTGGGAGGATTGAAAAAGGTGCATTTTCCTCATAGAAAGTGACATTGGGAGATGGAAATCACAATTGTGTTGAAGTAATGTAGCAAATTAGATAATTGTTAAGTTGACAAAAGCTTTCGTCCCCTCGCGTGCTTTGCGCTTCATGCTTCTGTGAATTTGCTGCTAAAGTTCAAAGACCACCTGCGCAACATGAGGTGAGACCCGCAAGTGCTCCGGTGCACCGCCAAGGACGGCGGAGTTCCATGTGGGCAGGGGTTCTCACACTGGGATCCGAGGTCCTCCGGGGGGTCAGCGAGCTGTAGATTGGAGTCCGCAAAGGAATGAGCAAAAAATGGTTGGCGCTTGTCCGAAGTGCCGACCGACATATGAGCACACGCGGCCAATGAAACGGGCATAAAAAACTGACTACTCCTCCCGATTTCAGTTTTGGTGCAATTAAAAGCTCAGCAATGAATATGACATTTCACATTTCACTTCCCTGCATCCATTTTTTTTGTACAGCGAAAGACATTGAAGGAATGAAGTCAGTTTTTCCGAGAATATGCAATTTTTCTTTTTTTTTTTGCAAATAATAAAAATCTCTGAGTCATTGATGCCCATCTCAAAAATTTCAGGATTGCCTTAAGATGGCGGCAAAGCACTACTTTTCTATTAGACAGCGAGATGGCCTCTTTAATCACTTCAACAAAGTTCCTCTCCTCTAAGATGACACGAGAAGGAGGCAAAATAATACTGAGCACAGCAAAGAATCCAAAAATAAAAATAAAATTGCAAATCGCAACGATGGGGGTAGTCCCATTTTTGTAGAACAAAAGGCAATTTTTTTTTTGGGGGGGGGGGACATATAATTCAATTTTATTTTGACAATAAAGGGATCGTCTTTGGAGTAATGATTCAGACTATTTTCCCCCCTCGTTAAACTCTGATTTTACCATTTTATTCTCGAAAGATGACGACTTCATCCCAACAAAATACGACTACCCATTTCCTGAAAAATCAGAATTTGTTCAGCAATCTTTTTCTGGGAAATTTGTCCATTTTAATTTCTGGTTATGATTCATTGGCTTATAAGAGAGTGCTGGGAAGCGTTTCCCCCATGTTGGGGTTCCCCGGAGCCCCAAATGTTGCGAATCCCGGTTAGACGGTGGTGACGGTGAGCAGGGGGCTGTTGCACAGCATGGGCTGGTCGTGGCTGTCCAGCCGGCTGCCGTGCGTCAGCAGCTCCTCCACCGTGGTCCAGTCGTCCAACATCTTGCGGTTCCTCAGACGACTCAGCTTCCTCTGGCTCATCTCCAACACCGTGTTGCACCGCGCGTCCGTCAGCACGCCGCCCGGCACGGGGGAGCGCGGCGGGCCGGACGCCGCCCCTCCCCTGGCCTGCTGCTGCTTCTGCTCTCGGGCCAGCAGGAAGTGTTCTCTCCTCTCCGTTCGACTCCAGTAGCGACCCAGCAGCATGTCGGCGCTGGTCTCCTCGTCCGTGCTCATGCCGCTACGCTCGTCGGCCAGCTGCGACGCCCGGTCCCTCAGCAGCTGGTTCCTGGACACCCGAGCGGTCGTGCTGGCTTTGGCTTGCGGACCGGAAGTCGCCGGCTGCGCGTCCGGTTGGTTTTTCTTTGCATCGAAAGCAGCAGTCGGGCTGGCTCCGGTGTGGCCCTCCAGCGTGCTGTAAAGGCCTCGGGCCCCTCCGCCGCCACCTTGGGACTGGCGACTTGCCGGCTTGGGCCACGTGTCGTTGATGTCCCCGGGCTGGGAGAGGTGTGGCGCCCAAGGGAGGTGCTGCTGCTCCCTGGCCGCTCGGCTCCTTTGCATCTCTCGCTCCACCTCCTCTTGAATCTGCGCCTGCCTCTCCAGACTTTTCTCCATTTGTTGCCTTTCCATTTGGTCGTCTCGCTCCGCCGCCAGAGGGTCGGGCATCAGGCTCATTTGCGGCCACCAATCGTGGTGGGCGTTGGGGCTGGCGTTGAAATGCAACTCGTGAGCGCTCGGCACCCGGATGTGCACTGGATGAACGAGAAGAGATGCGTTTTGAAGTTATGGACTGGAAATAAATGAAACAAAAAAATTGCCTCCTATTTTTGAAGTGCAGCACGGGGTACCTGGGTGCTGCTGTGCAGAAAGCGGAGACGCCGTCACGTCCGCCCCCATCTCAGTTTCCTCCGGCAGGCCTGGCGGCAGGACGCCATGAGGGGGGACGCCTCCGCAGTGGTGCAGGGTGGCCGCGCAGTAGGAGGGGGAGGCCGGGTGGCTGGCCCGCCGCCGGTACTCTTGCTGCGGGGGGCGATGGTGCAGGGTCCGGCTTCTCCTCAGCATCCCCAGCGAGGTGGAAGCCTGCTGGTGCGGCTGTTGCACGGGAGCGAGCGGCCTTCGGTGGCTGGAGGGCGTGCTGCAGGTGGAGAGGACCGGTCCGCTCATTCGGGGCACGGGCGTGTGGCCGTGGGAGGGGTTGAAGAGGGCCCCGCTGCTGGAGCTGTGGCGGTTCAGGCAGGGACGGTCAGCTTTGTGGAACTGGACTGATGACACTCTGGAAAAAAAAAGATTCATGTAAGACGTCAAAATGAGTCAAAAGGAAAAATTGCTTGATGATTAAAAAGTGATGCTTTTTATAGTACAATCATTCTATCAACTCGCAACTTTTAAATGGTGGAGGGTTTACTGTATCCAGCGGTACCTTGACATAAGAGTGTCCCGACTTACAAATTTTTCGAATAACAACCCATAGGTTGGTTGATTTTTTTTGCTTTGTGTTACGTGCAAAATTTGAATGTCTAATTTAAGTTGTCTGAAGCAGAACTCAACCTACTCCATAGCTTCACAATATTCCTGTTTTGACGCAACTAAGACATTTTTCCTCCTTTTTTGACGTTTACACAAGAGGTCCTTGGCTGTTTCCATGGCGACAAGCTCAGTCTGAGGTGGCCCATATCGCCTTTGAATGAATGTGCTTTTGTGTACAACTGATTTTTTTATGCATGCACAGTCCGGTACACTATTGGTTAGCACATCTGTCCCGAGCTTCTGGGGGGGGGGGGGTTCTGCATCTTCCTCCCACAAAAAAAAAAAAAAAATTGTAAAGAGGTGTGAATGGGAGTGGACTTTTCCCACCATCGACATACCTGAAAAGTCCGCGGTTGGGCACGTCCAAGACGGCGCCGGCGGCCTCCTCTATCCCCATCTGCATGCGCTGACACGGCGGCTGCATGGTGAGCGTCTCAGGGATGGCCTCCAGCAGCTCGCGGTGGCTCATGGGACAGCTATCGCGACGCTCGCGCCTCTCGCACGTCTCCCCCTGGTGCTGCAGCCTGGCGTTGTACAGCCGCATGCGCTTCTCCAGCATCCTCTGGAAGTGGCGGAACTCGCCGGTGCTGTAGAAGCCCGAGTCGCTGAGCTCCGACGAGATGAAGGACTCGGAGGAAGGCGAGCCGCCGCCGCCGGGTCCAAAGGCCCCGCAGCCGCCGGGACCCAAAGCGCCGTGAGAGTGGCAGTCCTCCAAGCCGGCCTCCTCCGTCTCCAGGCCGGAGAGGTCACCTTGGTGGAGCGAGCCGTCGGTCCAGCCCAGCCCGCTGTCCAGCTCGTGGTGGAGGGGCAGGAAGCCCAGAGGCTTGTCCAGCATGTAATCATCATCCTCTGTCTGCAAGGAAGACGGTTAGGGTGAGGTCCGCTTTGGTGGCACAAGACGGAACTGACGATCTGGCCACTATTCGCCTGCAGCAGTCTTTCATAACTTTTATTGAGCCAAGGCCCGAATGTCATGTGAGAAAAATCTCCGACGGACAAAAATGGCACAAAAGCTCTTTTTACAGGGAAAAGGAAAGAAAAGTCATAAATTCAACAACATGTGTAAGGAATGTAACACCAAAAGTGCAGTAGAAGCTGGAAAATCTGTTTCTAATTGACTCCCAATAAAGTCTCAAACCTTGCGACCGTTCTGAGGAGAAGCGGTGCTTGGCTAAATAAGCGTTTTCTTAACTTGAGTTGCTCCCCCCCAAAAAAGAAAAAATAAACTGAGGAAAAGATATTGAAAATGAATTTTAAAAAAAAGCAAATGGGTGAATCCCAGAATGTCAACTCGCGATTACGCAGAGGTACGCTGCATTTATCATTATTATTATTTATTTATTTTTTATTAATAATAATAATATTTTTATACTTATTTATTCATTATTATTTATATTATTATTTATTATTTTATTATTCTGCCCACTGTTATATGAGAGCACCGTGGCCTTGTTACCTGGCTGTGGTAACCTTTGGGCTCGTCCAGGTGGACGTCGCAACATCCCATCAGGCAGTTCTGCTCGTTAGCTCGCCGGCCACTCGCTTCCCGATCCTGAGTGAGTCACCGCGTGGGAAAAGTGAACATGAGAACAGCTACGACGCATCTGTATCTATTCGCGTGAAGGCGACACGGCATTACCTGGTGGCTCATGTCCACAGTGTCCCTCGGAGAGCTGGACAGGAAGCCGTAGTGTCCTCCGTCGCAGTGATCTTGCGGCAGAGACAAGTGGCCGAAATAATGTCTAGGAGGAAGTAGAGCAACTTTTAGAGTTTTATTTATTGATTTTTTGGGGTGATGAGGAAGGTGCCGCTCACCTGTCCTGATAGGTGGGGCTGGCAGCGCCGAGCCCCGCCGGCATCCTGGGCAGGGGCAGGTTGAGGTGCTGCAGGTTGAGCGGCAGGGGCTCCCAGGTGCCCCGGGGGTCCGCCTCCACGCCGCCGCGGCCCCTCTGACTCTTCACTTGCATGGTGACCGGGAGCTGACTCGCCGCGAGGATTCGCAGTGCATCCCGTTGGCTCAGGTGCGCCAGGCTGCGCCCGCCGCTCAGCTGAACACAAAGAATGGAAAAACACAAAGGTGCTGATTCCAGGGAGGTGTTTAATTTGTCGGCGGTTGATTATGCACCTGGCCACACATTAGCGCGCGGTGTCTATTAGAGGGAAGGACAGTGTTTAGAGTAATTACAGACACTTTGTCTCACAACCCGTTATTTTTTAGAAGCGCCGTCGACATTTATTTCTGTAACTAGATGACTCATTTGGCTATTAACAGATACATCAAAAAAAAATTTAAATAAGAACTCAAGAGATCTTCTGTTTCACCTGATTAGTATTCATTCTCATAGCCTTTGTCTATTTGAGGGCAGGCGTTTATTTGATGAAGCAAACAATGCACCTGAACTCCGGAGAGCCATAATCTGACCAGGAATCTATTTGAGGACAGGCGAGTGGATTAATTCCATCGATCTATACCTGACCAATATGTTTATTATTCGTCTCACATTTGTGGAAGGCAATTCTTTCGACCAGCTGACCTTTATGGGAGGAGTCAATTTGAGAGGAGGCATTTATTTCTTGCATTGGACAACACACCTGACAATTCACTCTGGAGATCTTCAACCTACACGGACCAAAGCTGCGTGCACTCGATTGCTGCTTCTTGGATGATTGTGCGCACATGGTCCAATTATAGTTCATGAGCTTTATCCTGTCTGGAGGCAAACAGCAGGTGTTCCCTCCTCTTCCTTTTTTCACACATGAAAACAAGCTCGCCATGTTCTCAAGTCAAAGCTGAAAAAAGAACGCCGCTGATGTCACTGTGATGTCATTGGCTTCTTTGCACATTGTCAAGTGAGATTGAAGACGCACACTGAACGTTTTCTTGCAAATGTGCCAGCGTCGCCCATTTCGTGGCGGCGTACACACGCAGTCACGCACATGATCGCGTCGCAGCTTCCATTTCAACCGCGGCACAGTCCACATTATGCAACTGGGTCAGCCTTCTTTCTGGGTTTGCTGCAGCAGTGTGACGGGAGGAAGATGGACGTGGTGACACGTGCACGTGCACGCACACAAACAAACACACGCGCGCACACACATGGCTCAGAACACATCAAATGAGACGCATGAGCTGCAGCACATCACGTCCATGAGTCACCCTCCTCGACTTTCACATACACGCACGCACACGCACGCTGACTATTGAGGTCAATGCATTTATCTGCATGTTTATTGTTCACCTTTAACTTACTTGTACGAACGTAAAGCAGTTCCATGTTGAGTTCAGCAACCTGCAGGTGTCCACTTTAAGTCAATAAACACCTCCCCTCAAATAAACGACGCCAACTGAATGAAAAGTGGTCAGGTCATAGCTCTCTGGAGGTCAAGTGCGTTGTCCACTTCAACGGATGAACGCCTCCCCTCAAATAGTCACCTGATGCAAATAACACCTCGCAAAAAGCCTCAGAAAATAAAATATTGGTCAGGTCAAAGATCTCCAGGGTTGACGTGACAAGATGAAGATGCCGCCCCTCAAATAGACGCCTTCTGCAACGGCAAGCAAATGCAATAGTGGTCAAGTTACACAACTCCAGAGTGCCATCTACTCAAATAAATGCCTCAGCGAAGGTTGGTAAAATGAATACTCTCCAGGTTGCGATGTCTATTTCAACAAATCAATGCCAACACACGCAAGGCCAGTAGAATGGTCAGGTAATACATTTCTAGAGTCAAGTTGCATCCTCCACTTCTACAAATAAACGCCTCCCCTCAAATCTGGAAAAGGCCGTAGGATAAATATTCGTCAGGTTCTTTTGAGCGCCAAGGGTGTGTAGTCCACTTAAACAAATCAACATCGCCCCGAAGGTGGCGCCGCTCGGCCGCAGCAATCATCACATTTCCTCACAATTTGTCTGTCAAAAATCAATTTATGGATTATTACGTTCGTCCCTTTAATAAACATGACACTAAGTAAAAACGAAATATTTGTAGCCGTTGTGAAGGCGGAATTCATGCACAGAATATTGTGAGATGCGTGTCGAATATTATGGCGAGGCAGTGTAGACACACACATGCGCACGCACGCTTGCAAAAGCACACGCACACACACGGACGGGCTGAGAAGCACAAAATGGCTGACAGAGTGCATGTTTCTTTGATACGAACAGACATAATGATCTGAATATGAAGTTAGATCTCGAGTACGGAGCACTCTCACACATGCTCGCATTTTAAAGGTCCTTGAACTAAAAGTTTGCAACCGCGTAGATACCGAACCAACCCGGAGAGCCGCGGAATGGTCAGCTATCATTTCACAAACACATTCACGCCTTGGCCAGATTGGGGCTTGCCGGTACTCACCGCTGGGTCGCCCACCCACGGTCCCGAGAGCCAGCAGCCCATGGCGGAAGATGCCCGGGCAGCGGTGCAGATCGACAACGGCTGCTCCCCTCCGCCTCCTCGCCTCTGAAGTCAGGTCACAATCCGATGTTGCTCTCGTCGTCTATTTTTTCAGCATCTCCGCATCGTGTGCATCCCACCCCTCCCCCTCCTCCATCGTCATGGCCCCGAAAAACCCGCTGAGGAGCCCTCGCACATCCATGCAGTACTGCAACAGCGTGAAAGTGATGTGCAAGGCAGGGAGTCCGGGGGGGGGACACACACACACACACACACACACACACACACACACACACACACACACACACACACACACACACGCAGACCGGGGAGGAATCCTATTGGTCGCCTCCACGGAGCAGGAGCCAATCGGGGCTGCTGCTGCGGGCTCCCTTCAGGATGTCATCGCCTCCGAGGGAGAAGCGACGTGTGCAAAGGGGGTAGCCTGGATGCAGAGACAAATGCAGAGGAAACACTTCATCCATCTTCGAAGAGTATTTTATTTGCATTTCACACAGAGATCACGTCAAATAGCCACACCTGAGCTTTTCACGTAAAGACACAATATCCGTGCATCAGATAATTAAATGACATCCAGACGAGAATCTGGAAAGACGCGATGGCGATAAAAAATAAATAGTTGATCCCAAAATGGGGACAGGGGTGCAAAAGTGATGCTGACCTCTTCGGCCCAGTTGTCATGAAAGCAGGTCAGATGCAAAAGTAGACATCTTGACTAAACATTTTTTTTCTGCATCCAGATTCAGGTATTCTGTGTTCAATGAAGGCCTCAGCCTTCACAACAATAAGCAATTAAGAAAGTCATTTGAAAACATGTCAAATTCTATTGGTCTTTCAAGTTTTTCGTGGATATGATTGATGTCCTTTCAAGAAAATAGTTGTATTCAAAAACAGACACGTTGAAATATTAACACACAGCAACATAATTAATTAAAAATACGAATCGAACCCCGACACACCGCACTGTGAGGCGGACATGCTAAGCAGTCGACCACCGTGCCGCTCGGGACAAAGTCAGCCAGGCAAGTTTCCACTTTCGCAGGTAATTTCGGAGCAATAAGCGGAATAAAGTCACACGCTCTCACAGTGTTACACTTCACGTGCATGAAGACTTCCATCACAATCACCGATCCTGCCCTGGTGCTCCAGTTGCTATGGATACCAACCTAGTATATGCGCGTGTACGTGCACGTGCATGAGTGCGCGTGCATGTTTTTGTGTGGGTGAGCCTGTGTTTATTTCACTCAATTCTCTCATGCTCATGATTAATGTAAATTAGGCTGTGGCTTTCATGCGTGTGTGTGTGTGCGCGTGTGCGTGCGCGTGTGCGTGCGTGCGTAGGTGTGCGTGTGTGTGTGTGTGTGTGAGAGAGAGAGAGAGAGATGGCTGCAATGCATCATGGTGCCTTTCGCTGAGCTCTGCCATTTCTGATCTGGAGAACGGAGGTGGGGAGAGAGAGAGAGAGATGCATGTATCTCCCTCTCTCGCACGCACGCACATACAGTGTCTCAGACCTGCCTATGTCTATAAATGGAACACACACTTGCTGTTGCTGAGTGAGAAGATGCACGATGTTTGTCTATATATGAGGATGCAGGATCGCATTCAGCAGCTCACTGAAGTGCAAATACACCAAATGGTCTTCAAAAATCAATTTCCTCCACACATCCACTCAACAGCAAAACTCGGAACCAGTGCAATGGCCCATGTAGTGCCAGTTGGTGGGTTACAGTTCTGAGAGCATTCAAAAATATGCGACCGTGGCTCTCCTTTTGCACATGTGAGTAAAAATGTCATTTTAATGCAAAAACACTCAAAATCAAGCGTTTGGGTAATCCAAGATAGACGAACTCTATTTGAGCGAAGGGACGCGGGGATTGAATTGATTGTATTTCTACTGCTTGCCTTTAGAGGGCTTAAAGTAGACAAAGAGACAGCTATAGTATAAAAATAAACTGCTTCATTACATTTGAATTTTCGCCTTTCAGAATGTAAACTCTGCTTCTTTTTTATATACATTTGAATACTTTTGAAAGATAAATGACTAACCTTAATTTGCTTGTCTTCGGTTGAAGACAAAAATTGGAGTGAACATAAACGAGTCGTAATGAGCTATATTTGACTGAAGTCGTAAACAGCGTCCGTGAAAATTAAAACATTCCCATTGCGTATCCATAAATTACACTACAAAAGACGAAAATTTAACACGTGTTACGAGGTTTGTTTTTAACCACGGGTACATTCGCAATCGGTACAGATTGCCTTTACCGGCTTTCCGTAGCAGAGTGTATTGGCTTTCTTTTGATTGGGCGAAAAAAGTCTGAGCCGTGTTTTGATTGGTTGGATGAGCATTTTGCATGGAGAGCATAAGGATGAAAACTAGTTTCCTGCTTTCGGTAATCGTTCTTTTTGTTTGCTTTAAACTGCGAAATAACGCATTTGAACGCTGCATTAGCTCAATGTACAATCCTTGTTTGCTGAATCATGCGGATGCATCGTTTGTAACAACGTGGTTACGCATCGTTCAAACATCTCATTGACTGAGATTGTTTTGCGTTAGCCTAGCAGCAGGCTAACCTGCCATTTATTGCAGCAGCATAACAGCACCGGACTCAAAGGTAAATGCTCATAACTTTCTATAAAAGATCAACAAGCAGCAGTGATACCATTCCAATCACTCGTACGTCCCACAATCCCACCCCGTGTGGCTCAAACAAACAAAAAGGATTATGTAAAGTATTTACATGCATTTTATTGTTCTTTAACCTCGGCTTTATGCATACATATTAAATAAAATGTAGGCTCCCTGTTTATTCAATATTGAGTAAATACACCGCGACAAAACCTTACACACGCACACACAGATGTAAACTTCATCTTTGACAATTTTAGGAATGGCTGCTAACTTTCTCATAAAACTTCCACAGCATGACGCCACAGTTATAGTTAAAAATGACAAATTGGTGCTACGCCTATCAAATAATAGAAGTCAAAGGTTATCTTTTTTGGCATCGAAAACACTTTTATTTCCTTGTAATTTTCTACAATCTCTAACTCCAACCTCCTGAATGGATCATTGATGGTGAATTCCTGCATTGAGCGACTGTCTTTTTCTCTGTCACACACAGCATGGCCTGCCCTCCCAGCAAGCGTTTGCGAGGCCGTCACCAGGATGTCCCAAAGGCGGACCCGGTCGAAGTTGACCCCTTTGGGGACGATGACGACTTCACTCAAGATGACCTGGACGAGATAGACATTATTGCCTCGCAGGCCATCGGCTGGGCAACCGCGCCGGCTATCAGGTCCAAAGAAGCAAGCAAACCTGGCTTGGAGCAAGCGCACGGGTCTGGATTTCATCCGTCCACCAGGCCGCGACTGCACACAGATTATACCGGTGGTGTTGGTGGCAAGAGCGGCCATTTGGGGGCATCCGTCAGACAGCCAATTGGTGAGTATTTGACCAAAACTTTCTCTCCTTAGAAAAAATATTCACAAGTACATTATGTACACATCTATTTTTGCTCCTCTTTCTATGCCAGTACTGTATAGTGACAGGCAGAAAAATCAACCTTTTTTTTTTCCTTGTTCAGGAAACAGGCCTGATGAGCTTGGTACCGACAGAGAGGAATCCTACATCCTGCTGGAGGCTCAGCATGCAGATCTGCGAAGGAAGGTGAGCTAGCGCATCTCAAAAATCCAAATAACCACCGTGGAGGGGTGAACGCAGCAGCGTGAGGTCTGCCGTATTCGTGTGGCTAGCTGAAGGAGGTGGAGGAGGAGATTGTGTCGAGAAACGGCGAGATCCGGGTGCTCAGGGACACCCTGAGAGGAACACAGCAGGAGAAGGAGACCCAGAGGCAGGCCCTGGCCCTGCTGGAGAAGCAGAAGCAGAGAGAGCAGAGCGAAAAGGAGAAGGAGCTCAACAAGAAGGCAAGTACAGTCAACCCCCACGATGCTATTTGCCACTTGAGGATGCACTTGTTCACACATTTATTTGTGGAACTGACTGATAAACTGACCAATCACCGTTTATGTGCTGAGGCCGTCTTGTGGCATTTTGGTGCCGAGAATATATGTTTACAGTTTCAGCTCTGTTGAGACAAACGTAGTGCTCTGGCACTGTCCTGTGGCATCTTGTTGCCATTGAACTATGTAGAGGTGAGTTTATGGGCTTCATTTCTAAAAATGTGGTGCTTTGGCGCCGTCTTGCTGCACCTAGATGCCAAGTAACTATGTTGAAGTACACACTCGGTCCAAGTTGCTCCGACCCCTTGGGCGGGCCTTATAAAGACCCTGGCATGTTTTGCACGCAGATTCAGTCGCTGCAGTCGGAGCTACAGTTCAAAGAGTCCGAGATCAACGAAATGAAGAGCAAACTGCTGAGCGCCGACAGGAGCAAGCCGGCGTCGCCGCTGCCGCGACGCAGGTCAGTCGTTCCACTTCTTTGAGGCTAAAACTGTACACCGCTTGCTGTAAACAAAATGAACGCAATGCATGTGTCACACTTTTAACATTCAACTAAGAATGCTTCAATGATTGGAGTTTGTAGTGATTAAAAAGTCTTGTTGTGCGTGCGTGCGTGTTTCTCTTGCTTAGCCCCAAAGTGCCCAACGGCCTCTGCCAGCTTCCTGGCGGCAGCAGCTCCTCCTCGCCGACAGGAAGCGGCTTCATCACCAAGGAAACGTTCGCCGCGCCGCTCAAAATTTCCATCAAGACGCGCAGGGACGGTGAGTTAGCGGGACCCGCCGGCGACGTCAAGTCGTGTTGAAAGGGATGTTTTTGTGTCAACGTTGCAACGCAGGAGGTGTTGACGAGCAGGAATTAGCCTGGCCCGATCCGTTGCCGTGCGCCCGGCCGCTACACCGTCAGCACCGAGGTCAGTGCCCCATGGAGGCTTTTGTTGCTCGCTTTGTTCTTTTCAGCTCAAAAAAAGACGTTAGCAAACGCCCAGTCTAATCTGAACTAAAATTGAAACGCAAGTTGCAACGTAAATGCAGTGGTGCCTCCATTATTGTTGTCCTGTTCCAGTTGATGTGTTCAATGTTGCGCTTTTTTTTTTTTAAGTGATTTCTGAAGCGTTAACGTTTCCATCTACGTGGTCGGTGATTACGCTGCCGTCTGTTGCCCTTTAGGTGGCGTCCTGTTGGGCTTGTTGCTGCAGCAGCCGCTGTCGCCCAGCAACCTTTGTCTTTCCCACCTGCTGTCCATCAGCCCGAGCGACGTTTGCTTGACGGCCAAGCCCAACTCTGCCGCTGCTAACGACAACTTGAGGTCAAAAGCACGCCCATAAGAACAATATACTGTGTGTCTGTTTGAGGTTGTCAACGGAATGTTTGCGTGTCAAGATGCACCGTGGGAGGCTTTTTGGCATTTAAACTTGAGCTTTGTGCTGATTTTCTGCGCTTGTGTTCAGGTCGGCCTGTGCGGGCAAGAGTCAAGGCGGGACCCCCCGAGCGACCCTCAGTCCGGTCCAGAGTTTGGCGATCTCGGGACTCAACACGCTGAGTCAAAGTCAACCTGCGGCAACCAAGTCCGAGCAAGAACCCGGGTGCGTCGTACCTTCGATCGTGCGTGGTCCGCGTCGCCCTCCTGTGGCCAATTGCTGCATACGCCACACAGTACAAGATCTCACAATTCAGGAGCTGTGGAGAAAAAAAAAGCACTTTCACAGAGCTATTTATTCTTTTCATTAATGACTGCACTGCATCAATCGTTCTTTCATTCATTTTTTTGTTTCACCCATGTGTGTGTGTGTGTATACACACGCACAGGTGTCCTGGGGCTGTGCTTCTCCTCCCGCTGCTGGACATGCACTTATCCCACCTCTGCCAGGCCCTGGATGCGCGAGGTGAGGCCTCCGGTTCTCTGCCGGAACGCCGCCCCGCCGCCGCGGGACCGGGAAGGCCGGACGAGGCGGACGCCATTAGTCTGGAAGATGCGGGGCTCGCGGCACTGAGGATCCTCTACTTGCTGATAAACCACAGTGACGAGGTGTGGTGACACGCCGTCGTGTGTGCGTGTGAAACGGGATGAGGTCTGATGTGCTTAATGCTCGGCAGGTGGTCCGGGCACTTCTGTCAGCAAAGAGTGAAGGGAGCGCTGAAAACAAGATCCAGACCGTTATTTCGGGACAAAAAAAGCGCAAAGTATGCTTGGCTTTTCACGACCTGCAGAATTCAGAACGAGGGGTGAAAATGATATTTTGTCAATTCAATTAAAAAGGAACTGTGTCGTCTCAGAGCGGCGCCGCGGTGGCGATGGAGGCTCTCCGCTCCCACAATGCCTTGCTGCAGTCGGTGTTGCGCCTCTGTCGTGCCAGTGGGGGTGAAGGAAAGTTAGAGGAGATCGTGGTCGGCGCCGTGAAGGTCGCCAGTTTGCTGACTGAGAAGACACCGCAAGCACATGCTGAACGGTAGTGCTTTTGTTACGCGACCAAGACTAGATTTATGCTTTACTTGGCAACTAATTCTGATTGCAAACGTTATTGAGGTGGGGCATGTGTTTTATTTTTTTTTAATTTATTTATTATTTTTTTTGTGGCAGGGCTCCCTTTTATATTGTTTTTGTCGATGCTTTTTAATAAAGAATGGACTCATTATTCGTCTGTCTAGCAGGTTGCAATGCGTGCTGCAGGCGCTGTGTGCGTGCGTGTTGGCCCACCGCAAGCCACGCATGCTCGCCGAGTGCACCGCCGCCCTGGTGTGCACATGTGACCACGCCTCGCTGACGAGGCAACTCTGTTCCCATCGCGGTGAGATTTCGTCCTGATCAGAATGTCAACAAAAGCCCTCAAGTTGCTTTTGTCTGTTTTTCCACTCTTGGTCGCACTCTTCCTGGTTGTCCTCAGTGGTAGCTTTCCGAGTTCAAGAAGAAGCGTCGCCTTCAGTTGGTGTTGGCGCGCCACTGTTTCCTATCGTTGTCGTCTGAGCTGCAATCTCACGAGATTTGCCAACTTTGAAACTTTTTTTTTTTTTTTTTTTGTGTGTTTCTCCGCAGAGCCCTGCGTCATCCTGAGGCTGCTGCAGCACGTGCGAAAAAGACCCGTCAAGAAGGCGTCGCACGCCGATCTCATCCGGCTGGACTTGCAGGTGCTCAGCTCGTCCTGCCGAGAAAATTTGTGGTCGTCTGTGCCGATCCCGTTGGAGGCTGTTCGAACTTTATTAGTTTGTCTCTTGTAGGTGGTTCGATTGTTGAACCGGCTCACTCAGACAGCCGAGAACTGGCAGAACGCCGGCTGCCAGTGCGACATCGAGGTAAGACGCACACAGTCGGCAATGATTTCTGCTTCTACACGACAGCTGTCACACGCTATTGATGAGGATGATGACACTCGTTTGGAAGTGTACAAGCAACATGACTTTTCGGGGTTTTAGCCATCATCGGATTTTTGGCTTTTTTGGCAAGCAAAAATTTGAAGTACGAGTAAGACAGGGTGATTATAGGGAAAAACATTAGCACCATTATTTCAGATTGATATTGAAATCACCATTAATAAACACGATTGATTTTCAAACCTGGTATTTGTTCAACTACCAAAACTCAACTTTAAACATAATTAAGAAGAACAACCAGATATATATTTGCGACATAGTAAAATATTAATGTATTCAAATAATAGCTACAAAAATATAATAATATGCACGCTTTTTATTTATTCTCCTTAATATGCCAGGTGGTTCAGACGTCAGTGATTATTCTCCATCGTCAATGGTTGGACCTCTACGACTCTCCGGAGCAGACGGACAGGTCGCCCGACGTCGGGCCCTCGCGCTCGCCGACGTGGTGGCGCGACCCGCCGGCGTCGCTGCTGCGCGAGTGCGTGCTTCTCCTTCACCGGCTGCTCCACCATCACGCCGGATTCTCGGCCAGCTGCAGGCCGCTTCTGCACATGTACGACCAGGCCATCCCTGCCCTGCGCGACGTCCTGAGGAAGATACCCAACCTGAGCGAGAGCGAAGGTAAGCCCAAAATATGGGCATCCTTGCTTCTTTACAATTTCAATGACTGATTCATTGAATTAAATTAAAAAAAAATATATATATATATATAGATAGATAGATAGCGGCACGGTGGACGACTGGTTAGCACGATGGCCTCACAGTGAGAGACGGCATCGGCCATCCTTTGTGGAGTTTGCATGTTCTCCCCGTACTTGTGTGGGTTTCCTCCGGGTACTCCGGTTTCCTCCCACATTCCACAAACATGCATGGCAGGCCGATTGAACACTCTAAATTGCCCCTAGGTATGAGTGTGAGTGTGGATGGTTGTTCGTCTCTGTGTGCCCTGCGATTGGCTGGCAACCAGTTCAGGGTGTCCCCCGCCTACTGCCCGAAGATAGCTGGGATAGGCTCCAGCACCCCCCGCGACCCGCGTGAGGAGAAGCGGTATAGATGATGGATGGATATATATATATATATATAGATATATATATATATATATATATATAGATATATATATATATATATATAGATATATATATATATATAGATATATATATATATAGATATATATATATATAGATATATATATAGATATATATATATATATAGATATAGATATAGATATAGATATAGATATAGATAGATAATAAATGAACAATTATTAAATTGTTGTATTATTTATTATAATTATATATATGTTTTTCATTGGCAATTTAATTTAAAAAAAAAAGAAGGATGCTCAGATTAGAGCTGCATCACATTTTTTTAAAAATATTTGGGTGACTCTAAAGTGACACTTATTCCTCCACGTCCGTCAGAACTGGCTTTTGATGAAATCTGCCGTCCAGAATGCGACGACACCGATGACATGGACACTGCATCCGGCTCCTGATTGGTTTATGGCCTTGATGGATACTTCATGTGCAATAAAGTCCAAGTTGAGCCAGAACAATTGAGGGACCAGGCTCTAAAACTCATTTGGCAACAAACAGGATCCTTTAAATGTCTTTATTCTCATTTTGTTAAAACTGATGTTTAACCCTTAAATCTGCTGCACTAGATTAAAAAAAGTGTAATTTATCGAGTGAGCCCTTGCCATTGGAGGCAAAAACTGTCTGAAAACATTTACCTAAACGGTTTGCCCAGCTTAGTACTGGAAATAAAGCACAAATTATGATTCCAAAACACTTAATCATTTCAAACTTATTTGCATTACTGTTAAAATTACACACACATATACGCACATGTGGAAAAGGCTCTCTGTAACGTCCACTCACAACCCAGTCTAAACAGAATATATATCTTGCCAAGGTGAAACTGACTCACATTAGAGGCCAACTGTATGGACTCCCGCAACATGTTAGGGTTGCAAGTGTTAGTGCTATTCTATTCTCAACTTATTTCTGTTCACGTCTTGACAGCCATGAGTCAATCTTTGTTTTGAAGACCCCCGACTTCCGCACTGAGAGCCTCAGCAACTATAAAGTATTACAAAGATTTAATGTTCAAACTGATGATGTTTTTTTTTTTATTGTTTGTTTGATTTGTTTTGCTATTATTCTCTGATATTGATGATGGTCTGTTTATTTTTGGTCATTGGTTATACATTTGAAAACAAGTTTTAAAAATAGAAAAACGACTTGTTTTGCTTTTCATTTTGATATCGAAACAACAAAATTGAAATGCAGCTTGATATTTTAATTTGTTGCCTGGGACGAGTAAGGGAAAGTCTAAAAACAGTTTGATTGTGAATTTTTCATTCTAAAACGAAAATAGCATATAGCACAAGATGCTTTGGAAAACAGGTGAGCCATGATTGGTCGTTACTTGACCTCTGAGCACCTGTGTCATCTTCAGTTGACTGAATAGTTCACCAGAATCATCAACTGCTTCCAGGTCAGTTTGTTTCGTGAAAATAAAACATTGTCACATCACATCGGTACATTAAAGTGTACCAATAAGATCAGGACGTTATTCTTATCAATCACTACAACATTTCTGCGGTAAAACAGAAGACAAAAGAAACAAACGATTTTGTGGAACATTTTTATTCACCGTGCAGCTGTTAGGCAGGCCTTAAATAATCAGCGGCTGCTTCCAAGTCAGTTTTTCGGGTATATTAACAACTTTGCATGTTGCAGTCTACTGAGGGACGGGACGAGAAGGGACTGGCTTGGAGAAATGAAGCACGATGACAAGAACCGAGGTAGACTTGTGATTATGTGGAGGAGCTCCCCGGAACGTAAACGTGAACGCACAAAACATTGTGAGACGACCACATGTCAAGAGTCGAGTGGTGGTGGGGGAGAAATCTGGCAAAACGCGTCCACTGAGAGGTTGACATTTTTAATGTTCCTTTGGATGTCACACTAATGTGTTAATGCAACATCAACGAAGCCCTTCCGCAAAAAATTCAGGAATTGACGCCCCACCTAAAATGTTTTACAATTACGTACCCGTGCGCACCACAAAATGGTACCAAAGCACTACTTTCAAGAGAAGAAAAGCTCCTCGGATCAATTCAACATACTGTAGTTTCCTTAGGGCAAGACGCCACAAGGTGGTGCCAAAGCACATTTTCTGCCCAACAGGGCTTTGGCGCCACCTTGTGGCACCTCAGGGTGTTTCACATACACGTTAAGTCTCGTTCCCTCTTTCCCTCCTCCCTTATCGCTATACTTTAATGTCCTGGGATTTTTAGAGCGACCATCCTAATAACTATATGGAATCTTTTATCCAGTGAACTTTTTGGTGAGTAATATGCTCACGACAAACTGTAATAGCGCTGCAAAATGTGTATTTGGTGCGCACATAAATGTTTATCTTGGCATCAAGTTGATTGAAATTTTGTTGCTGAATTGAGTTGAGGCGATTCTTTTGGACAAAAGTAGGGCTTTGCCATTATCGTTTAGCATTTTGTTTCAAGGAACTAAGTTGCCATCTTGTGGCATGTTGGTGTCAAGGAACGCTTTTGAAGTGAGTTGAAGAGTTGACATTTAGACAAAAATAACATTTTGCCGCCATCTTGCGGCATTAATGAACCATGACGACGCAAGTTGTGAAGTTTCATTCAGACAAAAATAATGCTTTGCCACCATTTTATTGTAAAGTGACTGTTGAAGTGAGTTGTGGCAAAAATAGCACTTTGCTGCCATCTTGTTGTAAAGTGACTATGTTGATATAAGTCGAGGAGTTTCATTTCGATCAAAGTAGTGCTTTTCCATCATCTGTACAGGCAATTCTAAACCTTTTTAGAAGGGGGGCATGAATTTTACATCCATTGTGAATATAAGGGCTTCACTGTCCGTACTGTGAGAACACAAATTAGGACTTTGTGTACAGATTTTGGTGCTTCAAAAAGAGCCGATGCTGCTGCGTGGTTGAAGGCACTTGAGGCTCAAGTAATCCAGGACTCTGGAGTAGTGTCAAGTTTGTGATTCTTTCGTTAGCGCTTTTGGACGCACGTGGGCACCACCTGGTCACCACCTTCGTCGTCCTCGTGTCTCAACTCCGGCGCCCGGCCTCCCCTGCGCTGCGAGCTCACATGCGGCGCCATCTGCGACGAGTGACGACCGCTCAACCACGGGTGCATCAGCAGCTCGGACGCCTGCAGGCGTTCAGCGGGCGACTTCCGCAGCATGCATGCGATCAAGCACTTGGCCGGCGGAGACAGCCAGGCGGGGAGGCTGAAGGCCCCGCGCCGGATCTTGGCGAAGAGGGCGGCGGGCCGGGTATCCTGGAAGGGGTAGCGACCCATCAGCATGGTGTACAGGGACACGCCCAGGCTCCACACGTCGGCGGCACGGCCCGAGTACGACGCCTTGCCGCTGGCGAGGAGCTCGGGGCCCACGTAGGCGGGGCAGCCGTGGCGGTCCGAAAGGGAGTCGGACTCGCCGCGCTGGAGGACGATGCAGTCGTTGAGGCCGAGGAGAGCCACGCGGGTCCTGTGGAGAACAACGGGTCACATCAATGGTTTTGTTTCACATTCGTTGGACTCCACGCATTCATCAGACTGTCGAGTAGGTGCTGCTGTTTCAGATAGCAACTCGGTCAACTTTTTCTTTTAACAGCTACACACAAAAAAAAAAAAAAATCACAGAGGCCTTGGTTGAACTCACCTGAATCTGTCGGTGAAGACGAAGCGGCGAAGCTTGACGTCCCTTAGCACCACGCCACTGCGGTGGCAGTGCGCCACGGCCTCGAGCATCTGCGCAAACAGGAGCCCCGCTTCCTCCTCGCCGAGGCGCTTGCTGCCGCGCACGTGCGCATGCATGTCGCCGTGATGGGCGGGTAGGAACAGGTAGGCGCCATCCTGCCGTATCACCGTGTCCAGCAGGCCGCAGATGTTGCCGTGGTGACCCAGCCGGGCATAGGCTGCCAACTTTTCCTGGTAGCTGTGTAGGGGCAAGACCTGTAACCATGGTAACCGGATAGGTTAGGTGGGGGGGTATCCAGCTATTTCCACTAGACTGTATACAAATTTGGATATAGAGAGTCAAGAAAAAGTGAATGCAGGCGGAGGTTACCTGACACGTGAACTGTTGCTGTGTGGCGGCGTGCACCGCTCTATACGTGTCCTCGCCCTCGCAGCGCTCAAACAGGAAGTAAGGCCCAACCCTGACTTTTGATTGGCTCTGGTTGGACTTAGGGGCGGGACTTTTGGCCGGACTGAGGTGATGTGCTGGGCTGGTGTCGGGAGGAGGAGGCGGAGACAACGGGAGGTCCGGACAAACTCTTTTGCATTTGGGCGACACATCCTGCGGCTCGTCCAGTAATCGCTTCAAACAGCGCTCGGCCACACCCACATTCATCTGTGATCGGAGGAGAAAAATGAGCGGCGACATCACAGAATCTGCAATAACAACTGAACATCGCATTGATAACAGGTAACCGAAACCCGCCACACCACAAGATGGTGGCAAAGCACAAATTTTCAGCTCATCCAAGTTATGCGTGTTTATGAGCAGAACTTTGTTGATCTGAGTTGAGACACATTTGCTTCATTTAGAAATATGTAGTTTTGCCGCCATCTTGTGGCACATCTAAGCAATTACTATTTTTTTTTGTAGCTTGGACGTCAATAGCGGGAGTTCACTGTATGTGAATTTGAATTGCAAAGTGCAGATAAACGGGATTATTTTAGGTTTACATTCATCTGAGAGACTGCAGCTGTTTTGGTTAGCAACAACAATGCTCAAATGAGCTTCACGCCTTCAACGGCCACATGCAAACATCTTTGAACAGATTTAATTACACTTTGTGCCTGAATTTCGGACGTCTTAAAGTATTTGGCATAACACGTTGAGTCATGATTAACATCTAAATTTCTCTACTCAACAGCGCCCTCTGTTGTTCCCTCTCAACCCATAAATATTGGTACGAAAAAAAAAATGGGAGTGCATCAACTCCAACTGTGCCCTTCATGTGTTAACACGTCTATAGGCTCCATGATGCAACTTCCTGTAAGCTGACAGACGCTTTCAGATCGTTGCATCAGAGCACAACGCTTTATAGTTTTAACCGTTTTAAATAGCGGGACCACACGCAACTCACACACACACACACACACACACACACACAAACCAACAAGCGCGCTCATATTGCCTGAAAACTACTCTGATTTATTGTTTTGCATCTTTTTAAAGAAACACTTTTGACCAACGCGGCTCTGGTGAAACAAGCTGAGTCACCATGGTAACACCATCTTGTGACACACACACACACACACACACACACACACGCGCACACCCCAGGGAGGTTAGGTTGTTGGACTTGCAGTTTCACAATGACACACTAAGTGTCATGTGACTGACACTTTACAAACTTGGATACGCGTCAGAGGAAAACTTTTCACTGTGGATTAAAACTTGAACGAGTTGATCAAGAGGCAAAATCCGAGCGCTCGTAAACATGTTTCAATAAAAGTACGTTTGTAGGACTGATTATGAGCGCGCATCGGCCGAAAACTTTTTAGTCAGTGAGTGGAACATTTTCAAAGTTTGAGTTTGTGCCAGTCAAAAACTTGGCTCGGTTGGTTAAAATATTTTAGTTTGGATCAGGGCAGAACAATTTTTGGAATTATTACTTTTTTTAAGGTTTATGCTAAATTAAGGCAAATTCAGCATTTTTTTTCAGTGTTTCCGACTTCACTAAATTCGACCAAACAAGTTTGGTGTAAACATAAGTCAGTAAAACATGAATCAGATTACAACAAATCATCGTCTTTATAACTTCAATTTTTCATGTTTCACGAAACAATGACGTGTAAAGTAAACATGTAGATGCCACTTGTTAGGCACTCAACTTTATCTTGTGAACTGACACACTGACGGAAGCAATTCTTTTCCCCAAATTGCAGCCTTTATGCTTTAATCTTTTCAAGTTGAATTTGTCAAAAACAATTCAGAATGGATTAAAAGTATGTGCTAATCCAAAACACTTTGTTCTGATTTCTTATGGCTTTGTACGAATCCAAAACTTTCTAGGCTTCATTTGTCAAAAAAAAATGCTTAGGACAGATTAAGATGATGTCATGATTGAAAACTTCCAAAGGGTCATTAGAACAGTGTGTCATTGGCAAAGTTTCCATGGATGCTTCAAATAATGTGAGGTTAACATTTTTTAGTGTTAATTACAAGTATGTGTCACTTGAAAAACCTGTTAGTGTCGATTCATTATATATTTTGATATTGAATTGTTTCACTCGCATTCAAGTATTTGATGAACAGCACCTTCGCGTCTACACACCTGAAGAAGAAAATTCTTCCACTTGACCGAGAATTAATTTGCCCATTTTTAGCAATACATTGGGAAAAAGAAAAACCTGCACAAGTTTCTGAAATAGATTTTAAATCTCCCATATACATTCCTTGTATTTTCTGGTGTGTTTCATTGTATATTTGTGGGCCATGCGTTACATTGGGAAAAAAAAGACACATCCAACTCGAAATCAAGGAAACACGCACAAAAACATTCATTTAAAGTTACTTAAAAACACTTACATGAAACCTGGAGACTATTTAGACGTTAAATTGTACCAACAATGTTGGAGTGTGCAAAGAAAACATGCAAACTCGAACCTCAAACTGTGAGGCAGATACAAAATCCACTACCGCACCTTGCTGCCTTTTGTTTATTTGAGATGAATTTTCATTTTCATTTTCACTTAGCGCTACTGAAAAAGGGAAGCAAAAATAGATTTGACACTTAACTGAATTATTTTGATACCACATTTTTGTTGATATTTTACAACTATTGGTCCACGAACCACTTTGTGGACGTCGTCAATAAAAAAAATGGAAGCGAATTTGTGCCGTTGCTTTCGATGATTTTAAAGCGCTTTAAAAAGAAAAGAAAAGGCTTACCTTGCACTCGAGGGCGCCTCGGGCGGGATCCGGCGGAGCTGGACAACGACAAGTCCCGTTAAGGACGAGTCGTCGCGGCCATTGCAGCAATTGGCAATCGCGTCCCGGGGCAGGCAGCGGACCGTGCGGACAGGCAGCCCGCGGGGGGGGGGACGGGGCTCGCCTGTTTCTCGATTACGCAAAAGAAAACGAAGACAAAAGAAAACGGTTTTACATCCGGATGGGGTGACGTCAACACAGATGACTTTTACTTTTACTCAGTTTGCTGTTTAGGCCAAATCGACGAGTCCAGTAGAACTTTTTCGGCGGACTGCGCGGCTCGAGAAGCGAAAGAGTAAACGGGCACCGAGCGAGTGAGTTCGCCTTTGTTTAGTTCCTCTTCTCGCGCGCTGACGTCACGGACTGGGGGCGTGCTTTCGATGTTGCAATCCGGAGTGGATCCGTCGTCAGACAGCGGACACGTCACGCACGCATTTCGCATAACGCGATCATATTCGCAAACAAAACGAATTACATCAGCTTCCAAACTGACCTTTGACACACTTCAACCTTAAAAGGCTCACTTAGAAACCCATAAAATGACTGCAATACAAATTTGAATGGTCATTTGCATGCAAACAAGTTACCTGAATTAAAACATCTATATATATGTTTTTTAAGGAGCGTTTTAAGTAAAGTGAATCCAAAATATAATTTAATGACTATTACTGCACATAATTGCAGGGCAGAATGAAATATTATTTAAACTATTTTTATTCAATTTGTGTGTTTTTTTTTTTACTGTCAAAACATTTCTGACATAACTATTGCAATCCATGAACGACCACGCCTGTCTGAGCCCCACAGCCAGTAAATTTCCGATTTAGTCATGTTAAATATTATTTTTTTTTTTTAAATCACTCACTCATTGACAAACTTTTGCAACCCTAAATGTGCCAAGAAGGCGTACTCGTTTGGGTTTGGTGTGGTGTGGAGGGACACACCTCCCAGGTCAACACATGTGCTTTTTTTTTTGGACACAAAAAATGCTCAAAAGTGGACAATTTTCTACGAGGAGAAGAAAAGGATGATTGGTGAAAGAGGACGGGCAGTGCAGAAGTTTACGCAAGAAGCAAACAAGCAATCTTCTGCTGTCCCGGAAATTTGGTCACCAGGGTTTTAGGCTTCCTTCCGTCGACCTCGCCACTCGTGCGTGTGTGTGTGTGTGTTTTGCGCGCGTGTGTGTGATCTCCTTGGTCTTCATTGACCAGACTCAAGTTTAACTTGCCTGGTTCCAGACACTTGCACACACAGAACCTATTCCTTCGATGTAACTCTCTTGAAGGCCTTTTCATATTAAATTGCAAAAAAACATGCTGATTTTTTTCTACTTTTTTAGTCATGCATAGCAGTAGACGCACAAAAATAATTCTCCAGAATCCATGCCCAAAAGCACCAGGAAGGCTGCCATTTTGCTTTGAAGTGGCCCTTTTAGGATCATTTTTGGCCATTTCCAAGGTTCCTTCAAAACGAGCCTTCTGGGTTTTTGAAAACGAATGAACATTTTCTGTCTATTTTTATTTCTATTTTTTTCATAATCCCTTTAGAAGTCCTGAGAGTAGGACAAAGTTTGGCTGGCCTTCTTCACGCACACACACACGCTCACACGCACACACGCGCACACACAGCAGGTTATCTTCACGTGGTTGGCCTGTTTTTATGCCTCATGATGAAATATTGAAGAAACAGAGGAGCAGTTTGCGCTGTGTGTGTGCGCGTGTTACACTTGACTCTTTTTCATAAGCTACGTGATGAAATCAGAGGCCAAGTGTCTGACTTAACTATGGCCTGAGCGACACGCGCGCACACGCACACTCTCATTCTCTGGATTAGGGCGCCACCTGCGCTGCTTTGATCCCCACCTGATGCCACTTCCTGTGATTTGAATCTACTTCCTGCGGTGCGCTCTCTAGTCTGTGTAGCTCCGGGGCATCCCGCCCTGGCGCACCCCCAGCGGGACCTTGGAGAGAGGCCTGGGGCTGCGCACGAGATAAAACATCCCTCACAGCAAATTGTTCTTGTAAGTAAATGCGTGCGCCTCCAAAACGTTCAAACAAGAGCGTCTTTCGTTGGGCGTCCCATCAGGCTAAAATTAGATAAATATTATGCATCTCGGAGTATTTTCAACTTGGTGACATAGGCCAAAGTGTGGAACTACGGTGTATATTTTTGACTGGCAAAGTACTTGTCGGCTAAATGCTAGATGTAGCATGTTGTTCAAAAATAAAAATGTTAGCATTTAGCCTACCAGTCCGTTCAAACATATTTGCAAATACGTTTGAACAAACTTACGAAATGTTAACTCCACAGCGGCGGTTCCGTGCGTCCATATCAAATAGACTAACAGAAAAAAAAATGCCAGGCATAATATTACACACGCAACAAATCGTTTTTTTTAGAAATTTAAAAATGAGAGTGGTTCAAATCGCATTGCAGTTGGAGCGTTTTGTCTTCATAATTGGTGTGAATTGGATTGTAATTGAACTAAATCGTTTCCTCATTACAACAAATTGGTTCACGCCACATCAAAGTGTTGATGGAGAGGCAACTTCTGACCGAATTGGGAAATCATCAAATCATTTGCATATCACAAAGCGGCGTCTACTCAATCCGTGCGTGCGTGTCCGAGGCCAGCTGACCGAGCCGGCCGTGACGACGGCGAGGAGACAAAGCGAGCCAAGGCTGGATGGGTCCTTAATGAGTCTTTAGTGGCAGCGGACGTAATGAACGCGGGTTAAAAATAATTTTTTAAAAAAAGCTAAGGAAGGACTGATGCAACGTACCTGGGGAGACGCGTCAAGACTGACGCTGGCTTGCTCACTTGCTCGTCGTGTCTTTTCAATAAAGCCCAAAGTGGCAACATTGCGAGACTCCGCTGATGGAGCATCGGGCTGACGTTATTGCACATGATTGCAAATGTTGTTTATTTGCAACGGAGACGAGGCGACGTCCGTCAATGTTGCCCATTTCGAGTGTTCTTCACATTTCAATGTGACACGAGAGTGAATTTGGACACCCACTCTCAGAAAAATAATATAAATAAATATTAATAATACCACTCCCTGGCGATCCCAAACCAAAATTTTACAGACTCTCCATCCCCCCTTTTTTACTTCCAGTCAATTTTGCTTTGTTTTAATTTCTTTGTATCAAATATTCATGACATGGACCGCACCACATTCGCCATCCTAATTGCATCAAATGACGGAATTGATCAAGAAACATCACGGGACTTTATTAATAAATCCGCGGCGAAGGATTGTTTTCCCCTCACAATTTGACACCACGGCGACTGTATCTATGCAACATTTCAACTCGACGCTGAGGGGAACCACAAAAAAAAAAAGAGTTTCAACATCGACGTGAGTTCAAATCAAATAAACTAGAACGGCGTCATATATCGTTTCCACTCCTTTCGACTTTGTTGACACAGTTGTTGCGCCAATCTGCTCCTGCGGGAACCCCTAAAAATCTCAATGTCTTTCTCTTCTGCTTTTTAAATGTCTCAATGATGACAGTGGTGTTGAGAGACGTTGCTTGAGGGTCAAAGGTTGCGCACGCGCGCGCACACACACACGCACACACTCTCGCCATGTCACAGAGGATGGAGTTGACATGCCAACGGTTACTGCTGGTTTCATCACAGAGACAATCCCAGACAGCCCACTGTGTGTGGGTGTGTGTGCGTGGGGGTGCGCGCGTGTGTGTGTGTGTGTGTGTGTTAATACCCACAAACAGAGGTCATCATGGATGATGCAAAAGTGATATAAGAAGATATTCTTCCAGTGTATCTGCGTTCCTGCTGCAGTTGAGTCCGGTGAGCACGAAAAGGACCAACCGGCTTGCAGGCTTTTGCGATGAGAAAATATTTAACAGGATTAACATGGATGATTTTTTTTTTGTTTGTTTTCGGGGTGTTGATGTTTTGCAAGCAGATGAACACTGCTGGGCACTTGACCCTTTTTTGCCGGTCAGTCCCCCTCCCTCCGGCCGCAATCTGCGTACCGTTCCGGCCTCAACTCACCGGCCTTATTCATAAAAATTGTTGAACATGAACATTTGGAAACTCATTTTAGCATTATGGGATGTTGTTTTTAGAATTTTGAGCACAAGAAATCGGAATACTGCTGTAACGTAAGAAAATGTTCAAAAGGTGGAAATGCTCCAAAGATGATGCTTCTTCTTCTTCTTCTTCTTCTTCTTCACAGCATTTCACTTTTCAAGACTTTTACAATTTTGAGGGGAAAAATGAATTCATTCCACTTTGGAATAAAGTTATAACAACATGTGGAAAAAGTGAAGTGTTGTGAACACTTTCTGGATGCACTGCAAGTATTCCAAGTGCGTGACTTTTTAAAGACTTTTACAGTTTTGAAGTCAAAATGGATTTCTTCCACTGACTGCTTTCCAGATACAACGCAAAATATGTAGAAATATTGCATAGTGACATATTGCTAGAGGGGTTGTTGCCATGGAAACGTACAAGGTTGAGGATGGAGTTGAAAACACAGCAAAAAAAAGTTTCAACTTTCCAAATTTTCATCAACACAGAAGCATGAAATAGTAATACATACAATTAATAAATTGTGTGTGCGCGTAGTTACTTCTGTGTGTGAGCGTGTGTAAGTATTTCCATGCTTTGATTGCTCTCCTGGTATATGCCCATCAAATGCAACTTGGGGCAATATCCTTCACACACACACACACACGCACAAGCGCACACACATTTCATCTCCCACTGAAACAAACAAAACAAAATAAAACACACACACGCACACGCACACCCCGGCTCCTTCCATCACCATCAGGCTGCTTTCTGTCGTAACGATGTGCAATCAACACGCAACGCTGACCAACACACACATGCAAACACACACAAAGCTGGTTGAAGGATGAAGTCAGCCTGTGATTGCAGAAGAGTTACAGTATTGACTCATTCAATTTATGTGAGTGTGTGTGTGTGTCTCGGGGTGTGCACGCGCGTGTGTCTCAGCATTACTTCATGCACAGTGCCATAATAGTTACTCACATGGCCACCATATTATTATTGGATGCAATTTGTCATATGAAAAAATAACCCAAAATACATGATGCTATTTTCTTTTCCCAACCAGATTATTAATCATTACTTCCACACAGCAATGCATGCACATAAAGGAAGTACTTAAGTTTTTTTTCTTGCATGAATAACAGTGAAGCAACGTGAAGACTTTTTTTTTGCTGGGGAAAAAAAAAACAATTCAATCCAAAATGTGGATGCAAATGAAAATGACTTGAGGAAAACTGTGGGGAAATCGCTAAGTGACTATCCGGAGCTTCAATCAGGTAAAAGTTGCTCTTAAATGTGGTCATGAAAGCGAAGGCCCAAAAGGTCAAGGTGATGCTCATGCAGCCATTGGACAGCTGGACATGTCAATCATCAAAGCAAGAGCACTGATGCATGTTGTTCAAAAATAGTTATTGTGATTTTCTAGACGTTGGACGTATTTTATGGAAAAAGGAAAACAAAATGAAAACACACCAAAAAATACACTACACATTTATATTTGCCTTGATTCATTTATTTATTCAGAAATTTAAATCAGTTTATGAAATTAATGATTGCAGGTTATTTAACACTTCTTATTAGATTAAATAATTGGTTCATCTCATCGGCAAATCTCTTGTAAAATTGTATATTATTTTATTTTTTATTATTTTATTAAACAAGTGTTTTATTTATAAGCAATTTCATACTTGCAATATATTTGTTTCATTTATTTTTTGATATATGTTGGAATTTAAAACAATAAATGTGCCAAAGGTTTACCAAAGTGTTCGAATTAGTTATCTGACTCCAATTAAATTAACCAAACACGACCTACATTCATCCAACAATTGTTTTGAGAGAGAAATGACCAGAAAGCCGGCGATTTCACACGGGAGTGGATTTGGCTGCCACGATGGCCGAGTGGTCTAAGGTGCCGAGTTCAGGACCCATTCTCCCCAGGAGGACTGGGTTCGAATCTCGAATTTCCCCATTGTGGGACTAATAAAGGGAATATTATTATTATTATAATCATTATTTATTCCTAACAGGAGATCTAATACAAATCTGGGGCTCGGGTCCCTACCATTACAGCTCTGCGCGTTCCTGTACCCAACAGAGGACGACGCCCCTCCCGAGTTGCCCAGGATCATTTATACATTTCAGACAAATCAAAGATATCCTACTATTCTACTAGTGGCTATGTGTCATCTGCAGTTAACTTTAGCCTTCTCTTAGTGGACGTCTTCTGCCCGCAGGATGACGTGTCGGCTCGTCCAATCTCACACAGCAGCGCCTTGATGTCGGGGAGGCCCTGCGTCAGTACCCCCGTTATCAGAAGTGCGGCTCGTCCTGTACAAAAAATATCTGCCACCTACGCATTACACACAGCCTGCCCTGACCTTCCACTGCACATCGAATCAAAGCACAATCAGCAAATATCTTTATTGCATTAAACTGAATCCATGTAACTTGTGGTCAATCGTATAAAATCCTTTATAGTCAAATGTATAAAATCCTTTATATAGTTAATTTTTTTTTGTCAAATAATTTGAATAATATACAAATGAGAATCTATATTTAACCAATTAAGTGTGTATTTGAAATTTTATATGGTTAATTACTTCGAAGTAAATCTAGTAGAGATAAAACCGTCAAAAATCAGGAAGACGTATTATTTTAGCCAAATAAATGCTTTTCGAGTTTATATACACATTTAGAAAAAATGACTTTACTTGTTTATCATTTTTCCACCAAAGTTTGCCCATCAATAACAAATATTAGTAGAGAAACCTGTCTAATACACACCAGGCGTACCGGCGGTGCTGTACGAATTATTATTTGTTCAAAACCTCGTCATTGCTGTTATGTTGACTTTTCTGTAAAGCAACACTCTGCACGACCAGCAGAGGACGCCAAATTTGTAGCTTTACTTTTGGTCACTTCTCGTCAACATTCACCATCATGCAGTTTTTGTGTGATTGACGTGAGGTTTTGAACAATAAACACAGCTCACAGTTTAGAATTAACGAGGAGCCCTGAAGACAACGTGGCACACTTCCTGGTTCTTCACCAATCTCCAGCAGTCTGTCTTTCACCACGCATACGTTGCCTTCAGGTATTTCAGGAATGTATGTAAATTTAAGAAGAATAGAAAGAAGAAGAATTTGATTGTTTCTGCTGTGAGTCACGCGCTGACTGACTGCTGGGTGTTTGTTTTTTTTAGTTCATGACAGCATTCATCCGTATTACGCAGCAGGAACGGTCGCAATTGAAGCAGCTTGATGTGATTTCTATTTTCACGGCATATTTTTGAAAATAATTTGATGCCAAGTCAACTTTAACAATGGACACGAAATACTTTAAAACAAGGGTTAGGGGTTCAAGTCGCCTTCCAGGGCTGTTAGAATTTCAAAGTATGGTTTCAAGGAAAATTTAGAGTTTCAAACCTGGATTAAAATGTCAAACTAAGTCAGAGTTGAGGTTTCAAAGCTCTGGTTAGAGTTTCAAGACAGGGTAAAGCGTTCAAAGTAGGGTCATGTAGTGGTTTGCGTTTAAAATCAGGGTTTGGGTTTCATGCATGGGTTGGAGTTTTGAAGTTAAGGTCTCATGCCAGGGTTCATTTTTAAATCTCATTTTCCGGTTTCAATTTTGGCTTTTAAATCACTGTCACAAATTCGTTTTCAAATAAGGGTTAGGCCTTTCAATCTAAGGTTTCAATTTGCAGTCCAGGTTTCACATTTGGCTTTCATTTCAGTGTTTTTATTTAATTTCCTATGAGCACAACAAATGCTCCCATCCTGTCATTGTGATTCGTTGGCCGCTTTAGGACAACGTGAGGCTTCAGCAAGCTTGCTCACTAAGACTGAATGCCGAATGCTGACAACACGTCCTGCAATCCCAAATGCCTCAGCGACGGGCAGGCATGCTTCGCATTGTTCACATTGTGACGGACGCGAGGCTCAAATAAGAAGAATTTCAAGTGGAAGCCATCATGTGACGGCAACATTTAAAGGTCAAGAAGCTGGTTTTTCTCATTGTCATTGACAGCCACGTGAAATGCTTTTTATGGATCACAATTGTATAGCTTGGAAAACGTCTGATGTTCACATGCAAGATGTGCCATACTTGCTATGGAGCTCTTGTCATGTTTCAAAGTCGACTTTTCAGCCTAACTTGGGGCTTCAAAACCAATTAAATTTTTGAAAATTGCAGAGCCCATAAGGTGACATGAAGCGGAAAAGAAACAGCAACTTTGTGCTCCATCGCAAAAAAATTTACATTCCCTTTCAAAAATTGCGAGATAACGCAAAGTTGTTTATTTTTGCGAGGGAGGCAACGCAAAGTGCGATTATGTACTTGCGCGTCAGTTTGGCCTCTGATGCGCGGCACTTTGAGAGACGGCAATAATCACGAGGGAGCTTCTTGCGGTCAAAAAATGTCTCCTTTTGTTTAGCACTCGCTTCAGAAGTCTTTCATTTGTTTAGAACGTGTGCTCATGAGCAAGAATGGATCTTATGTCTTTGTATTTCAATTCGAGTTCAAAGTCAAATTCAATTCAACTCGCCCACGGGTGAACATGCTCCATCTTTGTTGCTTTCGTTTACCCGGCAGATGACCTAGAGCAGGCGTGGGCAAACTACGGCCCGGGGGCCACATGCGGCCCGTTAAAAGTTCTAATCCGGCCTGCCAAAAAAATGAAATGAATAAACCTTGTAAACGTTTTATTTTCGAAATACTCGGGTGTGTCAAACACAGATATTTTGTTGTCATGCTTTTGTTCATTTTCATTTCAAATGTAATCTATTTTTTTTCCTCAGATCCGGTGAGGTTACCAAAACATTCCATCCATCTGCTCCTGGTCCAGCCCCTCTGTCAAATTTTAGAACCCATTGTGGCCCACCAATCAAAAAGTTTGCCCACCCTTGACCTAGAGGTATGTAAACGTGCATTAAAAAAATATATACTTATGTCCCAATCCTTCTGACGGAAAGGTTTTTTTTTGTTTTTTCCTTTCATGTCACCTTAGTGGCTCCGTAGAAATTGGGATTGTAAGTGTGGCTGTTTCTGCCTGGGAAACATTTAAAATGACAGAAAAACTGTGAAATTTGATCTGCAACTGTGCCCCCCCCCTTCCCCTCCGAGTGTCTCTACCATTATTGATTCAATTTTATGAAAATGGGCCTTGCACACAATACAGTCGTGAAATGTGTCATTGACATTCTCAACAATGACGCTCACTGGGAAGCATTTACGTAACAAACATTTTCCTTAAATGTCAAACATGTGCTTCTCTTCATCTTTTTCTCTTTTTTCTTTTTTCTCCCCGAGGCGATGCCTTCAATTTCCACATAACCGCCTGCAGCGCTCTGCTCATTAAGCTGCTAATCGGCTTCCTTGTGGCCTACCGCCGTACAATAGCGACGACACGCCGGCATCACGTATATCAAAAGCATATTGACACATTGTTCGACGAAGACGCACGCGCACGGAGTTGGAAATGAAAACGCAATTTGATGTTAATGTGTTGATTGGAGTTGACTTTGCGGCGTTTGCGCGTGAGACATTTGAGGTCATCTTGCCGTCAGGTCAGCTGATCCCAGCAGCATGTGCAGTGCGTTAGCGCGTTAGCGCGTTAGCAGTCATGAGACGGTCGCAATCCCGTCCCAGATGCTTCTCGTTAGCCTGCCGTTGGCACGTGGTGCCAACGCAGCTGATCCTCACGCCGCAAGATTAGGAAGGGAAGGCTGACGTGCCAACGGGTTTTTGGGGGGGCTTCCGAAATTGCCGCAAATCTGCAAACTCCACCGCCAAGCGGGGCTTCGCCAGCTAAACCTCAAGTGGATCTGCTCGCCACTAAGGCAACGCGCCGCCTAGCGTTATAGCATTAAGCCATAAGTATGTGGATCGGAGGGATTTGGCTTTTAAATGATCATATCGAACCAGGGTTAGGGTTTCATTTTTAGGTTTCACATTTTCAAGTTAGGGCTACAAGTTAGGGTTGAGAAGTAAGGTTTCAAAATGAATTTCACATGAGAGGTTTCAAATTAGGGTTTTAAATCTGGGAAGGCTTCAAGACAGGGTTACAATTAGGGTTTTGAATTTGGGTTAGGGTTTCAAGTTATAGATTTCAAAAAAAAAAAAAAAGGTTAGTGTTTCAAGATAAGGGTCAGATTCACTTTTAAAAAGTTTCAAAACGCGTTTATGTTTTCCTGTTAAGATTTGAGGTCTGTGTTATGTTTTCAAATTAGGATTTTGAGCCTGGTTTAGGACTTCATTTTAAGGTGCAAATGCGTTTTTGAAGTTGGCATTTCAAGTTTCAAGTTACTCGGAGGGCCTCAAGGTAGGCCAGCAGTTTCAAAGGAAAGTTTTCAAGCCAAAGTTTGGGCTTCGATTTGACGTTTGTAATTCAGGTTTGAATGAGTCTCTGACTTTCCTGTTTTGGTCGATTGGCAAGCGACCATTCCAAACTCCAAACTGCGTGCAATCGACGCGAGCTCACACGCTACCCCGAAAAGCAAATTTCCTCTTGTCACGATTATTTTTCTACTTCCACTAACAAATTAGATGGGAAAAAAATCTGATTTCCCAGAACCGCTATACTGTATTGATATGCGCATATCATTATACATATTGATTTGCTGATTGATAAGCACTATCAAGATTCTTATCATTCTTTCTGTGTCTCTATGAGTAAATTGATTAAGTCTGTAGTAAAAGCCCAACACACTCCCACACTCTCATTTAGATTGGGACACACACTCATACGCACACACGCACACACAGAGGCTTCATTCATTGGTTGCCGCTGATGAATGGACAGAATGTTGGCCAATCAGACTCATGTGACTCGTTTATATGGAGGCTGATGGGAACCGGCCTCTCACACGCTCACACACATTCAGACACAAGCAAGACTCAAGACTCAAGACTCACCCGTCATGCACAGCAAAGAACAGATCAGGTATGAGAAAACTGGTCTTTTTTGAGGGGGGGTTATTTTTATAATTATTATTTTCACCATCGTGTGCAATGTAAAGTCTTTCTGTTCTTGACTCATTCACTGCCATTGACGGATATATAAGCCAAAGGCCGGCAGTGAATGAGTTTTAAACAACAAGCCAGGATTTGGGTTTCAAAGTAGAGTATCAAACCGGGCTTAGGGTTTCCATGTTAAGATTTTAAAACTAGGTCAGATTTTCAAATAAAATTTCAACTGACAGTTTTAAGTCAGTTTTCAAACTACGTGTTTGTGTTTTAAATTAGGGCTTCAAGCTTGGGTTGATAGTTTTTTTTCTGTTTCAAGACACGATTTCGAGTTCAAACGAGGGTTTGAGCTTTAAATTTAGGGTTTCAAGTCAGGGTTAGCATTTCAAACTGCGGTTGGCGTTTCAAACAAGAGTTCAACTTTGAGGACAAAGTTAGGATTTCAAGGCATGTTTTGGTTTTCAAGCCTGATTTTAGATTCTACGCTTCCCTTTCGGATGGAATGTTAAGAGAAAGCCTTCCCATTGATCCTCTCTTGCTGGATTAAATGAAATCTAGTGAGGTGTGGATGACTCCAAAAATAGTTCAATAAAAACCACTGGTCCACATGGCAAAGAAAGGACGGGGGGACCGGTGGAACCACACGCCAAGGCACATGATGAGAACCATCCAAACAAGAATCGAATAGTAAACGTAACTGTAGAGGGTTTCACGATAGGTTGGGGTTTCCAACAAAGATTAGGGTTTCAAATCATACTTTGGTTTTGAAATCAGTTTTTTAACACGAGGTGAGCGTCTCAAATTAAGATTTCCAAGCAGTTTTGAATTAGGGTTAGCGTTTCCAATTTGGGTTTCCAGACAGATTAGAGGTTCAAATTGCGTTCTCTAGCCAAGGTTGGGTTTTCAACTATAGAGTTTCAAGACAGCGTTAAAGTTTCCAACCGGGCTCTGCATTTCAAACAAAGGGTTAAAATGTCCAATTAAGACAGGGCCAGGATTTGAAATTTGGGTTTCAGGACAGCAAGTCTTTTGAGTATCATGATCAAGGGATTTCCAGACATGATTAATCGAACCCTCCCTCCACGTCGGTCAGCCACGATGAATACCAGAAGTCGGCTGACTGGCTGAAGTCTCAGACCAAACATCGCCCCCAAGTGGCCATCATCTGCGGTTCGGGCTTGGGCGTGCTGGCCGACGCGCTCAAGTGCCAAGATTCCTTCCCTTATGCCGACATTCCGGGTTTCCCGCAGAGCACGGGTAAGCACTGATCAAAGATGTGGGTGTCATTTTGAGTTGCTTTGTTTTGACGATGTCGCCCTTGATACCTCGCAGTTCAAGGTCACGCCGGCCGGCTGGTTTTCGGGGAGCTGAAGGGGAAAACATGCGTGTGCATGCAGGGTCGATTTCACATGTATGAAGGACACTCACTCTGCAAGGTAGTACGACGCACTCGTCGCATTCATGAAGCATCTTGATGTTTTGCCGAGAATTGGGGCCTCTTTTACTGCCTTGCCGGCCCCCCCCCCTCCCCTTCCGAAACAAGGAAGCGGTTGCTGTTTTCCATTCCAGGATTACGTTTCAAATAAAAGTTACGGTTTCAAACTAGGTTTAATGTTTCAAAGTACTGCTTCAAATCAGTATTCGGGAGGCGTTGGGGATTCAAATTCGGCTTTAAAGACAAAACAGGAGTTAGGATTTCAAATATTGACTTCAAGACAGGCTTACTGTTTCAAAGTACACTTTCAAGATAGGATTAGGCATTTAAATGAGGTGATTGGGATTTTGGGTTAGGCTTCCAATAAACGCAATAAACATGTTTGGATGCGAAACCGCTAATGCTAACGTGTCACCTGAGTCGATTACACTCTTGTGTGTGGAGGTTTTTTTTTTTTTGTGGGTCACATGCCACATTTCTGCAGCAAGATCAATGCCGCTATTGTTGTCTCCCTGTACATAACAGATTGGCTTCCAAATTGTTCTAATTTCAAAACTATTTGGCCTACAGGGAATTATTTCAAAACATGTTATGTTTCAAAGAAATCATAATCACCTAACGTAGCATATTTACATCATTTTTAATGGTCTGTACACTTTTACGGGTCCATATTTAGATGTCTGAGCACCTCAAATGGACCATATTTACTAGTCCACACATCTCTGATGTACCCTGGTTACACTTCAACATACCTTATTTACCATATTTACGTCATACTTCTACCGCATTTAATAACGTAACGTAAAGGTGGCACATGCATACATTTGATATTCCCTTGAAATCACATTTATTGTTTTGTACGCAACTATTGCACCAAAATGTTAAATGGTCTGAAATGATCTTCCCACCTGAGATGTACAATTCTGACAGTAAATCCGATTCAAATATTTCCAATGCATCATATTTGTGTCTTTCAGACCACGTTTCCGGTGCGAGTTTTTAAGTTGCTGGGCGTGGAGACTTTGATCGTGACCAACGCTGCCGGCTCATTGGCTGACGGCCTGCGACCCGGTGACATCATGATCATCAAGGACCACGTCAACTTCCCCGGCTTGGTGGGTCTGAACCCACTAAACGGACCCAACGACGACAAGTGAGGCCGACGTGGACCGGCTCGGACAATCTCGGTCCTGGGTGTTTTCTTGCTGACGTTTTTGCACTTTTTGCAGGTTCGGGCCGCGTTTCCCGGCCATGTCGGGGTGCTACGACAAAGGTTTGCGCTCCCTGGCCATGGAGATTGCGAAGCAGATGGGCGTGGCCGACCTCACGCAGGAGGGGGTGTACGCCATGGTGGGGGGGCCCACTTTTGAATCCATCGCTGAGGCCAGACTGCTGCATCGACTGGGCGTGGATGCAGTCGGTATGACGCGCATTTGTACTTTCCATTTTTAATTGTCTGTGTGCCTTTTAATGCACTACATTTGAATCATGATCAAACGTCAGGTGTACAGATATTTGCATTTTTAACGCCAATAGTTACATCCGATTTAATGGTGCGTTCACCTCACCAATTATGCAAGGTGTCATCTGTTTCCAGGCATGAGTACTGCCCCTGAGGTTGTCATAGCAACCCACTGCGGCCTGAGGGTCTTTGGCCTATCTCTCATCACCAACAAGGTCAACACACATATGCACACACAAAATAGGTCTTTAAGTTGCATCCCTTTATTCTATTTTATGTCCGTACAGTACGTGGATGAGGCTGAAGCACTTTAAGATTCTAATCTAAGAAATGAGATGTGTGTTACAAATAAAATGCATTTTTCTTGTTATTATCCATCCATCCACTTTCTGCACCGCTTATATCTCTGTGTTTGCGATAGGTGGTGAAGAGCTACGAGGATCCGGAGAGCGTGGACCACCAGGGTGTTCTGGAGGTGGGCCGGCAGCGCTCACACACACTGCAGCAGCTTGTGACCGAATTGGTTGCCAGAATGGACATGAACAACAACATAAGCAGCAGCAGGAATAATACTCTTTGAGAGAAGATACCATTTTCTTTTTTTTGTACAGATGTGACAGGTTACTGCTAGCTTATTTTTATAATCAACTTCTATGTTCTTCAAACAAAAATATTTATAGAATGTTATGTGGTGCTATATAATTTGTTAGAGTTAAGTAAAAGTGTATCATTATCCAGCCATCCATTTTGTATTATTGTGATAAACTTAAATATGAGGGTCTTTTTTGAAAGAGTCCTTCCCATTCTGATATGCTTCATAATCAAATTAAATCATTTCCAAACAACCTGTCGCTTGTGTCTGCATTACAATGAGTGTGTGTATTGTGGGTCCTACATAGCGCACGTTTTCACACAGTTTAGACAAGGAAAAGGCCTTTAGGACGCTATGAAAAATTAAATATATTTTTATTTGAGTATTTTTATTAGACAGGTGTCACAAATTAATAACAATAATAATGCGTCAGATTTATAGTGCCAAACTAATTTTATATACAGTGCACAAACTGCACAGTACCGTTAAAATCTACACAACTGCACTTGGGGTCGGTAAGAAAAACAAAAAAAATAGACAAGATAGTCATATATTTAAAATTTAGGTCAAAATATGACAAATGAACTGAAACGACTAAAAAGAAGACTGTTCTCCCTATGGAGTGTGCCGTTGCACACTCCTAGCAAGACGTGGCGCTACAGTTACCATGGGTTTTACTTTGCGCAGATTTGAAAATAGTTTTTACCCTGCCCGTTGTCTTATAAGCAAGCTATTAATTCTTCACACAAGTCTAATTCAAATTTCCCCGATATAAGCACAAACATCATCTTTTTTAAATCAACGTGATGTGTTATACATAATCGTTTATGTGCGTTTGCGTGCTTGGTTCACGTTTGGTGTAACAATAATCGCCTGACATACAAGAATGAGGGTTATCACAAAGGACGTTGCCGGGGAGACGTAAACTGTGATGCTAAGCTAATAGCTACTACCGTCTTGGAGTCTTTTGGTGAAATGGCGGAGCTTCACATTATCG
Source organism: Idiotropiscis lumnitzeri (assembly GCF_059441095.1). Lineage (NCBI taxonomy): Eukaryota > Metazoa > Chordata > Actinopteri > Syngnathiformes > Syngnathidae > Idiotropiscis > Idiotropiscis lumnitzeri. The sequence continues at coordinate 1,199,453 of NC_142401.1, read as the reverse complement.
GCCAGCTCGTCGGAGCCGCCGGTTTTCCCCACAACAGTCTATTTTGCAAATGGGGACTCCACGCGGGAGGAGCCTGGCGTCTCCTCTCGGGCAGCAAGCAAGGCCAGACTCAGGTGGACAACCCCCAGACGGGAGACGCGGCTTACTGGAGCCACCCCATCGACGTCCATTACGCCACCAAGGGGCTCCAAGGCTGGCCCAAGCTTCACCTCCAGGTTTGGCACCAAGACTCATTTGGCCGCTGCCAGCTGCTCGGCTACGGCTACTGTCACGTCCCCTCCAGCCCCGGGCACCACCGAATCAGCTGTGCCACCTGGAGGCCGCTCGGCTCGTGGCGGGAGCAGCTGTCGCAAATGTTCGTGGGCGGAGGGCCGCAACTCCGCAGCCCGGACATCATCTACAGCGGGGCGGATAGATACAGACTGCACACCGAGGCCATGGGCACCGTGGAGCTGGAACTTGGCGTCATCATGAGAAACTTTGACAAATATGGAGTGGACAGTTAACAAGAAGAAAAAAAAGACGCTTGGACTCAATTTTGAGGGGTGCACGTTATTACATTTTTGTACTTTGACTCAAAAGTTTGCTACTTATTTTGTGATTTAAATCAAATATATGAGGTTGGTTGCTGCTCCTTGGGGGTCATTCCATATACTGTTCAGTGAAATAGCAATGTAATATACGTTTTCACAAGTAATCATCACCTAGAGCAAAAATATAGATTGGGTTAAAAAAGGGACAGTAAACACTTTTTCAACCACTGTAAATATTTAACAAAGGAAATACGGCTGTTTGAATGGGTTCACTGCTACCTTTAGGGCCAATACACTCACAAACCCAAACTTGGACTTGAACTTTGTCCTTGACCTTGGGACCTGACCCAGGAAACCTGAACCCAGGCTAGAAACCCTCAATTTAACACCTGAAATTTTAACTAGCTCCAAACTCAAAAGTGAAACCTAAACATTTATCCTAAATAGAAACCATAACTTGAAACACTGACTCTGGCTGGAAACCATATTTTGAAATCATAACTGAGGCTAAAAACACCTGAAGTCTTACCCTGTCTTGAAACTTTGCTTCAAAACCCCAAATGTTGAATATACGTTCCGGTTTTCAAAAATTAGGAAAAGGTCACATGACCGTCCCTCTTCTACTCGTCCATCCCACCTTTCCTTCCTATCAGTAGTGGTGAGGATTAAATAATCAAGTATGCTTGTTGTTTTAAATCAGCTGCTTCATTAGGAGCTAATCTTCTCCTGAAAAGATTCTTTGCTTCCCCGCTGCTTCACGTTGCATTCACATGCTATGAGGCTTCATCAGCATGACAACATGGCGCAGATTAGCCTAATAGCATTAGCGCTTCCCACTGGATCGGCCGTATTGGTGGTCATTAACTCTGAATTGATTCGCTTCTTTTAATTGTGCAGGAATGTTGCTTCTGTTAAACTGTATTTTATGCTCCTACTGCTTTATTTTATAAATTCTACCACCTCTTTTTTTTTATTACTTCCCAATGGCTTAATTTGTCTGACGTAGTTGATATTATGCAACTTTTTGTGGATAAAGGACTTTTGACTTGGCTCTGTGGCAAGTGTCCTGCATGTTTGCACAGTTTGACACGAAGCAGCTCTGTAACATGTTGCCATTCCTTCACCCGAATAATAATTTGTGAGACAAAATTATTTCTCGAGTATTTAGACTTTTTGGTGAAACTTTTGGGGTAGCACGGGGGGCGACTGGTTAGCATGTTCTTTTCACAGTGCAGAAGTTGTGGGTTAGAATCCGGGCCCGGAGTTTGCATGTTCTCCCTGTGCTTTTGTGGGTTTTCTCTGGGTGCTCCGATGTTCCAAACCCACATTTTAAATACGTAATTGATTGAGCACTCTTAATTGTCCCGAAGGATAAAGCGGTTTGGATAATGGATAGATTCGTGGGTGAAACTACTGGTGATGTGCTGTGAGATTTTTCAAAATAAAAATAAAAGAAGTGCGTTGGCTCAATGAAACAAACACTTTTTAATTTCACAAAATAGTGTGAACATAACCTCTCCAACACGACTACTGTACTTTTCATTTTGTTTAAAACAGCACAAAAGTAGATTAGCACCCCCCACCCCCTCGTATAGTCGTGACATTAGTTTGTTGAACTAAGCCTACTAAGAATGTAAATGTGTTGTCTTCCACTCACACACTCGTCAGATTAGGCGGAACCTCAGGGAATCTCATTCACATGGAAACAAACACGTCTTCATTCTCATTGGAGGCCAACGTCATTAAATCCTTCCCATTGCATTTAAACGTGATTCATTTGGTCAGGACTTCCTCACACGTTCCTCATCCTCAAGAGCTTGTCATTTGCAGAACGTCGCGCACTTTACTTGTCGTGGCATCGTCATGGCCTCAGATGTGGTTCCTGGAACAGAAAACATGGCAGTGTTTTCCATGGAGCCTATTTTGGGTTCGGAGTGCAAACGAGCGGGAAATGGCTTGAAACTCCATCGACCTTGGGACCAGACTGCAGGTGAGTTAAACTTTTTTTATGCTGATATCCAGGAAACCAGGAATATTTCACATACAACCCAGTTTTCTTGGATACATTGCTTCCAGTGTTTGTGTGGTTGTCAGTTGTTTTTTTGTCCAATCAGATTTTCAGCCTCCATGCAAAAGCAAAACTTTGATAAGAAAAACATATCTCTGTTATTTATCGTGAGTTTATTATCATTTCAAATGAAATTGCATTTTAATAATAAAACTAAAATTGTGTGAAAATGCATTTTTACTGTTTTCTTGCAGAGGTGGAGTCAGATGAGAACAAAGCTTGCCATCAGCAACACGATCACAGTCCTTCCCGTTTGAACTTTCACGCTCCGACGTCCAGCTGGTACGTCGGACGCCGACCTCGAACTGCTTTCAACAACAGCCAAGTAATCAGTGAATCCATAAGTAACTCGGGAGTATTGAACATGGATTGTCTTAATCATGTTGACATGTGTTTTGGGTCTAGGTGAGTGTTCTGGAAGCAGTGTTTCAGGTCAACTGTTATCCTGGCATCCAAGTGAGGGAGCATTTGGCTGGGAGGTTGGATCTGGATGAGGACCGCATACAGGTTTGGAACACACACATGGACACTCACACACATGCACGCGCACAATCTTTCAAATCCTTTTGTTTTTGTTCTTTTATCCTGTAGATTTGGTTTCAGAACCGACGGGCCAAACTAAGACGATCTATCAGAGAAAGCCAACTGAGAATGGTTCAGTCGGCCGTGGCTCATCTTGGAATAAAGGTCAACGGTCAACTGGAGAAGGATGACCTACAGGCCGAGGAATGACATTTTTAAATGAATCCCGCCATGAGTCCCTCCGCCCGACCATCCATCCATCCACATACAACCAACCATTTAACCCCCGATAAATTCTAATACATAATTGTAGTCTTTTCTAGCTGTTGTAGTCATTCATAAAAATCAATTCAATCACTTGTGATGTCCATGTTTGAAATGAAACCGTATATTTCGATGCATATTTTGAATAGTTGAAAGTGAAAACCCCCCAAAACTATTGCCATCATGACATCAAGGGAGCTATTGTAATACATTATTTATTATTTGATTCATTTTAATAATGTTTACCAGTTGTTTTTTTTGTTTATTACATCACCATGATACATAATTTTGTTTAAATTTCACCACATACTGGAATTAAAGTCTTGAGGTTGAAATTAAGGGAGGGATGGGGAGAATTTGCTTCACAATACTTTGATATGAACTGTGCCTTGAATTGCTCTTTTTACAAAACGTAAGCACGTATGACTATGAAACGTTTTACTCTATATTTTCCATGGGTTTTGGTCTTTTGATTCATTTTGCTCATAGTTCTCCTCTTTTTATTTTTTATCATTTCATAATTGTGGGATTTGAATGGTTTCATCTTTTCAAATTTGATACTCATTTTAAAATCTTGAAAATCTTTTGAGATCAACTGTAGATTTTCTTTAAATCCATTCATCTAAATTCACCTACACATTGGACCGTAACCAAACCTTTATTGGGGGGGGCGTAAGGGTGTTGACGTTAACGCGTCCGTCGCTGATTGGTAGACGCAAACAGGCCCCGCCCCATTCCCGGAAGTGAAAGACCCAAGACTTGATGTGTGTGTTCGGAACCCAGCGATTGTGTCGGTGGCGTCCGGCGTCTGTTGTAGAAAATGGACACGCTCAACAAACTCAAACAGTTTGACGCTTACCCGAAAACTCTGGAAGATTTCCGCGTGAAGACATGGGGCGGCGCGACTGGTGAGAGGCTTCGGTTTGTCGGATTGAGAAGCAGCCAGTCAGTCGGCGCCGCTAGCTGTCTTGGCTAACAACAAGGCTAGCCGGTTACGTTTAAACTCGAAAGTCGAGTAAATGAAAAGGTGTTCAAAGTTCTTGTTTTCACGTCACCCCGCGTGTTGACACGCACAATGCACAGAGGTCAAAATTGATGGACCACGTTTACAGGCGTATGATAACCAGAACGATACCGACACAGAAGTGTGAAAGCGGCTGCTGATATGTCAAAATCTGCTTTTGCCCACAGCCCTTTTTCATGTCATTCTTTGCGAATGGTTATAAACTCCAGAATTGTTGTGGCTTTTCTACGTCTGTCAGTCCTATTTTTTGTGAAAGCTACCGAAATGTCAAGTGGAAGGGGCAACTGCCAATGAATTAATCGCTTCTGTTCAGTGTGTGAGAGGTACTGAAATGGCGGTATGAAGGCGATACTGTCATGCCGTTTCAAAACAGTGTTTTTCTCATGAAGTTCCGATCCATGTCTTCTTTCGACACTTTGACTGCCCATTAAAGATGTCCTTATGTCCGCTTTGTGTGAATTGGTCTTGAAATGCCAATGGGAAAGGGGGTCGAGCCTATTGATGCACTCCGGGATTTTCTGTTATGTGTGAAAGATAAGTGGCCTTTGTGTAAAAGGGGATCAAATACAGCGTTTCAAGCATTTTTAAACAGTCATTTTTCTTTGTGAAAAGTAGGAAATGGCAGTGTGTTTTCCCACTTTTCTGCTGCAGTAAATGAGTAAATGTGCTTTTAAATGTAAAACATATTTCTTCCTAATTGCCAATATGCGCTTGTGAATGTAATAGGTTGTGCGCTTTCTTTACATTTAATGCAGATGTAAAAGTTTCTTCCAATTTAAAAGTAAAGATTCCTTAATCATATTCTCTCTCTCTCTCTCCACAGTGACAATCATCAGTGGCATCATCATGTTAATCCTTTTCATTTCTGAGCTGCAATACTATCTCACTAAAGAGGTGAGTGTGCATCTTCATGCATCATGATCATAAATTTGAACACTGTAGAGGTTATATTGACTGGCTAAGAGTAGTAGTAGAACAAGAGCGCTGCGCAAACTGGCCGTCGTAATTGAAAATGCTAAGGATTCCTTTTCCAGGACCGGTTTTACTGGATCACATTCTGCCACAAATTTGTGGCAGAAATTCAAGGCAGTTAACTGCACTTTCATCTATCCATTTATTTATCTATTCATTTATTTATTGCTCACACAGTGAAACTTTCCTTAAGAAAATTATTGCATGTCTTTGCCATATGTGTATTGAAAAAATAATGTTCTCAATAATTACTCCTAAAACATGGCCTCACATTTTTTAATTATTAATTGTCATAAAACTGTAACAAGTTTGTTGTTATAAATGTGTTTTCAATGTGAAAACAAGTTTTTGAGATTTTAGCAAATAGATTAAACCACTGTGATTGGTTGGCGACACGTCTGTGTCGTACCCCACCGAAGCGCCAGCTAACCCAAACCTAAAATGACAACAAGTGTTATCGAAAATGGACGTAGAAATCTGTCACGGGCCCACATCATTAGGTACACTTGCGCTGTTCTGTTTCCCTCCAGGTGCATCCCGAACTATACGTAGACACGTCTCGAGGAGACAAGCTGAAGATCAACATCGATGTGGTCTTCCCACACATGCCCTGCGCTTGTGAGTTATGCCTCGGGACCAAAATTCCACTGTCCAATAAGTGCAATAATGATCTTTTTGTCAGCGTATTTATATGTCCGCCATGTTCAGCGATGACCTAAAGCTTCCTGCTTCCTGTCAGATCTCAGCATCGACGCCATGGACGTGGCTGGCGAGCAGCAGCTGGACGTGGAGCACAACCTCTTCAAGCAGCGGCTGGACAAAGACCTCCAAGCTGTCACTCAAGAGGCAGAAAAACACGGTAAGATGGTCTCCGCCATACACTGAACTTGCATAAGAAATGGTATAAAAACATATGATAGGTGACGCCAAGTGGAAGGAAAATATACTGTGTATGTATAAAGTCGTCTTCTTCAGTTTCTATTTAGGGGCACTCCGAAGTTTGGAAATCGGGGTATATGGTGTTTGGTTTATCAGACAGAAAGGATTTTCACCAGACGACATGTTGGCGACGGTGATGATTTGTGTGCAGAACTCGGGAAAGCTGACAACGGACAAGCGTTTGATCCCGCCACACTAGACCCGAATCGGTGCGAGAGCTGCTACGGTGCGCAAACGGAGGAACTCAAGTAAGGCTGATTTTTAACATCACGCCGGCGTTCACGGACCTCTCGGAACCCGTTTCAAGAAAAAAAAAAAAGTTTTGCGCACAGATGCTGCAATACCTGCGACGACGTGCGCGAGGCGTACCGGCGTCGAGGCTGGGCCTTCAAGAACGCCGACACCATCGAGCAGTGTAAGCGAGAAGGCTTCTCGCAGAAAATGCAGGAGCAGAAAAACGAAGGTTGCCAAGTGTACGGCGTTCTGGAGGTCAACAAGGTAACGACATTGTTACATAAGAATGCTCAACTTTCATTCCGCAGCTACCTTCCTATTTGCCCTCGTGCCTACTTACTTCCACTCCTACTTTCCGACATACTCACCCAAGCTCTTGCTCATCTACAGTACTCATCGATCTACTTACTTGCCTCCTTACAGAGCTTATTTATCCAAGCACCCAGCTCCTTACCTACTTTCCCACCTACTTCTACTCCTACCCACTTATCCCCTCACTTTCTTACCTACGCTCCTACCTACAAAACCAATGATGGTATTTAGCAATGTAATTAATTAGTAGCTTACTTGTCTACGTCCATCCAGTTATTCACTTGACAGTAATCATCAAGTTCAAATGTTGTACTGATTGAGTATTTGTGTCTTGTGCACGTGTACTTAATGTTTTGGTCGGAAAGTGCTTGTTATCACACTTGATTATTTCGATTCACTTGCCGCTAATCTTTGACTTTAAGGTTGCGGGAAACTTCCACTTTGCTCCGGGAAAAAGTTTTCAACAGTCGCACGTGCACGGTAAGGACAGCAGTTCGCCTTCTCCGCTCACAACTTCTGAACACGGAATGAGGCCAGCTAGTATCGTTTTGTATGAAGGGCAGCAGCGTCTGGCATCAATTGGAACAGCTTTTAATTCTCGCTGGCAGTGAGAGATGAACAAAGAAACATTTTTGGCAATTTGGCTGGATTGCTGTGTGAGTGAAGCTAAAACACAAGTTTTTTTATTTTCTCTGAAGATTAGTTTGCCTCCGTTCACAACTGTTCAGAACCTTTTTGACTTGTATTCATCGTCCCTGCAAGCTCTACCACATCTCATAATACAGCCTTCATCCATCCATTTTCATAGCCACGCTGACTTTGTTGCTGACATAAGCTTTGGCGCCACAAAAACGGCGGCACAAAAATATGTCAGACGGGTTTCACAGAGAAAAAAAACACATTGGTGAATTCATGATCAATGAACCACAAATACTTCATTCTAGTCATCAACAAAAACCTCTTGGCTCACGTTTGAAAATATTTCCTCTTCTTTGCCCATCGCCTCATTCCATTTGTGCAGGAAAGTAAGAAAAGCTCAAAGCCTCGTGAAGGCAAGCATGTGTCGCTTCATTGTATTTAGAAGGGAACAAAAACTAAACTCTTGGTCTTCTTTTTCAAGCTCTTTGAGTTAATTAAGATGGCGGCTTTGTTTTCCTTTTTTTTTTTCAATTTTCCTGCACTGAACATGCTAACACATTTCGTTTGCGACATCTCGGTGCTCTGCAGCGGAGACGAGAGACGAGAAGCACTGAATTAACATCAGCTTTCATGTTCCCCTTCAGATGTTTCTCTGGGGCTGCACGGTCACATTTTAAAGTAGACGGAAATGTTTTGTTCCCTTCTACAAAATTGGACACCAATGTCTGCGTTTCGTGCGGTGCAGCCCCAGTGAGCACATGACTTACGGTGTGTTGTCTGCCCCCGACCCCTCCCCCAAAAAAATAAAAATCATCATATGGTGTTTCTTCTCTCTTCTTTCTGCAGTGCACTCTGTGGAAAGTAAGTCCATATTTTCTTTGCACTCTTTTTTTTTTTTGGTGTATAATTCCATTTATTTTAAAGCGCTACTGCTCATACGGTCTGATTCATTCTCTTCCTTTTTGGAAATTTGATGTTCATTTAAACCACTTTGCCTCTTTACGTTGAGTGCTTTTCGTAAAGAGCCTTCTATAAAGAAAGTTATTCACAACATACACAAAAGTATTCGTGCTTTTGAATTTGTGAAATGATCCAAACGCAAGTGTGTATTATTTGGCCAAATTTATATTTAAAGTTGGACAGTTTTTATGAGAATGAGAAAAGTGAATTTCTGTAGAAATTGCATGTGAATGCTGAAGCGCTTCTGCTGGACTGAAATATTACACAATGTAGTCAACAGAAGATTTCTTTTTAATCAAAATAATTGACAAAGTGTTTACATGGAGTGGATAGCAACAAGAGTGCAAATATCTCCATTATGTATTTTCAGATTTTTGCCATTTGAAGCGTCTAATTCTTGTTTGCGTTGTCGAGCATATCGCTGGCATTGGGCCAAAACCTCCTAAGTCACATTTGGGGGAATTTCATATTTTCCCAAACATCTACACTATTAGTCAGCGTTTACACATTATTGACCAATCGAAAGTGTTAAAAAATGGCTTGTTCTCTTTTGTGATTTTAACGGTCAGACAGACTTGCCATTTTTTGGGGTTTCCTCGAAAGTGACGATTTGGAGGTTCAAGCTTTCGTCCCCACTCCAGCGATATGTGCCTTTGTACAATACAACACATCATTTTATTCTAGCAGCATATTCTGCTCGCACCATTTTTTCCTTTTGCTGAGCTATTGCAAGAAGAGCAAAGCTTCCATCCCCACCGCATGTGCTGGGCTATTACTTTAATCAGATAATAACGGCAAAGTTACATTGACTTGAAGTCTACAAAAAGTGTCAAGTCTGCCAGCTTCAAATATGATTTTTGTTTTTTGCAGTTCACGACCTGCAGAGTTTTGGCTTGGACAACGTAAGTAAGAGATTGTGTCTGTGGTAGAATGCTAACATTTAAACCCCCCCCCAAAAAAAAGAAAACATCTCAAACCATTTTGAAGCCGGTTGAACTTGATGTAGTTTGAAAGCCACTGGTCTAAATGCATCAAGATGGCACCCTAAGCAATATTTATAGCTTGGGCTATGGCTTAAAAAGAGCAAAAAGCAGAAGATAACATCCCACAAACACACACCCTCCCCAAAGAAATGTAAACATGGAACAGAACACTAAATCTTTGTGACATATTTGAATTGGTTTCCTCATTGCGAAATATGAATAACCTGTGATTCAGATCAACATGACCCATTTGATCAAACACCTGTCGTTTGGGGAGGATTACCCCGGCATTGTGAACCCTCTGGACGGCACTCAGGTGACGGCGCCACAAGGTCAGTTCAGCGAGAAGCCAAAAGAACGCTATAGAAACACTCTGTGATGTTTAGTTTGTTTTTAATGAAAGCAAAGACACGGCCGAGCGGGCAGAGAGAAGCAGCTGCTATTGTAAAAGTCTCATAGTTGTCGTCAGATTGCACAGAGGACACGTCCTCAGCAGCGGATGCCCATCCCGATAGCCATGAAGGTGCCAAAGGTGCCCCCGCTCTGCATCATGGTCTTGCCCACTCCTCCCATCAACTCCCGGCCTCGCATGCCAATTCTGTAGATGAGCGAAAAGCCGAATGTCAAATACAGATTACATAGAAATTGATGATTTCCAGCACTGTAACTGTCTGGATGCGACAATATATAGCTGAGGGGAAAAACAAAAGCAATTAGTTCAAATTTTTAGAGACCAGGTACCCAAGGAAGGGAGACAAAAGTAGTTTTAAGCAAAGGAAGAAAAGATGCGCAAATAAAAAAGTGCACCTAGGGGAAGGAGCTAAATGGTAGACAAATAAACGACGGGACTCGGGACGGAGGAGTCAAAAAGGTCAGGAAGAACAAGAAAACAGGTCTGAGGGGGACGTAAAACAAATAAGGGTTAAGCGCTGGACGGACGGATGCAAGAATGCACGCAAACTAAGGTGTTAACGAGAGAAGGCACATAAGCAGGTGTGAGGGAAGGGAGGGTGCAAGAACAAATAGCAACTTATTAGGAAAGGAAGGAGACAATGCCAAGAAAACTGTAAATGGAATGTAACATGAAGTACCTTTGGCCCACCTTGAATAAGGACACATGTACTTAAATATTATCTTAACTTTACGCGGAGTACTTTGCATAATAATGGCAACGGATACAGAATGCTGTACATACATATTGAACATAAATTATAGTAACGAGATTATGAATAATAATTATTGTATTTATTTATTTTAAATGGTACCTGAGACAGGAGAAAGTGCCGAACATTGCCCCGGCGGCCATGCCCACGGCAAAGCCCATCATGAAGCCCATCTTGACCCGGTCGAAACAGCTGGGCTGGGCCTGGCCCTGGCCGTAGGGTGTGACAGCCACGGGCATCTGGAGCGCCAACGAGGCACATAGATCGCATTAGGAAACCATTTTTTTAATTACTTTGACAGTCAATGCACATTTTGTTGTACGGTATTTTTTGACTCGACTCTCCCTGCTTGTCCAATCCAATGTGATAACATTGGCGTGCTAACTCAATAGCATTAGCGGGCTGACGACACTTGCGCTGTGGCCTTGAGAGGAAAACACCACACCTTTGTTTAAGTAACTAAAAAGTAACGTGGTCGTTACCTTGAATCAAATGTTTCTAAAGTTAAATCCTGTAGTCGCTCCTCGGTTGAATATTTCAGGCGTACTTGAGCGCAGCAGCGTTTAAATGTCTTTACGTCAGACCTCCATAGCCCGCACCGGATGTAGGAAGGAGGATAAGGCAGGAAGTGAGCCAATTGGACACAACAAGCGGCAAGGCAACGCACACAGCGACACTTGGTGGCGCTTTTCAGTAGTGCAACCTTCCAATAATTTGCTTACGATCAAGTATCTTGCTTGTGTCCTTTGGCTTGGGCCATTTTTTGTCCTCAGCTGTCCACAAAACCATTTTAATCGTGAGTCAATTTTGGGTGAAAGTAAATGTTTCCCTTGTGGTCTTCTTGTTTCTTGTCCCACAGCCTCAATGATGTACCAGTATTTTGTCAAAATTGTCCCCACCATTTACATGAAAACTGATGGAGAGGTGAGTGCGACGCTACTTGAATACTCTCCCAATAAAGTGAGCCGGAATGCAGAACATGCACTCTTTTGTCTTGTCGGCAGGTTGTAAAAACTAACCAGTTCTCGGTCACCGGACATGAAAAAGTGGCCAACGGCTTGGTCGGCGACCAGGGCTTGCCCGGGGTTTTTGTTTTATACGAGCTCTCACCCATGATGGTGAAATTCACGGAGAAACACAGGTAGGACGCTTACACGTACTGTAAATAAAGATAAAGATGTCCTTTATTAGACTGCAACTTGTCCGTTTTGTGATCTGACCGATGACGGAATACAAGTGCCGCATTGTGCATTTAACGCTATTGTCGTCCTTCAGATCCTTCACTCACTTCCTGACCGGAGTGTGCGCCATCATCGGGGGCGTTTTCACAGGTCAGTCTCAAACGCCAGCGCCTGCATGTGTTGAATTTTGCTCTCGGATGAATACTCACCCATCTCGTTGAATTCCCCCGTGTCCTCTTTTTGCAGTTGCCGGCCTCATTGACTCTTTCATCTACCACTCAGCCCGCGTCATTCAGAAGAAGATAGAACTAGGCAAGGCCTCTTAACAACGGCGCCTCACGCTGGTCTCCGTGTGCCCCCCCCCCCGAGCACACGCATGTGCGGCCGGACGGATGGACGAGAGGCAGGCAGGCAGAGCACCGAACATCTTTGCGTCGTCCTTTCAAACGCACGTACGGAAAGGCAGAGAAGGATGTTGAACATCAGCCGGATCCCCGATGTCCATTTTTGTTGGTTTTCTCCAAGCGCGACGCCTCTTCCTGCTGGCTCAACGCCACTGTGACAGTCAAACTGTGAGTCAAAAAAGCCCAGCTGGGAGCTCCACACCACGTGTTGGTTGTCATGGACGCAACAATGCGGCGCACCTTTTTTTACATCCTTGAGTCTCAGCCCCTTGTTTTGGTCCTTTGCCAAACTCCGTTGTAGGTGTGCTTCTCGGTCTCTTATTTGCTTCGTTGATTGTATCCTTTTGATTGGGTTCCTTGTCTTGTTTTGTTTAGGTCCTTTCATTTTGTCTTTTACAATTGCCTACAGCTTTTGTTCACAGCCTTTGCCTTGGTGCCTTGTTTGCATTCTATTTGTAGGCCTCTTCACTTCCTTCAATTTCTTTCACTTGGTCCCTTGTTTTTGTCCAATTTTTTCACCCCTTTTTGTCCCTTTGTCAGGTGCTTTGGATATGGCCCTTGGTTGTGTCCTTTGACCCCATCCTATGAGTGCATCAATTGTCTCTTTGTCCCGTGTTCTTGTTTTTGCGATTCATTGAAAGTCGGTTCCCCCACATTAATATTTCGGTCATGTCAATATTTACTGTCATCTCAACACGATCTTTGTGAGATCACCAAGTAGGAATGGCACATGAATAGACTTCCTTTCGATGGCCACAAAAGAATCACAACAAGCATGAAAGAAGGAAGAAAAAAATTAAGGTTGAGTCTGAATCATATGTGAAGAACAAGGAAGTAAATGAGATGTTGGTATTTTAATGATCCGGGTAAAAGGTTTCTTTTTTTAGGGTTCTTGCCAATTGTTATTTGGAGTCTTAAACATTGCCCAACATTTGATTTCAATTAAGTAAAGCTGAGACGGTCCTATGAGCTTCGTATGGAGGGTCCTCCCTACGTGTTTCTCTCTGAGATGGTCCAAGCAGGCATTGAAGGCCTCCAGAACTCCTCAATGCAGTCGGTGGGGGTACCGGTAACATTCAAATCAGGGGTACGCCGTATGTATTGTGTGAGGGTGAAATGTATTTATATTTTGATCGTCTTCAAAACAGTTTTTTAAATGACACACAATAAATGTGAAAGACACCAGCCCCCAGTGTGCACGTTCGCTTGATTGCTGTTGAACACATTGAATAGATTTTCTGCCGGCTGAGCTGGAGTCTACCGAAGCGACTTGGTCGCCAGCCAATTGCAAGGTGCATATAATAGAATCTTTCAAATCAAATCTGGCTCTTCACAAATATTTTTCCACCCACGTGCTACGATAAAATATTTGGAAGAAATTATTGAATAATATCGAATGTAATATTTGTAATTATTATAAAGTGCTTTGAGTTCACTTTGTCCATGGAAAGTGCTTCAAAAAGAAACTAATTTTATTTGGAAAAAAAATGGATTCATTTTGTTTTGCTGTGACATTTGTCGACCACGAGATGGTGGTGTTGTCCAAGCATCTCGCGCTGGGTGAGTAAATTCCCGTCTATGTGACGTCATCAGATTCCTCAGGGATTCTTTCGTACTGGAAATGTGACTTCAAAATCTGGCAATTGTGTGCGTGTGTGTGTTTTCTTGGTCTAAAATCTCACCCGCCCTCACGAATGACGAGTCAGACAGTGAAATTGCCATTTTCAGGCACTCAAGGGCATGAAAGAGAATCAAGTGTACGATATCATGTATTTGAAAGGAAGGAGGAAGCGTCCAATGGTCATTGCAAATGGAATGGAGGGATGAAGGAAGAAACTGGCAGGGAGGAGGAAAGAAGAATGAAAGGAAGGAGAAAAGTAATGTTAATGGAATGAAACAAGGATGGCACGAATAAAAGGGAGGGAGGAAAATAGAAGTTTACATTCCAATGTTTTAGTAGTCGAAAAAGATAGTCTCCAAGTATCTTGCAAAACATTTATTTGATGTTGATTTGTGAAAAAAAATTTAAGACGGCTCTGGGATGAGCACTTGAAAATAAAAAAATAAAAATTTTAAAAATCTGACTTGCAAAAGTATTGCCAACAAAATTTTACCCAACATAACAGTCATTTCATACATCTGAATGTTGGTAGCTATTACGGAATATGTTCACATTTCACCAACATTTGAAGACCTGAATGTTAACATGTCTCTTGTCACCGTTGCTCACAGCAAATTATTTAAAAAAAAGTTTCTGTGTCCCTTCTCACAAGCGAACTGGCAAGCGGAGGCGCCGCAGTCGCGCTTTGAGCTCGTACTGCTTGGCTCGCAGTTTGTCCCGCTTGGCCTGCAGCCGGTAGCTGTTGTTCTCCAGGCCGTGGATGCAGTCTCTGGCCTTCTTCAAGATCACCGCCTTGGAGGCCTTGTCGTTGCGCGACAACTCGGGCACGTTGTTGCGAAGGCGCACAAAGCAGTTCTTCAGCTCGTTGCGCCGCTGCCGCTCCATCACGTTGTGAGTCCGACGCCGCTCCTCCTCATCCTCCGTTTCCGCCGAGTGCCGCGACGACGAGTGGTGGTGGTGGTGGTGGGAATGGCGGCGGGAGTGTTTGTTGGACGAGGAAGGCGGCGGGCAAGTAGGAGGAGGTGCGGCGTAGTTGTGCTGCAGCTGGATGTCAAAGTGGAGGCGGCGCTGGAGAGCACGACGCTGGAGCTCGTCGTCGTCCTTGTCATTATCGTCCTGCTGTCTGGAGGGGCAGCATCCCACCGTCACCACGTCAATCTCCTCCTCTGCCGGACAACAACAAAAGGTAAGACTTTGAACACACGCACAAATGAAAGAAGTGTTTCCTGATGAAACAAGACTGAAGTGCCAAGGTGGGAAGTATTGTACGTCTTCATAATCAAAAGTGTCATGGATGCTCGCCTCAAAAGATTTAAGCCAACCACCACACAAGCATTTAGGTAGTTAACTTAGCATTAAAACAAGAAAGTTGGCAAAATTCTAAAAATATTAACAAATTATTCATCCTCAGTTTTTTAAATTTATATTAAACGGTTCTAAAAACTACACATTTAATCTTTTTCCATTAAAAAGTTCCATATTCTTAAAAAATAAAATACTTGTAATTAGAGTTAAAGGTTGAGTCTTCATTAAAATACAAATATTTGTAATTAATTTGTCTTGATTTTCCTCAGATTCTATTGTACTTATGAAAGTTATATTCAGTGTCAAAACAATTTGAATCATCAATTTTAAATTCCTAAAATGATGCATTTTAATATATTTCATGAATCTTAAAAAGAAAATGACATTTTATTCAGATTTTATTGTAACGTTATGAATTAGACTTATTTCCGAGAGGATAAGCGGCTCGGATGGATGATGACTAAAACATGTTTTTGTGTGTGTGTGGGGTTTATTTTATTTTATTTTTTTTAAAACATAGTATTAGTAATGAGTCAAACAACAAGCCACTGAACAAACAAGGTCACCACATCCTGTGTGGTGAACAGTCAGCACCGCTACAGGGCTCCACTCCGTGCAATGAGTCATAAGGAGTTTAAGGATGGAGCGCGAGCGAGAGCGCGCACACAAACACTTAGATTGAGCGGTCAGTCACCAGCCAAGACCCCGCCCACATTGCTTCTAAAAAAAAAAAATGATTATGCCGGAAAGCGCATGCGAGTGTGTGCAGAATTGAAAGAGCAGAAAAACAATTGCTCTCACCAGAGTCGCTGGACGAGTACGTGGACCCGTCTCCGCCGTTGGAGCAGTAGTCCGACGTGGCCTCGCCCGTCTCCTTGCTCTCCATCAGGTTCTGGCAGTCCAGCGTGGAGCCAACGAGCCCCTCGAAGATGCTAGTGTCCATGTCAAACAGCATCTCTTCCAAGCTTTTGTCAGATGCCAAGCCATGCCACAGGCCATCCTCGCCGCCCTCCTCCGCCGCGGCGGAATGGGGAAGCCCTCGCCCCCCACCCCCACCGTCGTCGTCGTCATCATCCGAGTGGAAGAGGGCGCAGTTCCAGTTGAGCTGCATGTCGTGGTCCTCCAGGAGCATGTCGGACACGAAGCTCAGCTGATCGCCCTTGGAGAAGCCTGCCTTCATGGGGGGCGAATGAGGGGGCGTGGTCAGCGACTGGAAATCCTTCAAACTTTCGGAGAACTCCTCATCCAAGAGGGATAAGACTTGAGGTAAGCAATCCATGCCTCTTTCCAAAATATACATGGTCTCCTGCAGAAAGAGTGACAACAGTTTTAAAGCCCTTGGCTGATAGTTCATCATAAGCCCCAGAAATGACATGGAACTTCTTTTTTACAGGCCAAGTCAACTGAAAAAATGATTAATAAGAAAATGTTCTATGCAGCCATTAGTTTAAACACAGCATTCAAATTTGTATTTAGTTTGTGGAATATTGGTGACGCATTAAAATCCACCCGGTTTTGTCCATCTCAGGGGTCGGCCATTCTGCCACTTGATGTCAACTGAAAAGGACATCACAGATGCTCAGGACGCAGCTAACAACCAATCACGGCTCAACTTCAGAAAACAGGTGAGCTGTGATTTTTACGTTTCCTAAGCAGCTGTGATGTCATTTTCAGGAGACGGAAAGTGGCCGAATGGTTGCCCGTTGAGACATCTAAGAACTGCTTCACTCATATTGCACAAATAATCATCAGTATGACATGTTAAGACCATGGAAGGTGCATAGAACATAAAGACATTTGGGATGTTGGATTCCCCATTAATAGTTGTCACAGTAGATAAAGTGCAAACAAAATGGGTTTGTCATCATCATTCAAAATGATGTAATTTCAACTGGGAGGGCAACAAACGGTGTGCAGCCTATTTTTGAAGAATTGTTTATTAGATGCCGAATTGCAACTCATTTTGAAGTGAGTCGAGTAGCATCTCATGGCCACAAATTAGCATTTTATCTGCATGTTATCTATATTGTGTCAACTAATTAAATACCCCCCACACACACACACGCCATGTCTGGGGCGCAGTAATTTCACACTTTAGTGAGCAAACACCACACAAGCCAGACAGAACATTTGCACCCATTGACGGGCGACCCTCTCCACTTGTCTGCAGGGCGTGGAGGGCATGTCACAATCACATGGCGCTTGGATGTGTAGCATGCTTGCGATGCACAACAAAGCCACACTGTGTGCTGCAGGCACACACTTTGGTCCCGCAGTTCAAGAACGCCCTTGTGCAGCGTGGGAACCCGGCACGTGTGGGATTTATTTCATCTTCAGGTTTTAAAAAAGACACACCGATGCCGATCTAGTCTTAAACCTATTACACAAACATTGGAAGCAACAATTAGCTGAAAGTGACAGGGTTTGTGTGCAACGCAGCAAATTGTTTTAAATGTGTGCATTTCCTAATGAGGGATTTACACCCAGAGTTGAAAAAGCTTGTGCAGTGTCGAACAACCTGTGCGATTTGTTTTTGATTAAAATAGCGGTTTAAAGAACACAACGATGGCGATCCACTCTCGAAAACATTGCACGCACGAACATTGTTGGCACACCACGAGCAGAGCGTTTTTTTGTGCAATTTAGCAGCGTTTACAAAAATCCCTTTGGATGGTTACGCACGCCTCTGCAATGGCTCAAATGCCATGTGGTTGACTGTGAGAGAGTTCAAAGAAAATGGAATTGTCTTTGGAAACCAACGTACACACACGCCGATCTACAACGTAACACGTGACACAAGCATCGGTATCACACAATTCGGAAAAAGTGACGTGTTTTTTGAGAGTTTAGGAGCATGTTGGAACTGTAGGCGTTTCCCACTAAAGGTTGCATGCAGATCCGAGAGTTAAACAAAATTAAGTTAAGCATTTAAAATAAAAAAAACCTCTACGCCGATCTACTCTATAACAAACAACCCATACATAGATGTCTCATAACTACATGGAATTTAGCATATTAACGGTTCCCAATGAGGGTTTCGCATTTATACAAATTCCTGTCTCGTCTTATTTAGAAAAAAAAAGAAAGCGTTCTTACCCGGCACTTTTCAAAGGACGGAGAGAGTGGAGGTTAAAAAAAATATCCCCGTAAAAGTCCACGCAGCGGAGCCGAAGACTACTATTTGTCGACACCGGGAATGAGGCAGCATGGCGGTGCGGAAGTCCTTACATGCCGGTATGTGGCTACTACTTCACTGAGTGGGCGTGGCTCCTGGAGCCGCAGTACAATTTCATCAACGCGACTCGCCGGTATCCATCCGCGACAAAAAACCGCGCCAAAATGTCCAAACAGACCATCAAGCGTAAATGTCTCTGCGACGTCGTAATTGTGAAACATCATCAATCGCCTTTCTGTTTCGTCCTGGCGAGAAAACAGGCAGCGAAGGTGTCTGTGTGTAATTTATCACGCAAATCGGGTCTAAAATCGTCCAATCCGGCGGGGGGATACAAAGGAGGGGGTTGGAATTCCAGGAAATGGATGGCGGTAAAAAAAAAAAAGCAACGTGGATCGAGAGGCGATGCCGGCCGGCTGTCATACTGACAAACATCCGCTAGAGGTCGCCTTGGCTGGTTGAGGACGTGCAGTCGTAGCCGCCATCATTACCCGGGAGTCCCCTGCCAACGCTTCTTCTATTGAGGTAATCAACTGTGTTTGGTTCCAATAAATTAATCAGAACTCGTCGAATTCTTGACCAATTTTTACACGGATTGGTTTGGTATTAACATCAGGCATGCAGATATGAAAGCATCTGCTAGGCTAATTTCATCATTTAATAGTTGCATTGTGTGTGTCACTATGCTTTTGCAAAGAGAACATTTCTAGGAGAGACTCAATGTGCATGATACTGACAACCTGAAAATCGGACTGCACCACATTTCAAGTCAAAAGATGGTTAAATCAGCTCACTTTCAATGAGTTTAGTGATTAGCCAATCGGCAAAAGTTTGCTCTACCCGATTCCTTTTTTAATTTGGCCTACATAACTGCTTTGAACTAAAATGCTCAACTTGCTGTCCAATTTCAGGTCAGGTTCCTTGAGACTTTTGGTGCGTCCTGTCATGATAGAGGCAGCCGCTGAGTTTTGCGTCTGTCGGTGAAACTCGTGCTGAGGTCTGCTTTATTTTATTTTTTTTGCACTTTCTAGGAGGCGCTGGAGAGCCAGTCACTGCATTACAATAAGCGTGTAGTCGTCAGTGAAGACACACTACACGCTACACGCACACTCAGTCACACACACACACGTGCGCGTGTGAAAGAAAGAAAGCGAGAGCAGATTGGTTGCGGTCATCCCGTCCTTCCCCCTCAAATTACGAGTTTGAAGTTTCCTTGTCGCCAAAGCGTAATGACAGACTTCCTACATTCCCGAGAAGTCAGTGTGAGCGCATCCTCGTCCACGTCAACCCGAAGAACAAGAAGTGTTTGAGTTGAAAACCTTCGTTCAAGCTTTAATGCTGCCTTGAAACTGAAAACACCGTCTTGAAATTGAAAAATCATACTTTTAAATGAATCCTTGTTTAAATCCCCAATCCAAGATGATCCCCGGTTTGCACACC
Source organism: Idiotropiscis lumnitzeri (assembly GCF_059441095.1). Taxonomy (NCBI): domain Eukaryota; kingdom Metazoa; phylum Chordata; class Actinopteri; order Syngnathiformes; family Syngnathidae; genus Idiotropiscis; species Idiotropiscis lumnitzeri. The sequence continues at coordinate 1,179,717 of NC_142401.1, read as the reverse complement.
CTGTTTAAAATGATCTTAAACTCCTAACGCTGTGTTGAAAGCGTAATTTAAATCCCTAACCCAGGCTTGAAATCCTAATGTAAAAGCTTCCATTTGGTTTCAAACCTTTTCCAGGCTTGAAAGACGCGCCATGGCTAGAAACTCAATTGAAACGATAACCATGTCTTGAAACCACAATTTAAAACCGCTTTCCAGGAACCATAATCCATCCTGGGAACCTACTTTGAAACTCTTACTCCAGCTCAAAACCTCATTTGAAATCCTAAATCTTGTGTAAAACCTTTGTTATGTTTTCAAATCCTATATCAAAACCCAAACTTGCAATTTTAACCCTTGTTTCAAATCCTTATCCAGGATTGAAACACATTATGGAACCCGTCACTTTTGTTTTACAACCATAACACTGTCTTGAAACGTTAAAATGAAATTATAATCACATTCAATGCATCCAATTTGGCTTATATTGTCTCTTCTAGCCCCTTCCTACATGTGTGAAAAAGTTCAATTTTAGCGGCCCTGCTGATCTTGAACTTTGATCACATTGGACTCATGATTTGAATTCCACCTTTTGTCCTTGAACTTTTCCTGCCAGAAAGCTATTTCAGAGGACGTTTTTTGGAATCCCGCAGTTGGTCGCAGGGGTTCCGCAGGGCTCCATTTTGGGTCTTCTTCTGGTCAGCTGCTGCTATGTTTGTGTACAAAGCAGTCATCTATTGTAACACTTGAACTCCCCCACACAATTGATTCATCAAATTCCAAAGTGGCTTTATTTATTTTTATTGATTTATTTTTGCTTTAACTGACCGTAATGAGAAGCTACGTTTGGTTTGGCTGTTTCCCAAGTTTGTGCGGAATTCAACAGTCCTGTAACTATTGTTCCTCCCAGTGCACGAATATCGCGCCATGTGGCCACAGAGACCACCGTGCAGGGGTTGCCCCCGTGACGCCTTCCCGTGGTTTGGGTGGAGCGTGACGGGATCGCAAGCGTCTGTTTATCTTGCAGAGGGACTCCATGCGGTTGACGTTACCGACAGAATGATCCTTTCAAAGTCAGCTCATCGCCGCTACATTCTATTTAGGACCATCCCCGAGGCTTGAAACCTGAACCAAAACTTGAAACCTCAACTCTGTCTTAAACCCCAAATTTGAAGCCGTAACCGATGGTTAGAACCCAAAATCCAGGCCTGAAATACAATTTTGAGAACCTAATCCTGCTAGATACCTTACGTCTTAAAACCCTCATTTGAAACTCCAACCCTGGTTTGAGACCTTACTTTGAGACCCTAATTGTGGCTTAAAACCATATTCTGAAATCTTAACCCCGCCGGAAGCCGTAAATCTTGTTTAAAACCCTCAGTCAGCCCCAAACCTCACTTGAAACCCGACTTTGAAACCCTTACCTTACCTTAAAACCCGATACCTTGTTGACATCTTTAAACGAGTTTTGAAATTCTACTTTAAATCCCTACTTCTGAAATCCTAACCCCAAACTTGACACCTCAACCCCCCCAAAAAAAAAATTTAAATTGAAATCCTAATTCCCAACTCCAAACCCCAACTCCAGTTCGAACTGGATTGACAGAAGCGACGTCGAGGAAAGTCCTTCACGATCTCGGAACAGTTAAGTGCGTCAAAAGTTAGTCAAAGTGCACTAATCACCACCAATCGTGTCATCTGTCTTCATCAAATGGTCCAAAAGTCAAACAATTTGCGCTTCCAGTGTCAAACTGTCGCCACGTGCGGCTCCTCGTCAAACTTCTGCAAATCTCCTTGAGAGGATATTGTATTTACTTTGGGATTTTCTTCAGCATTTCTCTCATTTTTTGCCTGCATGTGGCCGTTAAGAAAATGTTACAAAAAACTGGAATGGATTACAGAGGAAATCAGTTGCACGGTGTGCGTGTGTGTGTGTGTGTGTGTGTGTGTGTGTGTTAATCAGTAGTTGGTTGTGTTCGGGCAGATAAGTGAATCCCGAGTGATGATCAGACTATCAATAGTAAACAGAAAACACACTGTTCATCCCCAGAGTGCTATCAGCAGCAACACACACACACTCATACAAATAACACACAATCATGTAACCGTCTCTTTCTCACATGCTACTCAAAGCGAGCTTTTTGTCAGTGCCATGTTGTTTCTGAGTGTACATCTTATACCCAAAGCAAGTTGACCGTAACAGTAAGTAAAGCTGAATAACGTCAGGCAGGCGCGCACACTTTCTTCTGGCTTGCGAAAAAAGAAGAGAAAACGCCACATGATTGCAGTACTCGCTCTGACCTGTGAGTGGCAGTAAAGGCCACAGGGCATCAAGATTTATCCTAAAACTTGAAACCCTGCTTACCTAACACTGTATTGAAGCTCTCTTTTAAAACCTTAACGCTTTGCTTGAAACCTTCATTTGAAACAACCACGACATTGAAACTCTAGAATCCATTACTTGATACCGTATCCCATATTTCAATCTCGAATTTGAAACCAGAATCTTTTGCTTGAATACAAAGTTTAAATCTTAAATTAAAACCCTAAACCTGGCTCAAAACCCAAATTATTATAAACCATAACCCTGGCTTGAAACCCTATTTTGAACCCCAATCACTGACTTGAAACCATAATTTGCAACTCTAATCATCTCTTGAAACCTTAACGGAAAGCCTTACCCTGTCTTAAAATCCGAACCCCAATTCGCTTTTGAAATCACACAGCCCGTGTTTCAACCTTAAATTTGAAACCCTAACCGTGACCCTTATTCTAGAACGCCAACCCAGACTTGAAATTCAAATCAAAACCCCAATCGTGGCATAAAACCCTCATTTGACAGCGTAACACTTTGCCTGAAATCCAATGTCAGAACCTTAACGCAGGCTGGGAACCCGAATCCAACTTTGAAACGCTCACGGAGAATTCAAACTCGTTTTTTGATCCTATTTTGGATGTGAGTGAATCAACAGGAAGGCTGCAGGATCCAAAATGTTCCTGCAGTCTGCAAACGCATCACTTCTCCATTCAGTCTTCTGGGCCTGCCGCTTCATTCATGACTCAAAAGAGGAGAGGAAGAGGAAGGGGCCTCCCGGGGCACAATGCTCTCGCTCGCTCGCTCGCTCGCTCGCTCGCTCTTCCTCTTTCTGCCGCTCAGTGATAGCGAGGCCTATCTTGAGCGTTACGCCGCCGGTGTCGCAAGTGGGACCGAGAAGTGCGGCGTTGTTGCGCCATACCGCTTCAGATAAACGTTCATGACTGCAAACGTGTTGTTACCATTGCTCAATAAACGAGACGTTTTCTGTCTGCTCGATCCACGTGAATCGACAAACGTAAAACTTTACCCTGAATCTTAAAGCTAACGTGTGACGCAAAACACCATAGACGGGCTAACGAATTGCATCTGTGTGCTGATGTTTTAACCTTTTCAGCAAAGTGTTTGTGAACACAAATGTTGCCGCAGTCCTGTAGTAAGGCTGGGCGATTACGGAAATTAGAATCATCACGATTATTTTGGTTTGATTTCAAAATTGAAATCACGATTCGGATTCAAATCCTGCACCTCTGAGCTATCGTGCTAACCGGTCGTCCGCCGTGCCGCCCAGCTCGAGATTATTAACAAATAATATATCAACACTCAAAGACCGGTATGCTTCATCTTCTGCAAAGAGCGTCTAATATTTTTGCAGCGTCATCGGTGGTTTGTGTCTGCATTTTACTGCCCCCAGTGGCCAAGTCGCACACTGCAGGATTCGCAATGAATTCATTATGATGAATAAATGGTTTCATTCTTCATCTTCGTTTGCTGCAACAGATTCATGGAATTTCCATTCTTTCATGATGAAAGATGATGAGATATGCCTTATCCCATGACTACTGCAGTTTGGCCTGTTTTACTGCCGCTTTGCCGCTCTCCTAAAGTTTTGATGTAAAAGTTATTGTGCATTTTCTGTTCATCCTGAGATTTTAATCCAACATGAAATATTCCCAACATTTTATGGAAACTATATTTGAGACAATAATGTACTTCTTCTTATCACCCGCCGGTCGCACTTATTGTGTTAGTGAAACACACTGTCGCTATTGTCAAACAACAGCGCGACATACTGTGCTGAAGATGAGCACACACACACACACACACACACACACTGAACGTCTCATCACATGGCCCACTTCCTAACCCCATTAGCGAGGGTGTGACGTTGACAAGCGCAGCATGTGAAGGATGGAGAGAAATTGTTTAAGGGTTTAATTCAATCAAATAAGATTCATTTGACAGTAAACCTCCGCTCATTTGCAAATCACAAGGTGAGTCACCTACTGGCAAATTTTTCCGTAGCACTACAGGCATGAGGAAAATGATTTTTTTTTTTTTTAATCATTGATTTTCATCGATCACAGTGTTGACTGTGCACGGGCAAATATTTAGAATTTGTTTGTCAGCACACTTGTCGTCATTCTGATTTTGTCGGTATGATCGCTCATGAACAAGATAATACCGAGCGGTGTGAAATTCAGGTCCAGAAATTAAAAACCGTGCGGAGTTAGTCCTGAGTCGATGGTGCTTCTACTCAAGCGGCGGGTCACCGTTTGCCTGCCACACGTACGTGGAAAGCACTAACGTTGACGTTGACGCAGTTTGTCGCCTTGTTGCCTGTGAACTTCAACCTCAGAAAACGACCCAAAAACAAATCAGCTGAGTGGCGAGCTCCACCCAGTTTCAAGAAGATCACATAAATACTGTCACTTGTAAATGTTTGACCTTTCTGTGACCTTGCCCTTTGCGTTTGACCTTGAAAACCTTAGTCTGTTAGAAACGGCGTCGTGAAAGAAATCATGTGGTGAAGATCAAGTGTTTATGTGCAGATTCATGAAAGCTGCAGGAGGAAAAGCAGCAAAGCAACAGACATCTCCCCGCCCAATGAGGAAGGCCGACTTGCGCTCAACGGGCCAATCGGACGACGCACATGCGAGCGCCATGTGAAGCCTCGGACGGCGCAGGACGGGGTCCCAGAACAACCGCAGCAAAATTCTAGGAACTTGAGGAACGACCGGGAGGAGGCGGAGGCAAAGGCGGGCTGGAGTGGGAGAGCGAGGTTAGTGCGGTGGAGTGGTGTTACCAGCCCAGGTTATTTTTAGGATAACCAGAAGAAAAGGGGACAAAGTTAGAGCTCGTCTACGGCGCGCACTCTCATTTCTGCCTCGCGCTGCATCGTGTCTTCGTTTTTGTTGGACGTCCTCACAAGCGCCAAACGCCAACTGGGTTTGCTAACTCGAACAGCAGCACCTCACAAGGCTTACAAATAGTCTCGATTCATTGTACAATAGTTGAAATGTAACGTAACGGTAGCCTTTCCCTGAAAGGAAAACAAATTGAGTGTAACGAACAAAAATCCGTACATTTGAACTCGATTGCGAACCAAAACAGCAGTCGCCACTTGTCGTCGCTGTATATGATACAACAACTAACCGAATGCCTCCATTTTCCCCATCAAGCTAAACAAATGAGCCAAAACTAATTATGTCACTTGGACAATATTTGACAGCAGATGCCATTTCAACTTTGTCGAGAAACAAAACAAGAGCACGTATCGAGGAACGTAAAAGTTTTTCTAAAACACAACAGCGAAGTAAATGCCTCGCTTTTCCCACCAAGAAAAGTAAATGGGTCATAACTACTTTCATCAATTCTTCACACGAACCTTGGTTAACTGTAGAACCGCTTTTAACTCATTTACTGCCATTGACTGCTGAAGACGTCAAAGATCCTGTGAAGAAGTTAACTTGATTGCTAACCAAAACAGGAGCACCTATCTAGGAACATAAACAATTTCCACTTGACGCGACTAATTGATTGTTCTCTTTCATCCCATCAAAAAGTCATACCGAATTACTTCAATTGCTCTCACAAAAATTGTACCTGCAGAACCCAATGGAGGTTTGTTGCTAACCAAAACAGCAGCATATGAATAGTCTCTACTTATCAAAAAAAAAAAAGATGAAATGAAATCACGAACATAAAAAAGACTCATACCAGATTGCCTTTATTGTTCACATGGACAATAAAGAACAGTTGAAGTCATTTCAACTCTGTTGCTAACCAAAACAGTAGCGCCCATTGTGCCACCCGAACGCTCTTCTGGGTGAATTCCTTGCCGTAAACGAGTTCAACTTTGTTTGCATTCTTTTTAGCATGAGCATTCCTGTTCCACACAAGGCGGAATTCAAGAAGCTCCTTCTTGTTTTGTTTTGACAGTTTGCAACGATTTGAAACGTCCATCCGTCCTCTTTTATGTCCCGCTTGGTTTCAGTGTTCAATTAGCCGCTAAGTTCAGACACTCTCCACACTTTTTGACGATTTGGCAGATGTGCACACGCGCACACTTTTACACACATGCCTGCGTGGTTCCGTCTCTCCGTGACTCGGCTCCAAGTCGAGAACACACCCCCTTGCTTCTTCCTCCCTTTTGGAGAGAAAAAAAACACTTGTAAGGTGAATGGATAAAATGTTAATTGTTGACATGCTAACATACAAGAAGACTCAAAACGTGACGGCGGGCAGATTTTATTGATCTGCACATGAAAATCAATTGCTAAAACACCAACAAGCTCTCGGTTGCGACGCGAACACGCAAAAAAGCGAAAGCGCTGCAGAAGCTTGATGAGATTTTACATAACAAGCTGTGGTTGGCCACGCTTGCAAATGAAACTTGACCAAATGCTAACAGTTGCTATGCTAACTACGTTGAGGGCTGACCTTTTGCACCACTTCTCCTTGCACCCCCACCGAGTAAATGTGCTACCATGTCACCAGCGATCGGGTGGACGCAAGGCGACACCGCTTGTAAATTTAGGCGGGAATGTGTTGGCCGACGTCCTCCTGACGCCCATCCGTCCGTCCCTTCATTCATTTCATATACGGGACATGACTTTGCGCAAGAGGCACTGGGCCGGCTGTCGGTCAATGCCGGGGCACGTATAGACAAACGATTGACCGGTCGCCACACGGCGACATACACGCGCGGTTCGAGTCCCGGACGCGAAGCTCCACCTGCAATGAAATGCGAAACTCCGATGACGAAATGCGGAGCTTCTTTCGACTCACGCCGACGGGGCTGACGCGGCATCCGCTCGGCACGTGACGGGTGCCGCCTCCGCGATTCCCCGCCCGGAATGCAACATGAGCGTGAAAGGGGGTGCACGCGTCCTTCCTGTTCTTGGAAGGATGCGTAGTAAAGCTGCAGATGTTGCACAGCAGGCCAGGCTGCGCTACTTCTGCGGCTTCACTCCTGGTATGCGCTCACACCAACACAGACGGCAGCAGCTGGGCGGGAGATGCGTGGTGTGAAAACCTCACACCTCCATCCCGGCTTACCGCGATTCCCTTTCACGCAAGCCCCACTTGGCTTCTGGTCTGCAAGCCCTCCCGTCCAATGTGGATACTTTTCACCCAGTAAAAAAAAAAAAAAAAGTGGCTCTGGTGGGCAGTGTGAAAAGGGCTACGATGTTAAAAGAGGCTCTTCACACACGGTGTGGGTCAAAGAACACATTCCTCACCTATGGAAAGATGAACTGAGTCTCTAATGAACTCCAACTGCAGCCCACATGAGCAAGCGCCGGGCGGAGGAGGCAAAGAGAAACTCCCTCTTGGGAAGAAAACCCAAGACGGTCGTCAAAGAACTTGAACCTCGAAGTCAGCTAACGCTCAGCCTTCCCTCGATCCCAAACGCGAACCAGAATCATAAAACTCTTGCTGTCAATCATGACAGCAGCTCTCATCTGTTCAGGTGCCCCCTCCCCCCCAGCATGTCGACAAACAAAATGTAGAAATGTTGGAATGCACCCCGGGAAGTCTCCGCGTCTGTGATTAACCGATGGTGTGAGTCACATTTTCAAATGGCTTTATTTTGGATCATGTTTGATAGTTTCCATTTTTCTCTGAGAGGGAAGTCAGGCAGCTTCAGACGTGAGTCAAGTTGGAGACGTCTGCTCGTCTTGCAATAAAATCGTCCGCCGGCATCTGCTTGGCATCGAGACGTCATCGCGTCAGGAAGTTCCACATTCAGTCCACTTTGAGTTTTGGGGGGGGTCCTCGTCAGCAAAACACTTGTCGGCCATGTGTCGTTGGCTTGAAGTTGTCGCCGAGCTAACTGGGCCAAATATGTGAACGTTGAACACTTTGTTGGAATGTGATGAACATTTCAGGCAAAACGCTCATCATCAAACTTTGATGACAAACTTCAGTGGAAGAAAAGCAAACACTTGTTATCGCCCTTCCTGTGACTGTATCCGAAACCTCCCACATCTAACTAGCCTTTAACAACCCAAAGTCCACCCACCAGCCAAAACCCAATCCCATTTTTCATTCAACTGAAGTCAATGTCCGTTCCTCCCGCAGCGTCGTTGAGCGGACATCGTCCTGCTCTTGACTTTCCGCTCGCGAGCCAAGTGAGAGGCTGCGGTCTAATTAAAGCCCAACGCAGGCAGGCCGACGGGAGAGTCCTAATAAGGACGAGATCACTGTTGGGCTGGTCCGCACGCTCGCACACATGCATACACGCTACACGGCTCCGATCCCACCCGACTCGCTTACTTCCTGTGTCGCGTTACGCTTCACCCGCTTGCCCCTTTTCATGCCATCTGTGATGTGAAGGAAGATGAAGATGACGCAACGGCCGAACCTTAATCCGAACCCACCACCGCCCAATCCGACCCCTACCCTTCATCGTGACCATAAACCTGGCAGTGTTTTAAATGAGGAAATCGAAAGTTGACCTGTGACCTTTCGACCTCCACATTTGCAGGAGCCTCACCCCTTTACTGAGCCTAATCCAACAGATTTACGACCTGCGTCCAAGCCTAACCATAACTCTCGTCTATGCACGACCCCAAAACGAACTCGGAACTCTGAGTTTTTTAACTGGGTCGAAGACGATCCCTTGACCTTCACCTAACTGAATCCCAAACCTTAGAGGTTTTTGTTTTTTGTTTTTTTTTTTTGGGGGGGGGGCATTTTTGAAGATAATTGCTGAAAATATGTGCAGTGACTGACGATTCTGAATTTTACAGCAAATGGCTTCTATTTATTTTTTTTTTTAATCCTTCAAATTTAACAAGGCAACACTTCTCAGTGGTGAGTTAAATGTCAAAGACGCGTTTTTCACTTTAACATTAACCCCGAACATGTGAACTACCTCAAGTGACCTTGGTCTGATCCTTAACACTAATCCTAAAACATTGTTCGTGACCCCCTACGCTTAACCCGAGAACTAATTGAACTTTAACTTCAACTCAATCACTACGCTACTCCTAATTCAAAGAGTTAAACTTAACCCAGTAGTACGTTTGTTCTTGGTTAGGCCCCACCGCAATCGGTCAAAGGATGCGCTGTGTGATGTCGGATTTCATAAGCGGCCGCAGATTCATTGGAGGTGCAACTGACACGGAACAAGCCGGCACATTCGAGCCGTTGAAGTCAATGAATCAGCAGGCCACTCAGTCAGTCTGCCAGGCCGCCTGTAGGTGGCACATTAACCCACTTCTTGACTGCAACGCCTCCCTTCTTTGTGTCACAGAATGCGCCCCCCCCCCCCACCCCCCGCATCACAGATCTGGAGCAGCGTCTTTAATTGGAAGGATCACGTTGCAATTTGCTACCATTTAGGGAGATATAAAAATGCATTTGCACCCAGCAGAAATAGCTTCCATGTGCCAGACTGTCTGCAAGGCTGCAATTATGGCTTCTTTTTATTTCGATGATACGATTATGCCTATTGTGAGCTGTGTATGCACACACAAAGTACATGCATGGTGCACACAATGAAATAAGCACATTGTGTGCTGGGTCAAAAGCAGCTTTAAAAAATATATTTTTTTAAACAAATAAAATAGTCACTAAAATACATGGAATGAAAATGAATGCATTTATCGTCAAATTTTCCGGGCCAAATTTTCGATTAGTAAGCATAAATTCTTGACTGATCGTCAAGTGGAATCACATTTTTTTTTTGCCAAATATTTATTTATTTATTTTTCGTGCATGTTAGATTTCGGATGTGTTTCTGTGCAGCAAATGTCGAAATACGAATTTGAGTATATTTTGTGTCCCAACAACTGATAGCGGAGGGCTTGGCGCCTCCTTGCAGCATTCCTTGGGGGAAGCCGAGCACTCACGTGCAGCTGAGCCACGCTAGCTCTGATTGGCCGCACGGGCGAGCACGTGTACGAGGGAGTCACTCCATCCATTTTGTAAGGAGGCGGAGGAAGAGGAGCAAGAAGGAGGGCTGCGGTCCGGGAGTTTGATTCATGCCAACTCGGACACGCTTCACCTCTTTCACACATTCCACGCTGCTTTATGTGTTGCTGCAGGGCCCTGCTACAAAAAAAAAAAAGAAAAGTGGAGAAAATCAGGACAAAGGTGGACTCCTTTGCAGTCATTGAGGAGGAAGAAACGCAAATCAAGTCACATCACAAGCAAGGAATTTGACCTTGTAGGCAGAGACAAAGCGGTCAAGAAGTGGCGCAATAATTGAATCAAATGGTCATTAAAAATACAAAATTGCACTTTGAAATATGGCTGCATGTTTCATTGAATTTTAATACCGCTCACAATTTTGTCTGCCACGATTAGATGAACATGAGCGAGCGTTTACAATATTTACATTTTACGTTCGCTGCCATTGACGGCTATAGATGCCAAATAGGCAGTGTTTGTCGAAAAATGTGTGAATATTTAAGTTTCGTTTTGCACTGAAAACTGTTTGACACATTCTATGTCGAAAAGAAGTGCAATAAAATGACACATTTTCCCTAACATAATGACTAATTGTGAATTAATAATCATGATTGCATATTGATCTAAATAATTGTGATCATCATTTTGGACAAAATCTTGCAGCCGACTTTAAATCCTGACCAAATAACACAAAACAACTGCGAGTCCAATACAGGTGGTCGTTGAACGGCATTGCTTTGTTCACTTCATTGAGAAATAACTTGAACTTATTTAGTCTCGTGAAAAAGGCGCGATAAAGCAATGTTTTCATCATTTTTTTAACGATTCCTTTTGTACTTTTAAAAGTAGATTTTTTTTAAAGATACTCAAAGTGTTTAAAAACTAACGTCTAGAACTTTTCTTCTGCATTTATTCTAAGTAAACTGTACTTTGAAAGATGTTTCATTGCAGTGTTGCGATGGAAATTCATGCACGGTCACTTGAAATTACTCTAAAAACTACATTCAATTTCTTTTTTAATTCATTCATTAAAATGTAATCATTGTTCATGCTGGAGTAGATGCACAACCTATTTAATCATGTAAAAAAAGTATGTTTATATAAACTAAATATTTTTTAATAATACCATTTTTGATGTTTTCATTTTCGAGTCTAGTTTTTTCTTTTATTTAGAAAACTACGTACAAAAATATTTTTAAAAACCTTTAATATATACAGCTTGTTTCAATTCGAAACGAAATCACACTCCTTTATTTATTTTTTAAGTCAAACGTACTTTGATTTGCATGCAATGTTGCAATGGCGATTGTACTGAGTACTGCCGCTTTAAATAACGATTGAAGGGGACAGACAGGCGTTGAGAAGGAAGGAAGGGAGGGAGAGAGAGAGAGAGAGAGCGACAGACGGACGCTCCTGCAGACAGGCAGGGAGACAGGCAGGAAGACAGGCAGGGAGACAGCCGGCTTCTTTAGCCGATCCACGTGGGTGAATGTGCTCACTTTTACCGCCATCCTTTTCCTTGAATCACAGCTTGCGCCTGGTATCCCTGCGCCAGCGAGACGAGCTAGACCCAACCTCGCACGATAGATTCCACGGTGCCGCCTATCCCCGCCGGTTTCCCGCCTGGAACCGATGGAAACGCTTATTTATGGCGATGATAGAAAAATCGGTCCTGTGCCGGTATGTCGAGGGTGGCGTTTTGGCGCGGTTTTTTCTCGCGGAGGGACACCGGCGAACCGCGCCGATAAAAGCCCTGCGGCCGCTTCGGCCACACCCACTTTGTGTGCTAACTGGTAGCTAGCTGGTGGGACAGGACGCCGCGCCGCGTGCCATGCTGCCCAGTTCGCAGTCCAACTTTACACGACAGCAACTTGTCTTCGTCACCGACTAGTCGCCCTTCTCCTCGGCCATTAGCTTGTGCGTGTGTGGACTTTGACCTCCGTGGATGCTGTTCTTCCACTTCATTGAAATCCAACCGTGCCTTTGAAAGCTCAACTGCCGGTAAGAACGCCTCTTTTTTTGTCTTTATGACGAGTGGTAACCTACGACAACCGGCGCCCTTTGAAGCAAAAGCTTTGACGGTCGCGTTCCACGCGTGGGAACTCTGCGTGTGACGAGCTTGGTTTTTAAATGGAAGCCGACGCTGGTTTGCTTTGGCAAATGCGTCGCGTGAAGACGCCGCTGGGTGTCGTCTGCAAGTCAAAACCCTCATTAGGAAATGCGCACATTTTTCACAAGCTGCTTAATTACGCTTAGACCACGCCACTCTTGGCGAATTGTTGACCGCCTTTGTTTGTGTAATGTGTCTGAACGCAATTCGGCGTCGATGTTTGTAGTTACAAGGCGATTAAATTGCTGAAAAATCCCACACGTGGCTCTTATTTGACGCTGTACTAGGGTGTGCTTTGACCTCACTGCGGAGGAGCCAAACCCTCATTAGGAAATGCGCACATTTTTCACAAGCTGTTTCGTTGCTCAGAAACTGCGCGAGTCTCTGCTTAATGTATGATTTCTGTCTTAGCCTTAATCCTCGGAGAGAAACTCGGCGTGGTGTGTTTTTGTTGAAAGAAAAAATGGAAATTTACGCATGGGTCCTGTCTCCACGCTCCGCGCAAGGGCGTCAAGGAAAGCCCTGCCCTCCATTCATTCGGATACATACGCAATACAAAGTGTGTATATAAAATGCGCGCAGCAACCGGCATGGCTTTGTTGTCCCCGGCGAGCATGCAACACAGACACGCAGAATGTAATCGTGACGTGAGTGCGTCTGAGTCCTAAACTACGACTTGCGTCTGTTTGTGTGCAAAGTCAGAGTCGTTATTTGCTAACCTCATTGAAGCTGCTATTTGAAAATCATCTAAAGGTGTTTGACCCCCCCTCCCCAACACACACACAAATACACGCACACACGCGCTCCATACTTCTCCTCCAGCTGTTGCTGTGACGTGATGAGATAAGGGTGTGGCCTTTTTCGGGGCTGATCAGCCTTGAAAGGAGTGGGTGGATTCCCAGTGATGTAAACATGGATAAAGGACAGCCCACTCGGAGTGAAACTTACTTTTCTGTTTGGGCAGGTTCACTTTCTCTCTGGGATTAACCTGTTTGTCTGGATCTGAAGATTTTAACTGATTTCCTTTTTTTTTTTTTTATTATTATTAATTTTTTTTAATGTTCTTTTGTCTGCAGTTTGAAGATGTTGCAAAGCTTTGCCCAGTCGCAGGACTGGCTCTATTCAGAGCCGCTGCTCTTTGACGAAGAGTTCTGCCAAATTCTGATGAAGGACCTCCAGTCCCTGCCCACTCCCCCGCAGTCGCCTCCTATGAAGGTGGGTGCCGCCGGGGGGGCCAAGCCTCTCTCCAGCGGTGACCAGCTGAGCTTCGTGTCGGACATCCTACTGGAGGACTACGACATGCACCTCAACTGGAACTGCGCCTACATCCAAGACAAGGAGGGGAGCGGCGGGGGAGGGGGGCGGCCCCCCTCCCCCTTGCTGGATGAGGATGAGGAGAGCGATGAGGACAGCCTGTGGCGCTGCCTGGCATCTGACAAGAGCCCGGAGGAGAAGCTGGCGGCGTCTGTGCTGGGCTCCAGCCCACTGCTGTCCGACATGGACACAAGCATCTTCGAGGGTCTCGCCGGCTCCACGCTGGACTGCCAGAACCTGATGGGGGGCCGCGAGACGGCCGAGGCCACGTCCGACTACTACTCCGCTGGAGGAGACGTGTCGACGTACTCGTCCAGCGACTCCGGTGAGACAAACGTTTCTCTGCTCTTTCAAGTCTGCCCACGCGCACACACACTCTCTCACACACGCACACACACCCCCACACACCCCCACGCACACACACACACACGTGCGCTTGCCGGCATAATAGTTTTTTAAAGGCGGTTTGTGGGCGGAGTCTTGGCTGCTGACTGGCAGCTTGGCGTGCGCGTGTCTGGCGCGTGCGCCACTCATGAACATTTAATGACTCATGCAGTCCTGGCATTGCTGACCGTTAACCACACAGGAAGTGGTTCACCGTTATGTTCAATGCCCATTTATTTGACTCATCACTATACATTGAAAAAAATATATACATACTACGTTTGAATTATTATTCATGTCATTCTTATATCTAATATTTTCATTTAAAAGCATTAAAAAAAATCTATTTTAATCTGTAAAACTACTTGAAAGGAGTAAAGGTGTATATTTCAAATTTAATTTTGTGAATATATTTATGAAATGTCAATTTATTTTTTAACAGTATATATTATATTTTATATAACTAATAGAGGAATATGTATTTTGCCACCAAACATTTTGTAGAATTTTTAATTTAGAATCTTTTTTTCTTATTTTTGTTTTTTACTTAAATACATATATTCTTTTTTTGAAATGGCTTTAATTTTTTTTTTCAAATTCATACATGGCATTGCGGTATTATAATTAGTATTTTAAATATTTTGTCCGCTCTTGTGGTTTGACAGAGGAGGAGATTGACGTGGTGACAGTGGGGCACTGCCCCTCCAGCCCGTCCTCTCGCCGGAAGCGGCGGGACGACGACGAGGTCGAGGAGGAGCGGCGAGCTCTCCAGCGCCACCACTTTGAGATCCAGCTGCAGCACAATTATGCCGCGCCGCGCCCGGCCTCACCGCCGCCTTCCTCATCCCACAAGCGCTCCCGCGCCGGCGCCCATCACGCTTTGTCCTCGACATCCGCTCGCCACCAGCAGACGTCGTGGCGGCACCCGGCCGAGACGGAGGACGAGGAGGAGCGGCGTCGCACGCACAACGTGATGGAGCGGCAGCGGCGCAACGAGCTCAAGAACTGCTTTGTGCGCCTCCGCGACAACGTCCCCGAGTTGTCGCGCAACGACAAGGCGTCCAAGGTGGTCATCCTGAAGAAGGCCCGAGACTGCATCCACGGTCTGGAGGACGGCGCCCGCCGGCTACAGGGCCGTAGGGACAAACTCCGCGCCAAGCAGGAGGAGCTCAAAGCGCGACTGCAGCACCTTCGGACGCTCGCCCGTTCATGAAAAGAAAGAAAAAAGGCAAAGAGAGACGTTTTATTTGTCCACAACAATTGACATTTTGCTTTCAGGAACCAGGAGGACGTGTTGACAAGTACGCACAAAGATGGACTTCTCAGAAGACTTGACGCACGCGCGCACACACGCACACACACGCGCACACACACACACACACGTTGCGATGCCTTGACTGCTGACTGTTTGAATACGCGAACGAGGTCAGTTCTTGTTGGTGAAACTTGAACATGCACAACTCGCAAAAAAGTTAGCAATTTGGCTGTGAGATTGAAACAAAAAAATGAGTTCAGACGAGTCACAAGAAAGCACACAAATGAATGTAGTGTGCAAGGTGGGGTTTGCGGGATGTGGGGTGTCGGGGGGTTGATGGTTCGCCCCCGCCCATATTGCATTTTGGCTTAATCTTGGAATTTCAGCACTCATGCCAAAATTGTCCGTTTTTTGCGAGTAGTGTATTCAGGATGTCTTGTAGCCATAGCAACCAGCAATCCCTCCGCCGTCGCTCATTTTGATGGCCTTCAGGTCTTTTTTGTGGAACTTCCAGTTCCCTGAATTTCTGCCTTTATTTTATATTTTTAGTCTGCGTTTGATGTCCTCAAACTCATTTTTGTTGATCAATGTTTCAAAGTGGAAAATGGTGACATAAACCAAATTGTGATGTTTACAGTTGACCCCTGCATACTCACCATTTGGTGAAGGCAAAGTTCCCCTGCTTATTTGCATTTTATTTTTCACCCCATCCTCCCCTTATTTGGATCCTTAACTTATTTTCTTTCTTACCAGATTGCCTGCTTATCTGCATTTTTACCTGATCAGCCACTTGCTCACTTTTTTTTTTTTTTTTTTTTAAATCAGATCGCTCGTTTAATCACCTTTATCGTATAAGTATAAATGAGCATATTCTGAGATTTTTGCTAGTTGCGGGGTCCACTGTACAACAATTTGTTTGGAACGTTTTTGGTGGTTTGTGCTTTTAATATTGGTTAAAAAGTGCTGTAAAAAATGCCACAAATGTACCAAAATGGAAAAAAAACAAACTAACCCAAAACAATGATGTGTTGCCACTTTATTTGCGCTGGTGGGCCCTATTTGGCCCCGGGGCCTCAAGTTTGACACCAGTGCCGTAACCTCGCCAAAGTTTTTCTTTCTTTTTTTTTTTTTTTGTGGCTTTTCGGCAGGAACACTGTGACACTCAAGTTTTTCTACTTCCTCTTTGTTTTAACGGCACGTTCTGCAATGTGCCCCTCATCTTGGTGGTCTTCCCTGTTGCCGCAACAGGAAGTAGCTGCTGTGGTCTTCTCTGGTTGATTGGCACGTGTTCCACACACGTGCCCACTTTTGGTCGTGTTTCGTCTTCGCCCTGTTCCCGGGAAGTTTATTGTTGAAGCAAGAAAAGAAAAAGATGGCAGGGATGAATTTGAAAAGCTACCTCCGCCCCACCCAGCCTGTGTCCACCTCATCCTTAATGTCGGTAGCTAAAATACTGTACAGATTTTTATTTTTGGCTTCTTTTTTTTTCTTCCAATGTACATTTTGTTATCGTATCATAAATTATTTTTTTTCCTTCTGGGCTTCATTTGTCCGTTTGAATTTTGGAGTGTTGAAAATGTTCTTTTTTCACCAGCACTTTTTTTCCCCCTTAAATATTGATGAAATTAAAGAACGAGAGTTGGGAAATGTCTGCTTAGAGTGTCTGCACACAAATGCAACTTTTTATGTATTGTGTATTTTTTTCCCCCCTCGGGAATGTAAGAATATGATGGGAAAAAATCAAAAGGTAAGGCTATTGTGTATCCATTTTTTTCCCCCAAGATTTTATTCTTGTAATACATTGACTTAAAAGTCCTTGTGAATTAAGGCTGGCATTTTTTTGTCCTATCACGTTAAATTTTTTGTAGTATTTCAGCTTTTCTCGTTTAAAAAAAAAAAAAAAAAAAAGGATTGTAAAATGAAGACATTCTTGAATTTTCCTGAATTAAAAAAATATCGTTTAAGAATTGAGTCATAAATTTTTCTCCCATAGTTTTGACTTTATTAGAATTATAGATTTATTTTTTTACTTAATTCTGGGAATTTTTGAAAGTTTGTGTGGAATTTTGACTATTCATTTTGTTGATATATTCGTTGTAGGATTAAGACTTGATGCTAATATTTTTGATTTTATTCTCATAATTGTGAAAACTTTTTCACTGTACAATTCAGACCTAATTACCATATGTTCACTTTATTCTCAAAATTGTTGACATTTTGAGGCTTCAAAATAAAACGTCATTTCCATCATATTTTGACATTATTCTCACTTTAGAATATCGTCTTATAAAATGTCATGTCATCTTTTTGTCTTGACGGTAGAGCCGTAAAATTTGCTTCTGCTTCTTTCTGAATGTGTACCTGACAAAAAGGATTTCTGCAGTGGAAAATGAGAATTGTTCAAATTTTTCCTCTTCCGGCGGCACACCAAAAAATGCAAGCGCAAGATTTGCCAGCTTTACTTTGCGGTTGGGAGTACAAAGTTTGAGTGAAGCTCAAGTCTGCACTGACATGACAATTATGTGTTGTGCAAACATGTCACTGGACGTGTGTGTGGGGGGGTGTGTAATGTAGGTCAAGGTGAGCGTCAGGTGTGTTAAGATAATGAGCGTGTGAACGGATAAAAAAAAAAAAAAGTCTTTTGTGGGCAGCCACAGATAAGATAACAAACGCACTTTTAAAATGACAAACACTTTGGTTTTGAAGATCCCAAATACGCAAACAACCAAAGTTTCTGTGGGTGGCGGGTGGTATTTTTTGTAAATTGTGTTCAGGTCTTGAAAGTAAGCGGTCTTGATTTGACACTGAAAAGCAAGAAGAGCATGACGCGATTGGGGGAATTTGCCACCTCCAAACTTTCCTCCAAAGGCCGGCCTGGTGCTGCCCCTCATTTGCATCCCTTGGACGGACGGCAGCGTTTCACCTCATCTGAGCGGGCGTCTGAAGTGACGCAACAAAACACACGAAAAGGAGCGAAGGATTGAGCAGATTGCTCACACCCACTACCGACTGACGGTCGCCTTCAGTCCACTTGCTCACGTCATCAAACAACTCAACGGAAAATAAAAAGTCAGGGTTGGGGTTTTTAGTGGGAGTTTTAAACCAAAGTTAGGCATTCAAAATAGAATACGGAAAATTAAATTAGGGTATTAAACAAGGATTCCAATATCAAGTTTAAAATTGAAAATCAAAAAAAAAAGACGAGAGTTTTAAGTTCAAAATTAAGAATTAGAGTTCAGGTTTTCAAACTAGGGTTAGGGTTTCAAAGTAGGGATTCAAACTAGGTTTATTTTTTTTAAATTGGGGTTTCAAACAAGAGTTATGGTGTAAAAGTAGGGTTTCAAACTAGGGGTAGTTTTTTAAATTAGGGTTGGTTGTTTTTATGGAGACATCAAACTAAGTTTTAGTTTCCAGGAAGGATTTAAAACGACATTTTGGTTTCAACGTAGGGTTTCAAATGAATCTTTCAAACTCGGGTTCGAATTTTTAAATTTGAGCTTCCTACGAGGATTATTTTATTTCAAGTAGGGTATTAAAACCCGGTTCGAGTTTCCAGTTTAGATTGCAAAAGCACAGCAACCCTTCCCCCCTTCCCTTTTGAACCTCGCCCTCCACCGTGATGGCTGTTAAAGTTGTAAAAGCGGAACCCCCCCGCCCCGGATGCCCCCCTGGAGCCTTCACCACTCGCTACCAATACCCCCATCCTCGCATTAAATATGTCCCCACCCCCCCCCACCCCATGACGATCGGCCATCTTGTTAGGGGGAAAACCTGCCAGCTGTGTTTGCTTTTGTCTTCATACAGTTTGAAAAACGCCAAAGAGGGAGGGGGCACTCCCCAAAAGAGACCCCACCCTCGCCGTCTGTGCCAGTGCCACACGTTGATGGGAAACCAGACTAGCAAGTCAAAGTGTGAGCGAGAAAGAGGACGTGTGAGAACACGTGGGCAAGCACATTTCCGTGGCGACGAATTCAAAATAAATTAAATCAAAACGCAGCGCTCAAGCTGCTGATGCCTCGCATGTGAGCAAGGAGAGCCCCGATCGCTTGGCGTTCATTTGAGGGTTGCAAACACTTGCACAGAGCATGCTGGTGTCGCTCATGAGGCCACGCCCCTTAAAGGAACACAACAACATGCAAATATACTACACTGTGCATACATAAAAAATTGGACTGATTTCAATTCCAATATTTTTTAATCGTTCAGGCTGAGTAAAAATTGAAGTTCATAAAAACAGTTTATTTTGTGTCATTCTTTTTCTTTATATTTGTATTTCTTTATTTAATAAAAAGCCCAAAAATTTTATAGCCAGCTAGCAAACAACAAATTGTCAGGCATATACATTTTTTGTAATCAATTGAGTCATCAAGGTCACTTTAATAGTTCAACTTGAATTTTTTATATCAGCAAAAATCTCCATTTAAACAGGGGTGTGTATACTTTTTCTACTCACTGTAAGTCACATCATCTCCATTGATAAATTTTCGGCTCCACTCGTCTGCCCTTGTTGACGTTGAAGCGGTTGAGGGGGCGAGCTGTTGCACATCAAAGCAAAGTCACGCCTGGTTCTTGCGTCCACGCCGTGAACATTCACACGTCGGCGGCAACAAACACGGCCGCGGCTTCACGTTTGCTTTCTTTCAGGATTCAAAGTGGCGCTTGAAAAACACAAATGGCTCAAAAGGTGCCTGAAATTGCACTTGTTGGAAAAACATTGTCACCTTGGGCTGTGCTGAAGGGGCTGCTGTGTGCAAAAGTCGCCTTCTGTCCTGTAGAATGGAACATTACAATTGGAAAGCGCTCCCGATTTGCTTTCACGCTGATGCTTTACTTAGTTTACTATAATATCACGATTACAAGTTCATAGGTGTATAAAAAAAAAAAAAATGATGGACATATTTTTTTTTCACATCCCACATGCTCCGTATTCTGTCACATCCCGACTTAACATTTTCTCTCTGAAACAGTTGCTAACTGCTGATGAAATATTTATGACACTCGGGTCTCGTAACTTTCATGATATCACGAATGAAGCTCAAGTCGGTCGGCATAAAAAAGCAACTGATGTAAAAACTTTGATGACATTTCAAATATATTTTGGAAACACAACACAGTCAGCTTGCTAACTGAATCGTACGGCGAAGTGAAAATAAAATCTGCCAAAAATTGTCCACTTTGTCCGCAAGCTCACATATTTGGCTCGTTGGCTTCTGGTGAAATTATTCGAACAAAACAAACAATGCAAACGAAAAAAAAGTGCGTGAAATTCAAACAGCAAAACAATCCATTAATTGCAATTGGAAGTTAAAATGGAACGATTTTTTCGTCAAGTGTCAAAGCGTGATGCTACACTGATGCTAGCATGCTACCATCTGGCAGCGCCAAATGTTAACAGCCACAACGGCAATCTGCTGATGAGCGTGCAGCCGCGACACACACGCACACACGGAACATACGTGTGAACAATTTGAAACATTTGACAGTGGACTATTCAGATGAATAGTCTACTCATGAGCGAAACGTTACGCACATTCACAGATAATAGCGCGCAACTATGAACATCTGACGCAAACACAAACATACACACATTCTGAGGTGACACATGTTGCCAAATTAGCATGAAAAAGTACTGTTAACTTTTAAATACTAACAGATGGAATGACAAATAGACAGAGAATACAGCTAGCTTGCGCTAGTTGGCTAGCTAGCAATCTAGCTGGCGAGCTAAGTAGATAGATAGATAATGTGTGTGTGGGTGTGTGTGCGTCCGTACATGTGCGTGTGTGTGCGTGGACAGAGGGGTCGTTCATGACGAGACGAGTGGCGGCGACAGATGAACTGACGAGGACAAAAAGTGTCTCTTTGCTTTTAAATGATCGGACAAAACCACATCAGCTGCAGCTGTCTCATCCAAGTGAAAGGCTTTCCAGTATTTTTTTTAAGACCACCAGAACACACATATGGCATCTTTTTTTTTTGGGACATCTCGGGAGATGTGAATATGTGAAAGGCGCATTTCAGAGCAAATGACTCAGTAGTCGTGTAAGCATAGCGCTCAGCTAGCTAAATTCTTTATTTTCTGTTATGACTCTCATTTGATGCCTTTGTTGGCTTCTGTGTAAAAGGCAGTGGCGCGTAAATTTGATGTCGATTTTGTGACAACACCGTGTAACAGAAGCCGCAGTCTTCAGCCCCCTTTTTTTGCGTTGCCAGGAAAAGCGTAGAGTGTTGACGTTTACAAAAAGTCAACAAAGTTGATGTCATGAAATCATCCGTTTGCGTACGAAGCCACAGGCAAGCACATCGTCCTGTTACCGAGATCAATTTGGCGGCATCACTGTGGGAAAAGCCGATAAAAAAAAAGAAAATGTTCCCAAATCAAAGTTACGTAGCAACAATGTTAAAATGCGTGAGGCGATTCGTGCACGTGCATTTGTTAGTCATGAGAATCACATTTTTCGTCCGAATAGAAAGAAAGACAGTCAGGCGTTGGACTTCCAAATGTGCTCCCCTTTAAGAATTTTCAAAAGTGATCTCTTGGGGTCCCTCAGCAGGGGGTCCGGCCACCACGGTGACGAAGATCAGGTCAGACATTGCGTTGAAATGGAGGTGTGAAAGGTTTGGGGTAGTGTGGGGGTTGCAAGTCCGAGCTGCTTGAATGCGGCTCCACAGGATCAGCTGATGGCGCATTGACCATTACGCAACCCCCAAGACGTAGAACCATTCATGGACCAAACCGAAGTGACTCCTAATCAAGTGCGGACTCCATCCTGAGCCACTTCACTGTCTGGTCTTAATCCGCCCCCCCCCCCAGGGGACTTTCGGGGCTTGCAAATGAGGGGAAGAAAGGTGATTTGGCCGTTGCGGGGGTGGAGAGTGGAGTGGGGGTCAGCAGTTAATGATCCCAAATCCTCAGCAGGTCAAAGGTCTTTTGAAGGATCCACTTCCGGGAAACAAAGGAGTCTTGTTCTTTGGGACCCCCGAGGCCTCCTGCCGAGACCCAGTTTTGGGATTCAATGCGGAATAGTGGCGCTAATCTTCGGCGTCAGGCGTTAAATGCAATTATCTTCGGCCAATCGGGAGGAGGCGTCGGAGTCTTTCTTACGGCCGAGAGTTTTGAATGTCTTAGCGATCGCTTGGCCTTTTTCAAGCCGGAGCATTTCCATGACAACAAACATTTGCAAAGGAGGCTTAAAGGTGACATTTTGGAAGACTTCAGTGTTGCACTTTCTGATCAAAGCGCGGAGTGGACCAGCAATTTTGTATTTTTTTTTTTAAACGTCTCTTTGCCTCCCAGTTGTGTGAGGTCGGTGGGCCCTGCTCTCTAGTGACAAAGCATTTGTACTTGGATACTTGCCACCACTGTGAAAAAGTTCCACTTTCCCAGACTTGAAAAGAATCCAGATGTGGCGGCAATTGGTGACGTGGCGCTTCTGCGTGAATTCTTCTGCTGTAACATAAGAAGAACGCGAGAATCTGACAACATCGTGGACAGATGGAGATGCTGGGATCAAATTTGCTGCATATGCGTGGGGGTGTGTGTGTGTGTGCATACACACACACACCCCCCACACATGCACTTGATATTTTCCCAAGAAGCAGCCATATTTTTCCTAGGGATCATCCCACCGCCACCCATCTCCACCAGTGCCTTTCAAAAAGTGTGCTGTAGAAAAAGAGATGGGCGGGGTCTCTGGGGGGGTTCGGCTAGGGTGGTCTTTATAAAATGAGGGGCCCCAAAGTGCTTTGAGGAACTCCCCTCACTCTCGATTATTGTCGCGTCTTGTTTTGAGCCGAGACCTTGAAAGTATCCTGACTGGTAATCGCCGCTTGCACACATGATCAAACGGCGGCCATTATTTTGGGGGGCACAATGGGCCATGACAGCAGGGCACAGTTGAAGGTGGCGGGGTCCTCCACACAAGAAGATAACAATAGGTTAGCCCCCCCCCCCCCCAGCTCTTTTGGGGAGCCCGTCTTAAGTCATCAGGTCGTCTCGGCCATGCATTCTCAAGGCCCGAATGGCAACCGACTGGCCTCAAAAAAGAATTCATGTCACAGAATCAAACTGAAATGGAAGAGTTGTTATAACAGCAACAGGAAAAGAAACTTTAGAATTTTTTGCAAATGTATTAAATATAAAAAAACCCTCAGAAATTAAAAACAAGGTTACGCAAAACTTTTACATTTTAAATGTTAATAATAAATACTGTAAATGTAACTATGAGCTATAAATGTTGGTCTATTTTTTTTATTAATTATTAAATTAAATAAATGAATAAAAATAATTCAAATGAGTGACTTTAGGGAAAATGAAAAAAAAAACTCATGCTACAAAAAAAGAAGACAGTCGTTATTTTTTTAGGTTTCTAATAGGCTGAAACGGCCTTTCAGAGCCACACCAATGCATTTAAGCTTGTTTTTTTTTGTGTGTGTGTGCGTATGTGTGCATTGCTGCGGGAGGCCACTGGAAAGAAACTTCAAGCAAAGGGAATATAAAAAAAAAAAAATTGGGGGCTGCGAAGACGCTCTTGGCCAAGTGTTGACAGTTGGAATAAAATGTGATGCGGTTGCAGGCAAATGATCACAACCAATGCAAAACAGCTGTCAGTCAGTCAGTCTCACATCTTGGTGAACTCCCCGTTTCCAGGAATCTCACACACACCAATGAGAGTTCATGCAGTGCATGCTAGTCGAGCGTGTGTGCATCTGCATGTATGCAATGCATGCATGCCGCAGCACGTGAGGGGCCGCGTTTGACTGTTTGGCTCGCCGGCCAATGGCCCGAGAGGAAGCTCGGCTTCGGCCAATCGGGACGCAGCTTGCGGCTTCTTCTGGAGAAGGAGGAAAAGCAAACAAAGGCCACTCAAGGAATAGACGGGAGAAAGTTCAAATGTGGAAAAATACATTTTCATTTGCCGTCGCGGAAGCCATTGCCAATATATTTGCTAACAGAAGTTTTGGAGAGATGCAAGCTGTCGTCGGACCAATTTTTAGCTTTGACTTGCAAGTAAAAATTGGAGATGTGGGCGCTGCATAGCTTTGCCTTCGGAAAGGCCGCTGAGCTTAATGCTAAATAAATTAATTAATAAACTGCCCAGTCCTAATGCGAACAAACAATGCGAAACGCCGCAGCAGGGAGACAAATAGCGTCGATGTCACAATGTTGGAAACAGCAACGGATATGCGAACACAAACAGTGCGGCAGCACATGTAGAAAAATCCTATAACAATACTCACGGGAATTTATTCCTTATCCTCTGCGATGAACAACAACTATAACAATTCAAACATTCAATTTTGAGCGAGGCCAAAATCGACCAAGACAAACAGCTGAGGTTCAAAACAAAAACCGCCGTGCTCAAAAGTCGCTTCGTTCATCAAAGAAGCCAACATGCACGTTATGAAGGAAACTGGAGGAAGAGTCGCAGGTGTGTGTGCGTCCGTGTGTGCGTCCGTGCGCGTGTGTGTCAATATTGACACAGTGCAGGTAGCGGGCGGACGTTTGCCGCTTAACTGCGACACGTGGGTGTCACTCAGGTCATTGAAGTGACAGCTGTAAAGCGGACAAACGCTGCCACAGGAAACGGTGACGGTTGGTTCACTTTTTTACACGCTATTCAACAAAAAATGAAAAGAAAAACTCGTGAATGAGCGGGCGCACGCCATGACAACCATACAACAGGAAGTGGCATTTACTGCCCTGGTGGCTCAGTCGTATTTGGTTGATGATAAAAACGTTCAGTGTGAATGGGAAGAAACTCGCCTCTTACCATATCGCTTGTAAAAAGGGGCGGCGAGATTTTTAAAGCCACTCCCAGTTTCAGGATGCTGCCAAAGTAAACGTCAAACAAAGACAATTGTTCATTGTCGATTTAAAAAAGCCACGCGGCCGGTTTGACTTCACGCGAACAAGCAGAAGACAAAACGCCATAGACGGGCTAACGGGGCAGCAAGGCTCAGTGCTAGCGTGGTCGTCTCCCAACTTTGAGGTTGCGGGTTCGATCCGTGGCCATTGTGACTGTGTTGACGTGTCTTTGAGCAAGACGGGGCCTTCAGGGGGTGAAAGTGAAGCAAAGTGAAGTGCTAAGAGTGCCTTAATAGATGAAAAAAAAAAGCGAGGATAACCAACAGTGTCACTAAACACAAACGGTGGCATCTTTACATTTGATTGTGTTTTGAAGTGCAAATAATTTCACGTAACAAAGCAAAATCTTAGCCTCTCGGTGTCCTCAATAAAGAAAGCGAATATCAAAATGGCAGTTGCAAAGGAGCAAATAAAAATCTTTCTAATCTCCTTGTTGGGGGTCATAAAGCTGAACAGATGAGGTGAGCTGCTGACACTTCACTTTTTGCGGGTCCCCCGCCCCCCACCACGTTTATTCTCCGTGCAGATGGTCTACTTTCCTTTTATGGCGGATCGTACACAAACAACATCAACGTTGCAAATCATTTTTTCAATGCACATTTTGTCGCGATTGTGCTGAATGAGGGACAGACGCTTCCGTTGCAGCAATGCCGTGACACTCGCGCGCAGACCCTAACCGCTCTGCGGTACTTCCTTTTACACTACTACACGCACACACACACACTCACAGGAATGACACACACACACACACACTTTCATTTTCCCCTCCTGTGGCCCCCGCAGCCTCAAAAGCGAGATTGATCTTTTTCTTGAAGTTAAATGTCAAGAGGAGTTGGCCACGTCTCACCGTTCTCGATTGATTTGGGGACGCCCCGACAAGAATCGGACCAAACGAGTGCCTGCTGTCCCCGGGCCCCGCGACCCGACCCCGCAAAGGCGGACCAAGATGGACGAGTGGACGTCATCTGGTGCTTTATGGATTGTTGCGGAAATGCAACCAAAATCGAAATCTTTTGCCTCACAAAAAGCATGTTTGCTTCATGCAAAATGTCATAGACGGGCTAACGAAGCTGGCATCAATATGATGGAGTTGACTTTTAACAACTGATATCGGAACATGCATCGTATCGAGACATATGACTGCAGCTGAGTTTCCACATCAAATCTGCTTCCACGAGTTATATACATGTGTGCTATACTGCCCCTTAGTGGACAAGGTGCGCGCGCACGACATGGAGCAGCACATGCCCATTGAATTAAAGCAGGAAATCATGATGTTTCACTCTTTATCCAATTAAGGGATCGATGTATGTTCAACTCAATAACGGGCGAGTGATGTTTTCGTCATTAAAAAAAAATGTGGAAATTTGAGGGGGGCTCGAATGACTTGAAGGCATTTCCATTCATTTTATTGGGAAAAGTGGATTTGAGATACAAATGATTTGAGTTATGAATTCAGTTGGCAAGTCAATGCGGCACTGCGTTATTATCGCTGCTAACAAGTTCGCAGGCGCTTCTTTTGGCAAGCAGCCGTCCTTCCCCCGCAGCAGGTAGCAGATGTCAGATAAGCGTCGTCCCCACAGGAATGTTCCGCAACATCGCCTCACCCACACATGCAAATGGCAGGCAAATATTGACCCTCGGGCCGGGACTCGTTTCAATATGGCGGAATTTGACGTGCAGAACGTGAGTTTGCCGCACTAAAACACGTTTGAGAGTTTTCGTTTGACTTTTCTAAGTAAAAGAAACAAGAAAGAAAAGTGGAAATGTACAATGAGATTATCGCAATGTATGCGAAAGTATGGAAAGGACACACTTAAATTTAAAGGCATCGCAAACACACGCTCATAAAAGCCCTCACCCGCCCACACGCACACACACGTGAAGCGAAGCAAGTGCCAGCGCAGCCAAAAAGCTGTTACGTAACAAACTGTACAGAACAGTCGAGGAACACTTCCTCACGACAGCTTTCCAGGGAATGTGTGTGTGCCTTTCCAAGGAAAAGCGACATGCACCAAAATGTGCACATTGGAAATGGTTGCTAAAGTGAAACGAAACTGACTTCCACTTTCCAAAGTATTCAAAAAGCCGACGTTAGTTATCACGTCCGCCTTAAACCTCAGACGAGCGCGGTTCTCATCTTGCATGGAGGGCGGAAGTTGCCTTTTGCCAAAAGTCAGCTGGACGGGCCACATTCGCAAAATGTTGATTTGTCCCAATTCAATTTGAGACATTGCAATAATAATCATTTCAAAAAATGGAAGCGTGTCCGTTCATTCTGTCAAACGGCTACGGTCATTCATCGTTAAAAAATACAAACTGAAAAAAATAAAAAGCTGTTAATAAGTTTTTCTTTTTTAATCACGCTGCCCTCTGCTGGTTTTGGAAGGGCGCTGGCCAAGTTGCCCCTTGCTCGGACGGACGTGTTCGAATTTCATCTCAGTTGTTTATTCTCACGGCCCTCTTGGAAATATTTTCATGTTTTCCACCGAGTTGTCCAGGTAAAAGGTCACTTATTGTAAAAAAAAAAAAAAGTTTAAAAATGCTCGGTCTGATTTTTTTAAATATTAAAAAAAACAAAATGCATTTTTACAGGGTGTGTAGACTTTTTATATTCACACATAAACTCACTTGCAGTCATTTATAAAACATGGCCAATGGCATTTTTTGGGTTTCGTTCACATGATTTGCAGCCCATTTGAAAAACATCAGTACAAAAAATCTCAAAGAAAACCTTTTGTAAAATAAAAAAATTAATTAATTTTTTCGCTCTCTTAACAATGTTCTCATTTAGCCCAAAAACATCTGGTTCTATGCGTTACTGCCCCCCTCCACACGCACAACCATATGGGGGTCGTAACCCCCGACCTCACAAAACGAGTATGTTAAAACACTGAAGGAATTTGCTTGCAGCTGTTGCTGTCACTCAAACATTTTGCATGCAGGATAAAGTACACATTCACATTCACAATACAAGAGCTTTATCAAAAGGTTCGGGGGGACGGGGGGGGGGTGCTCCTCAAAACGTTCTTACATGGAAGACTTGCGGAAGTCCACCGTGAAAGTGCTGAGCTCTGAGGCCGATCAGATGACGAGTTGGAATGTTTGTTCCGGAATGTTCGGCTCCCCGGGAGACGCTCGGGGCGCCGTGTAAAAAAAAAAAAGTCAAGATGTCACCTGACTTTATTGCGCTCACGTCTTCTTCATCTTCAGCTTCTGCTTGCCATTGCAGGGCTAATAAATAGCGATCTTATCGCAAGCGGCCTCCGCACACCCGCCAGAATGGAAGGCCCGTTGGATGCTTTATTGGCATCACGCAACAACGAGACAATCAAGTCCCAAGGAAAGGACACAAGGAGGAGACGAGCAGGGCACGGCGCAGAAAGAAGGAAGAAGCCACAAGTGAAGGACAGGAGACGGAAGTTATGAGAAGGACACAATTAACAAGTGTGGCTGTAACACTTTTTGGGCCTTTTCTGGGTGTTGTGGTCCCAATAAGAACGCTCTACGCCATTGGCACCGCTCAAAGAATGTATTTCAAAGTACCATCATCATCCCACCTTTTGGGCACCCTTTCTACTGTGTTTCTCTTTCGTAGAAGATGGCACCAGACAACCTTTTATCCATTTTGATGTTGTGAAAGGAAATTCAAAGTAACCAAATCACTTTTTAGCACGCTACTCCAGTGTTAGGGTACTTAAACAACAGAGTAGATGCACTTTATTTGATTTCACTTTGGCACACACGAGCACAAACACATGCGCGCGCACGCACACGAAACCTCAAAACTAGTCTCACGCACACTTCAGAGACACACACAGAGAAACACACGAACAACAAATGAAGAACACAGGAAAGGGACAAATGAGACGAAACAAGGATGAAAGACAAAAAGTCGCAAGTGTTCAACTCGAGATCGCTTAAATAAACGCGCGCGCGCACACAGCAGGACTCAGCATTCAGGAATGAATGGAATACACTCCGAGCTCTCCAATTGGTCGAGAGGGTCACGTGGGCGGTCAGGAATGCAACCATTGGCCGGAAAAGGAGAGCACGAGCGTTTGAACTGGAAAAAAACTCCGCACAGCTGGCAGCGGAATTTGATATCCTGGTGACTGATGGACTTTTTTTTTTGTCAATTTGACATGAGTATGACTAACTGACTTTTTCCCGTCTTTGTTGCCGCCGATGAAGGCAAACATTTGGTGACGGGAACAGAACACACAAACGCAACTCAACCGCTTTTCTTATTCATTCTGACTCACCGGATTCAAGTTCTCTCTCACGCATGACAACAACTTGACTTTTTCTCACCGCATTACTACCAAGACGCACGCGGGCGCCCGCGCGCGCACCCACGAGGGAAACATGACAGCACTAGTAGAAGGATGAACGTCAAGCAGTCAAAAGAAGGACACGAGAGAAGACAAAAAGAAAAAGTGATGAGCTGATTAGCGAATCACACAAGACGACCACGTGACAAACGACACTTGACGGCTCGGAATGCTGCCGGCCCATGTGACAATTGCGGCGCTCCTCTTTCGACCCACTGTTCACTCATGCACGCGCGCGCGCACGCACATCCTGCAACTGGAACAACACGTTGGGGAAGTTTCATTCATTCGGCTCACAAAAGTTTTCTCAGCGCGCTCATTCACTCGCTGCTGTTTGCACAAGCGCTTGCTTGTCTGCCAACGCAACTTGCACACACACCATACAAAAAAACGGAAAGAAAAAGAATAAACATCAATTGTATGCATTTCTGAAATATTTTGCACAAATGCGGCCGATGCAGGGAAACCATGACGTCACTTTTTCCAGGTCCAAGTTTCAATTTCAAGGTCAAAGTTCAAGATCACACAAAGGTCAAATATGTCCAATCCAAAACGGCAAATTGTTACGACACATTTTGGACTGCGAGTAAGTACAATGAGACTTTTCTAAAAAGCATTTGTTGCCAATGGACTTTGACCTACGCAGGTCAAAGTTCACCAATAACGAGATTAAAACTCCAAATAAAAGAAAGCACATCAAGTTACGTGTCTCAACAAGGACGTTCTGCGAGAGAATTGTGTTATGGCGGCACGGTGGGCGACGGGTTAGCGCGTTCGCCTCACAGTGCAGAGGTGCAAGACTCGATTCCGGGCTGCGGTTCCCGTGTAGACTTTGCACGTTCGTCTTTGTGTGCCCTGCGATTGGCTGGCAAGCACTTGAGCGTGTAGCCCCGCCTACTGCCCGAAGACAGCCGGGCGAGGCTCCAGCGTGCCCGCGACCCTTGCGAGAAAAAGCGGAACAGATAATGGATGGACTGTACTGTGCCTCATAGAATGACCTAAAAAGAAAAACAAAACTACTTTTGCACAAATGCTTCAGGCCAGCGGATGATCAGCAAGTAAAATGTGAGATTCATTTGTGACCTTTCAACCAATTTCCCATTTCAAACGTTCGACATGAATTTTTTTGCTTTAAAAAGGTCATTATGAATAAAAGAATGAAAACGTAAGCGTCCACATGTTGCTGTTAGCTCGTCAGCCTACATGCGACGCTCAAAAGATGAGGTCAAGCTATTTCAGCTTTAAACAACATTTGGCAGCACAAGCTTTTCTTTTTTCTTTTTTTTTTCTTTTTACGGCGTCTCCCATGGGAGCTTTTTTTTTCCTCCCAAGAAACTCCCGAGCCTTCTGCGAAAAGTTGAATGGAATTCCTCAAGCCGGCTTCTTTTTTTTTCTTTTTTTTTTTTTTTTAATTTCAAACTGTAAAAGACGCAGCAGCAGCCAAGAGCTTCTTTTCATTCTCCACGCCTCCTTTTCTTCTCCCTCAAGCTTTCTGCTGCCTTCCTTTCTTTGTTCCTTTCCCTCCTTTCTTGCCCTTGTTTTTCTCTTTACACCTTTGCTAGGTCTCATTGCTATTGTCTCTCTTTTTCGCATTTGTATCACCTTTCATCCCTTTCGTCTTCATATGATGTCATCCCTTTGTTATTTTATTCGTCTACTCGTAGCGTTCCTGCAAAATTTTCTTTATTCACGTTCAGTCTTAACACATAACTCAGCAAAGTCTGTAAATTATTTTAATAGACTAGCTTCTCACAAAGAGATCCTGCAAAATACGCCCACCAGAGCCAAAAAAGATGAGCCTGAAGTCATTTGACTTTAACTTTGACACATAACCCTGCAAAGGTCGGATACTTTAGATTTCACGCAAAGATTCTGCAAAATTGGCACATCATCGCCATACCAAGCAGAGTCAGTATTGAACTTTATTGCCTTTCACACAGAGCCCAGCAAAGGCGGGATATTGAACTAAACCACAACACACACAAGAGCTGCTTTCATGCAGAAATCAGGCAAAATTCAAACGGAAGCGCTGCCATAAAGCAATGTATCATTTTCACACGTCACTTGCAAGGAGAGAATATTTTAAGAGTTTACTCCTAAGAGTAAAAAATTGGCAAATCAGACCCAAAACTAATCCAAATCACCTTTGGCTTTCACACAGCACCCAGCAAAGGGAGACATTTTGAGTTGACCAAACACACAAGAGTCGCTTTCACATGAAGATCCTGCAAAATCGGTGCAAAGTCCGAAAAGCTAGCTATATTTAGCGTTAGCTTTCCACGTGCAAAGGCTGGAAATTTGGCTTGACAATACACAAGAGCTGCTTTCACACAGCTGTGTGTGTAACCATTTTGCCTTCGCTGGGTTCTGTGTGAAGGGCCAAGATGGCTCCATTTTTTACAGGTCCGACAAGATCTCTGTATGAAAGTGGCGGAGTGTGGGAAAGTCTTCCAGGGAAGGAGTGAATCACACTATCAGCTATGTGTGTGCATGTGCGGGCGTGTGTGTGTGTGTGTGTGTTTACATACGTTTACAATCCGATAACGGCCACACACACACACACACACATATACACAGACACATTCCAAATAACGCTGATGAAGCAATGCGCCGAATATGCGTGCGTGTGTGTGTGTGTGTGTGCGCCTGAGGGCAGCGCAGTTACGCGTTTAATGTGGTGTCGTTCAGGAATGGCCTTTACGAGGGCGTTGCCAACAATCCTTTGGGAGCACGAGAATCACACCCCCAACCATTTACATCCCCGCTGATCGCGTTACTACACTGCAGCACGACACAACCACACACACACACACACACACACACACCCACACACACACCCCCACTAGTTGCATCGATTTCCTATCACTGTGCACGAGACACGGAGACCATTTCAATGACAAAAAAAATCTTTATAAATAATTCATACAAAATTTATTCTGTCCATCATTTATGTACAGTTTATAGTTTTTATGTTCTTTATATAAATTATTGGATGTTTTTGTATGACAGCAAAAAAAAGAGAAAGAAAAGGAAGAAAAAGAAAATGAGAGAGAACAAAGAGGCAGCGGAACAAAGAGAAATATAAGAGAGAAGAAGAAAAAGACAAAGAGGAAGAGGAAGAGGAAAGAGAAGAAAGTCAAAGTCAAAACATGAAAAGAAATTCTGCCATTAAACTCATTTACAGAAGGAACAAATAAAGCCGAGAACAAGAAACAAAATGTGGCAAAAGGAAAAGGGATTCTCGTTCTGGACATCATCATCGGCATCATTATCAGTGGGATCAATAAAAGTAAAACATCCAATCCAAAAAAAAACTAAAGAGTCAACCATCATTTTTTTTTTTTACATTATTCGTCATAGTATGAAAATTAGTAATAGTTAGTCGTCACCGGAAGATACAAAATGGCGCACACTTGATGTATGGGACACTTCCTGTGGCACACTGCTCCAGTGCACGTGAGCGTTTTCATTTGAAGAGTTCCCTGAATTGCAGATCATGTTTTACAACACACACACACATGCACCCCCCCACATGCACACACACGCACACACACGCACGCAGCAGCTGCTGCGGACCAAGCGGCTTCTCAGTAGAAGCTGGCGTGCATTCAAAGGCGAAGACGCCACGTCAAGAAGAGGCGCGCTCAAAATGTGGGACGGCGTGGCTCAGTGGAAGAGCGGTCGTTTCCCGACCGAGAGGACGCGGGTTCGATCCCCCGGCCTTTGGGATCATGACCTTGAGCAAGACGCTGATCATTCATCAGGAGGAAGATGAAGTAATAGCGTGAAGAGAACTGAAGGTAGAAAAGCGAGATACAAGCGACAGCCATTAGATGAGGCCGCCAAGGAAGGAAGGAAGGAAATAAGGAAGGAAGGACCACGCCAGCGGGAAGTGGAGATATGACATTGGGAGCAAAAAAAAAAAAAAAAAGGAGGAGCAGACATAAAGGTCACGAGGTCAAAAGCTTTGCTCAGCATATTGGCGGCAGACTCCCGAGGGACGGCGAGCGGCGTCAAAAGGTGACGCCTTGGCAAAGGCGCACCGGACGAGGCCGACGTCATGTCAACGAGCATCACCACACGGTCACGGCAGGGACGAGTTCGCTCTCGCGTGTGTCGCTCGGCTCGCCGACACAAATGCCTACGCTGGCAAAACGCACACATGCGCGCACACGCACACACCCACGACTGTCAGGGGCTTAAAGCGGGATTACCTTTCACACAAAAAGGGAAATGCTCGTATATACACTCGCGCGACACTCTCACATGCTGAAACATTCTCATATAAATTACCGAAAACTCTTTGATGTAACACGACTGAAGTGACTTAACGATGTCACGCTCTCATGCGCGACAAGATTGAAACACTTTTTTTCTTTCCCAGGCATGACTAAAGTGCTCTCGTTCACACAACTGAAAAGCTGTCAGCACATAACTGAAACGCACTCACACGAACTACAGAAAAGCTCAACTGAGATTCTCGCACACAAACTGGAAACGATCTCACACATTTGACTAAAACGCTCATTCTCACGCACTACTGAAATGCTCTCACACTCGCAGAGACATTCTCAGGTAAATGGCTTAGACGCGCTCTCACACACCACGAAACACTTTTGAAAAAAACTCACATGACTGAAACGCTGCCACACTAACAGGCAAAGCGATTTTATGAAAAGGTATTCCAAGACAGCTAAAACGCTCTCACATATACTTTCGTTTGTCCTTTTTTTTTCGTTAGCGAAATGTTTCGCGTTGAAAATGTACACAATGGTGGCACAGGAAGAGGACATGTCTGGACATGATACCAGCCACATATTGGGGGGCGGGTGAGTGGTGGGGCGGAGCTTCAAGGGGCGTCAGGGGCAGCGTCGGGGATGTGGGGGTTCCTATATGTCAACTTTTATTTTGGTAGTGTAATTCCCTGGACACACACGCGCACAAAGCAAAGGACACACAATTGTGTCCAGGCTTGACCGATCCGGAACAAAAGGATTTGGTGAGGACCGCTTTGTTCGTGTGCGCGCGTGCGCACGTGTGTGTGCGTGCAGGAAATGATGGCTTCCTTGCTGTGTGTCACATGACGGCTCATTAATGATGGGCTTTGTTCTCAAGTTCAAAGTTCATCAAAAGGGATTTTCTTTAGGCCCAAGACCTTCTTCCATTTTGACGGCACCGACGCAGACCGGGAAGGCTCGAGTGGAGCTTGCGTTTTCGCCCAAAGCAAATCTGACATTTGTGACTTTTTCGAGACCTCCGAAGAGTTGAGCCTTTGAATCCGCTCGCAACTTGCGTTGAAAGCAATCCCGACGGCGGCCGCCTTTTATTGATCTACTTGCGGCATGACGTCTCCGTGTGAAAGCGTAGACAGATTGTTCGCATTGCCATTTGTGTGTCAAAGGCGGCTCGACGTTACAGCCATTAACAACTCTACAAATCCCGTCTCAATCTGTCATCTTCCCGCCTGCAAGTACTTATAAGGACACTTCCTGTGCGCGCCGGCGGTCCAGCGGGCACGTTGCCTTCAACTCATCATGGCGCCGTGCCTTCAAACACGCCGCAAAGTGCACCGGCTTGCTTTGCTTCATCCATCTGCATGTCAGCTGGACGCGCGATCGTTACGCCACGTCAGCACAAGCATGAGCGAGCGCTCCGCGTGTGTGTGTGTGTGTGTGTGTGAAGGCCACGATACAAGCGAGTGCATGCCAACATGAAGCAACGCTGAACTAACAGGTCGTAACAATAGCGGTTGTAGTCATTGATATTAAAAGCAATCGTAAATGTGACGGTTGTGTTATTGGTGGTAGAAGTAAGTAAGTTGTAATTACAGTCATAGCAGGAGTAGAAGTAGTACAGGTGGTGATTAAAGTTAGTGGAACAAAATAACTCGAAATAAAATTGAAAAAAAAAATGAAAAATACTAATAAATGGTTTGGAGGGAAAAAAAAAGATTTTGGTAACTGAAGTAAGTAAGCGACTAAAAGCCTTTCTCGATTAAATTCATACATGAGCTTCCTGCATTGATTTCGGGATTACTGCACGCCTTAAAATGAATAAAAACAAATAAACCCTCACTAGTAATGAACTAAACTGAAGAATTCCAAACTATTTTAACCCCGGGGGTGACAGTTGGATTGGTTGTAATAGTTTTACTTCTCCTGCAGCAATCCTAGTCAAAGATCAACATTTACTCCATTCCAATTACTTTGGGGACAAATTGTATCATCAGAGTAGTTTTGAACGCATCATAAATGTTGTCGACAACATGAGAGGCGATTGCGAGTGTTGTCAAGGTGACAAAGACATTTTTTGAATTACATTTGGAGAAGACTGAGAAATATCTTTCCCTCTTCGTCCTGCTCTCATAACTCAACGGCTTGATTTTGACCCCCCTTGACGCCTGTCTCATATCTTACGTCGACCCTTGACCCCGTGTTCACCGCTGCTTATTGAGACAGCAAGGTCAAGCTCCGCTTGGGACGAAAACTCGAGTCAGTCGCTTGGTTGCTTTCTCAGGGACTAGTTTGTCTTTCAAATGATCAAAATGACTCAAATGGACACGTTCAAGCAAAATTAGAGACTTCCTTTGTCTTTTAGGACTTTTTTGTGGGTCGACTCGTGAAAAACACGTCGACCAAATGTCATGTTGCCAAGAAAAATGGGCAAAAAGGGTTGAATCGACCAAATGAAATTCAGAAAAATACCACAAAGCCAGAAAAGCTCTTTCAAAGCAAAATTTGAGACTTCCTGTCGGCTGCTTGACCATTTTTGTGGGTCTACTCAGAAAAAAATTCATATTATACACAATAATGTTTCCAAATTTAACAAGTAAAAGTGGCTTCAGGTGCTGAATTCTGGAGAAAATGCTAACAGCCAACATGAACCAAAATGACAGAATTTTGTCGGTCTCTTCGTGAAAAACATAAATCAGATGCATTAATAGTTATGAAGATGATTATTTCACGATGCTCAGTCAAACGGACACCACAGGTTGAATTTTCAAAATTAAATTCTCCTGAACGCCACCAAGACAAAACTTCCTGTGTGAACTTTCAAGCATGGCTTCTTGAGACGTTTTTGTGGGTCCATTCGTGAGTGACAAGACAAAAAATTTCATGTTGTCTCGTATAACTGACATCAAGGGGCCGAATTTCCCCCAAAATTCCAGGAGTGGATGGCAAGCTGATTTTTCATTGGAATGGGATAGATAGGAACCACGCACACACACGCACACGCACACACACAGCAAAGCATGGTTTATGTCAAGCAAATGAGATAACGCACCCCGTATGTGTGTGTGAGCGTGTGTGTGTGTTTTTATCTTGCAGCTGAGGTGTAACTTGGACTACACATGTCTAACGACATTTTCCGCGAAACGGCGGTGTTGAGTTTGAACCCTTTGCTGACCGTCACTACAAGCGTTATACTAGACTGCCTCCTATCAACTGGGGGCTTAAATACACCACGCGTGTGCGTGTGCGTGCGTGTGTAGAGTGAAAGTGTGTGAAGACGTGAGTGCATCAACATGTGTCAGTGTGAAGCTGAGAGGACGTCAGCGGTATTTCTGCAGGTAGTGTCATTTTACACGCGCGCGCGCGCACGCACACACGCAGAGTTGTAGCTGTCCACATGCACTCCCTGTTGCGTGTGTTAATGTGTAACGTGTGTTTTCAAGCAAGCAGAAGCATCAGTTGGACGGACCTTCCATTGAACGCTTCAAGATGACGTTTCGGGTTTGTTCATGCTTGCCTGCTTAGTTCTTCATAAAAAGGCTTCGTTTGTTTTAGATTCAAGCACCCTAAAAAAATATAAGTATGTAAATGAATCAAAATATACGAATATGCAATACATGACCTAAGAAAAATTGTGGGTGCACGCATTTTGGACAACCCACCCAACTATTTTCCAGCTTTGGCTTAATTTATTTTTACACTTGTATGACAGCTAAACGTCGGGAGCGTTAACACTGTATTTTCTTTCAAGGCCAATGTACACACACACACACACACACACGCACACGCACACGCACACACGGCCTTGTGAATGAAAAAGTGCCATCGGCGTGTGTGGTTTCTTCCTCTACTCGGGTCCCTTTGAACGTGTGCGCTCCCTCTCGGAGGAATGCGCATTTGGCGGGAGGCCAGGCGGACGCTCCTCTGACAGTGCCGGCGGAAAAAAAGACCTCATCCTTCCCTAAAACTTAACCTTTACTTGCTGATCTTAATTCTTACTTAATCCAAAACTAAACGTCAACTACCTCAACCCAAAGCTATCGGCCATCCCACACCGAGCGACGCAGATACCTTAGGCCCAACCAATTTCATCAACTGACATTCGTCTGTGTTAAGTGAAAAGAGAAGTTGTTTCAGTAGTTACATATTCTTTAATTAATTTGCAGAGGATAAAGAATATATGCCAGATGTTGTTGTCTATCTGAGGCATGATGAAACTGTCACGTAGATGCGTTAGCCAGTCGAAGGTGTTTCCCATCATGTGTTCGCAAGAAACGAAAAGTAAACGTCAAATGGGAGTGGCAAAAAAAGAGCTTGAAACTTCATTTTGGAAACATTATTCACTAATTGAAAGTGTCAAACTGCTGCTTGCTGGGAAGCAAAGAGGCGGTGGAAATCCACCTGACTACTGGATATCAGGCTGCCGTTTTGCAATCAATGTGAGCATTTTCCGTTTGGAAACAAGAAAGAAAGTTTTGCTTGAGTCAAAAAGTGCGCCCGCTGGAAAAAGTCCGACTCATTCAGTCACACTGAGTCACTTCTTGCAGCGGCCGCACACATGTGCAAACACACGCACACACACGCGCACACGGTATTTCCCTGCTGCTCTCGCAGGGGCCGGCCCCCGCTGCCTCCCCATTGGCTGACGGCCTTGGAACTTTGGCGCGCTTTTTCCTCTCCTCGTGACAGGGCCGCTGTCGTCAGCAAGGAAGTATGCGGCGGGTACAAAAGTTCAGCGGGGTGGTTGCCACAGCCACACATAAATCCAACCCCCACTACAACCCCCTCACACACACGCACACGCACCCCCCCCACACACACACACACATCTCGCCCGCCCACCCTCACCGAAACCGACGACGGAGAAAGTGAAACTCTACATTGTACATTCATCTAAATCTTTAGACAAGGGAAGCCAGGAGCATTTTTTTACTCAAATGTAGATTGGAGGAGGCATCTACCACAGGAAAGGCCATGATTAAACTAACCGAAATCATATTAAAAAATGTAGGCTGAAAGAATGACGTACAATTTCCTTCAAGTAAAAATTCACACACACAACAGTTCAAAACAACCATCCTACATTGTGGAGTGTTCACTCAATGTTGTGGAGTGCCAGAAAACAACATTGTGGAGCACCCACACAAAACTGTACAACTACCAAACAATTTTGCATTGTGGTGTGCCACGCAAACATTGTGGTGCGATAACACAACACTGCAAAGGAACCACACAATATTATGGAAAAAAAAACCACAACATTCTGGCTTGCCAAACAACACTGAGCAGGGACAAAACCTTGTGGCGGGACCAGAAAACGTTGTCGCGCGATCACACAATGTTGTGGAATAACAAAACGTTTGAGAGGAACCACACAACGTTGCGGAGCGACAAAACTGTGAGGGCACCACGCAACATTGTGGAACATCCACACAACAATATTGAGTGAAGGTGATCGCCATTAATGACGGCATCCCCATGTACACTGAAAATCTCCTGAGAGACTTGTTTAGGTGCTGCTGTTTTGGTTAGCAAGTGTGACCAGCAGTTTTCTCTTTCAGCCCCAAAGGGCTACACACACTATTTGCGTACTGCCTGTTTTTTTCCCCTCTATGTTAATTTAAGGGAGGCACTAAAAAGCGGATCCGATTCCAATGTTAGTAGTAAGAATGGATTGCAATCAAAACACGGCTCAAGTGGACACATTGGACGACATGTGCGAGTGTGTCACTGTCGCAACGTGGCGACCTGGCAACAAGAGACAAACGGTTGCCATGGCAAGGCACCGCTGAAAGGGTCAGAACGCTCTCCTGGGGAACGTCTGACCCACAGGACAAGTTTGGCGGGAAGTCTGCGCTTCGCACGAGTGCACGCGCGTGTTGACATTTGTTGTCAAAGAGTCCCAAAATTACACAATTAGGTACACTTACAACCAGACTTGGTTCAGATAATTGTCGATTTTTACCAACCATTGTTTATTATTGAGCTTGTACATTGGAGTGGTTTAATAATTGTCCAACATCACACTGGGAGTGTTCCTAATAATTCAGCTACCGTATTGAACTCCAAAAGAGAGTCAAAACATTCTAAATGGCTCCACGGCAAACGTGCTCACGACAGCCGTCATAATGATCGGTGCGAGACATTTTCAAGCAGCTCTGCGATTGAATCGCAACATTGAGTGGAAAAGTCAGTTGTTGTTCTTTTTTTGTAGTTTTGTTTGTTTTCTTACATTTTAGTTATCAGCGACAAGTCTTTGCACACTGCGGCCTTCTGCTTCCTTTTGGTCTCGCCGCCACTGTTTGGTTAGCGATAACAGGTGGTGCGGGCAGTGGGGGCTTGATTATCAGCTAACCTTGAGTTCGTTAGCCCCACCGCTGTGTGATAGGGGCGCCCATGCGGCTCGCTCTGAGCTTTGCTGGAGTGTTTTATAGCAGCAAAAACAAGAAGAACAAAAATGTCATAAAAGTTTGCTGTGCGTGAGATTCTAGAGATTAATGCAACAAGAACAGGAAGTCGAAAGTCAATTTCATTCAAAATGTCCAGGGAGGTAAAAAATAAAAATAAAAAAAGTTGTAGAAAATGTCAGCTCAGTTCAGTATGCCAGGAATTGACAAAGTTTTTTCTTTGGATTTTTGTGCCACGCTCATATCTAAAGGTGCATCGCAAAAGCTCATAAAGGAATATTAAAAAAAAACAAAACAAGCCTTTACATTGTCATTGTGGAAAGTTGGATGTTGGATTTTGATGGGGAAAAAAATCATCACATTTTTGGAATAGGTGAAAAAATTAAGTTCTGTGAATATTTTATGGAAGTACTG
The DNA here is from genome assembly GCF_059441095.1 of Idiotropiscis lumnitzeri. Taxonomy (NCBI): domain Eukaryota; kingdom Metazoa; phylum Chordata; class Actinopteri; order Syngnathiformes; family Syngnathidae; genus Idiotropiscis; species Idiotropiscis lumnitzeri. The sequence goes on along the minus strand of NC_142401.1, from coordinate 1,139,189 downwards.
CATGTGAATTCTGAATTATTATATTTGATTAACTAACGCAACTTAAAAAAAAGTGTTGGTCATTATAGTGTGTTTATTTGGTGGACACATTTGATTTATTTCATTTCGGTATAAGGATGAAGCATAAAAAGTCTTTGATCCTTTTTTCATACATTTTGCATAAATTAAAAAAAAGTTGTCCATGTTCAGTATTGTGTTGACTTTTACAGGAAATAAGAAGTTCCATTCCATTTTAGCGGTAACCTCAAATGTGAACGTCGATGATTACTTTCTCGACGCACAACCGGACGATCAAAGCATGAAGTGTGTGTGGAGTGCCACAATTCAAGATTTGTCCCACTTCTCCTGAGCGCGTCGTCACGGAGTGCAGCGCCCCCTATTGGTGCGAGCGGGCACACGCAGCTGGTGCAATCTGGCTGCAACAAGCGCCTGAGCGGCCAGATTTGTGCAAAGTCACCGTGACGTGGCCGCTGAGTCACGGGTGCGATCTGGGCCAGCCGCTGACTCGCTCTCCCAATATCCACGAGTGTGAGTGTGTGTGAGAGAGTGGTCACTTTCGCTCCATAACCGGATAGGAATGGCGTCCAACCTAAGGCCCTGGGTCCAAATCTGGCCCAGCGCATCCACCACATGTGGCCGACCAGAACACATGATGTGATTACATCTTCAGATGTCCATAAAGTCTCTTGGCAAGATTTCTCAACGTTTGGAACAAAAGCAATTGATGGGATATTCCGCTCGTCACATTTCGTTCCACGTACTGTGTGGTGATCACCAAATTTTTTTGATCCACATTTCATTTGTCACGCTCCTTGGATCAAATCCATTCTGTTCAATAAAATAAATCAACAAAACACCAAAGGATCCAGCGGCACTAAATTCAGTTTACTAAGCTTTTAGTTGAGTGTACAAACTGTTATTGACGATATTTGTGGATGTTGCTTCCACTTTTAGATGGATCAAAAGTAACGGGACAGTTTGTTTGGCTGCCGATGCGAGTCTCCCTTACAGGATGATTTTTTTCCATTTATTTGATAGAAAAGTGGAATATTGGCTAAGTCGGTCACATGAGCTGAATCCCTTTGAGCACACGTTCACTTGCTGCAGCCGTCCAGCTGATTCGGATGTCACGACTCACAAACTAACTCTGAACAACGTTGACATGAAATGTCGTCAATGGCCAATTGCTGTCCAATTTTATTATTATTTTTTTTTTCTGCGAATGGGAAGGGAAAAGTCTTAGGTTTGATTTTTCAACTGGGGGAAAAAACACTAAAAGAATAATTGTGGTCAGAAGATGGCAACAATGGCTCCCTTACGGAAGAGATCACCGTGTAGCAAAATAGTACTTGACGCTTGTGACAATGGCGGAACTTTGGAAAATCGTCCGTTACAAGCAGCTTGTAAACCATCAAAGTGTTTGTCACGTTAAATCAACAACACGGAGTGTAACAAAACACAAAAAGATGACAGAATATTGATTAGAATAAATGACATCATACACTACATATGTACACACATGTATGGCATGATGCACACACACACACACACACACACACACAACTAAATACTACGACCACTAAATAGCAAATAGTTTGTCAAGTCAAATTTGTTGTTGTGGTGTTCAGAGGCCAAAAACATGACTGACTTGTGTCCATGTCGCCTTGATTTGGGCCTGACCTGACTGCGCAACTAAATTGTTGCCAATTATACCACCGAATAATAGCTTTCTTTTCATCATGTTGACTAAATTGAGAGATTATTACATCATATCAAGTTTTTAAAGTCTTTCTAATGTCAAGTATGTGCCTTGCCAATCTCCGTTTTAGAAAAACAATGAAGATGTTGGCAGAAATGGTGTCGAACTGATGCAATCAGGTGATTCGACTTGTACATGGCCTGCTGAGTGCATCAAAACATCCTTCAGAGATGATTGGATGCTATTTGAGGGAAAAGTAGAGCAGGCCGGAGTTAAGATAATGACTCAGTGTGTGTGTGTGTGTTACCTGAGCCTGAAAAGTTGACTCAGTGGAGAACAGAAGAGGTGAGTCACACTCCACCTGTTTTCATTGTTCCCAAAAGTGGTGACCACGCCTCGGAAGGTTCTATGAAAAGGTCAAAACATTAGGGACAAGGCCACGTTCCAATGATGCAACCGATTGAAATCCAATTGCTCTCATTTTACCTTTTTCAAAGTCACCGTGTAGCAAAATGGGCACGCTTTCTTGAGCGCATCAGGCGCAGGTGCGAGAGTTGCAGGCGGTGCTCCTGAAACCTTCAAGGGGACCATTTTATTACAATTGAGCAAAATCAACAATCCTTTTTTTTTTTCCAAACATCCTCGGGTCCGAGTGACTCATTTAGTTTCATCAGCAATTCAAAACGACTTCAATTCATCAATACATCGACTTGTACATCTTTAGTTATTTATAATCGCACTTTCACAAGAGGTGTCGGGAAATCCTTCATTAAATTGTCAATATTGAGGACGTTTGCAATTTCTTTTAGATTGGAAAATGTTCCTTTAAAAATACATACGTGTGTGAGGGAGAGATGTTTTATCATTTTTAAAAAAAAAAAAGGTATTTTGTTAATTACCAAGGAGCATTTTATGATTTGCTTCTGAACTTTGCCTTAATTGGCTCTGCATTTGTGGTTGTTTTTAAAGATAAAGATGTCCTTTATTAGTCCCACAATGGGGAAATTTGTACAAATAAAGTCAACAAGAATCTAGATTTTTTTTTAGGACGGGGGTGTTTTGGGGAGGAGATAATTTTTTGTATTGCTTTTTTCATTTTATTTTATTAAATCATTAAATGTACTGAAAAATTTGTTTCCTTTTTTTTTTTTTTTACATATTGTGAAATCCATTTGGAACATTATGTATAAACATTTTTCTTTATAATTATTTTTTAAGACTGGCCAACTTGAGCTGCAACACTGATAAATAAATCATTATTATTTCCTTCATATAAATGTATTGGATTTTTATTACTTTTAAGAGAGTGTCTATTTCAGAATGTTCTGAACTCTTCTTTCTTGAGCAGCCTCACATGGTTGCAGCTACTTTGGCTGAGCTCATGTTCGACTTCTTTGGACAGTAAACAAGCAGTAGCCTCAACCATTTCACGATTAATCTCAACTACTTAACGATTACTCGATTAAAAAGCCCATGTATGAGCACATCACTAGAAATAATGACAAACCGACACTTATGAAACGAGACAAAAAGCAGGCGTTTTTTTTTTTTTTGACAAGCACTGTCAATATAATTATGACGACGGCAATGACACGCGACAAGCGTGACAGCATTGGAAAAGAAGAAGAAAAACAACACAACAATCAAAGTACATTCTGTTGGTTGGTGTCCTCGCCGGGATATTCCAACATGCTTTAAGGACCGTCTACAAAAATAAGACATGGCGTCATACCCGACAGAGCCGATGCAGAAAACTAATATATGCGTGTCCAAATGTTGGAAGACGAATTTGTACAACCAGACAGCACCAAAGCTGTTCAGGTGGTGATCGGGAACAATGACTGCCCGGCCACAAACCAAAAACTTGAACGTCCAACAAAAACTCTTGAGTCAGTCAACTAAAACTGCACAGCATAAAAGAGGTACAAAAAAGGCATGACATTTTTACTTTCTCATTCTAAAAACAAAAAAACCCCCGATGCAACTGAGTATTCATTCCAGCACATAAACCTTATTTTTTTTTAATATATATATAGAATTGTTGCATTCATTTGACTATGGACTGAATAAAAGCGTCTCTAACCCTCAACTAGACCCCAAAAGCTAAGAGTGCCATCGTGTGGCCAAACTGAGTAAAGCAACAGGAACATTTTTAAGCTCGTTATCCTCATAGCCCCGCTATGACGTCAACCAATTAAAACTACATTACAAAAAAAAAACCAGCAGCTCAACTCTTGAGGATTCTTGTGATTGCTAAAACTGCTAACTCAGCTCCACTTTACACCAACTTATTTGCAGTAATCAGGTTCAGTCAACATTGAATTCCAGTCAGCATTTAAAAGCAGGAAGTGACTCCTCACTAACTAATAGGCTGTGAAATTCCAGGATTTTCTTTTTTTTTTTTTTTTAACTTTCCTTGAATTTACGGGAATTCAAGAAAAAATTGCATTTAAGGTTGGCTCTTTACAGAGAACTTACAGCTTTCTTCAATTTTTGATTTTGCTGTTATGTGAGCCAAAAGAAGAGTGACCAACTAAGTTCAAAAATAAAAAAGCAACTAAGGTATTGCGATGCCCTCCTATGTGGGCAAGGAGAGCTAAATTCTCCACCTTAACTACTTGTGGAACTTTACAGACAACATTTCAGAATTTACTGTGACTTTTCCACCCATTGCCAACCCGACGAACGAGTTTCATAAGTCACGGTCAAAAATGTAAACCGCTAAGCAAAACAGAAGGCAAAAAAAAAAAAAAACTGCGCACAGCACGAAAGCAAATCAAAGGCAACCACGTTTCACTTGTGATTGGTCGGCGGGGGAAGTTGGGGGGCCGAGCGATCGTTGGTCAGGGTCCTTTTGAGTTTCACGCCCCTGATCAAGTTCAGCATGTCCCTGTCCCCCCTCTCTTGCATCAGGCCGTCCTGGTCCTGGTCCTGGTCCCGGTCCCGGTCCCGGCTGGAGGGCGGAGGAGGCTGCTCATGAGTTGTGTAGCCCAGGATGGAGTTCTCTCGTTGGGCATGGGAAGCTTGAAACTGGGCCCTCTGCTGGTGGAAGAGCTTCTGTTTGTGTTGCTGGTTTTGAAACTGGTTCTGGATCTGGATCTGATTGTGGACATGGGGCCGGTTCTGTTTGTGAAGCTGCTGCATTTGCACCTGGTGGTTAAGCTGCTGTTGTTGTTGTTGCTTCTGCTTGGCAATGCCGCCCTCTGCTGGAACGGTGGGAACAGGCACCGGGATGGGCATCTGACCGGGAACCAGTTGGTAGTACGGCGAGTACGAGGAGGCGGCGGCGTTGGTGGATGACGGCGGCAGGGCGCTGAGGCTCTGCGTGGAAGTGAAGAGTTTATTGTAACCTAAGCCTCCTCCAGTGGTGGCAATGAACACATTCTCATCGCTCCCGGGGGTCGCCGCCCCCACGGGGACTTGCGGCGTGCAGATGGGGATGGGCACCCCGCCGCTGATGGTGCCCCGGCGGAACGCCGGCTTGGTGGACGGCTTGCGCCGGATGGTGGCCGTGTGCGAGCCGCCCGTCAGCTCCGTCTCGGCCAGCAGGCTGACGGTGGAGGCGGGACGCTTGGACTGGGCAAACTTCCGATACTGGAGGCCCAGGTCCGAGTTCCTCGGGATGGTGGAGGACTTGTCGAAATCCGACTGGCTGCCGCCGCCACCGTGCGACAGGTGGTGCAGGGAGATGGAGTCACTGTCCCCGTGGAGGGAAATGGACTCATAGTCGACTGGAGAGGGAGAAACGACAGGTGAGTGACAACAGTGTCCTCTGCTGGCTCGATTTAGCAACTTCACAACAACAAATTTCGCTACAGCGGGTTGCAAAAGTATTCATTTCTCATTTCTCGGCTCAAAAAGAAGTTTGCATAAAAGGACATCTAAAGTAGAGAGAATTTACGAACAAACACAGATGGAATGTTGCTATTCCCTTTCATGCAAACAGGTGAAACACATTTAGATTTTGTTCTGTGTCGAGAAATTCAGTGCTGCTCAGGGGTCTGAATACTTTTGCAACACAATGTACTTTTGAAATTTGTTCGGTAACTCGTACAAACTTTCTCAACGCATGCATTTTCCCTGCAAAACAATTTTTTTTTGAAAGGGGACTTAAATGCAAAAATGAAAGTTTTATCACTCCTAAATGACAAAGTTTTGCAAACCTTTACCGCTTTTAAAAAAAGGCGAAAAAAAAATACAAAGATTTGCAATTTTTTCGCGACACAAGTGACAAACTATTAGCATTAGCAAAATCCTTTTTTCACTTCAATTTGATATTGTCAATGAGCAACTTTTCAAAACAGACCCGCCGTTCGCACATATTTAGCAGCTGCAAACAGTCAAACACGCTCGCAAGGAGCCGATGTTGGCCACGACTCGTTGACAGACGCTCACACACACACAAGCTGACGGACGTCGTTCACGAGGCCTCGCCTCTGACATTTGAGAAACAAATTCTACAGCATGCACACTAACTGCACCTTATAGAACTCATTTATTTCTTAACATTTGCATCATAAAAATTGCGTTGTGTTTAGGCGACTGGAATGGATTCACGTCCTTTGCATTCATTTCAACGGAGACACATTTGAAAATGCAAGTCAATAAGAGACAAGTTTGAAATGAAGCGATTTAAACAGAAGGTGACGTGAGGGAAGGATGAGAGCATGATGAGGAATAGGAAAAAGGAAAACAAGACAGTCAGCCAGAGACCTACCATAGAGGGGAGGCTCTCTCTTTACAGCTGAAAGAAAAGGAAGGAGTTGGGTTGTTTTTTAAAGCAGAGAAACAACTGAACCGAGATGAGGACGGACTGGCAGAAATGCTCAAGACGGTGGCGAGGGTGGTTCAAACGGGCTCACGTGCGTGCGCGCGGTCCTCACCGTGTGTGTGGATGGTGTCCTCGGAGCAGGACGGCGTGGTGGTCTGCGTACTGTAACCGCTGGAGCAGTGCAGCGAATCGCGGCTGCTGCGCGACGCATCCGCTGTCAACGCGCCAAGAGTCAAGGCCAGCTGATCACGGGCCGAACACGACTGACGGCCAAGGACAAGAGACCCAACATTAACATGGGGGTTTTTCTTTTGCATGTGCGTTGCGTGCATGAACTACCTTGCCAGATGCAGACATGGCACGGACCCGCTCGCCATGCTGCGTGTAGGCGCCGTGGGGGGGCACCAGGAGGCCGTTCTCGCCCCCCATGCCCGCACAAGCCAGCTGATTGGTGGAGCCCACCGCATCCTGTCACACACACGCACAGCGACAAGTTACAAGAGCTGTTGCTGAGCACAACAACGCGACAATGAAGGAAGACATACAAAGAATGCAAAATGGATGACAATGTTTTCAACGCGGCTCCAAGTCGCTCATACTGGTCGCATGATTGGGTGGTATCCAGGTAGCTTTCATTTTAACAAAAAAAAAAACTCAATAAAAAAAAAAGTCACATATTTTAATGTTGTACTAAAGGAAGAAAATGTGCTGAAATTAAAAACACCAAAAAAAAAAAACAGGTCGAAAGTCAGATTTCAATTTCAATATGTAGATTTGGGTTCAATTGATGCAAAAATGAAAGCATTACCCTTGTTAATGTTTTATTTTCTAAATACTGTGCTTTTTCAAAGGCATATATATTGTCGTAATGCTTTAGTTCACTTTCATTTCAAAGTAAATGATTTTTTTTTCTCCAATGAGTTGAGGTGACCAAAACACTCCATCCATCTGTTCCTCCCCTCTGTCAAATTTTAGAACCCATTGTGGCCCGCCAATCAAAAAGTCTGCCCACCCCTGGTTTAAGCAATGGAGAGTTTAACACAAATGGTGAAGTAAAACATAGACAGACAACACAACAATAGTCACGAGTACTGATTAATATTATTGCAGCTTAGTGAGCAAAGTCATCTGAAGAAGTCTTTGTCGTCAGACTGCATCACCGTATTTTCCGAACTATAAGCCGCTTTTTTTTTTTTTCATAGGTTGGCCGGTTCCATCTAAATGGAAAAAATGATAATTTCACAGACAGCCACAAGGGGGCGCTCTAGAGTTTTGGACTATTTCCGACTCCTTCCAACGACAACCAAGCCCTTTTTTGACCAATAAGCTAGTCAATGAGCAAATGTAGTTCGTTTATCCATTTCGTATTTTTGTTTGAGCCTAAAATTTAAATATTTTTCTTTTTCGTGAGATTAATACAAAAAAAAGAAAAAAAACCTTTGATTTTTATTTACTAAGAGAAAAACAAAAGAAGAGATGACTGACAACTCAACGGCAATGCACAGGAGGAGGGAGATGCGATGAGGCGGACTACCACAATGCACCAAACATCAAAAGGGAGGAATTTTAGTGCGTCTCACAGTGGTCATATCCCGCCGGCTGACGCGGCGGCCCGGCGTGAGGCGACGGCCGGGACCGGCGGCGTAACCGTAGCGACCGCGGCTGCCCTGTCGGCCGCTCAGGCGAGACGGGGCGCTCCCTTCGCTGAGGGAGCGGCCGCTTTCATCGCAGCCGATCAGAAGATACTGGGAGGAGCGCTGCTACACACAGGAGAGGCAGCGTGTCCTTTTTGGCCTTTCACGTTGGAACGGGCAGTTAGTCAAACAGAGTGTGTGCTATTGAGCAGCAAGCAGTGGATTCTCCCAAGTTCTTGTTTTAAAAAAAAAAAAAAAAAGTCCAGACAACAGATGCAGATCCCTTTCGGGGAACTCGCTCCTTACAATGATGGTCCTCATCTCCATTTTTTTTCTTCTCTTCCCATGACTCACGTGTTGCTTAACAACTTAACAAAATTCACAAAAGATTTTTCAAAATGCGAACGAACTTGGTTCCACTGTATATGATCAAAAGAACAGAGACTCCGCTGGCTCCCCGCTGAAGGACAATCAATTTTTTTAAACGCCTTTGTTTCATCAAGCTTTGGTCGTCTTGACGTCATTTGTTGAAATGCGCATTCAAGATGTGTGATGAAGAACAGATGTTTACCTGGATGTACACGCCATCCACAGCACAGCTGATAGAGTCCAAGGAAGGGACGTGCCGCACTGACCCAGACTGGTAGCTAAAAAAAAAAAGAATAAAAGAAAAGAGTCGGGAGTGTTCAAGTCAACAACCAAAAAAAAAAAAGGGTCAAATGAAAGTACGTTTGAGTGAATCTTACCTGCTGACGCTGCCCTTTCTAGACAACGTGTTGCTGGGAGAGGCTGGCGGTGTCTGGTAGGTGTAGCTGAAGTCAGAACCTTTTAGGTCCAAAATAACCTAAGGAAGGGAAAAAAAAGAAGACAAAAACCAACTTCAGATCAGAATTAGGCCTCCACTGAATGTGACAGGACAGCTTCGGAGGGCGATTATTTTTATTAAATAAAGACAAAAGTGTTCGGCCCTGGATGAGGACCCACTCCACTGAAGTCATCTTCCTGCAGCACTTCATTCAATTGACTCTCACATATCTCATCTATTATTGCACAGCATCATTGTATGTGTCAAATGTTGCCCAGTTGGCATCCATTGCAACCTGGTCATCCTGGAAGCGGGATTCCCCCATCTGTGGTCCCTTCTCAAGGTTTCTCACTTTTCCCCTAATGAGGTTTTGTGAGTTTTTCCTTGCCCTCCTGGGGGTTAAGATCGGGGATGTCGATTGTGGCTATGTAAAGCCCTTTGAGACTGTCTGTGATTAAGGGCTATACAAATAAAATTGACTTGACTTGACTTCCCAGGTGGCGGACGGACTGGCAAAATAAGGTAAAGTGTCCATCTAGGTGTGACATACACACCCTCCTCAACTCAAAATGGACCGCTGTAAATCTACTTACAACAACGTCAATATTGCACCAGGTGGCGCCAATGTCACACATTTTTAGCGTTGCAGGGTTTGAGTTTGCCAGCAATAAATGGAGCGTAGGATCCGAAGGACAAAATTGCAAATGCCGAACCACACACACACTTGCGGTGGTTCGCCATTCGCCATACATTGGAAGTGGTCACCTGAAGCGGCGGTGGAAATGCGGCCAGAGAAGAAAAGGAGGACGCCGAAGTGGTAGCGGAGCATACCTGCTCGCTGGCTGGTGGCAGTTTGTTGGGCTCGGCTGTCAACGTGGTGAGATCCTCCAGGATGGTCTGCAGGTGCGTCACCTCACCCAGCATGTTGATCTCGTGATCCTAAACAGTAGAGGGGCACCATCAAGCGTCATGGAGTGCTTCTAGTAGCGGCGGCGTGCATGAGCACGTGCACGCGCTGACTGACCAGCACTGGCTTCAGCATTGTGACAAAGGTGCAGTAGCGCGCTCTCTCCTCGATGAGCGCCCGGCACACGGCCCTCTTCTCCGTCTCCTCCAGGACGGCGTAGCGCACGTTGACGTCCTGCAGCGCATTATCCAGTTGGCCACGCACGCCGTCCTTCCCTACACACAAAAACACAGGCACAGGTGTTCATCTTGCTAAGCAAAAAACGTGGCCTTCGGACGACCCAGCCCGCAAATTTTGACACAGGCCGGGTCAGATGTTTCTCGCAGAAACGTCCAACGTACTTGACCAACATTCTCCTTCGATATTAGTTGTGGAATGACGGTTTGGCCTGCTTGTTTTGATTTCATTTTAACACTCACAAGAAATCATGCGCAGTTGATTAAATTAAATTGGCGCCATTCTAAATAAATGCTTTATTTCTTGTACAAAGACTTGACATTCATAAGTGTGAAGAGAAGTTAATTGCCGTGTAAAATAAAGCAAAACTACTTTGTATTTGAAGAGGCCCAGCAGACCAGTTGGAACTGGAATGTTTTTGCACATTTTATACATATTTCTGAAATAAATATTCATTTATTCAACGAAACCCTCAAAATGGGAACGCCGATCAACAGAACCCGCATGTGTAGCCCAAACATCATAGGATTCAAAAAGGTGCCTCGTCTTTGAAAAAATATTGTAAGTCATTGATATTGGAAAAAAAGGTGATTTCGTTTTCAAAACAAAAATCAGTCACATTTTGGGGATGAAAAATCATAACCTTAGAATATATTTTCGAATATATATTGCATAAGAAAAAAGGGACAATAAACAACATAAAAAACAACTTTTGCTCTTAAAAAAACCCATTTCTATTCATATCACAATAATAATGCTGCCTTCTATTATTTATTAATTTCATTGTGTATGAGTGTAGGTCATGGGGCCGCCATTTTAGCAACCCAACACAAATATTCACTCGCACACACAAAAGCAGCAGACATTTTTGTTAAACACCGTCTGCGCGTGGGAGCACCACGGGGTCAGTGAGATCGTTTTCACATAGCCAACAGAAGCTCAGTGTCGCTGCGCCGCCAAGTCTGCCTGACCTCCATGGAAACATGCGCGCGCACACGCACACGTGCGGCGGTGACTCGACAATCGCAACAACACCCTAACGTGAACGAGAGGAAGCATAACTCTTGGTGCACGGGAGGTGAAATCGTTTTAAAGAAAAACTACACTTGAATGTCTAAACTGCTGGCAACAAAAGTGAGCACACCCCTAAGTGAAAATGTGCTGCAAGTATCAATAGTTTGTGTGGCCACCATTCATAAGCATTCCGCAATATCTAATATGGCGAGCATTTGAATTAATGACATACACGTGGGCATCGTTTCTCAATCGTTAAAATAAAAACCATTCGAGTGAGTGTAAATAGCCTCCAGAGAGCAACAGTCGGCAAAAAAAAAGTAGACGCTTGCTCGGCTCATGAGAAGCACTTTCTTTGCACGTAAAAACCAGTCCGTCTGCATTCCACACGTACGCATGTACACACGGGGGTACTGCTAGCCTGGGGCGGCCTTAAATGACATTTGTACAGCGACAAAAACTTGCGCATGGATTGGCTGAATGCTCACCTCAGTTTTGAAATCTGTATCATCACAATGCCCATCATTTACAACGAGCAAAAAAAAAAAATGGAGCACCACAAGGGGACCTGTTTGACTTTTGTTTGTAATAGTGAAGTTTTTATTTACTTTACTTTACTTTGAGGCGAAAGCGCAGCAACATGTCGACTTCGGTTATAATACAAAAGTGTGGAGAACGAGGGTCTCCTGAATTTATTTGAGGGCCACAATTAAGATGATATACCTGTGAGGAGACGGAGGGCAACAGAGAGCGCCACCAATTAGGAGGGGCGGGACCAACATGGGCGGGGTGCTCACAACTTAACCACGACTTGCGACAACTGCTGGTCAAAAAAACGGCACGCCATGCCGCAGCAGGCTGGGACCAGAAGAAGAACGTGCAACCGAAGCTCCGGATTTGGAAAGCAGATATTTCTCCCCAAACACAAATGTCCTCAACTTTGTTGTGCTGTGTTTAAATCATGTTCAGTGATAACGGTGAGTGAGTAAGTCAACATATTTGACGCTCACCTCACTTGGACAAGTGAAGAAAAGACCTCCCTTGGAAGCTGCCTCGGGTTATTCTTTGCACATGCCTATCTTTCCACTCTCTCTCATTTCACTTAATTTAAGATTACACATCTCACGTCCTCTTAGAAAGGCATATAAGCACGGTGACCGCCACCTTTAAAGCTCCCTCAACTCCTCCCATCATCTGCCTCTCGCTACGAGCAACTTGAGACATCATCTGAAGTGGTCGCACACCGCATAATGATAGAGCGTGTCAACGCGCACGCGCACACACGGAAACGTGGAACCACCCCTAATTATATTCCACCCAAGCCGATCATGAACGAACTGAAGTGAACTGAGGCACTAAGGGAAACAAATTGACATGCAAAAACGGAGCATCGAGACATGAACTTCTAAGCTGCATAAAAACAAGAAAAACAAGGCTCAGCTGAGTGCTGGTGGCAAGTAATGGAGTACAAATACTTTGTTACTCTACTTACAGTCCCTCTAAATTGAAAACAGATGCGTGTGAACAACCAAGTATATAAAAAAATAAAAGTCACGCTGGGGGCGTGTCCGCTGAATGCGCTCAAACCAGCCGCTGAAAATCAATGGCTGGAACACGTCCCGCCAGATCAGATCATCACGGGGGTTTTCCATGCTTCGACAACGGGGCACTCTAAGGCAGCCACATTACAACAAACCCCCGATCCAGTCAAGTTATTCTACAGCGGGGGATGGACAAACAACTCATGCTGCGACTAGATTGGTCACCGTGAAGAAAAGAAATAAATCAAGAACACTGAAAAGGAGGAAAGCATTTAAATGTTCTGAGGCCACAAGTGAGTACTTTGCAGTTCGCAGTCTTTGCATGTTTTATTCAATATAGAGTGCAACTACTTTTGCCACTTTGACTTATATGCGAGATTCAGGAGAAATACAAACATAAAGCAACTGGATTATTATTTAAAGCAGGTGTCGGAAACCTCCATGGATCAAACCCAATCGTGACTGATTAAATGTGTGCGTAAAGTCAAAAGGGGAAACAAGGCAAGAAAATAAAAAATAAAACAAGTCCAGAGATGTTAAAAAGAAAAAAAAAAAGTTGGGTTTACCCTGGGATGGTCTGAATTGTCACTCATCGGGTATGTGATGTGTTTGCAAACTGACGGTTCGGTGTGTGTGTGTGTGTGTGATAGGGCTTGAGGAGGTGTGTTTGAACATGTGTTCGGGCGTTGCCCATTTCCTCAGCTCATAAAAGGCCGTCGGCAGTCTTACTTGCTGCCAAGTGGTAATCTCTGGTCTTGGGCATGGTGTGGCCAGGTGTTGCCATGGCGCCCGCTGGGTGCGTCATGGGAGACATTTAGCAAAACTAGCGAGATAAAAGCATTTTCGATGACCTCCATATTAGTATATTTTAAATGATGGGAAAATATTTGCCGACTGCAGCCTCAGCATATTTTTTTACATTTTGTTTGTTTAATACCTTTGCTCACGTGTAGGTATGCGCTTTATCTTTTTTTTTTTTTAATCATACAATATAATGAATTTATTGGAGATTATTTTGAGGAGCATAAGCTACAGCTCCCAAGTTTTAGGAGTGAGGCATAACAATAGCAAAAGGGACTTTAGTGTGTGATCTCCGAGCGTTTCCATGAGAATACAGAAAATGTCGTCTTTTCTTCTTCCTTAACTTAGAAGCTTGTCACACATGGAGAACACGGTTTGTGAGGAGGCCGTTTTGTATTTTCTATTCAGCATCAGTTTGTGTGATGCCTCAGGACGTCACGCAAGCGCTGCCTCTGTCTTACCTTTCTTCACCTTCTTCTGCAGTTTGACAGTATCGGATGACTTCTTCTTGATATCTGCCCTCGCTTTTTTATACTCTGAGCAAAGTGAAAAAAACCAAAAAACCAACAGATAAGTGAAGGAGGCGTTGTGGAGTGGTGTTGGCACATCTTACATGTGCAGCTGGCAAACCTTTGGCGTGATCTTTGTCCAGCTGACTGGCTGCTTTTCGCCACTCCTCCATCTTCAACTCCAACGGTGTGATGAGACTTTCCGAGAGCGCTCTGAGAGGGAGAAAAGATTTCTCCGTGAGTCACCTTTGAGTCATTTTCAAGAGGCAACCAATCAACTCCAGTACCACTTGATTTTAAAGTGGAGGTTGTTTGGGGCTGTGCCCCTCGCACACACTTGCCGCAGGTCATCTTATGACTGAAGCTAGACGACTATAACGATAACAATGACAAGACGCCTCTTGATATGAGCATACGTCAGTTCGGAGTAATCTCCGTCTGGTGTTCCCACTCTGAGACAGAAAAAGGTTGCATCAGACGCACTTTTGTGTCTCCCCTTCAGGTACATAAATACACGCACCGCCTGCTAATGTGCGTGCGCGTGTGCGTTTGTCTTACGTGGTGAAAAGTTTGAGCTTGGACTCAATGCTGCGGTGTCTCATACACATCCTGGTTAGCGCCGAGCCAATCTCCTTGGTAGCACCTGCAAAAGCAAAAACACAACATTCAGATGCTGGAACTTTTTTGGGTAGAAATTGCTTTGACATGAAGCTCTGTGGTTCAATGACTTGTAGAGTGAAACGCAAAGTGACGGTCCAAAGCCTCTGAGAGTCGCTGACGTCCAACCAAAATGCTTTGCAACATTCTATCCAGGTGGTGAATACGTTAATTAGCGCAAAGCTCAGTAATTGGTTGACTATGTTTGTTTTCTCTGCAATGAAGTGCAAATTATTTTTACAGACCTCAAGCAAAGTATTTCACAGCTCAGTTTGAGAAGCGCTGTTTTAAGGTGCGTGTTGAAAATAATTGAGTTTGCACTGAACTAGATTGCATAATAACCAAATGTGGCTAATGAATCGGTTCATTGAGCCACATGTAACTCAAGTGCGGGGCAGCCATTCAGAGGATTGCGACAGGGTCTTAGCAGGATTAACTCAAGTAATTTATGCATAACTCCGGGCAATAAATTCATGGGAAACATACAGCATTTTAGCACGCCATCTTTTATGAAGTCACAACGGAATGGCAGCGCAACATCAGAACAAACAGGCTGGTTTGAAAAATAAAAGATCATGGGAGGAAATTGCTGACTCATGGATGGAATTATGTAAAATTTTGGGGGGGGGGGGGGGGACACAGATGAAAGCGGCACATCATAGGCAAATGAGAGCGTTCATGCAAAGGCACCAGCAAAAAAACAGGATCTGATGTAAGCTAACAAGTTCCTGCATTTGTCTTTCTGGGTGCGCACACAAAGCCCGAGTGCAAGATGTGACGAGGCACGCTCGCTTGCTTTATTTGCGCTCGAGTCATCAAAGTGCCTACCGCCGCTTAAAGTTTTGTGGTACACAGAACACATTTTCATTTTTTTGGGGTGCATCAACTGTTGTCAGATTGTCACGATTGGCGACAGGGCGGCGATGCGCAGCATCCAGTTGAAGGATGCCCTGTCCCAGTTTTAAAGAGCCCAAACAATTGCAGCAAAATAAAGTCATGCCTCTTGTGCGGAACGTCCATGTTGAAAGAGACAACTGAACTGATACTTGAGGATTTTCTTTTTTTTTGATGACATCAATGCAAGCCGCCCGTCGCCCAGAATCACAACGGAGCAGCACGTCTGTTCATCGACCGTCACGATGGACCAACACCGGTCTGCTTAAAGGAACTGCATGGAAACGCCAAAGGAAAATAAGCTGCGCTCCTCATTTGCAATTTCCCTCCTGAGAGGGAAAGACAGAGGACAAAGTGTTCAGCCGCATTTTTCCAGCTTGGCTCTCCCGCCGCTCATAATGCGACTCATTCAACAGCAGCTCTTCCACGTGTGTGTGATGCGAGAATTGCCGAGCCGTGGCAATGCGGCCCGTACCGTGGCGCAACGGACCGAGCGGTCACCGTGACAACAGTCTTGAGTTTGAAAGAACGATAACAACAGAACGCAACACCTCGTCAATCTTCCTGTCCGCTTTTATTGATCCACTTATTTATTCATCGAGCAGCTTGTCAGGATGAGGCAAACGCTATCCGTCAGCCGCTGACTTAAGGAAACTTGCAAAATGGGTCAGCACCTTGCGGGGTGTTTGTATATGTACACACATGCTTTGAAAAAAAATTAATAAAGAAAGAAAGCCCCATGATGGCGAAGACGTCAACCGTTCTTGTGTTGCCATGGTGATGAGTCACATGGGAGAACCACAGAAGGAGAAAGGGCTTTCCTTTTTTAAATCAGCTGATGAAAACACTTAAGAAAAGTTTTTTGTTGTTGTCTCCCTTCGTCCCATACCAATCATTTTCGTCTTGACAAACCCTCGAAAGCCCAATGCAATCACTTCACAAGTTGATTTACAGCCTATTTTGAATATGTGCTTTACAATCAAATTCTAGAATCCAGTTTCTTCTAGATTGTAGTTAGTTTTGGGGGAGGGGTGCTTTTGGAGATTCCAAATTATTGGAGTTGCCAATGCAGTGTATAATTGGTTTCATTTTTCTATTCACAAATTCCCCGTTAGCATTTTTTTCTCGCTTTTTACAGAATCTCTGCACATCTTTGAGCAACAGTCTGCGAAAGCACGAAATTTGCGAAATGATTTGTATGTCGGTTAGCACAACTGCCTCAGTTCAGAGGTGCAGGATTCGATTCCAGCTTCTATTCGTGGCTACCGATCGATTGTGTGTCAATAAACGACCTGACACATTGGCACACTGGCTCACATTCTTTCCGTTTAGCGAGTTGCCGTGAGTTGTGGCCATCGGCAGCTTATAATGTGCTTGCCGTTTGTGATATTGTTACTTTCTTGTGATCATATTGTTTTGTTTCTCATTGTTTGTTTAACAAAGTCATTGAAAGTGCAGCGGTTGTTATTTTTTTAACATTCTATCTTGCTAGTGAGTGAGTTTTGTGGGTGGCCGTATTCGGGGATCCTTAAAATAGCTTTCACCAAACTGTTAGTCAAAAAAAAAAAACGGCCTGTTTTCGGGCATGGTAAGCCCCTGCCCAAATGTCGGTTCAATAATAAATACAGCGATTCCTTCCATTTTACAATATGTGGCCCACAGTGGAAAGAAAATTGGCATCCTTTGTTTAAATAATTCATATTGGTAATTCTAAAAAGAAGTGTGTTTTGTTGTTGTTGCGTCAAATATTTGCAGGTTATTCACTATTCCCTGCAGGGCTCAATCCTAATCCAACGCAGATAGCGGGAAATGACGGAATTCCATGAGCCGCTCAAATCATGTTGCACACGTCACACGTTGCCTTTGGACAACTTGTCAGAAAGTGTTAACTTGTGCTCTTGTTCCAAGTCAGCTGTTGCGGCGCCATTGGACAAACACATTCGTACAAAGCAGCTGACGCGCTAAAGTCGTGGCCCAGAGAACCGAGGAGGAGGAGGCAGCTGTTTAAACACGTGCACGCGCGCGCGCACATGGGGAATGTGCTCGTCAACACGTATACACGCGCGAAGCCCCCCCCCCCATTATCCCGGCTAACGCTTAGCTAAATGCTAACAGATGGCGGCAGTTCTATTTCGTGAGTGGCCCCAATGAAGATCAGTCGCCAAGCCGCGATTCCCACCGTTGGAAGCGATCGCATCTTCAAGATTTGGGCAGTTGAAAGGACGCGGAAGCAAGGTGCAGGACGTGCAATTTATTTGACTCGACCGGTAGCCATGTTTACTTGTCTTGAAGGTTTGTTCAGTCCACATTTTTGAGGAGAATGAATATCCATGTACGTCATGATTGTTCACTACGTATGACAGTTACGGCTAACGTCGAAGCAAAGATCGTGTAAAGGATTTAACTTCTTGGGGGGAGCCTCATGACGGTATCAAGTCATTCCACGCAAGTGTGAGATCAAGGATTCTGTCCAAAACTGGATTCTGGCTGTCTTGGCGGGCGAAACGACCTTTGGAATGACTCGTTTCTCAGCTAATCTGATAGACTCCAAGAAAATCTACAAGAACATGTGAAGCAGCAAAACAAAGCATCGATTTTCTAACCAAGTATGTCAGCATTTTGGTCAAGTTCATTTTCCTTGTGCTCGATTGATCCATCAGGTCATGTTTTGCACGTGTTCCAGACGTGTCTTCAGAAAAGCTCTTGACCGTCCAGTGATGACGCGTTTTGTGCAACGTGACCTGTGCAAGTGCCTCAAGTCAGTGTTTTCACATGAGCGGTTGTCTTGGGGGGCAAAACAAACAAAAAAAAAAAAGGCTTCATTGTTGTATGCTGATCACGATAAGGAGCAACGAGACTTTTAAAGTATCATCAAAAGAAACTGTTTTATAAACGGTTTAAAAAACAATCTCATTTTTTGCCCTTCTGCCCACGTGTTGAGTATGAAATTTAGGTTTCTGAATTGGCTTTGGATTTCAGATCAGCACTGCTTTTGAGCAGAAGAAAAAAAGTGGGGGTAAATTTCAGCCTGTCAGGTCAATGATGAGGGAAAGAAAAAAGCAAACACATTTTAAGTTTCGGGCAGCTCATCCTTGAACAGAGTACGTACTGCATATGTATGGTACAAAAACAACGTGTGTCACGTTACGTAGCTGAAGTCAATTATTTTGACATCAAAAGCCTTTTGTCATGGTTGTTTTTGTTGTTTCTACAGTTTGGGTGTCACAAACGCAAATAATATTTGCGTCAAAGTCACAATTATGCTGGACATTGCCTTCTCCACATGAAACTTCATTTTGCCAGTGGTTGGTCAGCAACTTGTGTTTTTGGTGAAAAATGAAAAACACTTTTCTGCTGCAAGAAGAAAGTCAACATTTTTGGTAGGTTTAGTGCTAATAATATTAAATATTCACAGACCCGATTGTCTAAAATGTCTGTCAATACGGGGACCTCCGTTTTGGGAATAGTTTGAACCAAATGAGAGAATAACAATGATGAATTCAGGATGAACCTAAAATGCGCTAACCTTGTCAGATGAACTTCACTTAAAAACTACGTCCCTGTCGCTGTTTGCATAATTTGATGTTCTCTAAAAAGGAGCTGAACACCAAGCAGGCGTTCGAGCCGAAAAACGTACACTGACATCCACTTGTATTCCTTTCTGTGACTCTTCCAGTCTCTCTGCTTTGCGTTTGAAGGCATGCAATGGTGAGACACCGTTGATCAATTGTTCCATTTCGCTTGGATCACATGACGTCAGAACGTGAACAGCACGATGAAGACAAAGGTAATTTGCCGAATTTTTGTTGAGCAGTCGATGTGGGATGCCATCTCATTGCATTTGGGGAGTGAAAACAACACTTTCCTGCCTGCCCAAAAAGTGTTTACTCTTTTTTTAAACAAACATTCAGGCATGACAGAGCAGGCTCGCCTCCGCTGCTGCCGCTTCCTTGGAGGGGCGCGGCCATAATTCGCTCCCCTTGCACTCCCGCTCCCACATGCTGGATTTCATTTTAATACCAACTGGTCTTTAAGACTACAGCTCAGAGCGAACCAATCAACACATTTTGCTGCGGAGAAGGCCATTGTGGTTGCTGGATGAATTGCAGTGGTGTTCTTGTTTACCTCTGGAGCCCATCGCCATGTCTGCAACCTTCTGAAATGCATCCAGGAAGGCGCCCGTCACCAGGATGGTGGTCCTGAATAGTGTGACAGACAACACACATTTAACATATTAAAAAAAACAACAAAAAAAAAAAACAACAACATGCGCACACACAAGAGCATGTAAGCGCTTCCTTCGAAACCAAAGTCACAGCGAATAGGTGGTGGAATGAGGCCGAGCAATAAACAATGATCTACTTCAACTCGTATGCCAACCATACAGTGACACCGAAATGCGATATGAATTGCAGATACTAAAAATAGGAACAGACCATTTTTTTTGTTCCCAAAATGGTAAAAAAAATTTTTTTTTTTTTTTTAGCAAAGTGCATCTGATAAGTTGCTTTTTCCATACTGAAATTATTTTCACAACAGCGCTGACTAGTGTGTAGTTGGAGGAACAAAACACCGCCTCTGTTGCTCGTGTACCGTAACGCTAACTGGTACGTAACCTTGACTAGACACACATCTCAGCTCCACTACAGTCGACGCTCATTTGCTCTGCAGCAAACAAAAATACTAAAGTGACTCAAACAAGGACGCTCCGACATGAGCCCCACTCGCTCACTCTGTGAACCAGTTATTGGACTCCTGACCGCTAAAAGCCACATGAGAGACCCTCAAAGGCCAGTTCGGCAGTGCAATTGGAAACCCTCTGAAAGCACATCATTATCATCAATGGATCTTTTGTCTGCAGTGTGTGTGTGAGAATTCGATTACAAGGCTAGACTATGAATGCTGCGCTAGTCGCGCTGCATGAGCACACACGGCCATTACTCTTGTAAACCTAACCAAGTAGATCAGATGACACTGTGTGTGTGTGTGTGTGTGTGCGTGCGTGTGTGTCCATCTTTCGTGTAAAGCCAAGTGAAGTTGCAAAATGGACACCTGAGTTGCTGTCTGTTTCACTGCAGTGTAGTAACCAGTTGGAGATGGGTGGTAAATGGTAAACAACAAAATGTGGCAGCGAGGCGGTAGGATTTATGGCAAAACATGGCATTATCATGTATCAGGTCCTTGGTATTAGCAAGTACTCAAATCTCAAAGTTATTGGAACGCGTTCAACTTTGGTGGTTCCCCTCTAAGGTTGATATTACTTAAAAAATAATTTTAAAAAATTGCGGGTGCATTGCTTACCTGAGCTGCGACTGAAGTTTGACTCCCTTACTGACAAAGTCCTCCCACGTGGGATAACTGGCCTGCAGAAAAACAAAACAAGCACTCATTTCTGTGATCAACAATAGTAACCATCAACAAAAAACAAAACACACAATTAACTTTTACTCTGTAACTACACACGTAACTGTCATAGAATGTTATCTGTTCAATAATTAAGGAATCCAACCATCACAATATTGCTGATAAAAAAAAGAAAAAGAAAAAAGAAAAAAAAGCTATGTGACGCACAGTGACCTCGTGAGTTTTTCAGCAAAAATTCGGGAACAGTTTCAGCTGAAAAAAACCCATCAAATCGGTGAAAAGGGAACCAGGAATTTGTGGTTGATTACTTTTTAGTGGAGAACGTGGGAGGCATGAGGTGAGGGGTTTGGCATTTGTAATAATAGCTCTGACACCGATGCGGATCAGAAGCTTTTATCCTCGTAAAGGAGCGGCGCATATGACCTTTGGAGGTTGGTGAGTAATAAAAAAAAATAAAAAATAAAAAAATAAAGAGGGCGACATTGCATGAGGGGAGGTTGAGCGTGAGAACAGAGGCGCTTTCAGGGTATTACAAATGCAGCCAGAGAGGATTAATGCAGTCATCGGTCTTGGAGCCGAAACTTTCATCATCAGATAATCTGGAGTTTTGGTGACATTCAATAATGGAGCAGAGTCAAAAAATACAAATCAACGTAAGGTACAGTAAGGTCAAGTGTCCTTTGTGAAATCATGGTGCATGTCAAAGCCAAAGCCAATAAAACAACAAAAAGAAAATAAATGTATGACACCCGCTAAAAAATTAATAACGGCCTACATTAATAGTTGAAAGCGTAAATATGTCAACAATTTAGTTTTGAGACCACCACTTTGGGCATGGCTCCGCTTCAAATTGTTAACTCATCCACTGCCATTGACGGGTATAGACGCCAAAATGTTCATTCATTTTACCGGGGCTGGCAGTGAGTGAGTTTGATATGGGCAATTTTATTTTGGGTTCTTGAAAAGAGAGCCGACAAGGTGAGGAACTTGTGACGTGTCCTTCGTGGGCCACAAACACCTTTTGACTGATGATGTAATCCAAGGCTGCAGGAGCTGCGTGCAGCAGCTGCTCAGCCACAACTCGACTCTCCGCAACCCGTCTGACCTCTGCTGATGCCGGCCGAGGAGAAGATGAAACGCCTTTAACCCTTTCACGCTGTGCCGTGAGCCTCTTGGCCGCGCGCCCACTCAAGCCTTTTAGCTGATACGCTGCTTCGCCGCCAGCCACGACCGTGGAGGCAAAATCTTCTGCCACCTACGATGGACTTATCACTAGTTTGCTTCTTGGCGAGTCTTTCGGGTGTCTTTCACACACGGAGCCCACAAAATGGCTGGATGGGGGAGGAAGTCCCTTTTAATTGTTGTCGTTCCATCTTTGCTATGACTTCTGATGGCAAAAGAAAATACATTTCTGGTCAAATTTACCAGCTGTCGTTTTTAAAAATGCAGACTTGCTTATAAAGTTGAAATCTCTGAGTATGGTCGGCATTTTTTCACACGTGCCATTTGGCACGCAATCCCATAAAGCCTAATATTTGCTTTTGTGTGGCGATCTCTGCCGACCTATGAAATACTCGTCAGAAAGTGATGAGTGCGATCAACCCGACCAGGCATGAGAAGCGAATCACGGGTGTTAAACTTTATACTCTCGTCCTGACTTTCCGCTACTCGCTTTCACTTCAGCTGTCATTGTGCCTGCGTTTGCTAAGCGATCTATTGAGAAATCAATAAAATTCCAGTCGACAATCACACGGTGGATGAAGCAAGCCCATCAGACGATCTTCTGAACCAGATGATGCTGCCCATTAAATTACAGCGCAGCAATGGAAAAGACCAATTTGGCACGACAATTGCTTGTTGACAAAGTTTATGATGCAGTCAGCGAAAGCCTCTGAAAAGAATCATTGACCTACTTGGAGCGCAAGCCGCTACCCTCGCTACTTCTCGCCTAAACATCACATTCTACTCGAGTTTGTCGCGACCGGTCGGAATGTTAGCGGTCCGTTGCCAATCGTGCCGCCGTGGCAAGGCCTGTGAAGCCGAACAGTGCGTGAAAAGTGATGGCGTTGGAAATCATTTGGCGGTGGACCAAATGGGAGTTATCCTTTTATGAAAACCACACCTCATCATATTATTACATATTCACAATCAGAATAGTCATAGTTCAGTCAACAACTATTGTCCAATTTATGTTAAGAATGGATTTTGTGTCAATTTAACCTTTGGCACAGATTTCTGAGAAGAAAAAAACCGCATCACAGAATGTATCAGTAAAATAAGTCAATTATTGGTAAAATGTGAGATTTTATAGTCAACAATTGTCAGTGCTGTGTAGTTCAACTGCAGTCCTGAAGGTGGCGTTAATTCCAACAGTCCAACAAACGTGTGCGCCATCTTGGTGTGTGCCGTCCAAGTAGATTTGGTCTCTCCCAACCAATGGCGATCAGGCTTGTTGATGACGTCATTATCTCCACTTCAGTGTGAAAAATGGCTTCAGGCATGTGTGACCAGAGAGACAGCTCCAAGATGGGTTTTTAAAAAAAAAAAAAAAAAAAAGAAAACCGTGCATCCTTGTCAAACAGTCATCCAGTCTTCTTGCATTCCCAGCACCTTGGGAGCTACTGGGAGAGAAGATTGAATATGTCCCAAATGTTATTTTTGTTTGTTTGCAACATTGGGTGTTGAATTTCTAATTTGGAGATTTGACAATAAATGTTCTCAAAATTGCAATACATCTTTGAATTTGTTATTTTTGATGGTGTCTTGGTTTTTTTTCCCTGAAGTACTATAACAACCTCATTAAGAAATACTCCAATTAGAATGTTTTTGGAATATGTTAAGGGATTCCATTATGAGTTTTAGGTTGCCAAGCCCCATCATCTTCATCTTCATCTGCAAAATGAACAAAGTGTAAATTGGTGACGCTCCACTAAGCTCCTTTCACACGCAGTGATCCGACAACAACTTGCATGTGAATGACTGCTACCGGCTAAAATGAGCCCGTGACACCGAACAGTAGAAACAGCGCATCAAATGGAGCGATAGTTCCTTTTGAATGCAGAAGCCGTCTGGTATACGCCAACCTTAAAGTGTATGCGGTGCACACGAGCTAAGCTAAGAGGGGATACTCAAGGCTGTTTGTTATCCAATCGGTAGAGCCGGTTTACTATTAATGACTTCAGTCAGGGTGTGTAGTCACCTGCCGCCGGCCTCCTTAATCTCGGTTTACTCTAGTGACCGACGACAGAGAAAGAGACCGAGGCGACATCCAGAGTGGCGGGCTGAAGAAAGCTCTCATTTAGTTGTCAGGCAGAGGACAACGTGAATGACTGGACACTCGCCGACACTTATTTCCACTGAGCTCCACGGGGACTTCCAGCTGCTAAGACAAGAGGAACCCTGCACTAAATTTAGAAAGAACCACAGTCTTGTTGTTTTTGACGGAGGAAAAATTGCAGAGAACCTTCTAGAATTTTCAGAGAGGGAGGATGGTGGATGGCCAGGGCGGCCGAGAAGAGTTTGGGATCACAGCGACAGCAGAAGACTCAACATGAATCCGCCAGAGTTTTCTTAGGCAGAAGCCGGCCGACAAAGCGACGTACAGTTGCAACTTAATTACATGAAAGATGACATCAACATGTATAACATACTCGTCGGAAGGCGACAATTGCTTTCAACGCAACAAGAAGTTGCGTGTTAGATGTTAAAAGTTCACAATCACGGGTTCTCATCGCCGTGTACTCTTCCAAAGAGCCGGCAAGCGAGTGGTGGCACGAATTCCAAAGGCACAAACTTGCTATTGAGTTCGCTAACAGTGTCATTGGCATTTAAATTAAAAAATGACATGGAAGAAAAAGTCACGCTCAGGTTTGCAGCACGTAAAAGAAGCATGCATTTGAAATGGCGTCCCCGAGACTTTTTAACAACTGCAATCCACCAGATTCAAAATGATGCCCAAGATCTTAACAAGCTTTCAGCTAATTTGGGATTAGCACTCAAACGGGTGTTTGAGCAATTTCAGTAACTCGGTTCAAAGAACTGCACAAGGCATTATTTGCCTTTCCTCAAGGTCGCTTACTTACATGGACATCGACAGAAAGTAGTAGTCAAGCGAACCGCCGCAACAAATGTTGATGCTATGCATCACACCGCCATCATGGTCAGAAGGTCCAACTGCTAAAAAAAACGTTTCCTTCCCAAATCACAGATGAACGACTATGGCCTTGATTTGGAAGTTATTCCTGGCAGTGTGTCGCGGCCGACTTGACATCTTCAAGACTGTTTGTTGGTTCATGGAAAGAGAAAATTGGATATTGCGCAATCGGTGCAGCCAGAATAAATCCAGCCCAAAAACGTATGCAGGCATGGAAGGCTCCGAATCTGCATGAGTGGGCTTTTAAAAGGTTCTGACGACAGCAGCGGTGAGCGAGCGAGGGACTGCGGCTGTTCAAACAGCAGGTTGAAGGGCTTGTTTGAGCAGCGCTGGTTGAGTCAAAACGGGACAAAAGAAGTGAAAGCAGACGGCCGGGCCATGTCAACATCGGGTTAATGGTTTCTTGGAGCAGGTCACGATAAACCAGCGGTGCGCTGCAAAACGATGAGCTTGTTGTCGAAGCGATCGGGCAAACTGCCGGAATTGTTGGCCTTTGATGCCATCGCGCGCTCATCCAGATCAGCGGCCATCATTAGGAAACGCTGACTCGTCCACATCCTGCTTTCAAGTCACGTGGTTCTGCTCGAATATAGCGGCGCCAACAACCAACATGGAACGGAACCTGCATTTTGGTTTGGATACTATTGTCACAGTTTTGTCACTACTTAACTCACTAAAGACTCATTTGGATCGAACATGCAAGCAAATCCTCCGTATGGAGACGCTACCTGACATGATACCAAAGCATTAAAAAAAGAAGTGATTTGACGCTCATTTTTCACAAGGATTTGATTTCAGAACGACGAACTTTTGGAGATCTGTAGATTCTTCCAGTTTACTACAATGACTCAACTTTTTAATGATTGTTATCGCACGAATACCAATCCATCCATTCAGGTCTAAAGGTGGACTCGTCATTTCCATGAGAGTGCCGACGCCTCCGCACGCGACTCGTCACTCGTTTCAAGTGCAGCAACTCTTCCCTCAAAGAGGAGTGCTGCTACAAGCGCAGTTTGTGCGTGTTCATGTGTCATGGAGCCACACCCTCCATTGAGCTTCACTCATCCGTCTCGCTACCTGTTGACTCATGCCCCCCCCCCCTCGTCCTCATCCTACTGAACGTGATCATGTAGAACATTCCGTCACACTCATCCCACAAACAGAGCCGATTCAGGAGAAACATCACGAAGACCAAACACGTTTGAATCGACTGGCTTGCAACTCTTGCTCTGACACCGTGAGAAACGTGCCTGCCTGGAATCTTTGGTGGAACCGCAAACTTTTCTCTTTTGATGATGATGAAAGATGTGATATAGAAATCAATAAACATCTCTGTGGATGATAGAAACAAGATTTCTGAATAGATGTGACAGATTTGCATTATGGCGACTCCCTGGGCGTCAGGAGTCAGAGAAACTTCGAATCAACCACAATCGACCGCAAAAAAACAAAAAACAAAAACAACAAAAAACAGAAGCACCAGTGATAATAAATGGCAGGGGGTCCTCAGATTACAACGGAGATCTCTTCATAGGTCACAGCAGCACAAAGTAAGATTCAGAGCCTGTCCACAAAATTTCTGGACCTCACTAAATCGGTAAACCTTGTTGGCATGGTCTTCTCTTCTCTTCTTTTTTTTTTGTGGGTGAAACTGTAGTTGAATTTGCAACTGCCTTGGTCATTAATGTCATGATTGAGTGCTTTATAGTTTTTACATGTGAATATTAACAGTTGTTCATTTGTTTTTGCACTTGTGTGGCAGTTGTGAATGTTTTACAAATGGTTGTAGGGGGGGGGGCGGGGGTGTTGGTACTTCTTGGTTCTTCTGCATTCAAACAACACTGAGATTCTAGTGTACAAGTTGTCAGTGTCAGTTGTGCGACTTTTGCCATTCTACACACATGCACGCGCACACCCGGTTTCAATTTCAGTCTGCAGGCAGGGAGGAGGAACGAGACGAGGGCGACTGCTGTTGTCGTGAGCAACATTTTCCTTTCAAGTAAACAGCGAACAAGCAGAAAAGCACTCATTGAATCCTCGTGGAGCGCTGCAAGGAGGAAAGCGATGCGTGGCCCAGACGGCAGGAGGAAAGACACGAGACATGGACGGCGGACGGAGGAGCGCAAAGTGTCACCGCCGGTGTGGCCAATCGATGACACGTGTGGGCTCGTCGTCCGAGACGCTGCGTTTGGCGCCTGCAGGAGATAATCAGCGCCCTGACGATGCGACTTGGTCTGGCCAAGGAAAAGCAAATATTCTAAAAGGATGTCCCGCACATTGAAATGCGAGCAAAACTAATTTGTGTTGTGTCGCTTTGACTCGCAAGCCCAAAGTGGAGATGAGGCGCACAGTAGAGGGGCAGCTCGGCTCAGCTCGCTCAATCGATCGATCGACAACAAGCCGCGGTGGGTGGGGTCAAAATGAATTTTACTGCCGCCACAAAAAAACAAACTTGGCAAAAATAGTTACATTCTTTACATTTGATTTAATTGTATCATTACTGTGTATTTATAAATGAGAATATTCCAGAGTTTGACTTTCCTTCTTACTCAGCAATTCCAATAAAAAAAAAATGTTCTGAGGGTGAAATGGCTTGATGGCATTTCCATTCACTTCGATGGGAGAGCTTTATCATCGCTCAACACATTTTTAAGTAAACTTTACTCGATAATTTTTGCACTAATCTCCCACATCAGAGTTATATAATCATAATAATACAATATGTAATTCGTAATATAAGTTCTGATCGTTAGGATTCAGCAACCGGTGAAGTGGTTTTTTTCTGAAACGTCATCAATAAATGGCAACGCATGGTAAAATGTGTATTGTGCAAACATTTAAAAGTCAAATTTAAGGAAAAAAAATTAAAATCGCAAAAACCTGATGAGAAAGGGGGAAAAAATCCAGACTTTTTCTTTTTTTTTCCCAATCAGCGCCAAAAATACATTTCAGGACACACAAAGCCGTCTTGGATTTAAAATCTTGACTAGGGGAGGGGGAAGATCCTTTCGAGTGTGATGATGCAACAACTTCAAACTCAAGGCGCCACATTGTGTAGCAACAACTTTTTTCGTTTTCATCGTTGTACCTTCACGTGAACCCAAATTCCGATTTTTACGGCAAGTTATGAGAATCAATACAGGGCAGTACACAGATTCACATTGGTTGTTCCTTTGTCAACAAAACACGTGTGCACGTGTGTGCATGTGTGTGTGCTTAATTAGCATAATGACCCCAGCGAACTCGGGCATTTTGGTGCCAGAATGATCGAGAGCGAACGGGTCACGTCGCCCCCGATGAGAGCTTTACCCCGACAGAAAGGCCGATTAATTCGACATGACTGCCAACGCGTGCCAACGAGGCAGAAGGCAGCACGACTGGCCTGCTTGGGAACAGGCCATGGACGCCAAAGCGCGCCAAGACCAATCACTCGCACGCACGCACGCATTGTCAGACACACACTTTCTCTCACAAGGTAGACGTTC
Source organism: Idiotropiscis lumnitzeri (assembly GCF_059441095.1). NCBI lineage: Eukaryota > Metazoa > Chordata > Actinopteri > Syngnathiformes > Syngnathidae > Idiotropiscis > Idiotropiscis lumnitzeri. The sequence continues at coordinate 1,110,718 of NC_142401.1, read as the reverse complement.
GCTCATAAAACACGTGCACACGAGGACCCATTTCCAAGTATGCTCCAGTACACGAGTCACGTCTAGCTCAACAAGTTCAATCGGGTGATCAACAAATTGTTTGACATCGGCATGAAACCCGAAGCTCCTCCGTTTCGCTCCTTTGTCGGGCAGTTCTCAGATATCAAACGAGAAATTTTGCAAATAATCTCGACATCTGTCTGAAAACGGGTGAGTCATTCGAAAAGCAACCGTTACGCAAACCGCGTCGGATTTCTCAAGACAAGAAATTTTATCCGTGTCATTATCGTGTCACAATCGAGACTGAAAAAGCCGCAATTGAGACATCACGTGTGGCATTCATCTTGCGTTGCAGACCTTGACCCACTCATGCAAAACATTTATTTTATATTTGCTGCGGCACCTCTGTCCACTTCCTGGCCTATCAGAAGCTCTTGAAACTTGCATACAAAATCAGTCATGACTGACCACATTCATTAGCATGTGTGGTAAGGAACTGTAAAAAGACGATTTGTTCCGATTAAAAGAAATAAAAATTATTCACCGAGAATGAAGTTGAAATGTTATGATGAATCGTCAGAATTTCAGGCTGAACCTGCTAAATTATCAGGTTTTCACGACTATGTGGCGCACCGAATTAAAAGACGCTGTCTCAGTTACGAGCGCTATTTCTGTATTTGACACATGGTAAAACAGATGCCATCTTTAAAACATATGCTCAAATGCATGCAAGCACATTAAAAGTCAACTGGAGCAAAAGTAACTTTGGTTGAAATTCAAAATGGTGCTTTTTCTTTTTGTCTATGAAAATTGTGTCATCTAGGACATAAGATGATGAATCATGGGTGATTTTCTTGTTTTCCAAAAATTCTCAAATATGAGTTTGTCAAGTCAACAGTTTGGCAACTCCTTTACAATTTAACATGCAAAAAAAGTGTTTGTTATATTACTTCCCAAGCGTCAAGTTCTTCACTTTGAGGTAAACAACTCATTTTACTGGTTTAAAAAAAAAAAAACATGTTTGGCAAGCCAGACAGTCTCTGCGAGAAGCGCAACAAAACAACATCAAAAGACAACTCAGCTGGTAAAAAGCTGCCTCATGACTCCTGTGGCGGCGGCCCTTTTACCCCCCTCGTCTCACGTGGCCCAATTCCATGCGGAAAACTCAATAAAACCAAAGCTAAAGTATCAAAAATTGTGTCGAATTTGGAGTTTGAGTTAATGTCTCACAAAAGAATAAATAATACATTTTAGACGTAATAGGTGACATTCCTGCAACTCACTACACCCTGCATTAGTTTCTTTTAGTTCCACGTACTGCTATCCTCTAATCCACACTAGTAAGACAGTTCAGCGCACTAGTACATACAAGTTCATTTCCCTTGTGGATAAACAAAGTATATTTATATTTAGATTATATTTATTTATCCATATGAGTTGAATAACTGTGTCCTAAACAGGGCTGCAGCATTTGAATATGTTCAAAACCATCACATTTTTTATCCATTTGGGGGTCACCACCCTCACGATCTTATGTAGTACTTGTGACTTTGAATGTGTATGACTTTAAAAGCACATTTCCTATCGGGTTAAAGGCGAAGTTACTTGCTTGTTTAATACCTAAAGTGTCGTTTTTTGGAGTCGATGTTTAGTTTGACACTTGCACACTTCAACCAAGAGCAGTAATAACCAGATTGGAGGCTAAATTAGGACAAAGTGTTCACTTTAGGCCAAGCTTCTGCTCGTTGTCAAGTCGTTTGAGATCACAGTCTCCAAGTACGTTAGTCAAAGCAAAAAAAAAGAAAATCGGTTAAATCGGCTCGTATGGGAACCAATATCCATCCGTCAATTTTCCGAACCACTTATTTGATAAAAAAAAAAAAAAACTAAAGTATCTAATCAAATCGTTAAAAGGGAAGAAGTAATCATTTTCACGCGATACTTGACTATGAAACTTTCTACAACTCGCTTTGCTTAGAAGCAGAAGGCCCAACAATGTGCACGGACGAAGCGGAAAATCATCAACAATGAATGAAGCTCGTCTCCCCTCATGCTGCGATTTTTCAAATTCAGCAAAACGTCGTTGAAATGTCATTTAAACATGATTACCTTCATGTCGTTCATGATGAGCTGGAAGAGACCTCCCAAGGCGCTGCATTCCTTCTCTATGCCCGCATCCATTTTCCACACTGGCAAAAAAGGGGGAAAATCCTCCTGGACAACTTTGTTTTCTTGAACCCCCAAAAAACCAACAGCAGAAAAATGCAGTTTTCAAATAGTCCCAACGGCAGAATCGATGGAGGCCTGTGGAAGGTTGACGTTGAAACAGCCGCGGGGCAAAGTCCACTTTTTGTCAAATTAACAGCCCCAAAAAATGTGCAGTACAAGAGAAATACAGACACGAAGAGAAAAGAGAGGCTTTCAGCCGATGCTAGCCGCTGGCCACGCGGATAAACGTCCCGAGAAAGAGCACATTTTGCCGGACTGAACGAGCGAGCTTGGCCGGGAAACGCTGAAAAGTTGGCCGCTCACGGCTAGCTAACGGCGGCTAGGTGGCTAACTCCGCTAGCAACCTGCAACTACGAGTGTGGACATGGAGCGATACTCCACCACTTCACCTCTCGGTCGCACTCCCGTCCTTCAACTTCTTCTTCTCTTTAATTCCTCTTAGTTTTTTTTCTAAAAACAACAATCACACGTCATCGTTCCCGGCGGTACGTCGACGTCTCCCTGTGACGAGTTTCAGACGCCGTTTTTTCCTCCACAATGTGCAACAGACTGAGTCCACTAACCTCTTACGCCAAGTGAGAGTGTGGAACGCGCGCGTGTACGCGTGGAACGCGCGCGCGTGTTTGCTTCGTGTACGTGTGTGTGTGTGTGCGTGTGTGAGAGGCTTTCCGTGAAAGCAGTCGCCAACAATGTCTACATCCTGTCCAATATTTCAAAATAAAAGTTATTCAATTGCATCCTCGTCATTGATCCTTGAACGAGTGAAATAAACGTACTAGAATGAGAGAGGCCGTTAATGTCCAGCGTTGTAATATATATATATATATATATATATATATATATATATATATATATATATATATATATATATATATATATATATATATATATATATATATATATATATATATATATATATATATATATATATATATATATTTATATATATATATATATATATATATATATTTATATATATATATGTATATGTACTTTGTGTCACATTTTATGGTTGTGAGTTCCAGTAGTGTCGAGTGTGTGAGCTTAAAAATCAGTTGCATGTTGGACTGCTTTTCAGAATAGGCGCGTTTCGGTTGTGTGTACGAAATGTCTCAATGGAGTGTGTGGGAACATTTTAATCGAGGATATGAACAACTAAAACGCTGTAGAGTGTACGAGAATGTTTCAGTCGTGTGTGAGTGAAAAATTATTAGGTGTATTATATTGTATTGTATTGTAGTGAATTTTTGATCATATACACTGCTGCAACACTCTCATCCAATATTGAAAGAGCTCACTCGACTTGAAATGATTTATACTTGAGCATCTTGCTGGTGGATACTTTGACATGGTCACAATTTCTGGGAATTGAACCGCCAACCGCTAGGTTGGGAAACGACCATTCGACCACTGAGGTACGCTAGTGAATGTATTTATTAAACACTTGAGTGACTCTGATGTCTGTTGTCACTCTGAGAAAGTTTTTTATTTTGAAGTGTGAGCCGCGCCAATAATCCCGACATCTTGACGTTGCGTATCTCGCCGTAGTGTAGGAGGCTTTTTTTTGTAGGACGAACCAATGGTGGCGCTCAGAAGGCTCAGGGAAAACGCTATGAAATAGTCCTTCGAGTTATGAGTCAGACATAATTCATTTTGATTAATCAAAATTCAGGGAGTACAGTTAGACAGAATAAAATAGAAAAGAAAATAATAGAAAGGCTGTAGCACGCCCGAGACCTTCGTGATGATAGCGGTTCAGATAATGGATGGATGGAGAATAGAATAGAATAGAAAGCCTTTATTGTCATTATGCAGTGCAAATAATGTGTGTGCGTGTTTTGCTGAGTCATCGCCTGGCAACAAGCGACTCACTGCCCAGCGTCGCCATGGCAACCGGTGTGGATGTGCTGAATCACTGCGGTCGACCAAATCCCAGTCTGTTTGGTTTCCATGGAAACACTAAAGGAGTAATTGGATATTTGTTTGTTGTTGTTTTTTTTCTCAATATATTGTTGCGTAAAAAATAAATTGTAAAATGTTTTGTGTTGATTGTTTTGGGAGGGTGTGTACAACGTGTACACTGGTACCCCTCTTTATACACACACTGGCCACAATTAGGTACACAATTCATGTGCAATAGGTATTAGTCACTTTAACAAGTGCCTTTTTTAAAAACATTTAGGTTCAATTTTATGTAACTTTAATGTATAATGTGTTTTAATTAAATAGGATTTTAAATACTTCTCTCTTTTGCAATATTTTTGCGCAGGGTGAGAGTGAAGCATTCTTTGGTGGTGAAAAGTTGAAGAACAACTGCATGCCTTGTTTTGCATTGTACAACAGTGTCACCTAGTGGCCAGGGATAACACTACTCCATTGATTGATACTTTTTTTGAAAATGTGTTTATTTTACATACATAATTTCATTTTATCATTTACAACCAATCAATAAAGAATGAATTAATGAGATAAATGGGTTGAAAAGGAATGCATTTATTTTAAATCACCTCTGCAGTGGAGGAAATGGCTTGTTTGATAAAATTATCATTCATGGTACTACACCAAAAACCCAACAGAAATTTGTGCAATGCATTTTACAAAGCAAAAGGTTAATAGCAATATTGTACATAACATAATATAATTAAATAGAATGTAAAGAATAGAATCGTTTGTGCATTATGATGAATTCATTGTAGCCCTTTCTGGTGTGCGTCTTGGCCACCAGGGGGCAGTATAATGCAGTTATGCCGACACAAACGAAGAGGAGTTTCACAGCTACTGTCAGTGACTCAGTGAACGGCAGGATGTCTTTTTTGACAGAGGACAAGGAGTATGTGCCGAGTATCGCTTTCACGTCTGTTTACGTGTTGCCGAATCACTCGTGTTCAATATCAGAAAGCATAAAACCGCCGCACAGATGCTATATCAGTCCGTGTAGGACATCTTTCATTGTGTACAAGTATTAAGATAGTCTACATTCAATGTGATGTGGCGGTTAGAAATACACAAGGGATAATACTCAGCATCAAGTATTTAAGAAATGTTCAGTCTATAAATTAATCACATGCACCTGAACTCCCAATATTGTCTTTCTTGTTCCTCAAGACAACACTCTACTACGCAAAAATAAGACACACAAACAGAATAGGTACGTTTGTACAGAAGTGCCTTTAAAATACACAATTTGATTGGATACAAACATGTTCATACGCAGTACAAACATCATTTGGTGCATATCGAAGTAGACAACAATCAACATTTAATCATTTTGTTATTGATTGCATGAGATTGGAAGGCACCTCTGGCTTGTCTAAAACAAGCCAATTCAGTGTCAGAATTTGCAAAACTAAACATAAAGGTGAATATTGTTAAACACAAACGCATTGCAAATAAAAGTAAAAGCACAAATGTGTTTTGTTTTTGCATGTTTGGCCAAGAAGTCAACGATTGTTGTCGCATAGTGGAACGGCCCGAAAAAGTGGTACAATTTGACATGTAACAGGAAATTTCGTCAAGCCGTGCAAAAAGTCTGAAAAGGAAACTTTTCATTTTTCTTCGGCGTCTTTTTTCCCCTATTTTGTTGAGATGCTCCTAATGTATGTCAGCAAATAATGTTAAAAAGGGACCTAAAACCAGCCCAAAAAACACATTTCTTTATATTATTTCCAATGGGAAAAAAGAACAACTTGATTAATTTGTTTTTAAAAATTAAAGTAAATCAGCCAAGCTTTTTAATTGCATTTTTTTTAGGTCAGTAAGGTAACTTCAAACTGTCTTATTGTCCTCTGGTGATGTCAATGATTGACTTTTAAGTTAATCATTATTGGGAAAGTCTCAATTCTTTTTCTGCAGGGACATAAAAAAAAAGTTATGAAGGGAGGCATGAGCTCACGTAACCAAAATGAAGGGTCCAGTTTTTGCACTTTTTGACCCAAGGTCTATTTTGTCTGCAAATGACATTGTGCTTTCATTTTGGATGCCGTTGAATTACCATACAGTGATTGAGTATTTTTCACATGAAAAAGCTTCAAGTAAAAAACAAATTAAAAAAAATATGCATAACCCTTAACAGGACAGTTAGTCAAAAACATGTCGTACATTTGGATCATTTAGAAACATTATTTTTGTTTTAAATGTTAACAACAATCGCTTTGTTGTTTTTAAAAAAAATAATAAAATGATGATAGTATTTTTACATTTTAAAAATTCCAACGTTATTACTAGTTTGGTGTAACGATTGGTGTGCGTGGCATCCATTTATAATGAAGTAACCGGATGAGGTGTCTATTTTGAAAGCCAAATGTGCTACCACAGCCATCGGCATTTCTATATACAATGCACAGTACATACACAGGGTGCTAGAAGTAGTTAGAGACTAGAAAAAAAAAATTAAACAGGCGATTAGAGGCAAAAAACAAGTGGAGGAAGTCTGAAAGGTATTTTTTAAGCAAAGTAAATATGGCTATGAAATAAACGTGGGCCTGAAGGAAGGAAGAAAGGCAGGAAGAAAAGGAGGGAGGCCAGGAAGGAGATGAAGGAACTTTTAAAAAAAAGAAGAGAACAAAGGACATGCTGAAGGAAGGCAGACGGAAAAGTAGGTTTACGGGAAATAAGGACAGGAAGAAGCAAAACAAATACCAAAACCAAAAAGTTGCAGGGGAAAGAAGGCAGAAAGGAAGGAAGGAGGTCAGAATAAAAGACTACAGGAAGGAAGGAAGGAAGGTCGGCACAAACATGTCACTGCCAACGCCGCAAATCTGCGATTAGACACAGGATGGAAACGATACCATGATTACAGTAAATGTCGTGTGAAGTGTTGATAGCGTCGAATGAACACAAAAGAGGAATGAGGCATTACAGTGTCAATCATGGCTTTGGTCTTGGGGGGAAAAAAAATCTTATCATTACAACGATGACACAATTAAACGGGTAATTAAAAAAAAAAGACTCCAAGTTCCAGTTTGGACTGACTTTTTTTGGTCGGGTGACCGGTCGTAGCAGCGTGACAGCCTTCTTAGAAAGGAAGAGGTTCTTAAAGTGGTACACACGCGCCAGCTGGTCCATGTGCGGCGCCCCCAGCAAGGCAACTTGAGCTGCGCCAAACCACAAAAAAAGTCACCTAATTTGCCATTTTTGTGCTTTGCCGCCTTTATACAAAGTTGTATTGTATTGTGTCTTGAAACCCAAGTTAGTTGAGGAGCTTCATTTGGATCAAAGTAGTCCTTTTGGTGCCATTGGGTAGCAAAGTGCAAACCAGATAAACATAAAAAAAAATGATATGATATGACAGACGTGTGCAGTGTAGGGGAAGGAAGACACTGATTTGGCCAAAGCACAAAAACAGCAAATAAGAGCAAATAGGAAAAGTGAATTTTCAAGTAGTGCATGGCAAATATTTGATCGCAAATTAGGATCTGTGCGTCCGGCGACCCCAGTTTGAAAACCACCGCTATGAAAACAAAAGTAAAAAAAAAAAAAGAAAAAAAGGCAGATTTAGTTTTGTTTTTTTTTCCAAGTCCAATTGCACAATGAGGAAGGCCATTCTGCCTTCACTTCTTCCGCCGCTACGATCGCTTCACCTCAGCAAAGGTCTGCGCGGCAACCTGCCTGTCCACCCACTTGTCAACCAGTCCATCCGAGGACACCGGTGCACCCCTCTGTCCCTTGGCGATATCGCTGGCTATGGCCAGAGCGCCGCCCTTCAGGAAGCGTACAAAGTTCTCCCCCACCAGCGGGCCCATGGCGTACATGCCGGGCCCGTCGGCCGCCACCACGCGGTTGGTGAAGGGGTCCACGTCGATGGGGTTCCTCCGGCAGGTGACGGCCTCGTCCAGGCGCACCCCCAGAGAGCGACCCTGCTTGGGCAAGAAAGACAGGTTGGGGTGGGCGCCGATCAGCACTAGCGCCTTGGAAACTTGGACCACGCAACGCTGGCCCGAGTCCGACTGTAGGATGCATTTGCGGTCCGGCCGGAAGGAAACCACGCGGTGGCGCGGGAAGCTGAGGTAGCCGGCGTATGATGAGGAAGACGAGGAGGAAAAGCGCCCCGAGGAAGACGAGTCCAGAGGGGACGCGGACTCGTGCTGCTGCTGCATCATCATTTGGTGAACCTGAAAACAGAAAACGCCAACGTCAGGAATGTGGCTGCAGTACAAGGCGCTCCCGCTAGGTGGCAGCAGGGTTGAGACCGTAAGGCCAGCCAGATCACAGCCGGAGGGCTGGGGACTGATCGTCAAAAAAGGGTCAAGTGCCCAGCTCTGGGACTCACTATGTATTAGTGGCGTATTGTTGTGTCCACTTTTTTTCCCCCGTTAGTATCATGACCGTCTGACCTTGTGGTACTCTGGGTAGAGCATCTTGGGGAGCTGGTTGAAGATGAGCCCCGGGTCGGTGACGGCGCGACGGAAGGCGTGGTAGACGGGCGTGTTGAGGTGATGGGCCGCCAATACGGCGTCGGCGGCCGTCAGTCCGGCGCCCACCACCAGCACCGGGTCCGAGGACTCGTCCAGCTCGCCGCGGGAGATGGCGTTCTCCAGTTCCCAGAAGGAGTGGCACACGTAGGGCAGCGACTCACCCTCCACGCCCAGGCGGGCGGGAATGTCGTGGGTGCCCGTCGCCAGCACCACGTTGCGCGCCAGCAGGGAGAACGGCACCTGCTCCACCGAAGAATCGTCTAGTGGAGGAAGGATGATGGAGAGCTGCAGATTTGACTCGCAATTAGCTTAGCATGCTATAACAAACGCTAATATATGCTAAATCGGGAAGACTGACAAGCCAACACTAAATATAAAACGAATGCTAAATATGATGAGCCAAAACCAAAATAGCAACTCGATTTAAGTATTTATGACCATGCTCATTTTCTTGAAATGTTTTCAACTGGACAACAAAACTCCCGACTTGATCATCCAATTTCGATAGAAAATGGATTTTGAAAAGAAGTCGACACGCACACGATAACGGTCCCTACCGCCAAGCTCCTCCCCCTCTCGGCACTGCAGTCCCTTGATCCTCCAGTAGCCGAGGGCGTCGCGGTGGTCGGCGGGCCGCCTGGTGACGGAGGTGACGGTGGTCCCGCAGGCAAAGTTGTCCTCCAGAGACATTTGGGTCACGTAGTGCTGATAGTAGGAGGCGATCTCGGCCGGCGTGGCGCGGTCGTTGCGAACGTTTCTGGCAGGAAAAACAAAACATTTCCACATTTGGCTTCTTCTTCTACTTGACGTTTTGCTTCAAGTTCGTGTGTTGGTTCAGGTCATGTCTGTGATCTTGGTTTGGGTTCTACTTGTGGTTCAAGTCCTGGTCTTAGTTGTAGTTTATGATGCTGGTTCTGGACTTAGTTCTGGTTCTGTTTAGTGTCCTAATTTTGGTTTCCGATATTGTTTTTAGTTTGGGTTACGTCCCATTTTTTTCTCATACTGATTTTGGTTCTCGTTGCAGCTAATAGTTATGATTCTGCTTTTCATTCTGGTTCTCATCAGTGTTCTTGTATTGGTTCTGATTTTGTGAGTACGTTTTCGAAGAGTTGTGCTCTGGGACTTTTTCAAATTGACATGCCCAAAATTGGTGCATTTTTTGGTCATCTCAAGTTCGCTCAAGTGATGAGTTGCTGCGACGCAAATGAGTCAACGTCGGAACAGAAGGTACCTTCTCTTGTCTTTCATCCAGTCCTTCAGTTTAAGTCCAGGCAGCTCCATCCAGTTAGCGAGACTTAGCGTTAGCATGGAGCCCTCCATGGCCTGCAAGCACACGAAGCAAACGAGCATCAAGCGCGTGGCAGCGAGGCGGCGACGAGATCTTCACGGAGGCGTGCGTGAGCCTCGCGACGTACGTGCCAGGCTCCTCCCGGGGGCCCCTTGCCCAGCACCAGGTGCGGCACAGCTCTCTCTGGCTCGTACCGCCACTCAAGCGGGGAGGTGTGGTCCAGCCCGAAGTCGCTGTCGGGCAGCAGCAGCGAGTCGAAGAGCACGGCCACCGGATTGGACGAGCGCCCCTGCAGACCCTCGCACAGGTACTCCAGGTCCTGCTCCAGCAGGGACAGGTCGGGTTGCTCGCCTAGCTTGCTGTGCAGCAACGGGTTGGGGTGCGTCGCCCCGGGCGACAGGTAGGGGGTGTAGCCCGACAGCAGGTAGGACAGGCAGATCCCAGAGGGGCCGTTGCCTGGCAAACGACGAGTGAGATCAAGTGTTGGACGCTCTCGGTTTGATTTGATGCATTTCAAACAATCTTTCTGTTCTTCCTTCCAGGAATGCGTTTTGTGTTGTGCCACAACATTGACATATGCGCTACATAAATTCTCCAGAATTTACAAACCCAAACCCCCAACCCACTCATCCTTAACCTACTAACCTCACACCCTTAATCCGAACCCAACAGAGTCTCAACTAGCCCGAATCCCTTCACTTGAACGACGCCACATGGAAAGCGCTTTGTTTCAGCTCCAACTGTGGAGAAATGCGAGATAGAAATAAAGCTGGATTGGATTGGAACCGCCACCGCCAAACCCAACCAACTGTCCATCCATCCATTATCTGAGCCGCTTCTCCACACTGAACTTTTGGCGGTCAAGGCAACGTTATTCAGCTGCAGTTTTGCTGTTGGGAAACGTCGCCCAAGAGCTAAATTACGGGAAACATTTGAATCCTGAGCCCTCAATCGGCAAGTCTGAGCACGTTGGATCAGAACTTTGCGCTTGCGCGGATGTAAAAGAAAACTCCTTTGAATTATGTACAAAGAACCTTTTTTTGGGGTCCACGACATTCTGACATATCCTGAAATTGGCACTGTGGACTGAGACGGCCCGGCAAACACGAATCAGGATCAGGTGCAATCAGCAGAACGCGGATTGAAGTCAAAGCACATTTTTAAATTCATCAACAATTTTGTCTTTACAAAGGCAAGAATATTGAGTTGTGTAGTTTGCAGAATATTAGCTGTGGATATTGGATCACATTTTTTTTGTGCAGGTGTTGGGTATTGTCAGTCAGAAGAACTCAATCATTTGCACGTGTGTGTGCGTGCATTTGTCCATGCAAATGTGCGTGTGTGTTGTTTGCGCTCACCGATGATCACCACGGGCAGAATCTCTCCAGCTACCATTTCCTTGTCGTGAAGTGCCATGTTGTCGACTGAGGAGAACGAACAAACGCGTAAGACTTGTGGGGACGATTAAAGATCAACATGGGCAACATTTTTGTGATCGCAAAGAGACACTCAAACACGCCCACACGCAAACACACATACCAAAAGAAAAACGACACACACGCACACGCAAACACGAAGAGGCTCTGCGAGTGAGCTCACGACTCCGAACTATTGTCATCGGCCGCATATTTAAACATGGCAACATGACTCCCGGAAAGCAAAGAGCTGTGGAAACACTTGAGCGCACATAGAAACACGCCTCCGATTGAAAACATTGACCAATGAAGACAGTAGACCCAACACAAAAAAAAGACAACTATTTAGTCATTTCTTGTAACATATTTTCAATAAAATTATCAGGAAAATAAATCATTTGAGAAAAAAAAAATAGATTTGTTTATTTGATGTGCCCCAAACACAATAGTCGACATGGTAGCTGTGAAGCACGTTGGAAACGTCATTTTAGTGGCCGTGCATGCTGGGAAACGTAGGCAAAGCCAGCAACTTGCCGAGTCATGCTGACTTGGCCAGGCAAGATCGTTCAACGTTGCCAAGTGGTGGCAGGCTCAAGCACCAGAAAAAAAGAACTTGAGATTGTGGCCACGCCGAGAGGAACAAATGACCACCGCACACGTAAACGCGCACACACACACGTACGCATGCTGACTAAGACGCACAAATACACTCGTTCACAAACAGGCTCACACAAACACACACACCAGAGAACAAACACACACATTGTCGTGGCTCAGGTGTTCCGGTGCTCATCTCCCAAGCAGACGGTTGAGGGTGCGATGATGAAGCACCGTTGACCAGGTGCAAATGTCCTTGAGCAAGATGCTGACACGCCCCCCCCCCCCCTAGTTGTGTTGCCAGAAGGTGAATGAATTTTTGTGTGCATGTGGGTTTGTTTTAATAGAACAAATAAAAGCCCATTGAGGAGTAGGCAGGAGGAGAAAAAAAAAAAATCGGCGTGCAATTACATAAATGTCTGGCAAGGAGCCAAGATGGAGGCCTGGCAGCCGCAGGGTCCGCTGGAAGGAGCCCATATTGGCCGCCTTCCAACTAGGCAGGCTCCTCCTTCTCACCGGCTTATATAACAACTCGCTTCCACCTGGACCACGCTCAAAAACATAGCCAGCCTCGCCGTGGAAACGACCTCGGCGGGCGGGGTATGTGTGTGTGTGTGTGGGGGGTTTAACAAAAGCCACTTTTGACTGGTTGGGAGGAGATGTGGAACATTCCACAACATATTCATTCCATGCCGTTTGCATTCGACGCAAGACGACTTTTTGGCTTTTGGACATGCTCGACTTTATTGCACGGCGAAACTTTGCCAAAGAAGCCAAACTCCAAAAATGTTCACTCTTTTTAGAGTTTAGCACTTACAAGCAATTTGAAATTTGTGTCGTGCGGATTTTGTATGAAAAAGATGTTTGAAAAAAACGTATTGGAAAAGACTTCAGATTGGTAGTTTTCCTCATCAAATTCAGAAATTTGCAAGAAGGCAGCGAAAATCTAAAGTTATTTTTTTTAATATATATGGCTGCAATTTACAATCATTTTAATAATCAAAGAAGCTGTTGTGTAGTTTTTCAATTAATTGATGAAACAGAATCAAAGCACTGATGATGCAGCATCAGGACACGTGGCCGGGGATCGAACGCTCAGCCTGTGGGTTGCGGAACGACCGCTCTACCACTGAGGCCCCATAGTGATGATAAAAAGGAAAAAAAAAACAACATTTTCATTTCCAAAAATAAGACATGAGTCAAACTTGAGCGTACGGAAAAGGCCCGAACATAAACGGATGACGATCCGATTTCGGGTTGCGGCCGAGAACGGGCAAAGATGTGGATTATGGCTTTTCAAACTAAAAGCAGCTGTTTGCAAATTCTTTATTTTGATTCAATCACAAAGACAATCATTCTGTTTTCATGAAAACGTCAAAGGATGACTCGATGAGCAAACAATTGCCAATTATTGACATAAGCAATTAGTTGTCAATTGATTGATAAATTGTTGCATCTCCCTAAACTCATTTGATCAAATTTTGCATTCCTGCAGATTACTAACGTGCCTCAGGAGCACCTCAGACTTGTGACACAACGTTGGAAATTTTTGCTCTCAGCGTACTGTAACTGTGCTGAGGCCAAATTTTATGGCACTTTTATTTTGTGATTGTCGCTTTTAAAAATATGACTTCCCATTGGCGATATGATACACATTTCCTCGGCAGAGATTGAAAATTTGAGGGGATTTTATTTGAGGAACGCAGCCAATCCCACCATGACTTGTTCTGGAATTTGGCCCCATTGGTGGAAGTTTATTTTAATTTGACTTTTCCAAGGCCACGCCTCCTTCGCATGACTCGGCTGCGTCAAAACCTGTTTGCGATGCTCTAATGACAGAAATCAGTTTGGGAATAATTACCTTCCCTCTTTTCAGTAAAGCAACGTAACACCTTGAATTTTGTGGTGAACGCTTTTCTGTTTCGGAAAGATGCCGTCCAAACGTCTGACTCCGAGTCGTCATTGTTGTGATTGTCGCTTTTTCCGTAAATGAACGGTGAAGATAAGCGCTTGAGATAACGAATGGATTGCGTGACGGTTGGGTTGATTGCGCCGGCAGTTTGTCATTACCTTCCTCATTTGATAAGATGCTTGGACGAGCCGGCCGCATTGTTGGAAGATTACTTTTGACAAGGTGCTTTCACTTTTGGAACTTTCTTGGGCCACACGTCCGCGACCGGTATGACTCAACTGGGTGCCAACCAGTTGGTCAAACCACAAGAAGAGCGCCAACTAATTGTTAAGGCGTTAACGAGCTTAACTCGTTCAGATGCTCGTCCACGGTGAGCCGGCCATCCAGACGGCCAGATGGAGAACCAGATTGGAATAATCTGCCGATGAGGCCATAGCGGCTGCCGGCGGGACTTCTGTACAAACAAACACAGGCGACTTTTCTTTTGGCCATGTCGGAAGATTTGTCTGTCATGATGCAATCTGAGCTATGCAGAAGATATTTTTTTTTGTTTCTTTTTTTGTAATCACCCTCATTGCTACTGTGCTGCACATTTCACATTGCTGACAGTAGAATTTCTCCTCTGAGCTTCTTTTCGACTGAACGCGTTTTCTTGGGAACAGCTGTTGACTCTTCGGTTTATCTGTTGACTTCCTCGAGAGAAATCTACATGTAAAATTGAAGGAGCCGGTCGGGGAACTCAAACGGAATAAACTACGCCATTCTCGAATACACCTGCACTCGTGATCCAAATTCATGCAAATTAGTGGGCGCGCCTTTAAAACTTGCAAATTAAATGTGCAGCTAATGAACTCACTCGCTGACATCCTGGCAAAATCACCAATTGACTGGTTGACTAATAGACGCAAACCTAAACGACAGACAATGTGAGCAATTGACAAAATGGACGAACTAACATATGACTGATTAGTTAACTGACTGATTAAATGACTGAAAAACTGACTACTATCTAAATGACTAACTAAGTAAATGACTGACTAAGTGACGACCAAGATTACTGACTAATTCCCTGACTGATGAAGCAACTAAACGACTGATGGAATTGATGACTAATGGACAAAGTAACTAACTGACTGGTTAACTCAAGTACTAAAGGGACTGGAAAAAAATATCTGACTGACTAATCAATTTGCGAGTAACCAACTAACAGGCAGACTAGCCAACAAACTAAAGTCAAAATAAACAGTTTTGGGTAATGCACTGACGAACAGTTTGGTTGACAAACTACCCAACTAAATAAGTGATAGGCTCAAAGTCATTGGCATCTTGGCTCGGTTACTGCCATTGTACTACTTCCCGTATGGCCTTAACATGCCTGCAGCAACTAAGTGACATCTATTTATCTGCATTTTTCCACCATGCTTTGTAATGTCATGATTTGATTTCATACTACTACACTACTATTATTATTATCATCGTTCTTATTATTAGCATCATTATTATTATTATTATTATCATCATCATTATGATTATTATCATTATTATTACGGGTCAAATGAAGGCCAACGTGTAGACCGGAGGCAAAGACAAAGCTGCTGATTCACGCATGTTGAGCAAATTCAGTGGCATCGTGATCCAACTTACATAATCACATGACATCATGTACAAGACAATCTAAAGCTATTGTTTAGCGCTCGTTTAAATTAGCACACGTCACGTGCACGGTCTGTGATACAACGGCACGTAATTTAAATTCATGTCATTTATTAAAAATAAATTAAATGCAGTATTTACTTTGCAAAGTGTGTTAGTAGGGTTCCGTGGGGCGGGGCTTCTGAAAGCCCACAAACGCTGATCAAGCTTCACGCATGCGCAAAATCACCCACACCAGAAACACTATTGTGAGGGGTTTCTTGCGCATGCGTACTCTACAAACATCAAGCCAGCCATCACAGTAGCTAGAATCACTCACCGGTATTTCTCGGTCACGCGCTTTCTTCTAAATGTTGCACCACAAAGAAGCGACAATGTCGGTTTTCTTGCCTCCGCGCCTGCTCAGTCGCTCGTCTACCGTCTCGTTGCCGGACTTTCTTTGAGGTAGACAAGCGGCCAGAAGGTGTCCTGCAGCCGCCGCACATTCACACGTTATATAGCACCATGAGCGGTCGGGCCGCTGTCCAATCAGCGCCGAGCTGCGCTCCGCCCCCCCCCCCCTTCGTTGCCATGATGAATGAAGATCGTCGATAATAAAGAAGAGGCTCCACCACATTGGGAAAAATTATATATTATATATCTATATATATATATATATATATAATAATATAATAATAATATGATATAATTATATATTATATATATGTATGTATATATATATATATATATAATAATAATATAATAATTATATGATATAATTATATATTATATATGTATGTATATATATATATATATATATATATATATATATATATATATATATATATATACATATATATATATATATATATATATATATATATATATATATTATTTATTTATATGACAGACTTTCTTTTCGATTTCTATCCTGAATTCTTCAGACTTTTTCGTGCATCCTGTTATGATGGACATGTCCGCCCAAATTTGTGTCAATCGGTGAAACTGGTGTAGGGGGTTAGTTCTTTTTTGCCAACTTTTCAAAAAGCCTCCAAATGATTAATGCAATAATGCAAATAATTTCGTGTAGTTTTAACGTTATTTCCTATGATGTGGAACTCAAGGACAAGTTAATGGAATACAGATGTTTGTACTGCAACCATCGCCTTACATCAGATGATGAAAATGATAAGCATTGTATAAATTGCAGAACAGAATGTACAGAAAGAGTGTTGCCCCCTCAGCAGTGACACGAATGAACACGCTGACCTCGTGGATGTTACCCACCATCATGTGTGCCCCAGCAGATTTAATAAGCCATTTGTCTAAGCAAATACCGCGGATTTGTTACAAACTCCAAATGATCAGGAATGTTATCTGGCTCGTGCGGATCTTGCTGATGAGCCTGTCGAATAGTGTGCTACATTTGAAACTGGCTTCAGGATGTGAATTTTCAAAATCTCATGAAACCAAAATCCAAAAAGGCTGTGTTTAAATTGAATTTGTTGTGTGTGTTTGATAGTGTGACTCTTTTGGGTGGTCTGCTCATGACAGGCATGCCAACTAAATTGTGACAGAGGAAATTTGCTTCAGACTCTGAATTTCCTGGAAAATCTCTCGGCCCAATTTGCCAGGGCCCATAGAAATGGCCAAATTGACCCTTAATTGACGATCTTGAAGCAAAAAATGTCAGATTTCCTCTTTGATTCATGACACGGGTCCTTGAGATATTTTTGTGGCTCTTCTCACGATTGCCTACCAAATTTCAGGCATCAAGTGAAACTGGCTACTCGGGCTGAATTTTCACCAAATATCGAAGTCAAGTTCCACGCCAGGAAAATTGGCAAAATGACCCGAAAATGTCTCATCAGTCACCATTATTTATTTTGGCATTCGTATTACTTGGTCGTGTGCTATAAAAAATGTAATCAGATCAATTCAACATACAAAAGTCACTGCCTCACCCTTTAAATGGCTCTCCACCCCAATGCCGCTCCTTCCTCCAGTGCGAATTCAAATATGACATCAATAATCTTTTTATGTAAAGATCATTGTGACTGGCTGGAAAGGTTTGTTGCTGTCACTCAATCGGCGTCTGTTCAACAACTTGCCTCACTTCCTGTTTGTCCTTTCGCCATTTCCTCCTCTGCTATTGCTCGCTCGGCCGATCCATGTGATGTCGCCATTTTTACTGTCACTTTTGCAAGATTCCTGCTGATAGTTTGCAGTTAATTATTAAGGAGTCATCGTCTTGTACTTTTCCTGAAAGGCTGCGCTCATTTTTAGGGCCCGTTAGGACTCTGCAGTAGTTGTAGAGGATTTAGTTTAGAACCCATGGAAAAGTGATCTGCTATTAAATTTCATCAGGTTGGCATTTTAATGCTGGTCATGAATCATAACCTATCACAAAAACCTTCTTGACGCACATAAATCACAACTCGCTTCTGGTTGCACCTTCCCCCAAGATTGAACTTTCAAGTGAAGTTTCAATTAGATAACATTGATGTAAGCGCTGAAACGGCCTCCAGGGGCTGAATTTGAAAAATTCAATAAATAACTCACCTGGACAAAGTCGTCTGTCACGAATCGATGGAAACAGCCAAAATGACCCACAAAGGCGATATGAAAACGAAAAGGTGCCCTTCCTGTTCGTATTAGGACATGGGGACTTCATGGACATTCGAGAATCTTTGGTGGGTCTACTCGTGATTGACATGCCCACCAAATTTGAAGTTGCTAACTTTGGAGGCTGAATATTCAAAACTTGGCTGTTGGCCAAGATCCATTATTTCCAATATGAATGTGAGCCAGCTTGCTCCAAATGTTACGTAAGTAAGCCCTGCGTGAAAGTTGCTTTCAAGCCAGGTGACAAATGGAAGTAGAGAAAGAAGAGGCTTGTTTGGCCATTCTTGAGTGTCATGTGTGCAGTATGTTTGGAGCCCCACCTGCCGTCAAGTCTCGATACTCTCCAAACATGGCAGTCAACAGCGTTGCTAGGGGACTCCACTTTCAAGTCCAAACGTTTGCACGAAACAGCAGCAGACAAAATGTTTCTGCATCACGTACCACTGAGCTACTTTCCTTTGGAAGGATTGGACGCTGCCCAGTGGACTCTTCCTCTCGCCGTCCTTGACATGCGAGTGTGAAATATGCAGCATGAAATGTGAGGGCGGCAGTTTTCCGAGGACACAGTTGGCGCATATTAGTGTGCTGTGAAAGTAGACAATTGGCTTGAGGTGATGATTCAAGTTGACGTGGACAAGTTAAGCAGACACCACTGTGTAAACTCCCCCTCAGTCCATTCAAATGCGTGACGGACCAATGCCATGTCATCGCGGGCCATCCCTCCCTCCAGCTTCTGTAGCTCTGGACACGCACACACGGACGTGTCTACACATACTCACATCTTTGATCCTATGACCCCTGCGTCAGCAAGGATGGAAACACACACACACGCAAATCCCTTACTCAGTTGAACTCGTTGACCTCCGGGCTTAAAATGCATCGCATGTCACTTTTGCATCGACGTTTTCCTTTTTTTTCTTTCTTTGGTATTTAAATGGTTTTCACTTGATATTTTAATTTAAGTCTTGTTATAGATCTCATGTTTAAATTTAGAAAATTTGTATTTGTAAGACCGACAGTTGGCAGAACTGGTGACCTATCACCAGTAGCCATTTTAATCTTACATCTTTTTTTGGTCTATGCAATCTGTAATTTATATCAAGACATCATTTGCCAACATTTGCTTTATTTATCTTACGCCATCGGACCTAAAAATGCCCACCAGTAGCTTTGGATGACGGCACAGCAGCAGATTGTTTACAATTTAAGTCACAACACTGAACACGCATGAAGACGTCACGTGTTTGCTTTCCCTAAACATGGAGGTGAAACTTTTCCACAGGAACAATGTCACAATAAAGCCATTCAAGAATTACCACAGTCATAAAAAAAAAAAAAAATACGGCCTTCAGGAAATTATAGGGGTTATAAACACAGTAGTATGGCTTTTATTGACACCGCGTGCCTTCTGTGTGTTTTTCATACACACACACACACGTCCACACACAGGGAATGACATGGATTGCACGGTCATGTGATGGTGTGCTGTACTTGACCTCAAAAACGTTCTTCCTTCATCTGATTTGCGTTACAGTGTGCTGACATCATCACCTGTGAACAGCAGAGGAAAAAAAATGATCAGCGTTTCTTAAACGTTCATGCTCCCAGGAAATGCGGAACTGAAGCAAGAATGTATCACGCTAATAAAACTACATGAAAAGAAAAGCAAAGCTAAAAAAAGTCCATCGCATAAGTAGCCACAGATGAAGATATTTATCTTTCGTGTATCAATATATTTTGAATTCATTTTTTTAGTAAGTCTCACGTTTGTAAATGTTTAAGCTGTGTTATAAACCTGCCTCAAGGTATTGGCTTCATATGGTGAATAAATAAAAAAATTATACAATTTGAAAAACTCACCAAAAGAAATATAAATTCAAAGCAGAAAAAAACATATTTTTAAATATATAACGAACAAAAAAGGATGCTCCTAATTTGGTTATTATTATGTATTCATTATTTAAATTGATTTAACCTATTTTTAATCGGATTATTTAGAATAAGGAAATTACAGTATGTATTAGTAGTTAACTTGGATGAAGTAAACTACCCATAGATTTATGACGGGAAAATTTTAATAAATATAAAATAATGAATAGTTAAAAAAGTAGCCAAAAAAACTGAAAATATATACTTCCCTGACATAAGTCAAATTAATTATAAAATAATCATATACTCAAATATTTGCAAAAATGCAAATGGGAAGCCATAATTTTATTATATATTATATTAATTAATGATTTAGTGCAAAATAAAATACACATAAAATGTACTCTACATTATATTGATACATCCAAAAATACAGTAAATGTGTTTTAATCTCTTGGGAGAAACATGAATATATTTAATAACAATAATATTAAAAACAAACAAGTAAGTCAAGTAATTGTTGGTGGTCCACAAGTGTGCGTTTTAGTCCCACATGAGCTTCCTCCCCTCCACACGTGCACTGTTTATCCACTACTGAGCTACAATTTCAAAAGCATAAATGAACACATACAGTAAATCATGTTTCACAGACCAAATTTTGGGCGGACAATACGTAGGCGCGAATATGAATCTCCTGACGTGTCTGTCTATCTGTCTGAATGATGATTGTGCTAAGAAAAGACTCGACAGCTGCCGCAGAGGATTTACCAGCGCACGTAGTAGAAGTATAAATATATAGAGTAACACCAGTTCAATCGTACCTGAACGCAACACAGCATTGCCAGCGTTGGCCAGTCTTTGAATCCAGCTCGACATGTCATTTGAAGTTGAAGTGGACAGGAAATGTCGAAAGGGGACATTAAACAAGCAATTAAGTCGGTAAAAATGTCTGCCAGAGACCCACTAGAATCTGTCACATACGGTAACGGTGGCATATTGGCTCATTTACAAAAAAAATAAAATAAATGCTCTCTCAAAAAAAAGTTTCTCTGTCCATGACTCGGCAGCTGGGCGGCTGGAAGATCCTGAGCCGTTTTCAAGCCACTTGCATCCAGACTACAATGTGTGGATCAATTTTTCAAAGACAGATCGTGATGTCACAGTTTCTTAAAACAAAGTGTCACCATCCATCGTTTTGAAGCAAGGCTGAGTGAAAATCCTCAGCGGCTTTCAAGCCATTTCGGCCGCACTACACTGTGAAACACTATCATGTCTAAGCCAGCGTGAATTTTGAAAGCCAAATTGGTATGTGACAATTTGGCTAATTTGCACAATAAGTAATTCACTAAAAAACAAGTTTCTTCGCTAGTGACTTGGCAGCTAGGCTGAGTGAAGAAACGGATACTTAAATAAAAGAATAAAACGCATCCTCACCCTCAACTTGATGTGTGGTTGAAGCAATGGTGGCTGTGCGTGAAAGTAGCTGTCCCCTTTCGCTGCGCATTAAAAGGCAAAAAAAGCTCTCATATGCAAACGTTTCGACTCCTCTAATTCAAAAATAATGAAAAAAAAGCAAGCAGCGAGTTTAATTCCCGTTCAGAAACAGGAACATTTAAACAGTATGGAAAAGCCGACTGGAACAACTGAACTTTATTTGATTTTAATCAGACTAGAGGTACTGTCAATGGTGCCGGGTCAATGCGGACTCCTATTTAATAATTGCGAATGGTTTTGCTTAATTTTGAACTAAGCCACATCCACAGTTATGAGTTTTTACACCCCCCTTGTGGTGGAAAGTCACAAAGCCAGTCTCAAATCGTCTTGAGGTATCAAGTTCGACATGATTTGCATTTTAGCCACTTTGCGTTTGTCACAATTTCTTGAGGGTCCTAAACCAATCTTGGTAGTGGCCTCAAATTTGAACAGTTCTCTTGAAAAGAAAAACGTTTACTGACTCTCTTGAAAATTAGATTTAAAAAAATTAGAAAAAAGGCTGAATTTTACCCATTTTTGTAAGTATTACTCAAGTCAAGTCATTTGACTCCCCACCTCTGCTCGAGTGAGAGGCGCTGTTTCCATGGTGACCACCTCTTAAGCTCCTCCTCCTCTCAGCAGGGCATACACAGCGGTGACGGTGAGCGCGGCGGCCGTGTAGGCGAAGGTGGCGTTGTACAGCGTGCTGCGACCGATCCGCTCGCCCAGCGTCCTCTGGGTGTCCTCCACAGACCCCGGCGTCCACTCGGACCCCCGCCGGGTGCTGCTTTCCATGAGCTTCCTCACATGAGACAGCTCGCCGCGGACCCCGTCCAGGCTTTGTCGTATCTCGGACACATGGGGTAAAAGGGAGTCCAAGTGCGGAGAGCGGTTGGCGGGGGCGGGACCGCCGGCCCCCCGAAGGGAGACCCTCAGGCTGTCGATGAGCGCTCCCAGCTCATCCTGCTGCGAGCGATGGTGACCCGCTTGGACTTTGAGGGCTTCCTGAAGGCTTTCCGGACCCTTCTGGGCCTCAAGCAACAGACTCTTGAGCTCCTACAAAATACGACCACACACACACTTATAAATAGACATATACATATATACATACATTGCTTAATTCAATTAAACAAAAACAAAAAAAACCAATCAATTAGGCAACAAATTCCAACCAAGCAAAATTATAAAATGTTATGTAATGGTGTTGATTGTTTATAAAATAAATATAACTTGTTTATTTTATCTAATCATTTACAACAAATGAAACAATGATTTAATAAAACACAAAACATGTTGAAGACATGTGAAATTGCTTTACTCAGATGTCTTATTTTACTCTTTTCAATATCAATTAAGAAATTTTAAAAATGAAAATGTTTAAGAAGATGCTGAATTATTTAAATTATTTTTATTTTAATCATTTCCAAAAAATCTATTGACCAATTATTTAGTGCATTTTTTTCTTATGTAGCTAATGTAAAATTTTTAGTTTATAAATATTTTTCACGATAAGTGTACTCATTGATTAGCTATCTTAATTAAAAAAAAAATTGTGGAAGAGCTTGAGCGAAAACCATCCAAGTGAACGCAAGCCCAGCCCTTTTTTTGGGCTCGTCCTCACCTGCAGGCGCACGCGGTTGACGTACGTGGAGCCCATGACGCCGATGAGGGCGCCAAGCACCGACCCGATGAGCGACCAGTTCTTGGTGCGCTCGGCCCGCGTCCGCTCCTTCTCGTGACTCTCACGCACGGCCGCCGAGAAGGAGGCGAAGGTCTCGCGCTCGGCCGCCTCGGCCTGCCCGTGCGCCGCGCGCAGGCGCCGCTCGTCCCGCAGCAGTCCGTGTTCCAGGGTGGCCAGCTCCAGGTAGGTGGCCTCCTCCCGGGACACGCGCTCCAGGCGAGTGCGCGCCTTCTTCAGCCGAGCCTGCACCTCCTCCAGGCTGGCGTGGGCCTCGCGCACCAGCCCCCTCGACGCCATGAAAGCATCCTCCGCCTGCAACCACACCCACGACGGATTAACCTTGTGATCGGCTTGCACAATGTACAAATCGGAAGGGAAAAAAAGCAACAACAACAAAAATCGTCGTTGTTGGCTTTTATTTTGAAATTGCAGGAGGAACGGTTGAAAAGTTGGAAGTCTTGGCATCGGCCAAAAATGAATTAATTACGGTATGGATAAGGTGAAAAGTTTGAATCAGGCCAAAAAATGTAGACAGAGAAAAAAAAATCTTAAAGTGTGAATTGCAAGAACGGAACATTTTCAATTTTCAGTTTTAACAACGTGAAAGTGTTTTCTTTAATGAGCCATTGAGAATGAAGCGAGAATTTCTAGTATCCCTTTTGAAATATTGAAGTGTTTCTGAGGTGATTTGAATGATTCCAAAGCTTTTGAATTTTTAATTTCGTTGAATGTCTCATCCATTATTTGACAAAAGGGGTTTGTGATTGACAGGTGACCAATCTTTTTTTTTTAAATCTCGATGTGCCTCGCGATTGACAGCTGGCTTGTCTTTGCGCCGTGTGGCTGACTGGCGACCAATCCACTGACCTCTGTGACTTTAGTCTGTGCTTGGCGGACCTCGTTGAGGCCGACAAACTCCTCGTACTTCTCCCACCAGCTGTTCATGGTGGCGGCGGCCATCAGGGCAGACTTCTGGCCCCACTGCTGCCCTAATCGACCAGCGTGCTGGACAAGAACAAATATTATTCTTTTGTTGTTATGGATTGAATTCTTGTTATTGGACAATTATTATTATTGACTTCTTTTGACGCTGATAGGCAAATTGAAAACAGATTACTGTAGTAAATTGACTTTCAATCTTCATTCATTTTGTGACCAAATCAATTTTCTTCACTGAAATGCGATGAAGGTCCATTAATTCATCCCATCAACCCACAAAAAACAACACAACTTTTCTGGAGCATTTTTAATCAAATAAAAATAACACTGAATAACTAATTAAATCAATAATAATTAACTAAAAATGACCAATTCATCAATATGTTGAATATTTTTTGGGATTAATCCGCTCTGAAGCGTCTGATTTACCTGTAAGGCAGACAGCGCTCGCGCCTTCACGCCGTCGGGACCAGTCGAACCCGAGCCGCTGGGTTGGTGATGGGCGCCGTAGGTCCGGACCGTGCGCACCTGCACCGACAGGGGTCCAAGCAGGAAGAGGCGGGACCAACACCCCGAGCCATGAAGTCTGTACCTGGCGTGATTATGATCAACAAATAATGAACTGATTCAAGTTGTATTTTCTTGTTGCTTAAGTGAATTGGAAAGTACCTCATCAAGAAGCGCAACCCGGAAAGAATTGCACTTGCAATTTGTCCACAGCTGCCGAGATCCCACCTGTAAATTATATTGTTTAAAAAAGGAATTTATATTTAGACAACCATTTCAGCATCCTAAAACTGAGTACTTGAGACAGTAATTAGCAATGACTAAGTATCACCCGTCATCCCATCTATCTGGCGAGCTGCTGCTAAAGTTATTTACCCATTTCCAATCTAGTAATTAGCGTCACACCTTACTTTCTCACATGATAAACATGAAAAACACAGTAATTTAACTTGCAGCGATTTTTAGCTGGCGGTAACGTTATGCTGTGAGTTACTTTATGTTTGTTTATGGACTTCCTTAATCACCCGAATATATTGTTCATAGGTTACTTCCACCTTAATATTATTCCCATGAGCCTTTGAGAAAGTTGGTCGCATTTTACCAGACAAACCTACTGCTTCACATTGTATGCCATATGACCGAGACAATTCATGTCATAAAAACGAATGCGAGCATCTCTCCTTATGTCAACTTATTAGAACAATCTTACAATATTTCGGATTTTACGAGTATCACATCTTACTCTCCAAAGGTGCTCATTACATCTTAATGACAAAACCTTTTACTGTCCAATGTCCATAAAATCCAAAATATTGTGGCGTCTCCCACACACACACAAAAACAATACCCGAAGTTCCTGAATCTTATCCGGTGGCAAACAGCAACCACATTAAAGCACAAAGTCCAATGAGCGTGTTGTGGTGCCGTGCTCTTTCTCCACAAAATGAACATGCACAGCGTTGAGGTGGTGGTCTTGTCAAACAAAGACTCTCAGGCTATTTGTTTTGTGATCCTCATCCACATGAAAGTGCTGAAAACTAGCGTTTATCACAACAACATTCTCTTGTCCTTGAGTCAGTTCAAAACATTGCTCCCGGAGTCACACAGATTCATCTTCTTCTGCTTGTTCATACAACCGCCAACCGCGAAACAACTTCCCAAGCCGTGCACGGTTTTTCAATGCAATGGTGGATGATGATCGCTTCGAAAAGGAGGTGAAGAAAGTTCAAATAAACCGCTCAATGAAAGGAAACGCACTGTAACAAATAAGCAAATTCATACCGGAAGTGCCTTACCGGAAGTTGCTAACAATCGTTTACGCATGGGAGTCTTCTGGAAAATGAAATAACCTCGGGTCAAATTTACGCGAAAAAAATGGGATGCGAAAAAAAAATGACTCAAGTACATGTTTTGATATTATTTATTATTTTGATTTAAGTTTTCAAATTGGGAAAATCCATTTAACATGCACACACATGCACATACGAAATTATAAGTACTTTGACAAAGCGGAACCACCTTTAGTTCAGCCCGGACTTGTTTCTGAATGTAGTTGTGCACTGCGTCTTTATGCCGATGTGAAACAAGCTGCGACAAGGGAAATAAACATCAGTAGTTGAACTGTAAGTTCCATTTCATTTTATATATACACATAGAACATTTGCTGCGTATCCATTACGAGTATGCAATGTGAATTAAAGCCAAAGTAACTTGAACACGTCCGGCACGATAAGCTACCATAGCAGGCAGATAACGAGAAATACAATTACAATTGTACCTTCAACATGTTTTTTTTTTCATACAAAACAAATTCTTCTGGTCAGCCACGAGTAATGAAATTAGATTTGTCCAATTGCTGAATCTTTAGTAATTTAATTTAATTTCATAATACTTTTATCTATTTAAGGTTTTGCAAGTATATGTTGCTGCCACTCGAAGGCCATATTTAGAGCTGTCCTATCCTGTCTTCTGTACGTGTACATATACTGTACAATCAAAATAATAAGAAAACCGTTTGTATAAGTAACTACGTGTGAATATGACATTATAGTTCTGCTTGTAGTGATAAGTGTGAATGTAGTTAGCTTGAAGCTCGCTCGTACGAGTCCTGACGTTTTGCTTCCTCTCGAACATCAGATGGCGCTGCGAGCCTGTGGCTTCATTGTGTTTCGACGTCTTGCAAGTTGTGTTCCTCCCCCAGACAACATCGAGTATCTCCTCTTGCAGACCTCATATGGGCTACACCACTGGACCCCACCCAAAGGTAAAAGAACACAACATGCTTTACCCTCGTCAATGGCACTGTTAGTAATGTTTTCTCAAATTGTATACACCTACTCTATGTGGTTGTAGAAAAAATGACAACCAGGTGAAATGCACGGGTAGAGCAAATTACTAAACAAAATATTTATGTTTTTACATGACCTAAATTTCCCAGTTGAAGTGAAAAATCTCATTTTCTTTTCACCATCAGGCCATGTGGACCCAGGTGAAGATGACCTCACCACAGCTCTTCGAGAGACCAAGGAAGAGGCGGGGCTTGGCGCCGAGGACCTCCAGGTAATTAAGGGCTTCCTTAAGGAGCTGCGCTACGAGGTAAGAGGCCAACCTAAGGAGGTGCTGTACTGGCTGGCCGAGCTCCGAGATCCGGGGACGAATGTCACTTTGTCCAGTGAGCACCAGAACTACCGCTGGGCCCGGTTGGAGGACGCCTGCACTTTGGCCCAGCATAAAGACATGCAGGACACTCTGAGAGCAGCACATAGATACTTGGAGGGTCAGCAGGACAAGCAGTGACACACGGGCAGTTCTATGAACACAATGTCAAGTAACATTTCCAATGGCGTCCGCTTTCTAAGGCAAATTTGTACGTGAGTCGGAATGCACTCTTGTCTGTCACTGATATACGCTAATTAGTAAAGAGATCGCTAAAGTGAAGATTATTTTTTAAAACTGTTATTTACTGTACAAATGTAAAAAAATAAATAATGAGAAATAAATGACAGTTCCTTCAATCTGGTTGCATCTGTCAGTAAAAAGAAGAAAGAAAGAAGCTATTCTGCTAAGAGAGGGACTCCTGATCTATTTTTGAACCTGAGAGCTCTGGACTATGAGACAGACAAGCGAACCCCGACTCACGAGCCATTCCAATGAATTAGATTCAACATCCTCACAAAGTGAAACCATTATGTATGACTACATCCAAATAGAATTCAATATCATACTGTTTTATTGATAAATTCCAAACGTTACCACACCCACCGGGCCCCATTTTGCAAGTCAACACTTATCTCGACCTCTCAGAAAAACAGCATCTCATGTAGTGTATTTATATGCCTTGTGAGCTCAACGCAAAACTTTCTGGCCACAAAATAAATTGGCATTTTGGTTACTATGAAATCTTTTATCAGTGACACTTGCATCCTCAAGAACACACTAGTGGACAAAATGAAGAAAAAGCCAAACACATACAGCATTTAACATCAATACGGTTTGGACACACTCCGAAGATGCAGTCCGATAGATGTGCGCATGTTCCACCAGGTGACATCCCCATGAGTGTCAGCTGGGTGGAGCAGTTTTACATGAACAAAGTGATTAGCGAATTTTGTCTGCCAAAGAGGGGTTTTGGATTCGTTCAGTTATCCATCGGCACAAAAACAAAGTGGATAATGAAGTAAAAGCGGCGGCGGGCTGACGGACAAATGCTGACTGCGATTTTGACATTTTGCTGTAGTTTGGAGAAATGGTCCCGTTTTCTTGAAACCACTCCCATATATGGCTAATAGAGAAAATAAAATCAGGTAGCTTTCACGAGAATGTCAAACATCGGCCCAGTCCTGTCGTCCCAATTCACTTTCATAATAATAATAATAATAATAATAATATTCCCTTTATTAGTCCCACAATGGGGAAATTTGAGATTCGAACCCAGGCCTCCGGGGGAGACTGGGTCCTGAACGCGGCGCCTTAGACCACTCGGCCATCCTGGCAGCCATGTCATTTTCCTCCACATTGCTTCTGTCACTGTGCAAGACTGTGGTAGGACAGCGTCACATTTAGGACGCATGAGATACATGAAATGTTATCATCCTGGGGGGAGAAAACACATCAGGGGGGAGTACGCAACTGAAAATCAGGCGGTGTCACAAAATCAGTTCCATTCACGACCTCCCTCCGTCCACCTTGTCGCTTGAGTTCCTCTTTTTGTCTCGGTGAGTTTTCATTGCACAGGAGGAAATGTTTCACATTCAGATCATTATGTGTCTCTTAAAACAGCTTGACAATCTGCTGCTCCACTTTCAAAATACAAAATAAAGGAAATGATTGGGCTGTACTTCAATTCCTTGGCATCATATCCAGCCAGATTTACATTTGAAAATGTTCCTCACTGCAAAAGCCCAAAAAATAAATGTCATGTCAGCAAACCCAATCAAAAGTTGCAAATCTGCAGCAGCTCTGCAGAGGCATGACCTAAACCTTGCCAGTGTCCGATTCAAAACCGCTCATAAACATAATTGCACACGTCGTCGTTGTCATTGAAATGCAAACCGAGCTGCATTTTGACGACTGTCCTTGATTGACAGCTGAGAAACGGGACCGTGGTGCGGCACAATACTGTTGCCACGTTGGCACTGAATTTGCACCTCAGCATCAAAGTATCACGGTGTGAAAGTGTAACATTTTCACGTCAGTAACGTCATGTGAACATCATCTGGATTTTGTTGAGTTTTTTTTTTTTTGGGAGGAGGGGGGGGGCTTAATCAGGACAAACATCAACACTTGTAAACACTCCTGTTGTGGGATTGAAGGCGACCATTTGCCCTCTTAAAAGAAACGAAAAGAAAGAAAACTAGGTGACCAGCGTCTCTTGTTGCTTTTTCCTCTCTCAGAGAAAGTCTATTGAGGCCCTGAGGTTTAAGAGGCAGAGAGGGGAGCAGAGAAAGTCTTCAGCTTGCTCCCCCCGCCCTTTTTGAGGGATCAGTGGTGATGGACAGGACACAGCAGAGCTTTGTGTCAAGTTTTGCTGATTGCATCGAAAAGGCAGACGTGTGCAATGACACCTTGCCCGGCCGGCGTCCTCGTGGCGTCGCCGTTTGACGCCACTTCATCCTTTTGCCACACAGTTTATGTTCAATCCATGAAAGATCAACACACGCTTGTGACAAGAGAGACATGCGGGGTGACGCTTAACAAAGAAAGCAGACAGACACCGAACAGTGGGGCTGGAGAGAATGCCACCAGGCCGTTGTTTTCATCATTTATCAAATACGAAGATTGACTAAATTGGCAAACAAGGCATTACTTTGAAGAAAGAATTTTAACAATGGTCCATCTAACCAAGCACTCATCAAGCCTACTCATTCAATCGTCCTGCAAAACGTGATGATGCGCTTTATCAAAAAAGACAGGTTTGGGTTTTACAAATTTTTTTTGGACATACGTGAGAGACCGTCAGCATGAAATCAACCACAATGATAAACATTTGTTAAAATATCAGTCAAAACTGAGCCTTAGTGCCCTATTTCAGGGGCTGAATCTTTTGTTTCAGTTCATGTATTCGATCTCATGGAAGTGGGCAAGTGTACCTAATCAAGTGGTGAACATATTGGAGGCTGCTTTCCCAGAATATAAATTCTTCAAATAAAGAAATTATTTGATCATTTTCCAGTATAGAGTTTAGAAGGATGTTTTTGCAATCGCACGCAATGGGGGGAAAAAAATGTCTAAATATAACCTAAAACCATAAACAGGACTGAGGGGGTGCGTTGAAGAAACGCCAAATTGTTTCTGGAACACATTTGTACCAGACGGAGTGCAAGCTGTAATTAAGGCAAACGGTGACTCGACAACAATTTCTTTTTTTTTTTTTTGTGAAATCTTACATAAAAAGTACTGGAGAGACATTATTTGACTAACTTTAATAGATGATGAAAAGTTTTTGGCAGTAGACTTTTGACCCCACTGTGCACACACACACACACACACACACACGAACGCAAACACGCAAAATGATGCAGAGAGTTGGCAAGGAGCCGTAACGATCCAGATCATCATGACTCTTCGTTGCCAGAGTCATCCTGGTTGTCGTAACATCTGCTGGACGTCCCGCCGTCCTCCACAGACCCGACCGCTCCGGCTTCGCCTATCGACTCCATCTCGCTCTCGTCGTCGTCCTCCTCATCCTCCTCCATGTCGTCGTCGTAAAGGTCATCGTAGAGAAGATCTGAGCTACTGTCCTGCGAGGGAACCCTGGTCTGGACGCAGTACTCTGCCAGTGTGGTCGGCACCTTGACGCCATCTCGCTCGGCATCTGCCGCCGTGGACGTCACCTGTTTCCTGTGTTCAAATGAAAAGCAATTCACCCTCAGGTTGTCTGCTACCAAATTATGAAGAAAATGTTTTAATAGCAGATACAATAATACTCCCTCTTACCATTGAGTTTGCTTTAGTTCATTTGCAGAGCTGGACACTTGACCCTTTTTTTTTTTTGCCATTCCGTGACCCGCCCTCCAGCCGCGATCTGGTTAACCTTCCGGCCTCGACCCTCCGGCCTTAGTCATAAAAATTGCCGGCCCCCTTTCATTCATCCAATTGAACTTGAATTGTCTTGAGCAAACGGCTTGTGAGAGCTCACAACACTCATTCTCAAAATCAAATTTCTTGATGTGATGCGGAACTAAACTTCTTAGTCATTGAGTTTAACTTGACCGACTAGTCCAGGCACTTCCCAAAGTCAGCCGGTATCGGCTTCAGCACACCTGCGACCTCATTAAAGAAAAACAATGTTGAAAATGGATGGCTATGGCTGTCTAAAACTATTCTGCTTTACAAATTGTGCACTAACTATGCTCAGATGGAATATAAAGCTAAGAAAGCTTAGAGGTCTGCGGACTCAGTTCAATTGGTGGAATTCAGAGTTCAAAGCAAATACGGTGAAGCAGCATTCATCTGATATGCAGCACGCAAATGAAATAAGCTGCCATTAGAAGTGAAGTCAGCACCAAGGGTAAACGCTTTTAAATGCAGCTTCAAACCAGTCTCTTTTCCTATACCACTGTTTAAGGGCTTTCAAAAATTGAGACGCGCACGAGCATGCACCTAAACCAGTGCCACTGAAGGCACTATCCGAAATCTGGAAGCAGAACACTTGGTAGCCCAGTCATTTATCTAACATGAAGACGGTAGGCGGGTCAGTCGCATCAATTTGTCAAGTCTTATTACAAACTTGACACATTTCATATAGACAACACGACACCGCAGATGTTCATTGTGTATGTCAGAACATGCTTGAATCATCGTATACGTAAAACGTTACCTGATAATCTCTGCGTACTCTTTGTCCTTGCCTTTGCTGTCCCTCCATCTGCGAAACATGACCGAGGCATCCACATTGGCGGGGGAAAAAGTATTTGGCTCGTTGAGTAGAGAGATGACGCTGAGCAGGATGGTCCTATTCAAAGAAAAACATGCAAACAAAAGCACACAATCCGAAATTAGATTTTGGCTTCCAATGGAATCTCGCTAAAACACATTCTGGCATTTTGACCGTTCTTGGCAAAAATGCAGCCTTTGATTAGGGGAAAAAAAAAAAAGGACTTGTGAGGGATGTGACAAGAAGGCAACTCCATTGAGCCATGATCAGGATTTGCAGGTGATCATGCAAACCTGCCACACTTTTTTTGTAGACAGGGCTTTTTTCAAGCTTCCATATGTTTCCTTAAACCAGTCCGACTGGTCTTGGACGCCACGAATAGAAAGCGAGGATGTGTGCTTGATGTTTATCTCTTTTGTTTTTATTACTACGGTACTTATAATCGTCGTAACCATTTTGTTGCACTTTGTCTAGATCGTCTTGAACATGCCGACATGACTACTGAAAGCACTGACTCAATCTCAATCATGTGCCGAACTCTCTTGCACGCTCCCTCGGGCTCTCACAAGGCCGGCTCCTCCTGGAGTTGTAAATCATGTTTCAATCGCAAATAGCTGACGAGTATTCGATTTAAGGATGGACTTGGACACTTTAATTGGTCCACTGTGACATGTATGGTAATTTCATTGGGCAAATGTGACAAGAATGGATAAAAAGTAAAAATCCATAAATAAACGGCATCACATTAAACACTGCAGTGTTCAAAGTTTGGGGGAAAAAGTAGCGGCTTGCCGTCCGAAAAATACGGCATTTCAGTCACTGTTCAAAGATAACGTGGCATTTGTGTCAGGCGTAAATGTCTGTGCTGTTGTGACACATTTCACCTGCAATTGGCATTTGGAATGGCAATTTGTGATTGACAAAAGATCTGATGAGTCAACCTATCGCGTGACTAGTCGACCAGCAAAATAGTCGTACGTGGCATCCCTAACGCAAACAAGCAGCATTCATTTTACAACGTTTATTAAACCTAATTATTCTTAAGCATCATCAGTCACAAGCACAAAAAGTCTTCCCAAAAACCAGCAGATGTTTTTACCTGACATTCTGGGTTGGATTCCATCTTTCTGACGGCAACTCGCCACTTTGTGGATCATCGACTGGCGGGTGCAAGATGGAGATGCACACATCGCCATTCTGTGGCAAAACACCACATCACATAAATTGACACATTGGACACGTCTACTCTACACTCATATGATCACCCTAAAGGCATGTAAGAAAAATACCTCGTAGATGTTGGGGTGCCACATCTTAGTGATGAAACGGAAGGTTGGTGGTAAATACGGGTAGTCCACTGGGAACTTGATGTGAGCCTGGAAGAGTGAACGCACACACTCGCGCTTTAAGTCCGACTGAATCTGCAGGCCAACATTTGTCTCGTTATTACAATATGGCCTTCTTTATGGCACAAATAACATTTTTGATATCACTGACTGACAAAAACCCTTCAAAGGTGCCTGCTTCATTTGGTGGTTAGAAATTAGGGAGGGAAAAAAACCTGCGTGTGACTAGCTTGTAGGTTTGGGAGAGTTTAGCATGAACCTCATTCAACTTTTTCAATGATGGTCCACGGCACATTAACCACAGCAACAACACACACATCGTTCGCGGTTAACCGCTTCCCGATTGCCCGGGGCAAGTGAAATTTGGCCACGGGCAAGTTAAAATTATGGGCAACTTACCCGACCGGGCAAGCATTTTTTTAAAGCAGCCAAATATCTTTAATTTCGACGAAAACCTACCATATTTCGGCCGAAAATTGACAGCCGGAAGTTTTCTTACCTTCTGCGCATGTTTACAAGTGGCGACGAGTCCGAACATTTCGGATTCCTCTGAAATAACTAAAATAGCTTGAATATTTTTAAGTAGACAATTCAGTTGTGAGTAAGGAATAAAAAATGAATAATATTGCTGTAATATCATTTTCCCAATTTAACATGCAGATTTGTTAATTATTAAAACTACAATTAACATTTTCAATAACTGCCCAGGATGATACATGCTGTTGTGAGCACGGTTTCATGGTTGATGATGAAAACAAGATTAATTTATTCTTATCAGATTATATGTTTATTTACATTTGTGGCACACATTTTACAACCATAAGCATTTTATTCTTAGTCTAGCTTTCACAGGACCAGTTCTACCTGCCAGCTGCCAGCTCCTTACGGACATATGCTTCATTGACTGTTTCTTAATGCCTGCAACGTCTGTAACATAGAACTCATGAAGGAATAACATAATCCGGGGTCAGCAGACACCTAATTAATGTGTTAATACATGATACATTTTTATATAAGTAACCCTTATGATTGTAACGTATTTTTAATTCTTTCTAGGCAGGAACTGTCCGAACAAAAAATTCATGCAATTTGTAATTAGACACTTTGTCATACAAAAAGTCACTCAGGGCAAGGTAATTTAATCTTCGGGCAAGAGAAAAAAAATTGTCACTTGCCCAAGTTGGGCAAGTAATTTGGCCACTCGGGCAAGGCAAATTTTAGTGGCACTTGCCCTATGGGCAAGCAGTTTTTAAAGTTAACTTCGAACCCTGACACACTTCCACTCTGGAGTAGTAAAAGGCCGTTTTATTGCTTTAAATTTACTAAACAATTAAGGCCGGAGATTTTAATGCAAATATCAATTCCGGTACTTTTCAACCAAAGCATTCCTTTTGTATCAACAAGTTAGTCGCTAAGCTACGCACACTACTCTCCTCGAGTGCTGGCACAAACCTGTTGCGACAAGAACAAGCACCTGGAAAGTTGAAAATGAGGCCGTGTTTAATCTTGTTTGTTAGCACAGACAAACGGCAAAGCGTGACCTCCACTTCTTCTTTCTTGTCCAGTATACACGACACTAATGACTCTGTCCAGATGATGAGTCAAAATCTTGCCCCCCCCCCATGCAGTCCTGGCTCTGCTCCAGCCAAAGCCAGAGCGCAGCCAATGGTTGTCATGGTCGGGAAAGCCAGACTGGCCATTAGTCCAGCACTATATGAGGCCGGTTACTTGCTTACGAGAGATGAGCCAGCCCCTCGAAACAGGCTAATTTCAGCAAGAAACAAAAATAGGGTGGAACGTGAAGCCAAAGTACAGTACATGCAAACTCCACACACAGAGGAGCCGAGCATCAAACCCCAAAACGCAGGACTGTGAGGCAGACATGTTAGCAAGTCGTAGGAACAAATGTTTCCTACCTTAAAGTAGCCTCCCTCATACAGGGTGTTTGGGGGCCCAAAGATGGCCACTTCCCAATTGTAGAGATCCGACTCCTGAACTAGAGTGATGCGGAAGCCCTCCACTGGCTGCTCCTGTAGCGACTTCAACTCCATCATCAAGGCCTTCTGAGAACTTGGGGTTGCCTGGTGGGCCATGCTGATCCCACTTCTGACACCGGTGGGCATAGAGGAACGCAAAATGTTTAGGCCATTAGACATATCAGAATTATTAGTATTATTATTATTATTTTTACATTTTTGTTTGGCGGTGCTTCCCCATCTACCCATCTATCTTGCCCTCTATAATTCTTGGCTCCTGTGGGTAAGGTGTTCTTTAGCTTCTAATAAATTCCTTTTTTCTAAATGTACGACCAAAATGTATTAAGAGGAAAAGCCAACCTTGGAGTGGAGGGCAAAACAATCGCTCACTGAGAAATAATTCTTTCACACCAAATTATCTGTTCCACAATTAGCACCCTGATGTGTAAAATGTCCTTTTGCCAAAAAAAGCACCTATTCGTCTCTATAGTTTCACAGGATGAGAGAATACAGGGATCTTTGACTGTTATTCTTTGCCCAGGCTCTCTAAATATTCCAGCGATCCGCTCCACAATTTTTCAATAGGGTTGAGGTCTGGGGATCGAGATGGCCATGGCAGGAACTTGATTCTGTGCCTGGTGAACCATTTCTACAATTCTAAGTACAAATTATATGTATTTTAAGGATTTTAACATCTTAAACAGGGGTGTCAATAATTATGGAGGGCACTGTATCCATCTATCCCAGCAGAACTATAAAATAATTTATTTTTTCCCTAATATATAAAGAATTCTTGTTTGTGACATAATTGTTCTGAGGTGTGCTGTGACACGTAAGAAATACTTGACGACGCAAATCAGCAATAATTTCACACAACGTGTGTATTCTGTACAGCTATCGCAGGATGTTCACTGGTCCCGTTTAAAAAAAAAAAAAAAAAGTGTTTACCTGTGTTCTTGCAATGTAATATGTAATCGTGAGGTTACAGAAGAGAACTGGAGAATAAAGTCATTGGTAGTGCTTGGCCAAAGTGACACAGCGGTGACATGAGTCGTGGATGTTCTTCTCCTGCTTGTGGCTGATCCTCGTGTTGTGCTGTCGGAATTCTTTGTGTTGACACGAGTCTACATGGAGCTAGTTTCAGTGGAAGTCACCGTCTCCCGTGGATCATTCTTGGGCTCGGAAAAGCAAAGTGGTACTCCGTGACATGTCCCCGCGCCGCTGGTTCGGTTCGGACAGTCGCTCAGCTGATCCCAGCTTGTTTGTGTTTGTCTCTCTGCTCTCTGGCAGTCTCAACTTCTCCCCACGTCAGCTAAACCAGTTAGCGAGCAACTTCGGTCAAACGGGGCGGCTTTTTCTGCTCGCTAGCGTCTCCTCTCACGGCGATAGTGTGAAGAGCTATCGAATGCCAAGCTACGCCGGGGAAATGACAGCAGGTGAGAGTTACCCTAAAGAGCAAACTGGGGTTTTGATCGATTTTTGATTTTCCTCTCAACGATGCTTCCGGTTACCATTGCGCGTGTCTGCGGTGCGTCATCGACGTCTGGAACGTGACTTGCGTGCGCGCACTCGATGCAGAACACGAATCATTGTTCTTAACTCGCTGTGACTATAACATTTGAGTCATTCGTTAGTTGTTTTTTTAATCTAATCAGTCGCCCACTGTTCTGTTTGTTAAATATGCTAAATATATATACGAAGTAAGCACAGGCTATAGGTAGTTTTATTTTCAGTTTTACAGGCTTGACCTTTTGGAAAAAAAACTATGTGCGCACTTTTCAAAGCCAAATTCAAATCATATTGCTGTATGTTTGGCGTATCATCTCAGAGGAAAATACCACACAATTGAAATACACGGGGCCTCACAACTCCACGCTGCCAAAGTGTGGTGCACGTGAGCAGAACTACCATGCTAAACCCCTCAACATAGAACAGGATGTTTTGTTTTGTTGCGTTTTCGTGCTGTCTTGCTGGTGTGTCATAAAACTAAGCGGACAAGATTCGAACAGCCAAACCTTCGTTCATTTGGCAATCCGCTCTATGACGTGAGCTATAGCCATTGCATGAACTACAATTGATTGCACTGGTCAGATGAAATATAAAACATGAAAAGCGAGAGCAAAAAGGCGTGTAATGGGACCACGGAAGGGCAATACTTGAGGAAGATGGCAAACATGGGCGCGCAGAAGAACCAATTTTTTTTTTATTATTGGAATGCAAAGCGTTTAAGACTCTGTCCAGCATATGCACTGGGGAGGCGACAGACATCCTCAATTAAATAAAGCAAACAATGTACAACATTCAAATGACACATTGTACGCGTAACACATTAGCTCCAAAAGTATGAAGCGCTTTGGGGTAGTTAGGAATCCCTATTCATGCCACTGACCAGATGATGGCAGAACTGCGCAAAAAATGTTTCCCAACCGCCATTAGAAGAGCTGAAGAAAAAGACAACGAAGAAGGAAAAAAAATAGTCTTGGCCGAGAAAGAATGACCTGACGTCAGGCGATTGAGTGACGTCAGACAGGAACCAGTGGAAGGGAGCCTGACAAATCAAGATGGCGTCCCTCGGCAGAAAAGGAAAGCAATTTCAAAAGAAATAAAACAAAAATCGACCATAATTCTAATTTCGGAAGCACATTTCCAAGAATAAAGTCATATTTGTAAGAGCAAAACGGAGCAGATACAGGTGAGAGCAATCTTTGTTTGATATGTTTCGTTTCGGGGCGGTGGCAACAGTGGAAGTCGGGCCACTGGCGAAATCAACAGCTTTGGAGACTTTTCCCCAAAGCGTAAACCATCACGTTTAATTTTTCACAGTTTATGTTACATACTCGACAACCCTAGTATTTAATTCAGCACTTGTCACTGGGTATGGACTGCTTGTGTTCGTGATTTCAGCCTGGAGGGGCGAAATGTGTGATAGCTTAGCCGGTTGCTAATCAATAACTTGGTGTTTTGGCCACTGTTAGAATTCTTTACTGGGAAGTTACACTTCGGGATATAAGGTTTGAGTTAGTAGTACTAGTTAGTAATAGTCTCACTCGTCAATAAATATGTCCTCCTGTTTCATTATAATGAATTAAAAGCAATATTTCTGGGCTTCTATGGTGATACGTTGTTAAAAACGCGTTTGTCGCCTAATATTTGTAACTTGCCTTGACATGAATGTTGCAGTTTTTCAAACGACAACATGATTGTGATGTTTTAGTGGTTACATAAAGACATTCCTAAGAACTTTCAACTCACATGGTACGATCTTCTATGACTGTTCTAATCAGTTGGAATCAGTGATGTTCTAGATCCAAGTTAGACAAGATATATATATATATATATATATATATATATATATATATATATATATATATATATATATATATATATACATATGCATACATATATACATATGCATACATATATACATATGCATACATATATACATATGCATACATATATACATATGCATACATATATACATATGCATACATATATACATATACGTGTGTATATATATATATGTATATGTATATATATATATATATATATATATGTATATATATATATATATGTGTGTGTGTGTGTATATATGTATATATATATATGTGTGTGTGTGTGTGTATATATATATATATGTGTGTGTGTGTATAGTCCCTTAATGTGTGTATGTATAGTATACTGTATCAAGTATATCTGTTTTTGCTTACACAATGGCTTCTTTGTTAATGAAGTCAGACATTGTTGCGCAGCATGGCCAAATAATGGATTATGTGCGCTTATATTCAAAGCAGTGGAAAACGTGTTAAGCCATTTGTCAGGGCGAGTAACGCTGATCATTTGTTGTTCCACTTAAAATTTGAAAATTCTGTGAATTTGAAGATGGAAACTTTCCATGGTAGTTTATCGGAATTCAAGAGACCAAACCAGGAATTTACAAAATAGGTCTTTGCCTCTCAATTGGCCATTTAAATAAAGTTGAAGAAACAAAATTGCAGCATAATCCTGACTAAAGCAATGCGATCTAATGAAAGTACAATTGAACAAAACATCAATGCAATTCCTTAATAATATACAGAAATAATTTCTAGAATTGTTGACAACAGCCTAAAGCTCTTGATTATTCAATTTGCTTCCTTGATGAACCCAAAATATGGCAGCGGCATACTCCCCGGGGAAGAGATTAACTGCACGCGAATGGAATAAATTGCCATCGGAAGTGAAGTCAGCCCCAAGTGTAAATTTTAAATCCGAAAACTACTTTTTCACCATTCCTTTCATAAATCCGTTTCACTCTTTCAGACATTTCAGAAAGCGAGTTCTTTTTTCTTTGATTTTAAATGTCTTTAAATCTTCTGGTTGTAAATGTGCTTAAATGTTGTCAATGTTCGTTCTTTTAGTCATTTTTATAAGCTCTTTTTGTTCTCTTTGCTCTGCTAATGTCCTCAGTTGGTCTGTTTGTCTTTTAGATATCATACTTTTGGTTGCGTGGAACACATTGTGTACGAAATGTACTCTATAAATAAAGTTGCCTTGCACACGTGGTCATTACGGCCGAGTCTGGGACTTGATCATGGCAAGTCGCCTTTGCGAAGGGGATGGAATTTAGCTGTCATGCCAGCACGCCATCAACAAGACTGAACAACAATGACATTGAAAAGAAAAGGAGTTGAGGAAGTGGACATGGAGGATGTTGATGAAGGCCGAGAAGAGTCCATTGGCTAAAAGGCTTTTGCGTGAAATGCATTACCTGGACGTGAGAAGCTAAAGGGGGGTTGTTTTTCTATTTGTGTTTTGAATGCGACTTGTTGTTGTCACTCGCTATGGACGTGCCGCTGCAGACGACACACGGACAGCGCTATTCAAGGAGTCCAAATACGGGCGTCGTTTACGTACCCCTCAAATGATGCTGTTTCGCTGGTTTCAGAGGTCAGGTGTCTTAGAATTGGTTTGTTTTATTAGCTGGCATGATTTCAGTTATTGCGGAGTGGACAATGTGGGACCATATCAAAACAGATTCTATTGAGACTTAATAAATTATGCTTAAAATGCCCCGTGCATGTCTGATGTTTCTCACTGTGGTCCAAACGATGCACAGGCAGTTTGTGTGAATGCTCATCCGCATGGAAACTTAGAGTGAACATTGGACCATGGGGGTGTGCATTTTTGTTAATTTCTAATTGATTGAGTGAAGTTGAGTCGAAAGTATGAGTAATATTTATCTCTCTACAGTCACATTTCTGGTATGTAATCAAAGCATTGATTGTTGAGTGACGTTTGAAACTTGGTTGTTAGACTTGCAATAATTCTGTTGAAATGTCATAATTTATAAGTATTCTTTTTCATGGATGTCTGCTTAAAGCAGAATCAGATGTTTATATTTATGCTGGAATATGATCTCTTTCTATTAAATTCCCATTCATTCTCAAAAATTTCCTGTCGTGCCGATGCAAATGTATCTAATTCGGTGGATTTCCAAAATTCTACAGGCCAATCTACCATGCTAATTTAATCGAAACAATTCGGAAATTTCCTACGCCTAGTGGCACGTGAAGTATTTTGCCAGGTTTAATCCCACTTCTGCTGTTCCGCGGTTTTTTCATGGACCTAATCCTTACGATGTGTGTGTCTGCCCCCACAGAGTATCTAAATGGCTACAAGGAAATCTTTATCGGATGCACAAAACAATGGTAAGGATTTAACGCTTCATATTCTAGGGCAAGTTCAATTGCAATTCTTTGTCAATTATCTTATGCACGTTTTGTCTTTTCACGCAGGACCCATCAGCTACCTTGATGATGTTCCCTTCAAGGTCAATGAAAAGTTTCGCTGTCCTGCCAAGGTGGGGCTCCCTGTCGGCTTTTGTCTGCCAGACTGTGCCGCTCTGTTGGTGGACTCACAGGTATATTACATTTAAGCCACTTATAAACTACCTTGCTGGCAAGTTGGTGTGTCTATAGAGCCAGAATTTATTCGCCTGTCCTTTCAGACAGAATATGCTCAAGTGTGCTTTCACACAGCTCTTGCGGTTTCCAGCATTAAGGTGATTAATTTCTCTGACAAATACTGTTTGTCAACACAAAGGGCTTCGGATGCCAGCAAATAAAAACAACAAAAAAAAGAAACACAAACGCACACCCACCCT
The DNA here is from genome assembly GCF_059441095.1 of Idiotropiscis lumnitzeri. Classification (NCBI taxonomy): domain Eukaryota; kingdom Metazoa; phylum Chordata; class Actinopteri; order Syngnathiformes; family Syngnathidae; genus Idiotropiscis; species Idiotropiscis lumnitzeri. The sequence continues at coordinate 1,069,299 of NC_142401.1, read as the reverse complement.
GCATTAGTACTTTTCATACAAGACAGTGAGTTGGGAAGAAAGAGGCTACAGTTCCAAGATGTAATGACTTTCTTAATGATTTACTCGGTGTGTGCTTGTACTCAAATTTAAGAACACTTACTCATACTTGTACCGATTTCTACAAAAATGTGTTTTATTTTGTCTTGCGCTGTATTAAATTAACAAGTATAGAAAGTGATTACTGTTTCTTTTTCCTCTGATATTTTCCATCATCCATCTCCTCTTTGTATGATCACAACAGTATGACTTTTCTCTGGAGAAGCTAAGTATTCGCTGGGGGGTGGAGCTGGCTGAGGCCCGAGCAGCGGAGGCACGAGCAGAAGAGGCCGTAGCAAAACAGGAAGGAGAACAGCAAGAAAGCTTGTCTCAGTCCGAGAACGTGAATGGCACCGCAGGGAAGAAAGCCCCATCTGGGGGTGAAGACCACGACCCTCCCCCACCAGCAATGAACCCCATCCTGGCAGGATTGAGCCATGACGCCATCCTCACCCCTTTGCCTGCCCCGAGTCTTGGTCCGAGGAAAATCCAACCGAGCACTCCTCAGTCACATGGCCTGAACCTTGCTGACTTTGAGCGGGAAGAGGACCCCTTTGACAAGCTGGAGCTTAAAACGTTGGATGATAAAGAGGAGCTTCGAAACATTCTCCAGAGCCAGCCTCAACCTGCTTCATCTGTATCCCCTCCGCTTGGTTCTCAGCAAGGGCCCGCTTCACGTGGAAACAGCCCATCTCCCCCCACCAACACCAGCCTTCCCGTGAAAGCAGGCTTTGCCCATAAACCCAACGGCTTGGTTGCCTTGATGGATGTGGACGGAGTCGGGCAACTTGCGAGAGCCGCTTTGGAAGCCGAGGATCGACCCTGCAACATCCGCTCCCTGAGCTTTCCCAAACTGTCGGATTCAGGGGATCCCGAACCGGTTCGGTTCAGCCCACGCAATGCACCCGTGGCTTCTCCCCAACGGAACCTACCCAACGGAAGCCCACCGATCAAAAGCAAGTCCCAAGTTATTGTTGCCCCTGAGCACCTCGGCTTCTGTAAGGGTGGTGGACCGAAACAGGTGAGCATGAGCGAACTTTTACTGCTTTTGGATGAACGGACCCATCACTGACTTGATTGCTATTCTTCTCATGTTGGTTCCCAGGTCAACGCGGGGTCAGGCTCTGCCGGCTTGCCGTGTGGCGGAGCCTTGCTTAGCATGACCCCAGGTGAGCGCCAGTGTGTGGAGACCCTTGTGGGCATGGGTTATTCTTATGAGGGTGTTCTTCGGGCCATGCAGCGACAAGGACAGAATGTGGAGCAGGTGTGACCCAACCTCTCAATCATCACTCACACAATTATGCCTTCCTTTACATTTATGTGCTCAAAATAGAAATTGATATTGTCTCAATGGAAATGTGCTAATAAAACACAAGTCGCACACGTTATGTTTGGTTACACTGGCTGACCTCTGATTTTGTATGGATTAATATAATGTCAGCCTCCTAAAATAATTGCCTTTCTTTTCCCAGAAGACAAAAAAAAACTCAACCCCATTTTGATATTATTCATTAATAATTTGATTTCAGAGTTAGAATTAATCTGTTTATCTAGGGACGTTGCTGATTTTAGCAGCGGTGGCCAGCGTCCTGATGAGATGTTGAAGGCAATAACATTTTTGTCCAAATATGACTTCGGCCATTATATTAAGAGGCTGATGATATACCAAATCAGTGAAATAGAGTTATTCTATTCTGTATTGGGATACCATTAAGAGTCATAATGCTCTGAAGGTCACATAACCTTCGGTGAAAATTGTTTCTCACATCCTTCTTCCAACACAACTCTTGATTTATGCCACACAGAAAAAAAAAAGCTACAAAGGGCCAAACCAAAAGTTGACCGTTTCTGCGCGCAAAATGGGCTCTTTGCATGTAATCTACAGCGTTGCTGAAATACGTCTAAAAATTGCGATAGTCTCCACGACTGCAGCTATCAACTAGTTTGGTAATTGGATATCCTACTCCAAATTCTATCAAATAGAGTATTCAGGTCAAATTTTTAAAAATACGTAGCACTCCGCTTAGTTAAAGAACATGTATCAACATAAACAAATATTTCACTTCTGGTAACATTGAATGACCAATTAGTTTTTATTTTTAGGTATTCCACATTTTTATCTAAATTTAAATAGTATCGATGCAAAGCGTATTTTCTTCTCTAGAAACGTACGTTACAAAGTGGCGTACGGACCACGGTTGCAATTTTCTGGCTAAAAAAGCACAGCTCTGGCCGCGAAGCAAGTGTCATGTCCGCGTAATTAATTAGCTTTTTTAGCTCCCTTAATTGGCGATTGAACATAATTTCAAGATGACGACGATGGTGGCAACAGTTTGTGATATCATTTGTAATTTGCAGTGGGGAAGACGAGTCAAGTCAGCTGCCACGCTATCACGCGTTGCCAGGAACAAGTCCAAACTAAAAGTGGGCTCATGCACTGATTACGGTATTGAGGAAGATTTGATTTTGAAGTTGACCCTCTCACTCGTTGGCGTCATGCAGAGCATGAACAATTGTTGCTGCGGATGGCTTCACTTGCCTTTGTGACGGTGCACACCAATTAAACCGGTATGCCGATGCAGAAAAAAACCCTCGAGCCTTTTTTTTTTGTTGTTGTTCTGAAATTGAAGAACTCCAAATTACTCTATGACTCGTTTCACGCCTATTAGTCTCCATGTGGTATTTTTAGGACTTGCCCAAACCATCAGAGAGACGTAAATCGTCTTTGTAAATCCTGCTCCAAAGCACCGGTAAGCAAATTAGAGTAAGGCTTTAATGCAGGCATGCCCAGCGGCGGACCTCGAGGGCTTCCGCTGTCCTGCCTGTTTTCCGTCTGTCCCTGCTGCAACACACCTGATTCAAATGATCAGCTCATCAGCAAGCTCTGAAGAAGCACGATCGCCATCCTGCTCATTTCAATCGGGTTTGTTGCAGCAGGGTGAGATGGAAAAGAAGCAAACAGCGGCCCTCGAGGACCGAGTTTGGACAGCCCTGCTTTAATGTATGCCTCTTTCTTCATCCACAAGTATGAAGGTATGAAGTCAATCTTCTTCATAATGTTGTGGTTACAGTAGATGGGTACAATTAGTGATGGAACCTGTGTGTGCACTATGAACGTTTCCTGTCATTTAAAGCATCACGGCACCGAAAAGGAATTGTCCTTCATTCAATTAGGCAGTGGGTATAAACATGAAATGTATCGACGGCATCCGGTAACCTAAAAAACGGTTCCAGATGATTACGTATCAAAATGAAGACCTACGCTGGCAGCACCATCTTGACAACTTTTGAGCAGTTCACGTGATCTCTGTCATAACGTGTGCGATAATGTGCGACTGTTCATTCTGGACATGTTTCTGGGTCTATTTTGCTATAAAAATGCCGTTTGGTATCGTCACGTTTTTCCTCACTGTCGCCAAAATGTTTGTGCACGTTTATATGTATGCCCACTTGACATTCTGAAGATTTTAGAACGATTGCCCCAATATTTTGGCTTTTATAAACGTAAGACCATTGCCAATGAAGCGACAATGTTGAAAGCCGGCACGTGTCCACAAAATGAAAATGCTACTTTCATTCTGATAATGGAAGAGCATGATTTGCGCTGACATATGCATCGTACGTAAATTTTTGGTGAGGATCGATTACGGTTTTGGGACGTAGAGCTTAGCTTAGGAGTGATGACGCCAGAACGGCATGCTTATCGCAAATTAGACCAGGAAACAAGTCCAAATGAACACAGCCATGTTGGCGCACGCACTACGTCGCAACGATTACGTGACTGGCCAAGATGACGCTACGAGTGCTATGTCATTGTTTTGAAATTTAATTACCTGGGAATCGGATACCATTGATATTTGCGCTATTAATGTTTATGTACTCTGCCTAATGGAATGAATAGTGGTGTGTTGCTTTAAGAAAACAATATCTAACATTGTATTCTTTGTGTATTGAAGTTGTTTTATTGTATTGACATTAGTGTCAGGTGAAGACAGACGGACAGACAGTGGAAGTGACTGGGCTTTCTTCTTTGGATCCACGAAGAAACAAAAAAGCTCGCAGTGCAGGGCTGCTTCCCATTTGAGGACCTTAGCGTTTCCCCATTCTCCCTTATATTTATACGATTCCATTCATACGGTATCGATTGCACATTTTACCATGAATGGAAACTCATGACCTTCCCTGTCAAATTGAATCTTTTTGTCATCGGCTGAGGCAAATCTTGAAATGTTCTCGGCTGTCTTTAACGCTGGACGTTTGTATGCACTTTGTTTAATTACGAGTGAGTTTAACATCCCTGGCAAATCCGCAATAGTATAAACTGCCATTAAATTTGGACGACGACGTGCACGTTGAAACGTCACAATGTTCATGGTATTGTTTGTGTTGCTTTTGGAATTGAAGAAGGAAAAAAAAAAGAAAGAAGTCTTTTAGAAGGCTCATGCTCTGCTGTTTACTCGAGACTATGAATACACAGCTGTCGTAGTTGGCCAAATCAAACAGAAGAGGGTAAACAGTATTTTCTGCCACGGATAGGACGTCAGGGCGCTACGTGCAGAGAGCCCATTCAGGTACGGTCAAACCCACACATTTGGCAAGGGGCACTAATTAGCATGGATGTCTGCTTAGAACAAAGCAAAATATTGATTTAGTGGAAAATATACTTTATTAATCAATGACCCTCAGTTTCCATAATTCCTTTGGAAAGTTTTCTATTGGATTTATTTCTCCAATTCCCCTGATTAAATTTCCAAGAAAATTTGCTGGAAATGTTTTTACCCCCTTTGCAACCCTTCTTCATAGGTGTGAATGGCACTGGAAATGTGCCTTGCGATTGACTGGTGACCAATGTGGGGTGCACCACGCCTCTCACGCAAAGTCAGCTGGGATTGGCTCCAGCTCACCCGCAACCCTCCATAAGGACAAGCGGTGTGCAAAAATTGGGATTTGTTTTGAGGCGTTCCACTGTAATCTGTTTATAGTCATGGGATCAGAAAATCAGGATGCTGTGTGACGCAATCTCGCTGTTGTCATGAACATGTACTCATTGTCCAAGGTGCTGGATTATCTCTTCGTCCATGGTCGTCTGTGTGAGCGGGGCTTTGATGCAAGCGCAGTGGAGGAATGTTTAGAGCTGTACCAGTGCTCAGAAGAAAAGGTGGGTACCTTTTTTTTGGACAGTGGGGGCTGAATGAAGTCATCTGAAAACTGCAAACCCATTGCTGTCAACAAATCATGCTCCTTGTCCCTTGTCCTCAGGCGTTGCAGTTCCTTGAGCTGATGTCCAGATTTGGTGAAATGGGATTTGAGCGGGAGGCCATCAAGGAGGTGCTGCTGGTCCACAACAACGATCAAGACAAAGCGCTAGAGGACTTGATGGCTCGAGCGACTGCGAGTTGAGCCAAGCCGATGAAGCGACCGCTGCAGGGCCTGCTTCCTGTTACCACCTCACGCCGCCCCCCTTTATTTTTTCTGTCCCGCCCCACCCCCATCCCCAAACCACAACATGCCCTGCAACATGTGCTTGCCTTGGCTGTGGACGGGACAACTGGGAGAACACTCGTTTCTCACTGTGCTCAACTGTATTGCGTCTCGAGCACTTTTAAGACTGGTGCCAAGAGTAACAATACTTCACAGCGGCGTTTCTTTCGAATAAACGCTGAGGTTGGGTTCCAGGAACCGGCACTGCTAGGTTATTAAAGAACTGGAGATGAGGACCTAGAAGAATTGGTTCTGTAGGCTTTGGTGCCGTTTCTATTTGCTTCCACTTGGAAGTGTTGCGCTGACTGCAGGTCAGAATTGGGAGGAGGTTTAAACTCTTGAAACTGCTTAACAGCCGAGCTGCCGTCTTCCATTGCTCTGCAGGTCCAGTATGGTGGGGAGCATAAGAGGCTTTCTTGAAATTCAACCAAGAAAGCACAAGTCCAAACGCAAAAGATGAACATTCAAAGGCGCAGTGACCAGACAGAGAAAGAACTGAGTCAAGAAGTGCCCTTTCTGTTCCTGTTCACTGTACCTTCTCCTCTCATTTGCGGCTCTCTGTTCATTTAGGCACTTTTTTTTTTCATGTCGTTTTAAATGTTTCACATTATTTGATTTTCGAACATTCATCATTGCACCCCGAAAATAAGTGATACAACTGCCGAGTGCGGCAACAGATTGAGCGTGCCCCCTTTTGATGGAACGGGAACGAAATCACCACCACACTGCCATCGTCTTGTCACACTGCACTCACACTTTCATGTAATTATCAAATGATTTCAACTAGTACACTGATACTTTAATTTGAACATATAGAGTTTGATATAATGTAAGCTATGGTAACAAACATGACACTTTTAACTTTTGTTTGCGTACTGGAAAAGCGTGGATGGATGTTGGGCGATGTGTGTTGAGAAATTTTTTGTACTCTTATTTTTGCAGCCACATCACAGTGCAATAGAGATGTGTAACTGTTGACTGGTCTTCAAGTCTTGCTGGCAATTTGGATGGAACTTGGCAAGTTTGGATAGTATGATTTATTTTTTTTTTTCCCCATTTTATTATTTCATCCATTTAATCATGACTTATGTTGGTCGACTTGTTCAGGTTTCGATTAATCACACAAATTTGTTGCAAACACTTATGTCTTAGAAAAAAAGGGGGGGCGCATGGTAATCTTGTTAAGAATGCACAACAGAAGCGAGGGTATTGTGAAGTAGCAAGATGACGAGCAGACTCTCCCCCTCAAATGTCAGGTATGGAGACAGTTTGAATGCTGTCTGAAATGATCAAGTGCGACTCAAACAGTACACTAGCCTTCGAGAACACCAGCCACAAGAATCCACGAATGTTGCTTCAGCATAAAGTACATTTTAAAGTTACTTGATCAAGAAGGGCTGAAGTAGCTAAGCTAAAATGTTAATTTGCAAACGGGTCCCAACTGGAGGCATTTTTACGCCCCCATTTGTTGTCACTTTTCAACTGCAAACATGTCACCCATCTTAAATTGCTAAATTCAGTCCTGTCATTTTTTGTTTTGTTTAAAACACCTAGCTTCGTTGTTTTGGGTTTGTTTTTAAGAATTTGACATGACATCTGTCTTGCACCAAGTTTCCTTCCTGCAACAAATGTAAGCGGCCAGTGCTGCCCCCACCAAATTGAGGGTCGTTGGGTTGTACAGTTGGTTTTGGCGCCTTAGCCGTCAATGTCTCATGCCGTGCCAGGCTCAGGTTGAAGGGTTGTCAAATGCTACTAATTTATCATCCAAAGTATTGTGTTGGGTGGTTCTAATGTATCTGGTGACATCATCATAGGACATTCTAAGGTGAATGACTTTCTGAAGTGTGGGTTGAGAGAAATGTACATTTTCCTCTTCTGTGACTTGGAAGGTCCCATTGATTAAAGACGCAAATTATTTCAATGGTCTTGACTTTCATTGGTATTTCTTGCTAAATGCACTTGTGCCTTGTTTGTCTTCAGGAAATATAAAGTACTTAATTATCTAAATAAGACAGCAGAACTTAGATGCATGTCCTTTCTTGCACAATAGGTAAGTAAAAAGGCGTTAAATCCAAATGAACTAAAGTCACATATTATATATGGATTTTAAACGAGCCACAATTTAATAATCATTCAGCACCATTTTTTCTCCCTGACTGCAACAACAATCCAGGTTTTCAGTGACCTACTACATGGACTGTTTACTGATTCGAAAGTGAAAGATAATATAGTAAATATGTGGCTTTCAGTTGTAAGCACAGTCCACTTGGTTAGTGGGCCCGCCACCTTTTGATATCTGAACTACTATCATGTCACAGCACATGAAGGTAAAAATGTGATTACGCCAAAAATGAACAGTACTTCCTTCTATAACTATTACCGTACTAAAAGCTGTGCAAATGAATGAATCACTGCAAAACGAATAGATTGTTGGAATTACATTCATATAAATTGACTGAACAAATATTAGCATTTAGATTGTAAATGTAGGTCACTGCTTCTGATAGCGAGCAAACAAGACCTTGCTCCTCCTGAATGAGTAATTAGACCGAAACCAAATGATCAACATTGATAATTGCCACGCCATCGTTTTGTATTGTTTGTGTAATGGGTAATTTATGTAACGGTCAACTAAAATTTGGAGCCTCGAGAAGAAGAAAAAAAGAACCGCAGAAGGGTTCCAGGTTGGGATGGCATCACTTTTTTTCCTCTTACCTGCTCATCAAAATTGAGTATAAAAAGATCGAGAGAATACAGTTTGTACCTTCCTAGAAATGTACGCTACAATGGCGTACTCGTAGTTTAAAGTGGCCAAAGAAACACCAACCAACCAACCAATCGTGAAGCCTAACTTCTTTTTTCATTTTCTTTCTTTTTTTTTTTGGTGATGCCTAACATACTAAGCGAAGGAAATCAAATCATGAATGGCCGTGCGCAAACGTGAGCGCACGACGGGCGCGTTCACGAGTGACCTTGTTTTTGTTGACGTTTAATGAGTGCGGCCGCGCGCTTAGCCGATGATCTCGCCGTTGCTGACGCGACCCGCCGAGGGAAAGAGAACTCAGTGAAGCGCTAAGAGCGACTTTAGTGGCCACTTGCAAATACGGAGCAAGTTAACGCGAGTAAATCTCCAACAACCCGAGACAGCGACGGGCAACGTATTCCGTATGTAATCGTCCTTGCTTGTCACCGGACGCCGCCCGAAAGGCCAAAGAACAAAATCGTTTATCGACATTATATGATCCAACGTCCACAGTCAGGTTTACCCTCCATGTGGGTGAGGGAATTGTGTGTGTCAGACTATGGCGAGAAAAACAGTTAGCAGGAAAAGAAAGGCAGGGGAGCCCAAGGACCAACAACAGGTAGGCGGAAACCGGTGGATCTCACTGGCTAAGCTATCAAACCTGATGTTAGCATGCTAACTAGCTGTGTGCTGAACATGATCGGGTCGTCTCATGTGTGCCGGGGGGGGGGGGGCAAAACGTTGATGACACTGCAGCAATCGGTGTCGCCAAAGCACTTGAGAAGCAATGTCAAATGCATTAGAAGATATTTCGAACGTGTGCTTGTGCATCCGTTAATGTTGGCAAACGTTAGCCACATCACAACGAATGCTAAGGGAAGCCTAATATGTTGCAGCCTGATCAGATCTGAGGGGCTCTTCTGGATTTTAGACTGTCATCAGTTAGCGAATGGTAATGCTATCTCAGTGTACTTTAGATCTTGTTTACATCTGAATAGATCTCGAAGTCGCAATAGTGCCAAACCGCAGTACTGAGTAGAAAAAAAATAATATGACCAACTAAACAGATTTGTCATCAAACATTTTTTTCCCTTTGTGAGTCTATCTATCCATCTATCTATCGATCTATCTCTGTACGTGTGTCAGATAAATTCCAGGACTGGTGTGACAGGGTGACTTTTCCTCTTAAATGAGGGACAGACGACCCTGCATGTCCACAAAGAGACCCAGAGACTTTTGCTTTGTTCAGTGCGCAAGAAGAGAGAGAGATTTGTGGCAGGACAACTTCACCGTGACTGTGTCTCCTCACAATGACCTGAACTGTCTGTCAGTTCCTGGTCTTTTCACATTTTGCTCAAACTCAAGGTTGTCATCAAGGGTCCCTGTTTTGACAAATGCATGACATCAAGATGGTCTGTGAGGCTATAGATTTGCGGAGCGCACGACGACAAGGGTGGGGAATGTGTGCTGGATTACAGGGAAAAATGTTTCTTTTATGACACCAGTCCTCGAATCTTCCTGGTTTACGTTGTATTCCATCGAATGGGGAATGCATCTACAGTGGAATGAGTTGACATCTCCTTGTTTCATGATTAAATAAACGTATTCAAAATATTAATGATAAAGAGTCTGTATTTTATTTCTCTACTTGACCAATGATGTTTCTTAATCTTTCTTTTCTTAGCTGGGCTGGTCTCAGACGCCATACAAGCGGAACCGCGTCTCTTGTTCTTCACGTCATGTGCAGTGGTGGCGCAGTCGCCACTCGGTCGTCTGCGCCCTCCGGGGCCGAGAGTTCAGACCTCAGCAGCAGCATGAGTTGCAGCTCCAGCGGAGCCTGCGTGGCTTCGCGGCCGGCAGGCTTCCGGGCATCCTGAAGGAGAGGGAGTTCTCGCTCGGGCGTCTTAACAAAGTGTTTGCCTCACAGTGGCTCAACCAACAGCAGGTTGTGTGCGGGACCAAATGCAACACGGTCAGATGATTCTCTTTCTTAAATGTCACCTCGTTATATTACTTCTAAGCCCAAACATTTTGTTTGGAATTTGAATAATAACAGATTTCTCTTTAAGGATTCTTTCTTACAAGCCCTCTTTTATTATAATTCTAATCATGTCAAGCTTTCGTTGATTTTTTAATACGATCTAAACGCCTGTCATCCTTACGGGCATTTTTCTGAGAAACAATTCTCCAAACTTCTACAGTACATTTAGTCTTGTCCACTAGCATCAACACTCCAGCGGTGTTGGTTTTCAAAGCCCAGTGGTAACTTGAGCACACTATTTTGTTCTAAGCTGATGTGCTAAAGTTGTACCGCTAATATGGGAAAGTAAATTAGAATTTGTCTTTGCAAAATATACAAATTATTTTTGAAGTAAATATAACTGAGTTAACTGAGTGAAAATATTTAACTGCGTTAAAATTTTTAAAAATGTATCTTGAGTAAACGCTTCAATTTGGACAGCCGTTATTCTAATGTATTATTATTTTTCATTTTATTATTATTAACATTTACCGTACATTGACGCATGCGATGTTATGTTATGCATGGTTGTTGTTGATGGGTGCTTGGTATGTAACTCATAGTAGCTGTGTAATCAAATATTTAGTGTCTTTTTTATTTATTTATTTATTTATTTTTTTTATTCCTTACAGCTTTTTGTAACCAATGTCATGACGGGGCAGATTACTCGGATTCCAATGCTCAAGGACAGGGAATGTCGCGGTGGCGGCTCCGTGGTAGGTGTGGTGCAGAATTACCACACCACAGCAAGCTCTCATTCCCGCCTCGACCAGCAAGGCTGTGGCATCCATGCTATTGAGATCAACCCATCAAGAACGCTCCTAGCGACCGGGGGGGACAACCCCAACAGCCTGGCCATCTACAAGCTGCCCACACTGGACCCCGTTTGTGTTGGTGATGTGAGTTGTCCGTGTCTTTCTCAACCACACTTAAAACGGTTCATTTGGTGAAATCTGTGCTTGCGGTTGGCTTTTTGACACTCTGAATGAACGCAAATCCTTGCTGCTTTGTTTTAGTTTTTTTCTCATGGTGGTCTCTTGTTTGTTAGGACGGCCACAATGACTGGATCTTCTCAATAGCATGGATCAGTGACAGGATGGCGGTGTCTGGTGAGTTCTCTGAATGAATGCCCGCTGTTCGGCTTTTACACAAGCTGCACCACAATGTCGGTTTTGTTGCTGCTTCAAAGTCATGCGAAAAAGTCCCCCCCAAAATGAATTACTAATTATTAAACCTATTTAGTCAAAAGATAGATGATTTAATTTGAGGAATTATGTCGGGCATTCCTTTTGAGACAGGATTACAGCACGTTTACGATTTATTTTTAGGTATGACGCTCTTTCTAATCCCTGAAGAGGAAATTCAACGTGTACTTTGCTTTATGCTTGCGTTGCACACCCCACAAAGAACCCGTTTTCACGCATGTTGGCATGCTCGGGGCCGACGGTGCTCCGCCCGTTGAGCTGGGGACGGCGCCTTGGTCAAAGACTCCTCACTTTAGTGTCAGGAAGCGGACTTTTTATTTCGCCAACAACTAATTGCACTTTTACATTTTGTCTGCTCGGCGACTCAAATCGTCACCTTCAGATTCCAAAGCCCAAGTGGTTCCCGAAGGGCGACCACCAAAGTGTCAAATTGAGGTTTTTTCGTAAAAAGAGAGCGAACTTTCATTGTAATGTCAACCGACGGTCGGTTATCGTATTTGAATTGTCGAAAGCCGCAATGTCCTTCACGTTTTTGGAAGGGAGATGTGGCTGAAGCACCCAACGATTGTGTCGAAGAAATTGCCTTGTTATTCTCTCACCTTTCCTGAAATAATTGCTGATGGGCACCACATTCCGGTGGCTAGATAGATTCTTTCTTGACTGATGGAATTGACGCACGCCTTTGGTGTCTTGTTGATCTTGCAAATTCTAGGTTCGCGAGATGGCTCCATGGGTCTTTGGGAAGTCACAGAGGAAGTAATGAGCCGGGCACAGCACAGTCAGAGCGAGACGGCCATGCCCTCCTATGCCCACATCTCCCACCGAGCCCTCAAAGACATCCCAAAGGAGTACACCCACCCGTACAACTGTAAAGTCCGTGCTTTGGCCTTCAACAACAACCACAAAGTGAGCGTTATCTGCAGACGGCCGCTGAGAATCTTTGTTGCTTTTAAGTCGGATGTCACACAAGTTTCCAAGAGTGAGCTCATTCCTGGTGTGGATGATTTTCTTTCAGGAGTTGGGTGCGGTATCTTTAGATGGCTACTTCCACCTCTGGAAAGCTGAGCACAGCTTGTGCAAGGCAAGTTCACTGCATGTACTGTTTTAAAACGAGAAAAATGTGTGCATTATTCATAATCGAGTTTGACCAAAAAAATGCAGGCGCGGGGACAACATGAAATGGGAACGACCCGCGGACCTTTGCCCTGTAAGGCGGACGTGTTAACTGTCGACTACCGTGCCGCAAAAACAATCAAGTCATATTTGCAATCTATTGAAAAGTTCCGTCTGTAGCCACTGGACACTATTTGTAAACGTCTTACAAGTAAATGCTGCAAACATTCAAAAGTTTTGTAGAGTACAAGCAATATTATTTGAACAGATCTAACAATGTAGCTGCTTTCCAAACAAGCAGAACATGTAACTTGATACGTGATTTGGAATCTTGTCAAAAGTGAAATGGCTCTGTTTGTTTTGGGTGGTGGTGTAAATGTTGTTGCTTGGATGTCATTTGTTTTCGTGCAGCTTCTGTCTACCAAGCTGCCACACTGCAAAGAGAATGTGTGTCTGGCATACGGGCAGGACTGGTCCGTATACGCTGCCGGATCCCAGGCCCACGTGTCCTTTTTGGATCCTCGGCAGCCGACGCAAAGCATAAAATCCGTCAATTCCCGAGAGAGGGGAAGTGGTGAGTGCGCCCTCCTTTCGTAAGGAGTCCGCCGCCTGCATCCTTTTGAAAATGAATTGTCTGTGCAGGGATCCGTTCGGTGAGTTTTTATGAGCACATCGTGACAGTGGGCACTGGTCAAGGTTCGCTTCTCTTCTACGACATCCGCGCTCAGAGATTCCTGGAGAACCCTTTGATACCAGCCGGAGGGTACTGGAAGTGCTCGGGAGATGGCATCCTCAAGCTCACAACAGGAAAAGGCTGGCTGGTAAATAATCTGATGATGAGTGATTTGTAAAAACTTGAATGCATGGGATTCATGTTTTTTTGTTTTATAGAATCATGATGAGACATGGAGGAGTTATTTCTCAGACCTTCATTCTTTTCCAAACGCCGTGTACACGCACTGCTACGACCACTCGGGCACCAAGCTGTTTGTAGCTGGCGGACCCCTTTGTTCTGGCCTCCATGGCAACTACGCAGGCTTGTGGAGCTAGCGAGCGAGCTAGTATTGTCATCCTCTGCATCGCTACACGATGACATCCTAATCCCAATTTTTATCCAAACAGTCCCTCCACCATTCCTCCCCGTCTGCAACATCATCGTCTCTGTTGGACTCAGGAGCTCATGACCTTGTCAGCACCGTATCGCAGCTACGATTATTGTTGTACACCTTTGTGATTCCTTTTTAACATCCTGTCGCTCGTATTGCTTTCGCCGTTCCACCAGAGCCAATCTGTTTTTTTTTAAATAACGCAGTAGCTGCCAATGAGGAACCTGGAGGTGGTTTTAAAACCCATAGCCAACTGCAACAATGAAAAACATTTGAAATTGGTCTCTTATTGTTTGGGTTTCTACTAGTATGTAAGGTTATTGTTTCTACCGCTTTCTTTGTACGATATTACAATGTTATTTTGTTTAGTATTTTATTTTATTTTTTTGGATGATTGTACATTCTGTTCCCTTTCTGATTGCAATATAATGAAGAGGAAAGAGGACTGAAGAAGAATTGTGAAGGACCTTTTGATGGCTCAAACACATTCAGTTCTGTCCCAAAACAATCACAAACAACTTTTCCTTCAGCGTGGCAAAATGAAGACTGCCAATCCCAATAAAAAAAAAAAAAGAAATTTTCTGGAAATATTTGTGGCTGAAATCATACAGGAGAAATGTTATGATTGCTAAATACAATGTTCTTTTGTGATATTAACCCCTTTCTTTATGACTTTGATTTGAGTGGCAAAAACCTGCTGATCTAATTTGTTTCATATGTATTTATTTCCCCTTATGTCACCCACATCTGAATGGTTTAAGGTGATGATGTAATTTTTGAAAGGTGGATTGTCTTTCTTCCTTCCTCAGCTTATGTTGCTGTTCGATTAGACAGGAACGCTTTCTGCAGTTTTGCACACTTTCTTTTGTTCATATGACTTACATATTTGTCCAGAGTGGTGTTACTAGATAATTGACACCGGTTTTTTTTTATTTCATATGTACAGTATCTTGTCAAACGGAGCGCTTTTTATTGATTTGGTTAACTTGCTCGTGATGCTGAGACCTCTCAGCGACCGGGGAAGAAGAACTGGCTGCTCTGAAAACTTTTCATCCAATTAGAAGAATCATGACTAAGGTGCATTGTTTGGTAGGACATGCACGTGCCACCGTTGTCAAATTACATTTTTGTATCGAGTGATCTTCATGTCCTCGTTTGGTAGAGGCAGGGTAGGCTTGAATTATTTTTTTGCCTTGCCGAGTCAGGTCTTTCTGTGAAAGACTGCAAGAGGCGATTGGTTTTCTTTCTTTTTTTTTGACATGGACCATTTCATGAGGACTGTGTGATAGTGGATTGCTATCTACTAAGTGATTCCCTATTTTGTTTTGTTTTTATACACAACTCATGAATGTTTTTACTCAGACGTAATGTGGGGATCCAAGCAAAAAAAAACATCAGGAAAACAAGTTATTGAATAATAAAATAAATAAAAACACCATGTATATTGAAGTGCCTGCTGTCATTTTTTTCACGAGCAGGACAAAATTGTGATTTTGTAACAAGAGCACAAACAAAACAAGTTGTGTCCAGAGGACGTCGGACGAGCATCCACGTTCGGTAGCCTTCATCACGTGACCACCTTGTCTGCTGCTGGCTGAGTGAAGCGTGTTAGCAGGTAATAACATGATATTTTTTTCATCATGTTTTCGCTTATTCACCGACCACTTCTCAAGGCGTTCTATTATTTTTCTCTCGAGTTTAACCGCCGTTCGCACTCGGTCGCCTGTGTTGGCGATTTTCCTTCCTTCCTCAGGGCTACGAGCGGTGTCTTTCGCAATTTTTCTGTTGTCTTGGTTTCCCAGCGAGCAATGTCGTGATGGGATTGTGTTCCACTCAAAGGCCTTCTTCTTTTCGGTCGATGCACTTTTGCCTTTTTTTGCGAATGGTCTTAATTGAGATGCTTGTGTGACTGGTGTTTGTAAAAATGGCATTTTGTGAAGATATGGCCTACACTTAAATGAGCTGATTAGACGGTCGATCGTGAGCAACACGGACCAGATTTAGGTAGCATCATTTGCTAACGTTAGCTTCACCCCCGCTGCCTCCGAGACTCCCTTGCTCGGTGTTAGCATGTTAGCATGTTTGCCTCAGTCCACGCTAGCGAGGACAAAGAGGCCCCGAGTATCATAAACATCAAGTTTGTTTGTTTTTTATTTAACCGTGACACTACGACGACACGAGTTGCCGCTGCAAAATGTAATGTAAATTATTTAACACACACGGGGAATGTAAATACATCATCCGTTTCGGCTAATGTTAGCATTACTCTAAATATTTGCTGTCTTGGCTTTCTCAAATAAATGATCTGTTCTGAGAAATTGTTGTCGATGTATGTGGATGTACGCTCTTAAATGTAACTCTTTCTGTTGTACGTGTTTCATTTACGTGTGTTTAAGTCAGTAAAAGCGAAATCTTTTTCTTGAATTCTATTCTATAAATGAATGGACTTTATTGTAAGGATCTAGACAATAATAAAATCCCTGATATTGGTTGGTTTCGCAAATGAAAGTGGTTGCTGCATAAATCTCTTCGATTTGTCTCACTTAAATCGAGGTAGCTCCTTGGCATTAGCTTTGTTCAGTTCAGCAGCCAATTGTGTCAGGCAGCTTGGATGACGTCACTCGGCTGATGTATACTGCACTGCTATTGTTCTCAACAAGCTCCTGTCAGCGGGCAGGGGGACATTTTTAATGTTTACGTCGTCTTTTCGGCCATACATATTTGCACAGTTTGATATTCCGTTAGTATTGTGCACGAAGTTTCTTGCACATTATCTGGCATGGACCAACTGTTCATGAAGACACTCATTTGTCGTTTGCATCGAAAATAACTTTGACGGTATTGTTTGCATGTCCCTACACTATTTCCTGCTGTAGAGACACATGCACTCTTTGTTTTTTTTGTAAGTGGGGCTCCCTTCTTGACCTAGATTGTCAGCAATGCTGTTACATCACCAGCCCAACTGTGTACTCCACCAATGATTTTGTTAAATAATGCACACACTTACCAATAATTTGTGGTCATGAATATATCCCCCTCATGCACAAACACATCGTTCTGTTATGCTGGAGCAGTGTTTGTGAACATATTTGTGAGTTTTCTTTTTTGTCTTGTTTCCTTGGCAGGTTTTTCTATTTTGTACATACAGAGTTTTGTATATACTGTATATGATGAGCTCGCTGGGCAGCGAAAAGGCCCGGGGCCCTCGTGAAAAAGTGCCGCCTGCTGCCTCCCACACATCTCAGCCACAGAAACAGAAACAGGTGAGAGTCTGTAACCACGCTTAAGTCGGTGGACCACACACTCAACTCACCTCGCAAACATTATTAAACAAAACATCCGTGACCCAAATAGTGTTGGCAACAAATCCACGTTGCATACTTCATATTAAGAGAAGACCAGTTTAGAAACTCTTAAAAATCTGTCAAAATAAGTGACATCAGGATTTCCTCTCACTGGTACTTGATTGCTTCCCCTTGGTATAAATTATGAATGCAGTACGATTGTTGGCCTATATACATACATATAACGCTGCATGATATTGGAAAACCATGCAATATGGATGTCGATGTTATTTATTTATTTTGATTCTGTAGAAACACTGTTACGTGACAAACTCATCAATGTTTTTGTGTTGCAGGCTACTGCTGAGCAAATTCGGCTTGCCCAGATGATCTATGACAAGAATGATGCTGACTTTGAAGACAAAGTGAATCAGGTGCAGAAATTGGGTCATGTGGGTCCGGGTTTGCACGACAATCTCTTTTCAAACTCATTTCCACTTGCCACTCTGATCCAGGATTTTTCTGCATTATTTAGCAAATTTGAAAACGGCAATTCAACGTTTTAGATGACTGGCTCAATTTTAATTCTTTGCACCCTCGATGGCATATTGGCAAGAGGTGATCAATACGGACACCCGATGACTTTGCCCACTGCACGACGAGCGCAATCACAACACAACATGTGTTGTGTACATAGACTATTAATTTGATAATTGGCTGATCCACAATTTGTGTCAATGCGGAAGAAACCCCTGACCTTTCTTCAACAGATTTGTACCACTTTTTTTTTAATTTTTTTTTATTTAATCTACTTTGCATTTCCCACAGCTGATGGAGGTTACTGGCAAGAACCAGGATGAATGTATGGTCGCTCTTCATGACTGCAACGAGGATGTGAGCAGAGCCATCAACTTCCTCCTGGAAAGCACCTCGGACATGGTAGGCTTGTGCGATGCAAATTTTCCAGTCATTAGCTTGAATGAATCATGAAAACTCATTTGTTATTCTCCTGCACTGAACTGCTCCGTGTCAGCGTTCGACTTTGCTTCCGCTTTGTGTTTAGACCTCATGGGAGACCGTTGGGAAAAAGAAACCGCTGGTGAAGGAGGGTGCTTCAGAAAGCAAGGAGAACAAGGAGAACCGGGAGAAGAAAGGCGAGCGGGAGGCTAGCAAGGGTCGCGTGTCATCCAACCGCAAGGGCAAAGGGTCCAATCGAAGCCGACAGGGTATCCTGTTTTGATCCGTTTTCATTGACTGTCACCGTTGTAGCCTGAAAGGTAACGTGCGTCTTTGCACTAGGCGCAGTTCGTCCAGCGGAAAATGGCGTGGAGGTGACACCGGTGGACAAAGGCTCTGATCGGGGAAGGAGGGCAAAAGGTGGCCGAGGTGAGACGGGGATTTAAAAAAAAAAAGACATTCAACTCATGCGTTTAGTGGCGGATGCTGATGCGTGACGGATGTTTACGCAGGCTCTGGCGGTCGAGGCAGAGGCAGAGGACCAGCGGCAAGCAGATTCTCAGCCCAAGGCATGGGGTATGTGGGCACTCATGCCGCATTGCAAATGTTCACTTCAAATCCTTTTGCATTGAGTGTAGGCAAAAATGTTTTGGCTTATATTTGACTCCGTGTACATTTTGTAGCTACAACTCGCTCACAAAATTCATTTAATATTTCTTATTCAAGATTACCATAAAATGTGATAGAACTGATTTTTTTTTTTGGGCAATTTATTAAGAAAAACGGAAATCTCATGAACATAAGTATTCACAGCCTTAGCCATGAACCTCCAAATTGAATTTTCACTGATTCCTGGAGAGACGTGGAAGTGAGAATTGTGTGTAATTTCTTGGCAGAAAAAAAAATTGAAAACACATTTAGAAACAAATTCACACAACATTTTTCATCTTGTCATTATGGGTTGTTGTGTGTTTATTTTTTGAGGGGGGGGACTATTCCATTTTAAAAGAGGGCTGTAACATAACATTTGAAATTTGTTGTCAGTACTTTTGGATGCACTGTAATCTATTAAATCGGATTGAATTGCCGCTTAATCAAAAGAACTAAGTACAAATCCGTCCCATCATTCATTCTTATTATTTGCCAGAACCTTCAATCCTGCAGACTATACCTCAGAGGCGGCGACAGGGACCACGCCGAGCGAGGCTTGGGACACCGCGGCTAACAACAATACAGATGAGATGGGTTAGTGACTCGTCGTGGACTGTGTTTGATGTTCGAAACTTTCTTTCACTTCATTGACATCTTGTTTACGATTCTTCAGCGAACTGGCGGAACCCGGTCGAAGACTACGGACCCGAGGACTGGAGTGAGGATGTTAGTGTGAGTCATCTCATGAAAAGTCTACAAGTAAAACGACTGGAGTTTCCTTCATATTCGTTCCCCTTTTTTTCTTTTCTTTTTTTTGTGCATTTTTGTTTTACTCCAGCTCTCGGAGACCAAAGTCTTCACCTCCTCATGCGCACCTCCTGCTGAGAATCATATCACTTCTGGCCAAAGGTGAAAACCTGACTTGTGAGAATTTTGAAATCATTTCATTTGAATGATGGCGCAGCCACCCGCGCATTCTAAAAATAGGCATGGAAGGCTATCTGTAAAAGTTTTTCTTTTTATCTTGGCTGGCGACCAATCCAAGGTGTAGCCTCCTCTGGGTCTAAAGTCAGCTGCGTTTGTCTGTCGTTCTCCTGCTGTTCATAAAATGGCTAAATGAATGAAGCGTTTTGAACTGGTGTGATTGTCGTTTTGTAGCCTGGACCTCGCCTCTCTGCTGCAGAAGCCTGCGGTCGGTGGAAGAGAAGCGCCTTCCTCCTCGTCCTCCTCGCAGAGTTTGGTCTTCACCAACTCTCACCACCACCAGCCAGCTCAGCAGCAACATCAGCCTCCCTCCAGCCGCGGCACCACTGGCGGCACCAGCTATGCTCATGCTGCACTGGTATGAAGAAGAAAAAAAAAACATCAACTCTTCTTCTCGTTGATTAAACCATCAACGTTCAACACACACCACAAAAGACAAACTTCCTACTTTTACCTGTGCCAGTCGTCCGTTCTCGGAGCTGGTTTTGGAGACCTGGGCCAAGCCAAGAGGCCTCCACCCAGCGCGGGAGCTCAGATACTGGAACAGCTTAAAGGTCCTGGCTTGGGTCCTCTGCCGTCGTCTCAGGTGGCACATCCTGCCAGCACCCAAGGCAACCCTTCAATTGGCCGCCTGCCAAGCCTGGGGGCACCTGTACCTCCGCCGTCTTCCTCCAGTTGGGACATGAAAGCGCCAGAATCCAACACCACCGCACTGTCCTCGCAGTTCAGCCGTAAGTATTCGTGCCAAACGCCTTCGGTAGCGCATTTGTGTACCAGTTGGCCTCATTGTGTGTTTGGGTTTATCCGTAGGTGAGTTTGGCCTCCAGCCAGAACCTTCGCTTGTGCTGAGTCAGCTCATTCAGAGGCACGCTGGCCCCTCCTTGCCGCTGGCACGTCAGCCCAGTCCACCATCTCAGCCACAAGCCGCCACTGCGTCTGTCTCGTCTGCTCCCCAGCACGGCAGCGCGTCGGCGCAGGCGGGCCCGGCGATGGCGGCTGCTGGTCCCAAACATTCGGCCACCGGCGCTGGGCTGGAGGCTCAGGGCTGCGGGACGCCGCAGCAGCAGCGGGCGCAACTCAAAGCTCAAAAACGAAGGATACCTCCGACTTCTAAGGTAAAGTCGTTGGCGACCCTTCGTCACCCTGGGACAATGCAATTCACACAACGTTTGGACAACAAAGTTCAGTTTGACTTTGATGTACGAGAGTGTGTGTCAACTTCTTTCTTTGGACAGATCCCCTCCACGGCAGTCGAAATGCCCGGCTCCACAGACGTCCCGGGTCTAAACCTTCAGTTTGGAGCGCTGGACTTTGGCTCAGAGTCTGCTTTACCAGAGTTTGGAGTTGTGGACGGCGCTCTCAGTGCAGCGTCCAGGGACGCCACTCCGGCCCCTGGTCCCGTCACGCCTTTGTCAGGACCAGGGACTCAGTCTCAGAGTCAGACGAGCATGTACTCCAAACCTCTCGGGTAATGTTGCACGTCTTTGTTGTAGAAGCCCATTTTCTGAAAGTGCATCAAACGGATTCCTTTTGCTCGTCTTGCAGAGAGTCGCTGGGAAGTGCTCTCTCCGTCGACCTCCCTCTGCCCCTGTCGTCGTCTGCGCCGGTGTATCACTCGTCCTCGGCGGCGCTCCCCAGTCTCACGCCGGCGTCGCTGGGGCCCGCCAGCTCCAGCGCTCCCCCCTCGTCGTCGCTGACCACATCTACCATCTCGTCCTGTTCCGTACCCAACTTCTCCTCGGTGGGAGGAAGCTATGAGGGCTCCTTGCCTCCTCAAGCACGACTGGCCTTCTCTCAAAGCAAAGAAACTCCAGTTATGGTGAGGAGAAATCACAAAGACAAGTTTAGCATTGCTTCTACTTGCTTGAATTCGTACAATCATCCCCAGTTGTATTGCAGTCCAACTATTTTGCAATTTTATTTTGTCTGTTGGAATATGTTTACAATGTTTTAAATTTTTTTTGTTCCTATGCTAGAATGGACTTAATGGAGTACGGACCTCTGCAGCTTTAGACAGTACGTTTGTTACGTTGCACTAGTTACATGAGTAGACGCAATCAGTTTGTTTTATGTAAGCGCCGTCGTACTCTGCTCAGTTTCCTCAGCATCCTCCACACCAAAGCCTGACTCTCCGTCTCTTAACGCCAACACCAACTGCGCTCCCACACCCTCCTCCCACTTAGCCCCGCCCACGCTGCCTGCACAGAGCTCCGGCACGCTCTCCAGCTTGGCGCAGGAGCTTCCCTCAGCCGGCCAGCTCAGCGCTCTCAACAGGTGACACGCACACGCATGACAGGACCCGCTATGGCTCGGATGCAAACAGAACGTCAACAAACGATCTTACCGGTTGGCAAAAGTGGAATGAAATTTGTTGCGCTGACATTTTATTACCGGACAAATACAAAATGTGTGAACGACATATTTACTTTGTACAATTCTGCTCTTGCTTTGTGTCTGCAGCCATGTCAACAATCATTCCTCAGCTCTTGGCTCCAGTTCTCTCACTGTAAGTACATTTAGCACCATCTGTTTTCAGGAGGCTCTTTGGTTTCATCTTGATTATATTTGGGACATTGTCTTGAAATTGTTAGAATGTGAAAACACGGTCGGAATTTGTGGGAGCTCAGCTAAAGGCATGCAGCAACAAAAATGCTTTTGCTAAATTTGACTTTGTGTCGCTCCTCAGTACACAAGCGTCGACAGCAGCAGCGTGAGCTCGCTCGCTCCTTCCTCAGCGTCCTACTCGTTGTCACAAGCTCCTCCATCAGCGCTTCACTCAGCCCACAACAGCAGCAGCAGTAGCAGCGGCGGCGGCATCAGCCACCTGGCTAGCATGTCCAACATTGCCAACAACAATTTGAGCAGCAGCGTCGGCGGCCTCCACTCTGCTGCCACCAACTCGGCGCTAGGACTCGGCTCCAATGGAGCTACCGGCACATCCAACCTCTCGGGACCGAGGAACGCAGCCTTGCTCTCCTCCTCCACCGGTAAGCTAGGAACGGGAAAAAAAACGTGTTTGTGGTCGTCGTTTGCGTCATGTATGTTGTCATTGCGTGAACAGCGAAAGCCCCACCCAACCTGTCCCAAGGCGTTCCTCCTCTGCTGCCGAACCAGTATATCATGGGTCCGGGGGGACTGCTCCCAGCATACCCAGTAAGTGTCACTGTACACTTTTCAGATACAGCAAAAATAATACAATAACATAGCATCGTAAAATATCAATAAACAACATTTTGAAAAGGAACATAAAGGGGAAAAAGTTGGAATTCAAGTGAAAGTCTCACACACACACACTGTTGTTTTCATTTTGACTGTAAAAAACACTACAAGTCTACTTTAAAACCTGTACTAGAAACATGCATTTTTTGATTGCGTGTTTCCCGTGTACTTGCTGTAATGCCTCTGAATGTGGAAGAGGAGAGCCGCGGTTGCAGACGATGCAGAAGAGTAAAACACAAAACCCGCACAAGCGCTGCTGTAGGCCACATCTCGCTTGGTGCCACTCACGTGCGCACTCACTGATGTCACCTTAAAAGCACACATCTCACGTACGCCTGTTTTATGCTTGCGATGAAATGTTAACAATGTGTTTTTAAAAGGAGGTTTAAATAGAATCTCATGTGGGAGGGGTAAAAAAAAAATAAAAAATATTCCCCAAAAATATTTTTGACATGGCCCATCTGGATTGCAGATTTTCACTTAAAGTAGTTTTGAGTGGTATAATATATTCTGAGATGTCATTTTACCTCTCATGTACACTCCAAATACAAAATCAGTGGATGATTCTGCAAATGAAACAAGCGTTTGTTTGACTGCAGCAGATTTATGGCTATGAGGATCTCCATATGCTCCAGTCCCGACTACCAATGGTGAGCCTTAAATCGTCTTGACTTGAGTTGTTGACTTGGAGCAGGTGCCAATCTTGTTTTGTGCCCTCAGCCCTCCCTGCAGGATTACTATGGAATCACATTCCCCGGCCCCACTGCCACTCTGTCGAGCAGAGACGGGGGCCTCGCCAACAACCCTTACTCAGGTAGGAGGAGCTCCTTGGTGCTCCCGGGCCACTTTGAAGCTCGTCAAATACCGGATGACTCCCAAGTGCTTCAAGTGACACAATGGCTCCAAAGTGGCATCGTTGGGATATGGAGAAAAAAAAAAATTGCATGGAATCAGAAATGACCCCCGTTTAAATCAACAGGTTGACGAGTCAATCCAGTGCAACTAAACGATGTGTCATCGCATTTGTCATTCCATGTCGTCCGTGCTTCGTGTTGATCGACTTTTTGTTCCGTGAACGTCAACGGTGATATCGGTGCACTTGTGTCTGGTTGTGCAGGTGAAGTCACCAAGTTCGGAAGGAATGACTCCACCTCCCCAGCACCACCCACAAGCCTGGCAGCTCAGCAGCCGCCCCCGCAGGGCCAGAACCAAGGCCTGAGCCCGAGCCAGCCTCAGCCGCCTCAGGCCCAGCCTCAGCCGCAGGGCCAGCCGCAGCACCACAGCAGTCAGCAGGCCTTCCTGCCTCCAGGCTACAGCTACACAGGGCTGCCTTACTACGCCGGCGTGCCCGGCGCCGTACCGAGCGCCGCCGCCTTCCAGTACGGCCCCACCATGTTTGTTCCTCCGGGGGGTCCGGGACCAGCCTCGGCCAAGCAGCACAGCATCGGCCTCAGCCTGGGGAACCCGTCCGCCAGCCCGTTCCAGCAGCAGACGCAACAGCAGCCCAGTGGCTACGGCCAGCACACCTTCAGCTCAGGTCAGTGATTGTTCCCGTTTGTGGTCGGACACGCAAAATTTAAGGTACCGCTCGACACTGCGTGGCTTAGCTGAATATCAAATTCCAATCGCCATTGCGATAGAATTTTCAGAGTTCTTTTTTCATTTAGTTTTCATATGTCTATTCCATATAGTGAATGTTTACATCTCATTGTTTCATGAAAAGTTGAAGCGGTGTAGCCACAGATGGCGATTGATCACAATTTGATTATTTTTCAAAATCCTTCAGCCTTCATACATACGGTTGGTGCTTTCCTTTGCAGGGTACGAGGAGCTGACCGCCGGACCGGCTGGAGTGGACTACAGTAAAGGCTACAATTCCTCGTCTCAGGCACAAGCCAAATCTGCTGCTAGCGGGCCTGGGAAAGGTAGGACACATTCCCGGGTTTAGAAACACATCAACATATTTTGGCATATTGTCTTTATCACGTTTGTGGCTGCATTTGCAGGCGTTTCAGTGACATCCAGTAACTCCGGCGTGCCAGACATCAGCGGAAGTGTTTACAATAAGACCCAGGTGAGCCACAAACTAAGCATCTAATTCAAACTAAATTAAAAAAAATAAAATAACAAAATAAAAAAAAAACAGAATGAGACTTCACAACTATTTTAAGCCTGCTAACGAGGTGAATTTGTTTTGTTTCCTTCACCCTGTAGTCTTTTGATAAGCAGGGTTTCCATGCAGGGACCCCCCCTCCCTTCAGCCTGCCATCTGCACTGGGGGGTCCAGGACCCTTGAATCCTGGGGCAGCCCCTGGAGGTTATGCACCGGCGCCCTTCCTTCACATCCTGCCTCACCAGCAACCACACTCACAGCTGCTGCACCACCATCTCGCCCAGGATGGACAGGTAACACTTGCACTGAGGTCAACCCCTGGGATCCGTCCGTCCCTGACCCCCTCGCGATAGGTGAAAAGAGCACATTAAATCACTGATAGGACCATCTGTCGTGGGAGTCATCTTAACCGCAACACACACACACACAATGTGCTAATGTGTGTGTTGTCCCTTTTTTCTGTGTTTAGGGCGGCCCAGGTCAGCGTGGACAGTCCAGCAGCCTGCAGCAGAAGAGCCAAGTCAATAAGTCCAGCTATGGCAGCTCCCCCTACTGGGCGAACTGAAGTTGCTAAGCTTTCTTTGTGTGTATGCGTGTGTGCGTGCGTGCACGTGCCTGCGTGTGCGTGTGGTGTGTGCGTGAGCGTGCATGCACCACACTCATGCATCTGACTGATAAAATAACGGGGACAAACCATTTTTCAACACAAGCTAAAACACACTACCGCCGCCTCTCCTTTGCTCTGTATATCCCCTTTTCAAATTTATGTCTGTTGTATGTAAAATATATTTATGTATGTATTTATACAGTATATATGTATTAGTAGAACATAAAATGTGGTTTTCTGCATTTTGTTTTTTATTTTGAAGGGCATTTTATTTAAAAGAAAAAAGTGGAATGAGAATGCTAAATCATGAAGTTGGTGAAAATACTTGAACACAAGCATCATGTGATGTAGATTCCTTTTTGTATGCATACATGAACTGAGAACGATGTACATAGATTCTAAGCATCATTTTCATTTTTAAAAAAAAAAATTTTAGAATTTTTTTTTTTTTTTTTTTTTTTAGAAGTAATTTTGGTCTCCTGCATCTGTGAATCCTTATTTGAAGTGTGACTTGAGTTGAAAGCTTGAGTTTTCTTTTTCTTTTTCCCCCCTGCAGTTTTCCCTCATCTGTCTGTCATTCCTCAACTTCTACTAGTTGGCTGCTCATCAGCCAGGCCTTGATGTCATTTTAACATTGGTTTAATCCTTGTCCAGATTAAAATGTATACTGTTTGAGTGACTGTGGTCTTCGTGGGTTGTCCCGTACCATTAGACTGAAAAATCACTCTAGCTCGCATTGATGTTTTACGTGAGGTGGTTCAGTCACAGACTTTTTAAGTGTGATTTGAAAACAAATAAATAATCACACTCCCAGAACTCCAACTCTAAAAACACATTTTCTGTTGTACTGTGCTACTAAGACTTGTCCCAATTCCCCACAGACTCAAAGCTGTGCCCTAAAATCCTAAACAATGCAATCCTGCAAAGTCATCAGCCGTTTCCAAACCTCGATTCCAAACAAGCCTGGCAAGACTTTCTAAAATGACCCATTCAAAACGAACGTTTTTGGCATAGATGGGCACTCTTTTGACGGTCAGTATTCCGTCCTCCGTAGATTTGTATAACAGAGAAGCCGGTCATTTTTCAAAATAAACGGACCTCCTTCGTCCCGGACTGATGCCCTCTTTATGAATTGAGGACGAAACTTTTTGGGAAAAAAAACACAGACGCCGTTGGCTACCTTCAAAATAAAAACTAACTCAAGCATGGACATCAGTGGTTTGGATTTAAAATAATGTTATTAAACTTCTCTGCGGACATGCAATCACGAGTTCACCCAGAGGAAACTCAAACTAAGAATTCGAATAAGAAACGTTCTGAATTGAAATTAATGTTAACTTTGCATTAATGACTGACATTACAAATGCTTGAAAAAATCATTACAAAATCAGTTTTCATTATCCCGAAACCAGACCAGTGCTGGAGATTAAGGTGCTTCTTTTTTTCCCAAGAAATAACCGTTTAAGGTCAGGGGCTTATTTTAGTTTATTTTTTTTAAGAAATTACCATATAGAAATTTTCAATTTATTTTATTTTTTAATGGCCATGTATAGTGGCGGCACTTTAGGGGAGAGGGTGGAAAATTTAGATTTCTTGGTCTTTTATTTTGAAATGCCACATCAGATTTTAATGAAAGTACTTTTTGGGATACTTGGGTTGGCCTGGAATTCCTCAGCACAGGTTTGGTTTTGGGATAATGAAAACTGAATTTTTAACGAGTAAGTCATTGATTCACAGTTAACATGAGTATCTCTTTCTATCTGAATTCAGAATGTTTCTGTTGTGTAATGTTTTGCTGTGTTGCTTTTATTTTAAAGGCCGGAAATAGGAGTCGGGAAATAGGGTTGAGAAAAACAAATAAAGTAGTAACTTGCTGGAATGCGTATGACTTCGTGTCGTCTGTTGGATTCACATTATAATGTATAATGCGACAGTTTCTTACTTTAAATCTGAGAGAGTTTGCATTTCCCTTGGGTGAACTCCTGGTTGCTTGTCCGCAGACAAGTCATTTGGTAACATTTGAAATCCAAACTACTGACGTGCGTGCAATAGTTTGTTTCGCTTTTATTTTGAAGGTGGCGAACGCCGCTCGCGTTCGGCCGTTACCGCAATGCACCGTGATGCACATTAAAAATTAAAGTGGCAGCTGGCTTGACTTCGTCTTTTCGTGTGGAGGCAAGTAGAGGAAAAACGCTGTAAATCCGTCAAACTAGAGCGACCATTCTAATATTTTCAGAAATTGGTGTGAGCACAACGCAAGATGTCAACATCAATTTTGGAGACTATTGATGTCAGTTTTTACATATAAGGCGACATTTTGTGTCCTCGCTTACTTTTTGGCTTTTGCGCAACGTACAGTATACGACTGCAGTCAGGCCAGCCTCCACTCGCAAAAACGAAGTCAAGCCAACCGCCACTCCTATTTTCAATACTGTTCAACACGGTGCATTACGGTAATGCGCCGAAAGGGCTTGTTGATGGCCACCTTCCAAATAAAAGTTGTGAAACTCAAGTATGCACGTCAGTGGTTTGGATTTAAAATAATGTTATTAAACTTCTATATTCAACCAGGGGGGACGCAAACTGACTTAGAATTGCACCAAGAAATGTTATGAATCGAGATAGAAAGAGAAATCAATGTTAACTATAGATCAATGGCTGACATTACAACTGATTTAATAAAAAATAATTAAAAATTAAGTTTTCGTTATCCCGCAACCAGACTACTGCTGAGGCACACTCGGCCACGCCTGCTATCCAACCAAGATACTTTCATCAAAATCTGATGTGGAATTTCAAAATAAAAGGCAGGAGAAATATCCAAATTTGACCAATGCAACCGATTTCGAAAATTCATTAAAAATTAAGTTTTTGTTATCCCGCAGCTAGACAAGCACTGGGGCACACTAGGCCACCCCGGGTATTATTATTGAAAATAAGATTGGCTGCTGGCTTCACTTCGTTTTTGCCAGTGGAGGGTGGCCTGACTGCAGTAATATCGGGCAAGTGAGGAGAGACAAATCACATTGTCGGCAAAGAGAGACATACGACGCGTTAGTAAGGGAGCCACACGAACTGGGCACATCTACAAAGAAGAACATTTTTCTTTTCATTGATATTTTGCAGCAAACACCGGAGGTAAACCTCCCCTGCGGAAGGGAGTAACTTAGTCGAAAAAAAGAACTAGCACTCGTCTCTCATGTTGTATACGTGCTTGTGACCTCATTCGCTAGGGGTGCTAGAGTGTAAAAAGAAAATCAGAAAGATTAAGAAGTGTGTTCTGTTGTAGGAGAGGAGAAACACCGCATGCTCATTGTCCTCCTCTTAGTTTTATGTATTAATGGAATCACCCTGACCATGCACACAAAGCAGCAAAGAGGACAACTTTTTTCTTAACTGAGAATTTATTTACATAAGTACAAGTACATTTGAGATAACTCAAGGCACAAGTAAAGCATCTCTGTATACTCCCAAAAAAAACTGCTTGAATAAAATGGGAAAAAACTGTACACAAAAAAAAAAGAAAATAATCAGTCTTGAGTCAGGGCACTTTTTACTCCTTTTTTTTCTTTTTCTTCTCGGGGGTTGTCGTTTCTGGGATGTCTTCCGCTGGCTCATCTTCAACGGCCTGCGTCTTTCGTTTCTTCTTCTTGGCTGACTTTTCAGTCTCCTCAACCACGGCAGTTTCCTCCTCAGCCTCAGACTTGCGCTTCTTCTTCTTCTTGATGGAAGTGTCACCTGCCCCGTGCTCCGCAGCACAGACCTCCTCTTCCTCGGCTGCACGTTTCTTTTTCTTTTTCCCACCAGGCGTTTCTGAGTCTCCATTGACCTACAACGAGGATGCAATCAATTCACCATTTCTAATTGGAGGAAGCTATCCAGATAGCGACCCATTTGTCCTGACAACACGTTTGAAATTGTACGACTCGCTTCAGTGATCAAGCCCAATGTTCGGGGCCCGCCAATGGTTCGGAGTCTGATTAATCTGGCATGTCGCACGTTGAGAAAGAACCACGGGTCGGAGATCAGATCTCAAATCTCAAAGCTAAACATGCGGAGCCGCTGTCGGAGAAGTCCTCAATTACCTCAGCGTCACCGTCAGCATTTCCGTTTGCAAGAAGCGCTTGCTTCTTTTCTCGCTTCAAACGTTTCTTTTCCTGTTTACGCTTCATCTCAGCAGCAACATCGGATGCCTGCAAGAGAACACCGATCGATCAACGTCACGTGGGTCAAACTTGTGGAAAGCTTCACAATTAATGCTGCATCAGGCTCATTAAATCAGTTTTGACCCTCAGCAATTGTCAGGGACAACCTAGTCATCATACGCAACATTAACTGCAACAGAGTGAGCAAACGAAGACCAGCTCACCTCCTTCACGGCCTCTTTCATGACATCAAGATTCTTGCGCGGTAGGTCGCCCGTCTCGTAAAAAGACAATCGCTCCTCCACCTGTTCGCGCAGTTTGTCTCCAAACACGCTGGAGGGCAATTCTGAAAAGAGTCAAAAGCCAGAAATTAAACCGAGTCGGACGCAGCAGAGGTCCAGAAACACAAGCGACAGTCATGTCAGAGCTCAGGAAATCATTTCTCAACATCAACCCGAAGGATGAATGCTGTTGACGAAAAATTGGAGCATCACAGCTAAACCCGAAGGAGACGCGTCAACGGGCATTATGACGTCTCACCGGAGAAGCAGTCGATGCGCGACGCAATGGTGCACTTGTTGGCCAGATATCTGGAGATGCGGCCCTTGTTCTTGGCGGCAGCGCGGCCGATGAAGGTCGAGTGGAAGATGAGGCCGTACTTGGGCGTGTTGCCGCGAGTCTTGAGGGCTCTGTGCGAGATGAAAGCTGCATTCACACTCGGGAGGGGTTAACATGAAAACAAGACTGCAAGGCACACGTTCGTTTTGACAAGTACTGCGCTACTATGACTAGTTTAAGAAAAAAAAAAATGTGCAGCAAGTCGTATGACCGAAGTATCAATTTGCTCCTCTAACCATTTTCCTGTCATCTATCTCAGCGCTGCGCGTGGTTGCTCAGACTTTGGGATGCAATGGGGGAGCGGGGATCACCCCAGGACAAGACCGACGGTCTTCTCAGGTCACCCCGCTCTGCTCCGGCCCAGCCCTGCCATCACGGCAACCACAGCTCTCCCCGGCAGGGATGGGGCGCCCCAGTACCTGAACAGGGCCTTCTCCGCTCCCAGGATCTGGACGGTGGAGGCGGGGTACTTCGCCAGGTTGGTTAGACTGCCGGCGTGGGAGATCAGACGAGCGCCCACCTGGAGGGGGAAAAACAAAACTGCATATTTGGAAGCAGCCGTCTTCAGAAATAGAATCCCCAACAAGCCAAAAATCGGACCATCAGCACCAGAAGTTTCTCCTCACAGCGAGTCAGAGGATTGACAGATTATTGGTCAAACATCATCGGTCCCGTTCAAACGAGCAAAACAAAACGGCGCTCACCACTTCTCCGATCAACGCGGCCAGGTTGGGAGCTACTTGGCCCATCTTTGAGCGCAGATACTCTTGCATCTCCAGACGATACGCCGCCAGAGACACCACCCGACTGGAGAACCTCTCGATGTTGATCAGGTCGATGGGTGAGATGTCCATACCTGCGTGCACACGGAAAAAAAAAAAAGTCCTGTGATCGTTTTCTACAGCAGTCGTCAAGCAGAAAACGGCCATGACTCCGTGTTTCTCCCGACAGGATCCGCAGCGAGGATGACAGCCTCCACTACAGGTTTATGAGAGATTTTGTCTACCCCCCTGTGTTAACCACCAAAGACACTTGTTGGTCTGAGATGCGCAAAAAAGGGGCGTGGTTTGCAAACATCACATGACTTCAACGCGACACGACAAGACCAACCCATGGAGGAGCGGGACGCATCGAGGATGGCCTGCGCCTTGGCGTTGTCCATAACCACCTCCTCCAGGCTCTCCACACTCTCGTCCGTCAACTCCTTCCGATTGCCGATGAGTCGAGTCAGGCGGCAGTACATCGAGTTGTCCGGCACGATCCTCACCAGCTCGGGGAAGTGGTAACCGTACCATTCGCTGAACCGCACAGGAACGATCACCCACGACAAATTTTGTACAACCAAATTTAGACTAAAATCAAATTTCAACAAAAGACAAAATGTTTCGCTTACCGGACACGCATGGAGAAGGTGTTAATGTCCTTGTCGAGCTGATCTAACAGCGCAATCGACTGGATGATCATGTTGTCTGCCCGGTTGACGTTAAATTTGACTTTGGCTCGCGAGTAGCTGTGGCCCAAACCCAGCTGGGCTTTGGAGGCCGCCACCGCCGTCAGGCCCTTCACCAGCAAGTGGAAGTGAAGGCGAATACCTGGCAGGACAGGACAGGTCAGGTCAGATTGCGTCACTTTTCAGGAGCAGGTCACCCGTGCGAGCAGCCGGCCCTTCAGATTTTCAGTATGAACCTTCATGAGTGTCAGGATCATCAAGTCGCATCATAAAGAGACCCCGCGCAAGCGTGTCGCACAATGCGCAGCGAAAGGCGGAAACAAAACACAAACCTCTCATTAATTCTGCAACGGCGCCGCCTGTTTGGATGGAGAACCCAAATTCTTCTTGTAGGGCAGCACCGATTTTGGCATCGCCGACTCCCAATGTAGCTTTCTTCTTCCGAGATTGAGGAACGTTTGTCTCAAGGAACAACTTGAGGTCAGCATGAACCACACCTGAAAAAGGGAACGACCATTTTAAGGTTGTCGAAAGAAATGAAAGTCGAAGGCCCGGCACTCGAGACTATTGCGCAGACAAAATTCAAGTGACCACAAGTCGGAAGTCTAACACGGCTCAACAAAACACACAGAAAAGTCTACTGTCAGATGTTCAGGTTTAAAATAAGGCTGTCATCACAGTCATTCAGTGGATTGACAGATTTGAAAACATCACCACATCTGAGGGCAGTAAAAAAAATTCAATGAGTAAATAACAGATGGGAGAAATATGGCACAATCAATTAATTCATTTGAATAAACTCCAAGAAAAAAAAAAACTCACCTTCAGAAACGGCATTTATGTTCTCCAGGGCAGATTGTGCCGACTTGAAAGGGAAAAAGGCGGCCAGGCTCACCATATTGTTGAATTTTGCCAGACTCTGCACACTCTGCTCCACCTGAAACGTACACTCGGCCATTAGCCTTCCACAACAATGCCGAAGCAAGCAGCGCTGAGGTCCTCAAACTCACCTGAGGCAGCAGCGCGCCAATCTCCTCCACCTCTCTGACGGCAAACAACGCGTAGCCGGACGCATGCTCG
This sequence comes from Idiotropiscis lumnitzeri, assembly GCF_059441095.1. Lineage (NCBI taxonomy): Eukaryota > Metazoa > Chordata > Actinopteri > Syngnathiformes > Syngnathidae > Idiotropiscis > Idiotropiscis lumnitzeri. Next base: position 1,036,466 of record NC_142401.1, on the reverse strand, counting down.
AACAACACATGCAACAGCACCTAAACAGATTGAAATTATTTCATCACTGATAAATTTCAATAACTAAGGAAGCCACAATACAACTTTTTTCACTTCCGTTAGGAAGGCCAGGATTACTGTACGATACGATACTCGCGGGTGTGAAACACACTTGTATTCATTTTTTAGTATAAATTGTAAGATCAAGGTGTACTTTTAAAACAAATAGTCAGCACCGCTAGGTAGGAAGAAAATAGAGGACACCTGTATCCCAAACATTTGGGTCACATAAATTCAACATCAAACATGAGAATGTACTGCACTTAAAATAAATGCAAAATTAATTAAAATAACTCTGGAATGGACTGTGTGTCAGGAGTACTTGTATTGTACATTTTGGATTGCGCCGATTAAATCAGACACTTTTTTGGAGCAGATATCAAACAAATATTGCCTCTGGATACCTCGAACAATAACCCCGGGCGAGTGTTTTATGCAGCCAGCTCGGTTTTAGTAGGAAATGTGAATTTATTACTAAATGCACAGTGTGGGTTTCAAATTCAACAATTTTGACAAAATACCACACATGAATAAAACCGAGTGGCCTTGAATAGCTAACAAGCAAAACACGAATAGGTTTGGGCAACTTCTTAATAGCCACATGACTTTGCAAGCAACGGCAAAAATCAAACCGTATCTTTCTATTGGCTTTTCGCTGTTATTTGCAATTTTATTCTAAGCAGACTACGAAGGCTGAAAAACGAACCTGCTGCATTTCCACAAAAAGAATAAAAATAAAATAATTGTCCTTTAGTACCATTTATCTTCGAGCTTTTAACTTGAAATGTGTATTTACATATTTTAATCATCATTCTGCTTTAATGTCGGGATTTTGTCGTTTTTCATCGATTGATCAAATACATTTGAGGACTCTAAAGAACTGTGGATTTATCTTGTATTTCAAAGGTGCGCCACAAAGATTATGTTAAACGACAGCGAAAGCGTGCGCTACAGCTCAGACATGCTGCAAAAGGGAGCCTAATTTAAGAATATGGAAAGCAATAACTGTAAATATGCACGAGAGTCCAACATTTGCTCTTTGCTACCACATAAGTGTCTGTGCACGTGTTAGCCAGGTCACCACGTGTGCAAACGAGCTGCTACTAGCGAATGCATGCGAATCACAAAGTTTATACTCCTCATTTTCCGATGGCGGCGCGTCTTAAACGCTTTGTTGTGCATTACAACACGAACATGTGCTCATTTAACTTCGGCGGCAGTAAGATTTTGCGTGAAAGCGACGTGACTCACATTTACGCCGAACGATGTTAGCCGCATGGGTGGCTAACAACTTAGCTCAGAGAAAAGGCCTTGAACGGGCTTTCGGAAAAAAAACACATGGAAACGACGATTTGTGCGAAAACAACATGAAAAGCTGTAAGCGCACACCAGTAGTGAGCAATAAAACTACATTTGTAGCCAAGTCGTACGTAAGCCAAACTTGCTTTCCTACCATGATGACGAATCCGAGCAGCACACAGTTCGTGTGCAGTCTAGTGCGCGTCCTTCGGTAAAAAGACAGCACAGTCACCCTTCTACGTGACACCTAAGGGTGAGAATACCGCGAGATCACCAAATATCTCGAGACACAGCAAACAAGTGGCGATTTGCTTTTTGTGCCATCTAGTGGACATAAAAAACAACAACCAGGCGGTGCACTTTACTTTTTCGAAATATTTAATGTATTCACTTTCAGTCCCTAATTTAAAGAACAAATACTTGAAAAAAAAACATTTGGGGTGCAATCCTCGTATTGTACCCCCAAAACAATCACTGCGTGAGGAAACCTATAAAAATTGATTTTTTGTTTTTCATCCATTACGTCGTCAAAGACAGCAAGCCATTTCCGCCAAAGGGGTACACATATTACAAAGATATTACAAAGCAACACAACTTTATTTATACAGCGCATTTCACAACAGCTGGAGCTGTGACAAAGCACTTTCCATCGGGTATAATATAAATTTGCAGTAAATTAGAACACAAATTATAACACATGTACTTTGTGAAAAAACATGACATGGTGAGTTTCAGCTCTATACCCACTATATTTAAAAAAAAATGCAAAATACATATTTCACAAATAAATATTACATTTTTATTTGAATAGTAATTATAATTGAGTATTTCTGTAATTCGAGTAACAAGGTTGCAAATCAATGTCACTGTTATATTTTTCTTGCCCAAGAGTACATTCTAGCTTTGTTAGCTGCGCTGCTTGCTGGTCAAGAACAAGATTAGCCACATACTATAAAAAGAAAAACTCATCAGTGTCTTACAGATAGTTGGAGTTGTAAGGTTGACTGGCACACTCTATTATGATTAAAAACAAATGAAATGAGATGAAAAAAAACAACAAAAAATAGAAGAGAGGCGTGATCTTAGCCCTGGGCATGGTCAGGGCCATTTTTAGAAGCCTCGGCCTGCACGTCACAAGGATCTTTTATTGATACAGGCCAATGTCATGAATATTTACTTCCCAAAGCAATTTATGATTTATGTATGCCCATACATTTTCTATTTGCATCCCTCAAATTTCGTGCTACATGTAGAAAAGTAACTAATTAAATACATAAAAAAACATGATGTATTTTTAAAAGTGAATATGAAAGATGGTAAAACACAATTGCACTGCAGGTACCTAATAACGTTCAGGAAGGGAAAATCCAATAAGAGCTTGTACGTCATGCTGATGCTTCATTCATGTCTGCACACAACTTATGTTCTTGAATACAACCATGGAGATGATTTTTCATGGTCCATTTTTCCAGAGTGGTTCAACAATTCAAAGCCGTTCTGATAACATTTCACCACCATGCAAGAACATCGTCAAGTGGTGGATTGGAGGAGAAGCGTCATTAGCGTTGTGGAGCGTTGCAAGGTTTCTTAGGAGCATATGTATGTGAGCAATTTTATGTCACTGACAGGTCATAAATGTCACATTGTGTTGGCTTATTCTTAGAAGCAGAGAATTTATGGCTGGCTCACCTCCGAGGACACAAAACACATATTTCACATCGACGAGATATGGTATGTAAAATGATTTTTTTTCAGTACAGTATTGAGTTGATCAAAAAGCAAGTGTGCCTCTCCAAAGGTCAACATGCCTGTACACTGAGTGATAAAAATAAATAAATAAATCAATCAAGCAAAGCCTAATCCTTGTGTGATATCTGTGTTTCCAGGAGCCTGGATGAGAATGCTTGAGAAGGAGCTTGTTGAGGAGCGGATGTGAGGAAGGATTGTAAAAAAGCTGGGCCATCAAGAGCGCCTTGATATAAAAGGCTGACGGCAACAAGTGGTCATTCAGACAGAAGACGCTCTTATTGTCGTAGAACGAACTTCGGGGACCAACTGACCAAGAATCAAACACCGCGTGAGCATGTCACACTTTTGTCCTTTTCTTTTCTGTTTCAGTCAATTGACAAATCTGTCTGTGTGTCGAATGCGGTCTTGTCAAGATTGCCGTAAGAATTTAGCGCTGGTGTACAGTATTCTTCTTCCCTCCCACACGCGGATTTGTCAATCCGCACTAATGTCACTAGGACTAATTATAGACACACACAGGCAAATGTGAGAAATGAAATGTTTTATAATTTCTCTCCTATGAAATCATCTCATTATTACTGTCAGATTCAATTAACCTGCTCCAGACGAGTCTTGAACTTCAACACTTGATATGTGCATGTTCATGTTTGTCCGGCACAGAAGAGAATGAGCATGCGTGGAGCTGTTGCAGCGTGCGTGGTGCTGGCGTGCCTTGTGGCCTCGCTGGTCGAGAGGACGCGAGGACACATCACCTTCTTCAGCCCAAAGGAAATGATGCTGATGAAAGTAAGAGGATTGCGTTGTGTTGGACAGAGATGCTCATTTGTAATTTGATTACGCTCTCCTCTAAAGTATCTTCTGTGGATTCTCAAATAGACTCAAAATGCAAGAATTTAGCTTTTAAGGCTGTTGTTTGATTTTCGGCTCATAAACAAAACATGTAACAGTACGATAAGTTCTGATCGTAAATTCAAAAGGGATTTGATCCAGCTTCATAAAAGCCAGAGTAAATGTAATAATCATGTGAAAAAATAATCGCAAGTCTAAGTAGTCTTTACATCAACAAAATGTTGAGAAACTATTTTTGAATTTCAGTTTATTGTGCAATGGCAGACGTGTGGACAAAATTGTTGGTACTTAATGGAAGAAAAGAACACAATGGTCTGACAAAAGTACAAGTAATAATGAATAAAAATGTATTGAAAATCAATCACTTGAAGTCAGTCTATTTCAAGGCTGACAAGTAGTCACTTGTGCTGTTTGGTGACATGGTGAGGACCACACTGAGCAACTTTGTCCACATGCGTCGATGATCATGTACAACACGTTGTGCTGGAATTTAAAAAAATCTCCATTGTAACTGTGTGCATGTGCTTTGCATTTTGTGTTTGGGCGTCTGCTCTCCAGGAGCGAGAAGGTCGAAAGGACATGGAGCCTCGGTCGGAGGACGGCCAGTTTGAAGAAGTTGCTGTCCAACAACTTCCTCAAATTGAGCATGGCGGAAATCCAGTACATGTCACACGCTCACCACGATCGTGTTGCATCATACACCAAGTTCATTTTCTCTCTGTGTGTGTGTAGGATAAAACAGTGGACATCACCGTGCGTCTTTCCCCCAAGCAGCTGGACCACGTCGCTCCTGTGCTCGAGGAGCTCATCCATGAGATTGTGGACGAGCGACAGAAAGGTACTAAACTGCTCCCACGACTAAAACGCTTTGTTGACTTTTGGGGACAACATGTGATGATAAAATGATGATATGATAAATATGATATGATATGATGATACAATGATAAAAATATGACTTTTGTCACGCAGAAAAAAAGATAATAATTGGGTTCTCTCGCATTCTTTGTCCTTCCAGCCAAGTAGAACACAAGACGACCAAATCGCTGAATGAATTCATCAAAGACTGAATGCTCTTATATTTTCTCGTGTTTCAATATAGCAGCCAATAAAGGGAAATGATTGTTTAAATTAATGGAGCCTTTGTTGTATTTTCGACACATTAAATGTAGTATCACGAATCAGGTTATCTGTTATGTTCTTGTGTTGACGTTGGCGTTTGGCTGAGTTGTCTTGTTTCCGACTTTTGTGAATGCATCACGCGACTCACTGGACGGGAGTTGAAGCGACTACAAGTGTTGCCGATCATATGCTAATATGCTCTGGATATTGTTCTTATCATTTTTTGTAACTATTTTTCCCGTCGTAGGCTAAGAATTTTGTTGAAAATATCCATCGCGTGCTAATCAACGTGCTAAAAACTATCATGAGAATCAAAATACACGTATTTCATGGCAGCGCAATCCAAATGCAACAACTCGACTTCTTAAACGCGTATGGAAATAATTTAATTTCAGAAGAATTACTCAATAATAAAGCAGAATCAGAAGTCAACTTCAAGTCTGAACTCAACCTATTGATGTAAAATGTTTACAACATTATACTTTGAACAGCATAATTGTGTAACCTCGCTATGCAAACAATATATATTATTTAAGAAAATAAGATTGCACGTCTATCACCCAACTTCAGGTCAATGGCCACCACTGAAATAACAGTCTTGTAATAACGGTAAAGACGAACAGGGACAGAAAAATCATCTAAATTGCACAATTTATGGGTAGCACTTAAAATTCGACACGTCAATGCATACATAATCTTAATTATTCCTTCAACTCACGACACTTTTGACTTTCTACAATCGTAAGAGTAAAGACAATTTCAATTGTTCTGACATTTTGACGTATCTCGAACGAACAACATTTATTTTGCTGTCTGCTATCGTATGAATGTAAAACACGGCACTTCAGTTCACAGATCCCTCTGTTGTATTGCAACAACGTACTGAGGCTCGCTACAGTGACATTAAGAATAATTTCGACTATTATTCATTGATAATAACAGAATGAAAGGTGATGTGAGCAGATTTTTTGTGGACTACACAGATTGTTTTTCACATTTAGTACACAAGAAGTAGCGTGGTTTAAAAAAAAGCTGTTGACCCGCGCCATATCTATCAGTTATTTTTTTTTTTTATAGAGTTAGGCAGAATACATTAAATTGAAATATGTACAATCCTCTTTCCAAGATTCATAAACAGCAGTGCATGCATGGTTTCTATCTTGCATAGGCGCATTCAATTCAACTGACTGAAATGTTCACTTTAGCAACAACACGCACGTGCAATTGTACCTCCTTTGCGTTATCACGAGCAACATTGTCTCACAGCTTGGATGTCAGTCGTTCACAGATGTCAAAGTCCTTAACTGCGAGCGCTGCGTCCCGGGCTAAGGGGGCGGGGAGGACAAGCGAGCAGTCGCTGTCAAAATATTTTCCGGTGATGCCTTCGGCTTCCTCTGACACGGCGCAGTAGATGGCGCTGACTGCCCCCTCTTCTGCAGACTGACGAGATGCCAAGTAACAACACTTAAGAGCCGTTCAAATCAATGGAAAAAGAGCTGATTCACATTTGGACGTGCTATTTTAAATTTCATTTTCATGCCTAGCGCAAATCTAGCGCAAAATGCACTCTCACTTAGTGCATGCCTGGCGTTCTCTTTCTTTTAGTATTTTTGTCGCTGGTCACATTTAGAATAGGGGCGTTTGCACCATTGTGGGAGTAATCACAGCCAACTTGCATCCATTCATTAATCAGTTATATGAAACATAATTGACCTTCTGTCATCTTGTGATTCTGCCTGTCAATGTCACAATACTTTCCTGGAATGATACTTCATTCAACCACCTGAGAAGCACTTGAGAACGTTCGTTAACGAGATAAAGTGTATAGCGTCTCATCTTTTTCAACATCGGACTCTTTCATCGGTGTCTGAAGTGAACGCCACAAACAACACACTCACCTTGAAGAAGAACCGTCCAATGAGGCTGAAGATAAAACGAATCCGGAAGGGATAATGCCTCATCATTCCCGTCATGACAACGCCAGGGTGGACCGAGTTGGCCGTGACGCCTACGTCGACATTTTTCACAAGCACAAAAAATGTGAATTGCTCCAAATTTGTAGCGTTCCTAAATGCAATTGCAAGTCATTTGAGTCTACCTGATCCTTGAAGCCGTCGCGCTAACTCATTTGTGCAGATGATGTTGTGCAGCTTGGTGTGGTTGTAAACGCGATCGAGGTTGTAAGTAAAATTTTCCCCATGAAAATGCGAGAAGTCCACTTCGCCCTTTTTATGGTTGACAGAACTGATCGTGACAATCCGTGCTGGAGCTGAACTTTTGAGGAGGCCTGAAAGAAACAGTGGATGAGTACTGAACATGAACAAGTTTTCTTGTTGCTCAATTTTTGTTGCACTCAGTTGACGACTGACACGGCAAAGGTCCTCATTTGGGAATGACAGCGATGCAAGATTCACTTTTAGCGGTCGTCCTGCAAAACTCTTGACACACATGCCACACTGAGTTCAGAAAGAATTTGAGAATCGTACCAAGCAGCTGGTTGGTGAGAAGGAACGGCCCCAAATGATTGGTTGCAAATGAAACGTCAAAGCCATCTTTGGTAATCTGCCGCGGCAAACCTAAAGGAACAAAGTCATCAACATCAAAATGCCGCTTGCACCTGCAGCCAAAAACGTTTTTTTTTCTTCCCAAAATTAAAGTAAACTAGGACCTCTACGCTGACAGTTGTAAACTTTTCAGGTAGCTGGATTGAATTGCTGAGATGTATTTCACTTGGAACTTTTAAGAATGAATCAAAGGTCCTGTGCTAAGTCAATAGAAAATGAGTTGGAAGTGAAAAACAACAGTTTGGTGCCCCAACAATCGATTTCATATAAAAAAGAAAAATCCACTACTTTTGCTGAATTCAGAGAAACACATTCATGGGCTCAAACTTTAAAATTGGTCAACCATATTACGACTAAAACCAAACTTGAGTGTAAACTTTTCACCTGACACTCCAGCATTGTTGACGAGGATGTGAAGAGCGCGTTCCTCCTTCACGATATTTTCAGCAAAATCTCGGACAGAGTCCAGAGAAGAAAGATCCACCTGACGCACCTGCACGTCAGGGTTTCCGGTTTTTGCTTGGATTTCTTGAGCCGCTGCTGCCCCACGCGAAACACTTCGGCAGGCCAGAATGACACGGGCACCCCGGCGAGCAAAGTCCATGGCGATGAACTTTCCGATCCCTAAAAGCAGCAGAGCGGAAGACAAAAGTTTTTTTTTCTGCAAGTCACATTTTAGAGGGGCTGAACACAGAATTTGCCCACAATATTTTCATGGCGGTGTTGATGATGAATTTAATCCCCAATCTAGATTTAGTAAATTTGACATTCGTGTTAAAAATTGATGCGACCTTCCGGTGCAGAACAGCATCATCGCGAAACTCTCATCGTACGTGATAACGTCATGTGCGGATACGATCAAACAAATTCAAAAAGAAATTCAATCACAACAAGTGAAAAGGATTTCTACAACCAGTTTGACGAGCTGAGCATATAACCCAATTCAGTGTCAAGTGAGACACGCTGCTTTTCGTGACCATCTTTGTTTTGAGTTGCTGGAACGGAATACTTGTTACGATTAAAACGTATTCGTGATCTGGCTTTTGAAGTTTGATCAACAAAACTGAGTGAGATTTTAAAAAAAGAAGAAAAGCCTTCAAAGCAAGTGTGAAAAGACAAATGGTATTTTGATCAACTTAAACTTGAAAAATGGAACGATAAAAGAATTGATTTTGCAATTCTATACACTAGTCAATAGATAAACAGAAACACGTGCATCTCAATGAAGTAGAATATGGTACAAATCGTTTATTTCAATTCATATAATCAATGATCTTGATTGTTTCGTTTGTAAAAGTCGAATTTCTCAAAATGGTGAATTGGGTTATCGTTAGCCGTACGCATCAAAAGCGAAATACATTCATCAAATAGGTCAGCGTGTGTCAAGTAAGAGTATAGAATGAGTTTGACTTTTTGAATTGAACCAAGTTGAGACTTGAATGTCGGAAGCAGGGTAGCGTTCTAAAGATGCAAAGCGTTCACCTTGCAAGCGTGTTGCGTTTGGGTGGAAGCATGAAATGAGATTGCCGCAAAGACAAACGCGAGGCAGACCTGAATTGGCCCCCGTCACGATGGCCGTCTTCCCTTTGAGCTGAGTGGGGCAGGCTCGTGGATCCCAGCTTCCTTTCCGCTGCGAGCGCACCACCATCCACAGCAGCAGCGTGGTCACCATCCACAGCGGGTGAGCAATCACATCCAACCAGCTCATCGCACCGCCGGCGAGGTTGGACGAGCGCAAGCCGATGAGTCGTGAAGCTTCAAGTCTGATGTGAACATGGGAGTGGAAGTCCACGACAAGTAGGCGTGACGACTGAACTCATGACCGCGTAATCATATGTGCTTAATGATTTATCAAGGCTGTCGTAATCGATTGCCTTCGGCCCACTTCAAGCCATTGACGTTTACTTTGCAAGCTTGATTTTTATTTTGCGACATCTGCGTGAACTCGCTGTTTCTGTTATACGTCAACAGTGGAATCAAAATTCAGAAATGTTCTTTTCAAAATGTTCTAAACTAAACAAAATGCTGCTTCCTGCTTAATATGTCGTTTTTGGAATATGAATTAAGCATCTAAATCCACCTGTTTTTATCCATCTCAGGGGGCGGCCATTTTGGCGCTTGCCCGTCGACTGAAAATGACATCGCAGTTGCTCGGGACCAAGGCAACAACCAATAACGGCGCCGCTAGAGAAAGTTTTTCAGCATTTTGGGAATTTCCCCAAAAGTTGTTTTGTTGGATACAGAAGAAAATCTGACTGACAATGACCAAATGTAACTTTTAAGTGTCTGAAAACAAATATTTTGGCTTCCCCTTTTTTTTTTTTTTTTTTGCAAGGGATTGCGCAATCGGAGGGGAGGCTGGCGGATTTCTGCCTCACTTCCTGTCTCAATAGGAAATACACAAATGAGGCCGTTTTAATGATGAAATAAGGGACATTATTAGATTAAAAAAGAAAATCAAAGCAAAGCATGCGCCAAAGGACTAAAATGGAACACAGAGGTAGAAAAAAGTACTCAAATTCTGTACTTGAGTAGAAATGCAAAATTCTGGCCTAAAAAAACAAATTAGTTAAAAGCCAAAGTACACATTCAAGTAATGACTCAATTTAAGGTCAAAAAGTAGAGGCTCTAGAATGTTTGTTAAAAGTATTTTTACGGGATGTTTCCTCCTCACGTCAAATAAATTGCTCATCACCAACCGCACCCTTAAAAACAATCAATGACGAGCTCAACCGCGGTAGATTTCACTTCTTTCTATGAACTATTTTTTTCCGTTGTATTATTTTGATGATATACGGAGATAAAAATACCCTTTCAAATATGTGATATAAAAGTAAAAAGTCATCAGAAGAAAAAATTGTTAAGTAAAATACAGAAGCGAGTACAGTACCAATGTCTTTGTCACTTCCCAAAACTGGTCTTTTCTTTGTCTTTCTGTCCACGTCGTCCGCACAGAATTTGTCGGTTTTAACTTAACTTATTCTTCTTCTTTTTAAAGTGTCAGATGGATTATATTGCGTAATAAAGCGACAGCACGCTGAACTCGAGGCTGCCCCCTGGTGTTTAACACAGTGATGTCAAACTCATTTAAGTTCAGGGGTCACATTGTGCCACTTTGATCTCTTGTGGGCCGGACCCCGAATTTTCGGAGTCTAATAAGAAACAAATAATGAAAAGTCTCTTGTGTGAACGAAAATTGGGTACAAATATCCATTTTCTGTATCTTTTCTCCTCACAAGACTCACAGTTTTGTTAGCTTGTCTATGGCATTTTGCGTCATTTGTCAACATCAAGGTAACAGATAATGGTTTGGAGAAATATGCGACACTCTAGTTTATGTTTGGTTGATCAGTAAAAATAACTTGCAGAGCTCTAAAATTCCTGCCCAGTGCAAGTCTGACATGAGGCGCGGCATAAATCCGCGCTGGGGCAGGCTAGACTAAGTTTTGTTTTTTTTGGTATTGTGGGTGTGAACACGGACTTGTCTTATTTTCGCCGCCATTCAAGCGGCTCTTCTCTTTCCCTCGAAATTAGCACACACGTTAGAGCAGCGCTGATCAGCCTTGAAAAAGAAAGGCTGGGTTTCGCAATCGCAATTGAGCAACATCTTTTTTCTCCCCATTGTCATCATTATGGCGACCACTAAAAAACAACAAGAGATGAAAAGAAACAGCAATAGAAATGCAAATTGAAACAAAAAAGTCCATTAAATGCTGACGTCTTGTATGTGAGGATTTGGGAGGAGCTTACTTAGAGTCATTAAAATATTTCAGTCTAATGCTTACATTCATTATTTCTTATCCAATGACGTCAAGTGGATGCTTCAAGTCACGGTTTCCTCATTGGTCAAGTTCTGTGTTAGGAAGCAAAGCTATTGGAGGAAGCGGCTGTCTGTGTGCCGCTTGGAGCACATCCGGTGGGAGGGAGGTTGGGAGGCCGCTATAAAACCTGGTCCCAATTGGAATGTGTAATGAAGAGACGGACAGAGAGAGATAGAGAGAGAGAGAAAGAGAGAGAGAGAGAGAGAGAGAGAGAGAGAGAGAGAGAGAGAGAGAGAGAGAGAGAGAGAGAGAGAGAGAGACAGACAGAGAGAGAGAGAGAGACAGAGAGAGAGAGAGAGACAGAGAGACAGAGAGAGAGAGAGAGAGAGAGAGAGAGAGAGAGAGGGGGGGGGGGGGCTACAGGAAGCGTGAAATTCGATTAGAGGACAGAGGTGCCTGTTGGAGGCACCCCTTGTTGGTATTTGTGGACGACGCATGTTAGTCGTTCAAGTCTGAACTCAGGATCTTTCCGTCTTTCAGTTGTTCAACAAAATAGTCTTGCAAGACAAAGCGGCCAAATGAAAGAAAAGGTCAAACGACAAGAAGAAGAAATGAAGGACTTTGGCCAGTCAGCCGATGGAGGGGCCCCTCGGCAAAAAGCAACCCCATCTTTTCGCTTCACGAATGAAATTGTTCGCGTGGGACTCGCTGAATCTCTTTGCACATACGTAATGATGGTAAGAAATCATTTCTTCCCGTTTGGCAGCATCGGACGCACGTTGTCTCATGATGACATTCATGATTCACGTGATCACCAAAGGCGTTTTGTGCTGACGTGTTTGTGGTCGTGGGAGCGACGGGTCAGGCAGTGGGCCACGTGGAGAGGGTCGCCAGAGTCACATGTTCGTCTGCCGCTGCAATCGATCCCAAATTTAGAAGCGCACAATGAGACGCACACAACGTGAAGCCCGGAGAAAAACTTACACACCAAAAAACAAAAATGCTGTGTTGCATTTACTCAATTTGATTTCACGATTGCACGAAATAAAATCATCTGGATCCAGGTACTTTTTTTTTTTTTTTTAAAGTACATCGATTTAAAAAAAAATCGAGATGAGTGTATTGTGTGCAACCGGTTGACAAAATAATATTGAGCAAATTCAAACGCCTTTTTTGTGTCTGCAATATGTTGTAGCGAAAACAAGACATTTCCGAAACGTTGGCCAACTTCATCTTGTGCTCATTTTCAACGAACTTTCACACGATTTGTCGTGGCAGAACTTCACATTTCCTGTTCCCTGAATGAATAGAGATGATAAAGATATCCTTTATTAGCTCCGTGTAAGCATTTTCCCCTCATTCCGATCTGCTCATCCGAGTTGGTTTCAGAGTTTAAAGTTCAGATGCAATGGAATCTTTTTTTTTTGGAGTGTTTTAAACGTGACGCATGAAAAGATAACCTGTGCCTTGTTTAATTTTGTCTTGTTTGCTAGATTACACATCCAGTCTGCTGCAAAGACGAATTCAAGGGGAAGTTTTGTCTAAAATTCAACTCCTGCTTTGTGCGTGCAGGTGTTTGGCCTCGGCTCCGTGGCGCAGGTCGTGACCGGACGAGGCGCATTTGGACATTACATAAGCATCAATCTGGGCTTTGGTCTGGGTGTTGTGATCGGGAGTCACGTAGGAGGGAAAGTTTCAGGTACAAAAGCGCACTCTCCCTTGAAATGCTCAACGTGTGCGCCAATGTGCTGCGTTCACTCCGCCAGGCGCTCACATGAACGCGGCGGTGTCCTTCGCCATGTGCGTGTGCGGCCGCCTTGCATGGAGGATGCTCCCCCTCTACGTTTTTTCACAGCTGTTGGGATCCTTTCTGGCCGCGGGCTCCGTTTACGCTGTCTATTATGGTGAGGACAATCTGCACAAACAAGACCGATCGCCGCGGCCTCAACGGTTACGGCAAAAATGTTCCCGTCCCAATATTTTGTGTTTGCAGAGGCAATCCATGACTTTTGTGGAGGCAATCTGACTGCAACTGGTGTCAAGGCTACTGCGAATATCTTTGCAACCTATCCTGCTCCGTACCTCTCCTTATCCGGGGGATTCGTTGACCAGGTACAGAATGAGACACCCTCCGTACAAAAAAAAAAAAAAGTGCTTTTTTTGAACGTTTCACACGTTGCATTCCGCAGGCCTTGTCTTGACCTCTAAAGTGTTGTTGCCAGGTATTCGGGACAGCCATGCTTCTGCTGTGCCTGCTGGCTTTGTCCGACCAGAAAAACAAACCAGCTGCAGCAGGCAGCGAGCCAACCGTCGTGGGTCTCTTGGTTCTGTTAATTGGCATTTCTCTGGGCAGCAACAGCGGCTACGCCATCAACCCCACCAGAGACTTCGGACCGAGGCTCTTCACAGCCGTTGCGGGCTGGGGGCTTGACGTCTTCAGGTATGGAGCCATCGGACACCAGAAGCCATAATCCGCCGTCTCTCTTGTGATGCCCAAATGACATTTGGAAGAGAGAAGTTTTCGGGGCATTATTTGCTCTTGTTCAGCCAAATGCTTCAGAACTCATGGAATGGTGCTTCACAGTGCAGATGGACAATGACCCAAACACACTGCAAAAGCAACCACGTTTTTTTTTTTTTTTGAATGTATTTTTTTACAAGGCTAAAGTGCAGAATGGTCAAGTCAATCATCTGACATGAGTCCAACAGAGCATGTGATTCACTTGCGTAAGACAAAAGTGAAGGGAAAATGGTGATGTCCATTTGACGCTAAAAAGACTATTCGAGCCCCCAAAAAAACAAAGTAACATTTGAGAGTAAAATTCTTGCACCAAATATTTTACTCTGTTTACGGGTACCAAATTGTCTTTTTCGAGTCAAATGAACGTCACCAAATTTATATTGCTCTGCAGTCCAGATGTCAGGCTGTAATGGACTGAAAAGGATTTGCAACCCAATATGAAAAAGTCAAAGTCAGATTGATGGTTTTTAATTTATTCCAACACCGTCCACCTGATTTGGATGAACAGTAAATATCTTCAAATGAGAGCTGCAAGTCGGCATCACATCTCACTCGTTTCATTTCAAATCCACTGCGGTGGCGTTTGGAGCCCAAAAGATGAGAATTGTGTCAGTGTCTCAATATTTATGGACGTCATCGTACTTGTCGGACAGCAACAACTGCTTTCAAGCAGTATGAGGGAATGAAGTGTCACGTGTTGAAATTCCGTGTCCCGCTATTGGACACGCCACTAACGCAGCTGGCTTCCTGCCTGGACAAACACAGCGGGAGGTGGGCAATTCTCAACTTGATTTCCTCCCACAAAATTGCATCTTTGTGCTTTAAACTAAACACAGCAAAAAGTTTGATTCTAAAATGGGGGGGGGGGTGGAAGACCTAGTGAGTTTTGTATTTCGCTTGTGTGTGCAGGGCTGGAAATGGTTGGTGGTGGGTGCCCATTGTTGCCCCCATGATCGGAGGCGTTCTGGGTGCGGGGCTCTACAAGGTCTTGGTGGAACTTCACCATCCTCCACGCTCAGAAACGTGTGCCGGACTGATTACGACAGAGAAGGAGACGGCCACCCTGGAAAAACCAAACGCCGACACTGATTTGTGCGTGTGAGAGCTGGTCGACTCTCAAGATGTATGCGGCGCGTCAAGCTGCGTGCACACGCCTGTTTGACACGTTCCAAGATGGCTCCGATTGGACGATCGGCAAAAGATGGAGGCGCACCTGCGACTTGCATGCATCTTGGTTGCTCAGTTCCACTTGGCATCACTTGTTAAGACGCTTATTGTACGTGAAAGAGAACGTTTCCAGACATCCTGTTGGAGTTTGCCAACGCTCAACATCCTGTTTCCAGGCGGGAGCGAGGCTGAAACCGAAAACACGTGCCTTCCGTGACTGGAGGAAGCCGTGTTTTCGAAAAGGTAGCGGGTCTCACTGCCTGTTAACGCCAACTGCACGACAATGCTACCTCCTTCAAGACACGAGCGTCATAAGTTTAATATTATGCATTGAAATCGGCGCCCATCTATTATTCATTCAGCCAGACAGAAATCGATCGGCAGGCGGCGAAAATCTGACCTTGATGTTGAAAAAGTTTCGGCAAGAAATGTTGTCACGGACTCTTGGGCATTACACTTGCAACTGAATAATCTTATTTTATATCTTCACTGTGAATCCTTGGAGCAAGAATTTATTAAAGGAGAACATTAAAACTCAGGCTGGATTAGCACCTGCACTTTGAAACTCTTCCAGTGTGCGGTTCATGGTGTCGATCATGCGATTCAAGGAATAGCAGACGCCTTTTATTTTCAATCTTTATACTTTTTAGTTCACAGTCAAAATTGACTTTTAATTTCTGCATTGCGAGTTCTGCGATGTTACATCATAATTGAAAGAATACATTCCAAATTGTCATGTTGGCAACAAAAATCCCAAGCATTGCCATCAAAATCAACAAGAAATTCAGTGATCACTTACTTGCATCGCTCATGAGTCTCTGAAATGAAAGTGTGAGAATTGACTCTTGCGACAGCGCTTCTCCCTTTCCCTCTCCCCACACGTTTTGTTCGTATGAGTGGCACCACAGGAGAACTGCTTGGAATGTCCTCGTCAAGCGGATGTGTTTGATCGCTTGGCTACGGCCGGTCTTCCACCGCTGCCGGGGCTTTTGGCGTTGCTCGCCAGGCTGCATGGCGCAGATGGCTTCTTCTTTGGGGTGGCCACCTGGGCTTTGGCTTTAAAAGCCTTGGTGGGATCTAACTTGTTGACGCGGGACTCTCCGGCAGAAAGAGACAGACTGAGCTCACTTCTGAAGGTCAGCGGCTGGTACAGCGATGCCCACTGCTGTTCGAGAGTTAGCACAAAAACAAACAAATCAAAACCAGCAACATTTTGATTTTGGAAGACAAATCATTTTTGTGTGTGTGTTCATGACTTGGAATGAGTTTAAGTCTCTTATCAGAATGGCAAAAATTAAATAAAGTGTACCTCCATTGAGCTTGTGTAATAACTACTTTATTAAGATGTATACTTAGAGAAGAACTATCTTTGCTACCTTGGCTTGCGGACTGGGGCCGTAAGGTGTAAACGAACACTGCCACTCGGGCAGGCCCAGGTGAGTGATCATGAGGCGGTAGTAAGAGGAGAAGGTTGCAGTTAAGAAATGCCAGCAAAGAGAGCGGTCCAGAAACCAAATTTCACTCTGCTGGGCTACCACACCTGGAAAAAGGAAATCATGGCAAGTCAATTGGTGGGAGACAAATATTCTTTTGAACTCCAACAGCACCTGGGGTGGAGTTTTTGTATGCCAAGCACACCGTGCCATTCCCTGCACATGAATCCAACTCAAAGATGCGGCTCCGAGAATCAAAATGTGGAGGAGTGGAAGCATTTGACAAGCCTGTTGGATCACAATGATGAATTTGTAATCAATTTTAATTCGGCATAACCAACATAGCGTAGCAGCTGTTGACGTTGTTCCAGATGAGTGCAGAAATTTGACTGATGATCTTTACCACTTTCACCGCTGCCCTCCTCCCAGTCTAGGTCAGCCAGTGACGGTGCATTTGGCAGGGAGAAAACGGCTGTTGGCTGGAGAAGAGGCTGCAATCTTCCCACACTGTTAATTGTCATGCATCCTAAGGGAATACATTCATCTGAGGGAGACACAAACCGTAAACAACGGAAACTATTTTCATTGTAAACTAGAGGTCCTTGAATCTTAATTCAGCGCATGTAGAGCGGCGTTTACAGTGTTTCCCAACCTTTATGGCGCCAAGCCGCTTTTTTACATTGGACAAATGTCACAGCAGGGCAACACTAGAAATTAACATACTCGGCGTGAAATCTGCTTCTCTCTCGCGAAAACAAAGCGATTACTGATGTATGAAAACGATGAGGTCATTTGTAAATTTGGCATCTCGCATTTCTGGCATTTAATTGTTCTGCCCGTCACAATAAATCGTTGGCCTACATAGATGAACAAAGAGAAATTATTCAGAGTAAATAATGAATTATAATCTGCACCGTAATGTGAAATTGGATTCTTTCCCTCAGCATACTTGATAATCTCTCGTGGCAAAATTGGGAATCACTGTATTAGAATAAAAAAAGTAGGTTCACTTGCTGTCTAGTTTGACGTTCCAAGTAAGCGTAAAGCCATCGGTCGTCAGATAAAAATCTCGTAGGTCCTCTGGTAAAATACAATTGTTTTTCTGGGGAGAGGGGAAACAGATGTTTTGTTCATTACCTATGTGACATTTGATTATTTACAATTGCAGTGTTTGGAATGGATTTGCTTCACCTGTTCCCATGACAACAGACTCCTTTTCTCTGCAGGCTCCCTCTCTGCAAGCCGCACATCGACAACACCAGGCATGCTTTCTGACACAAAAGGAAAACTTAGATTTAGAATGGAATGGATGGAAGAAGTGATACAAGTGATCACATCCAAGCTTGCTAAACGAAATGTTGCAGAAGTTGCTTGCTAGCGCCGACGCCGAATCAAAATAGAAATACTCACCAAGGATTCGAGTGATGCCGAGTGTCAGTCTTTCAGGTATACATTTAAACTCCAATCTCTCTTTTGTCTCATCCATTCTTGCACCGATGCAATGAGATTTTTATTGGTCTAGAGAAGAGCAACCCCCCTTTTGGGTTCGGACTGAGTCAGATGTTACTATGCAATCTCCTCTTGTGAATCTTTGGAGGAAGTAATGCACATGTAAGCCAATAGAAAACCGTCTTCTTGAAGACTCGCCAATCAGATCTTTCCATTTGACTAAGAGGCGGAGCTACGATTTCTTAGCAAGACTTTGGTTCCTTGTCAGTTGCGGCGGTTGTTTCAACATGGCGGCAGCTGAAAAAATGAAAGATAAATCACAAATTCGGATCAAGAGTGGTATGCTTAATTATTCCTTTATTATCCAGCATTTTTTCCACGATGACGTGTCCTTTGCTCGGTCTTTTGCAAAACAACAACGTGCTTCTTTTAGTTTTGAAAAGAAGCGATTTAATCAACAACACGAGTTACAAGGAAAGAGTCTGAAGCCTAAATAAAGTTTTATTGTATTGTATTGTATCTGCATTTTTATAGCACTACTGTGTAACAACCATCTCCAAACTGGTGAAATAAAACTTAAATTAATGGATAACTGTTTTAAAATCAATGTTATATGCGGGTGGAACGGTGGACGACTTGTTAACACGTCCGCCTCACAATACAGATGTGCAGAGTTCGATTCCGGGCTTCTGCCTACCTCTGTGGGGTTTGCATAATCTGCGTTCGTGCGTGGCTTTTCTCCGGGTACTCCGGTTTGTTACTACATTCCAAAAACATGCACGCCCACGACCCTCGCGATGATAAACGTCTTGGATAATTTGTTGATGATATATGAAATGTTTTTCTCCAATCTCAGGGGTACACAAAGTGGTCTCTTGTAAACCAGGCGGCATAAGTACCTCAAGTAAAAAAAACACCAAGATGCAAGCCAGACGCACCTCTGACTGCAAGATTGACACACCATTAAGGAGAGGTGGCAAAAGCCCGACCTATGTCCAAAATGATCAATATAGTTCTGACGGTAAGGAAAGTGCATCAACCTTTGCCGGTGCTTCTGTAACCACTGAGAACACCCTTTTCCCAACGCTCGGTCCGATACCCCCGGTTTCACAAGTAAGGCGTTTCTAATTATTTTTGTCCTATTTCTAAATAGTATGGATGAAGTGAATGTGAAAGTGAGCCATGTTTCCTAGGTAATATTTGGAAGCAACAGTGGACAGAGCCAAGTCGGTCTGAAAGACCTCTGTCCCGAAGACAAACGGCGCATTGCAAACCTCATTGAAGAACTAGCCAGGTAAGTCAGCTGTATGTGACAAATTCCTCCTTGTGTTTAAGTTATGAGGCCATTGAAATGAAATCTCTCATGCCTCACTTTTTCCTCTCATTTAATTTGAATGTATAAAAAAAGTATTGTTCTGAGTTTTTATTTTTTTATTTTTTAGAGTGAGTGAGGAGAAGGAAGAGTCGGTGAAGCGCCTTAAAGATGAAAACGATAATTTTGAAAGCAAAATCCAACAACTTGAGCAACAGCACTTGGTTATAGCGCATGAAAGAGAAAGTATCCTTTCAGATTTTATTGACGAAATACCACGTCGTCATTTGCCCAAAAAGTTCACAGATGGCATAGAATGAGGCAATTTTCTGGGTTCCAGCTGGTTCCAAGTAATCTTTCATGTATCTGATGTGAAAAATATGTTGAATGTTTGTGTGGCAACAGTCACACTCACACCGGTTTCTTATATTAGTAACTGTGGCACAAATACGTTTTCTCTCATCTCTCAGTTCTTGCAGAATTGGTCCAATGTAGAAGATTCCTGTCATACAACAAGTGTTATTGCATTTTTTTTTTTAAATAAAATAAATGTAACAAAATTCCATAGCCAGAGTTGAACACATTAGGGATATTGCCAACATTTTTTGCCCCCCAGCCTAATTAACTGCCTACTTGAGGAAGTGTCTCTGGGCTGAAGACTCCAAGTGAGTTTTGACCAAAATCATCTAATGTGACGCATCCATTTCGATCCATTCTTGAGATATGATATTAATTTGTTCGGTGACCATGCTCTTAACTCAAAGCGCTCATCTCCAAACATCTTTCCCCACTGAAATGAATAGAAATGACATAAATTCATCCCAGCCTTCAACCTAACAAACAAAAATGTGTGTTTGTGTTTTTTGGTGAGGAAAAATAACACTGTGTATTGTCGAACTTGACTTATTTAGGAAAAATATATCCGTGTCCCGATAGTTCCTGCTTATTAGATCCTACGGGTTGTTACGTCTACTTGGAAGCTAAAGCACAAGAGAATGAGTATTTTCTTTTTGGCTGCATATTTCACGCAATCTAACTCTAGTTTCTTGTCTTCTGATATTGTGCTGGTGTTGCTCATGAAGTGTCTTGTGAGGCGTCAGTCTCTGCTGCATGTGACTATTTCGAAGCAAGTCAACAGGGGGCGCTGTGGTCTTAGGCAAGTCGTTCCACAGCCTTTGCAAATCTTGAATTGCTACTCGAGGCAGACAAATGGGGAGATTCATTTCAATTTTTTGACGCCTGCCACAGTTGTCTTTTGTAAATGCTTGCAGCTTATTTGCTTTTGTGCACAAAATCAATTTCACGGTTGGAGCAATGGCCCAAACTCCAAAGCATCTATTAAGTTTGGTATTTACTAAGAAGACTATTGTGTGTCTTTTCAATATGTTTTTGTAAGCTTTACTTTGCACATTGGATGTCAGTTCCCTTCCACACAGAGAAAGTCAGAATATTCTTTAGTCACTAATTTGAGGCCAACAACATTATTATGTTTTATGCGCCCCGCCGCCTTCCTTAAAATTCCACTCAGGTTAACACGCTGTAATCAGTTGAGGCTAAATTGCAGCAAAATATGAAGAGTAATTGACCCTGCTGCTAAATTGTATGATTGGAAATGGAAGTGCGTTAAATTAGGATGGCACAGCTCAATTAAATGTGCTCAGGCTTGCAGACTTGGCATTTACACCAAAGTTGGAAACTCCATTAAAAGGTATTTGAGAGAGAAAAATGTTAGGTTCCCAGCACCTCGGGGGGGGGGGGGGGGGGGATAACGTCGTCTTTTAAAGTGTGAGCAAGAGTCATGAACGCACTTCTCGGGGATAAGGTTCTGGCACTTCACAGAAAGGTTAAGGAGACACCAAAGGCAAACACACTGAATGAGAGGCTTGTCAAATCTAATTCCATTACGCCTTAGCTTATCTTATCTAACCAAGGTTCAGGGTTGACAGGGTGTAAGAAATGTTGGGCTATACTTTAGCTCTAAGCCACCAAGGATGAGAGAGAAAAAAAGGAACCTTGATATTTGGGTGTGCAGCTGACATTTCAAAGTGAAATGAATTAGTTTCAGAAAAGAAAAAAAAAAACATTGCTTGGTTTTGTACATTAGAGAATGTTGTTTTGCGCAGAGGTCATTGTGGCGATAGCGCTCAACAAAGCACGGCAGGAGTCGCATCTCGAGGAAAGCCAGAGGTCATGGCGAGATGAGGTGCCGCTCTTCTTTCTCAGTGATTACGACTCAAGCTTGGAGATTTTGAAGCTAGTTTGCGGCTTCCTAAGTGTCACAAACGTGATGAGTCTTTTCTCAAGCACATGTCCAGTCGCTAAATGCTAACCGGCAAACATTTTTTACAAAATATGCTAATGTGCTGGTGAACCACAAGGGAGAGACGTTCACCAGGAACCGCGGGGGGGGTGTTGACATGATTCGGGGTTGAAAGGAATTAGATGCACGAAAGGGTTGAAAGAGAGCAGCTTGCTACTTGATACCTAAACAGTCGTTTTTTTTTGTGGACAGTAAAGAGACAAGGCAAACAAAAATAAACTGCTCATGTCGCCAATTGTGGAAATGACGAAGGCAAGAGACAAAGCCATCTCCACAATCATATTTTTTTTTTCTTTCTGTTTTGTTGCTTAATCTCCGCCCCTTTTTTGTCTTGCACTCCTCTTGATGCTCACTTTGTTTGATTTTGTGTGCTAAAGTAGGCGTTAGAATCCCCTCCCCGTCCCCCCAGGGCAAATTTGTTCCTCCTTGGAGCGGATTTCCTCATTTCATTTGAGCCTCAGCCTGACAGGGAAGTGAATCATTTTGACAGGCCTCTTCATCCCAAGCGCTTGATTTGGAGTATTTTGGGAGCAGGGGGGAGGAGTAAGTCATTGTTGGCAATTTGCAAACAAACCACGGGCCTGTCGAGTTCTGTGCTTGGCCCTTGGCTGATGTCCAAGGATGTGGAGGAAGCCTCTTTTTGGAGTGGAATCTTGTTCGGATTGCTCTTCTTGGATCAGATTGCCTTTCGAAAGTTGCTGCCGGCATGTCGCTGTCACCGTGTTAGCGTGCGTTAACCTTCGTGCACGGCCATCGGATTTTGTTGGGCTGTTGTTTCTCATCCAACTATTTGCATTCAATTTGACGCACTGCATTGTATATTTCTGTCACGGGAGACGTTTTGTTTTTCAGGGTAAGCAGTCACCGGAAATGATATTGTATTGTGATGTTTGGACATGTGAACGGCATGCATTGTGCAACACACGACACACTCCATCTCGGCCCAAAGCGAGTGTGTCCGCATAATCATTGTCTTCCCTGCAAGACCCTTCCTTGCATATTCCAGCTGCATAAATAGACCTCCCGGCAATGGTTTACATGATGTGATGTCCTTGTGATGTCCTTACATCGAGCGAGACTTTCAGAGACATTATCAGTTCCGGCTGGGGGGGGGGGGGGCGCTTGACTTAGATGGAGGCTTCAATCAATGTGTTCCCTCACATTTCTCAATGTTTATGGAAGCTGCTGCATTGCATTTGTCTTGTGTCTGCTCGTCCATTCAAAGTTGCCCCCCTCCTAGCCCTCCGCCCCCCCCCTCTCTTCCCTTTCCCGCCGTTTCATTTCCTCAGCCTGATTGAAGTCCTCTAACAACCAAAGTGCTTCCTTATGGAGTGCTCTGCCAACTATTTCTTCAATACGACTCTACTTTGAACTTTGATTTCCTCTTAATATCTGCGCTTCTTCTTTTTTTTTTTTTTCTTCAACGTATGCTGAGAAACTCATCAGCTGGGGTAGCGGGGCCACCATCATAAAAATATATGGCCTGGAGGAAACACACTTTATGGTCAGCTTGGGTGGGAGTGTGTGTGCACGACTTGCTTTTATTGTAGCTTTTGTGTGGGAGTGTTCGTGCGGGTGGGCAAATTGTGCTCTGGTGCCTCAGTGTGTGTGTGTGTGTGTGTGTGTCCTAGAAAGTCGGCGTAAGACGGAGGTTGATTATTGAATATGTATGAGTTTGTGTGTGTATCTCCTCCTCATTATCTTTGTATGTGCTGGTGTGGTGCGATGGCGCTACTGTCATTAGCGGGCTCCCGGGGCGCAGCAGTAGTTCCGCTCCAGATTAGTTTTGGTCTATCTGCCAACTCTCTGTCTGGCAGCGAGCCGGTCGGCTCTGGCGCTGCCCAGCTCAAGCTCGGCGCAGCGTGGATGGAACCAGATGGTGAAAATTCTGTGCGAGAACACAAACTCTCATTTTCTAACCCCTTTTTTTTTTTTTTGATCCGTCTTTACTTTCCCGGTCAAACATGGAACCGTTTGCGGAAACACGAGTTTCATATCGGGTTTTCTGGAAAATGTAGCCTCTATCAGAGGGAAGCTTTTTCTCTACAAAATTGACGGACCTTTTTCAAAGCAGCGTCGGTTCAAGAGACTTTTTACGATGGTGTCTTTACTATTTCATCAGGAACGTAAAAGCCGATGTTAGTTTTCCGTCGCAAAGTCTCATCCCCGTCGGCGATCAAGGTTATGTTTGATCGCGCCACGTCTTTGCCTTAACGACGGCTGTGCGAGGCCTTCAGCGGCAGTACGGAGAGTGTCGGGAGCTGCTCGGACTCTACCAACAATACCTTACTCAGCAACAAATGAAGCTCAACCGGTCCATCGCTGAGCTCGGCCAGGCACAAGCTCACTATAAGGTACGGCACGTTTAGACTTGAGTCTGCTGCTAAAAGCTTCATTGAGACCTGGCGCGACAGCTCATTTCTGGCCAAGTGCCAAAAGAATGCGCATCAATTGAGTCCCGCGAAGTCACTTGCTTGGATATGATTGCAACCCCCAGTAAAACTCTCTCAAGGTCACACTTGAGAAGGGAAGACACTCTTCAGCCGAAGCATCTGGAGATAAAATAGATGACACGGCCAACCTCATTGTCCCACTGTGGCTCTGAATAATGGCTGTTTGCCTGCTCCCTGACCCTGAGCAAATGAGTCACTCTCTCCCTTTTCCTCCTTATGTTTATCTCATAATGGGCCTGACCTTGGTTTACCTGCCAGTAATGCTTAGTTGAAAATTGGCCTCTTCATCTTGTTGCCTCTGTCAGGTCTAAAGAGCGGATGGGAAGCGCAATAATATCGTGCGCCCCATTGGACGAAAACGCACTCCAAGCACGCACGTGGGGAGCATTTTTAAATTGATGCAATGCTTCATAACTCAACACTGACACATTTACTATCTGATGCTCGAAGGCTTCTAAAACCGTCTCGTCTGTTGGCTGAAACGCGGCATACATTTTTGTTTTTTTTGACCGCTCCTACGTTCGTCAAAACGCATTTGGTATTTTTCTTGTGTGTCCAGATGCCGAGCAGTGAAGAAGCCGTTAGTGAAAATACGAGTCGGGCTAATGGCCTACCGTTGGATGGCTCATACCTCGGTCTTGCTGCTCCTCAAACACGTCAACCGCAAGTGCACAGGAGAAGTAGCGGAAGAAGAGGAGCCTTGAGAGCCGTCAGCATCCAGACACCCGCTTCCTATTTTAGGAAGAACGAGCAAATCGGTGAGCATCAGATTCCGACAGGAGAATTGGCTTCGCGGCACGATCAAGAAAGTGGCTGCGGCCCCCGGCAACGCACAACAAATGGACATTCCTTTGAGAAAAGTCAAGACGACACCGACAGCCAAAGGTACGCATGTTCGGAAACTGGATAGCCAAATTTGACACTTGACACTTTAAAAAAAAAAACAAATTGTAATAAATTGTTTTTCCATACAGACCACACGGCGAGAGTGACTTGACCATCCCTCGGCTTGGTCGCGGGGACTGGGAGGAGAAGCGGCAGCAGCTGCTGCTGCAGAAGATGCAGCTGGAGATGGAGAGAGAGAAGCTGCAGACACGTTTGGCTGATCAGGAGGAGCGGCTCGGCAGACAGAATCAGCAGCTGTGCCAGTCGCGTCTGGAATGCAAAACGTGGGTTCCAAAAAGCTCAAAAGAGAAAAAGAAAAGTTCCTCGTCAGTTACAAAAAAAGTTGTGTCTTTCCAAAATCTGCTTCTTAGGTAAATTGGCACACATTCCTACAACCAAAATAGTTGAAAAGTTCTGTTATAATTCTAGAAATCTTAAAAAAAAAAAAAAAAGTCCCCATCGCAGTGTAATTGCTCTGCGGCCCAAGATTAGTTCTTCGTTTCTATTTCATTTTAGGTTTCAAGAAGCATATCAATCGAAACTCAACAGCTCATTTGCTAACAACGGAACGTCACCGGCCAACGTTTTCTAACCGGACCATAAAAATCATTCCCACATTGAAATCATTGAGTTGTCTTTCTGAAAATTGCTCATGTCTGACATCTGCTGCGTGTGTGCCACAGAGAGAATCCTCCCGCACAACACAGCTCGCAAATTGCCCGGCTGGACAAACATCGTCATTTTTGCGGTGAGTTGCTATTTTTTCACTTCATGGAAACATCCGATTGATACTTGTCGCAAAGCTGACACGCCACCTTACTTTCTGTCCCCAATTTCTTGGAGGGAGAGCAAATAGAAATTGTTTGCAAAAAGGGTCAGCACAAGTGAATCTTGGAAATGGGCTGAACAAATGTACGTTTTTAAGGGCCAATCAGATCAACAAATAGGTTGGCGCCACTGCCAACGAGTAATTTACATAGTGCTGGTTTGACAAGCAGCCAACTATTTTGTGTCAAAGCCAGTCAGTGAAAACACGCGTGTCATGAAGAGGAGCTTTCGGCACTCTTGTCGGCCGCTTCTGATAACTTTGCTGACGTGTCAAAGTGAGCAAAGACGCAATTTGACTTTTCTGTCATCGGATTCGTAAAATCAAAAGCCGTTTCCTGGATCTCCTCATAAGACACAAAGTTGTAGTCTGAGCCTTTTGGATCCATTATCCTCGAGGCGAGGCCCTCAAGGTGATGTTGTTGTCCATCTCCTTGCCTATCGAAATCAACAAAGCGGCGTTCCGCTGGCTTCTCAACTTCGTTATCATTGTGCACATTTGTCAACAGACGCTGCGGTGCAATCCACAAAGGACTCGGCGACATCCCCCGTCGAGTTCCCCGCAAGCCCTGCGGAGCTCAGCATGGCACCCGGGACTCTAAAAACATCGAAAAATCGGTAACACAAAATGGACTCAAAAAAGAAAAGAAAAATCCTAGCCAAGTTTTCAAATCTTTTGTGTTGAGTTTGCATCCAAGTGTGGCTCGGTTTGGGGGGTTCGGGTTAGGAATCGGCTTCCTCCCACACGCTAAAGACATGCTTGTAAGGTTAAGTGAAGACTCAGAAAATTGCCTCTCGCCTGACTCGTTGGCTCGCCTCCAGATGGATGGCTGAGTATTTGGATCCGAGTTTTATTTGGATTGAAATGCGTGATTGCAGAAAAACTCAAATCTTTTTTTTTTTGCTGCAAAACTCGAGTCTGACAAATTGATTGACGGAATAGAAGCTCTATTTTGTTCTGTTCTTCTGGTTTGGTGTTGATGAGTTTTACAAATTGGAAGAGAATTTTTAATGACCTCATTTAAGTGTGACGCGTTCCTCCAGTGACGGTACGTTCGGTTTAAACCTTCGACGCTCTCGGGAACGACTCCACATAGACCCATGTGGACTTTTTGGCTGAAAAAAAAATACGGATTACAATGAAGTGAAAAAAAAATGCATAAAGGTAAAAACTATGAGAAAACATTGGCTGATTATTTTGGCTAATGTTTGAAGAACTATAATGGGCCCATTTAATCAGCCGGCAAATGGCATGTCGTCGTTCAGAGAATGCCGTGCTTCACATTCTGCAGACTTTCCATTTTGCGGGGTAAATGATGAGCTAACTTTTGGGCTGCGAGATGCTAAATGAAGCTTTTACTGGGCTAGCTAGCACGGCGGCCAGCCTGTCAGGAGACACGCTGCGTTCCATTAGTCCGCCTGGCAGGGACCTTGCAGCAGGTGTAATTGAGCAGACTTGCGGATGCACACAGCACCCTCGCTCCCGCCTTTCTCGGCAACAGTAATGAGACAGAGAAAGCAAGCGGCAGCCATCTTCAAAGCAACTTTGCACAGGAAGATGCATGCAAGACGCAGGTGGAAGATGCAACCAACTGAAAATTGTGTCAAAGGTCCAATATGGATCTTGAGGCTCGGTGCCATTCACACAAACAACTTTCAGCAAACCTTCTTTTTGTATTTATAATCTTCTAATGGTGATTTGTATTCCTCTACTAACATATTTTCCCGAAAAAAAAAATGACCTTGAATGACCGTCTTGTGCGATGTTCTTCAAGACTTAACGAGGACGGAGTTAACGCTACTCACAAAAAAGTCTTAAAACATTTTCACGGACTGACAAAGACCTTTCCTGTCTCTCTGTCAGTATTTTGAGATCCGTTCCATGATTGTTGGAGCGCAAACATTTTGTGAAGTTATTGCATCATGCGGCCTGGCCCCAATATTTGTGACGCAGCTCAGTAAATATGCGGCTGGCTTCCGTCAAGACAATTTCTTTTCGGAGGCACACGAAGCGACTTTACAACGCGACCCGCTGGACACATCGGATCTTAAAGCGTTCCGTCTTGATGTGCGAATTGGCAAACAAAGCTCGGGTTAACACGAGGTGACCTTATATCCGAATAAGTCGGTTCCATCTCATCTCCATCTTGTCTTCCATTCCACGCATGCTATTGATCGCTTGCGAAATTGACATGCGACGCGGGATATTTGCTTTGGCCATTCCCTTTTTTTTTTTTTTCACTGTTTGGACTGCAAATGAATAAGGTGCCCAGTGTGAGACCGCTCTCTTTAATAAAAGAGTGCAGTGAGCGTTACGAGCGAGGAGGCATGCCGAGGAGTGCGGACATATTTCAAAGTAAATGGGAGGAGCAATGTTTTGATGCTTTGAAAAAAAATGAATGTGTTGAATTGGATTTCAAATATGCAAGTGTTGGGTGGCACGTGCACCACTTGGTGTGCCTCACTTGTGTGTGTTTTTTTTTCCATGTTACAAAAAGACGCTTTTCAGTCCCATTGATGACTGTAAATGACGCTGAGCTTTGAAAGTGCACGAGAATGTTTGTTTGTTTGCCCTACAGTCTTACAAAAGTAATTGAGATTATTCATTCTATTTGTGGAATCTTAATTTTACTGTTAATGAGTCCGGGAACACATTTGGTTCCAATCCCTGCTGACACCAGTGATGCTAGTTGAGGTTCTCTAAAAAAAAAAAAGAACAATAACATTTAATCCAACACACTCTTTAGGCTTTGCTTTTGGAAGCGCGGTGGTCAAAGCCAATCAGTTTTCGGATAGTAGTCATTTTCATTTGTCCGCGTCTTGAAACAGTTTTAACAATACAAACAAAATCCTGGCCAACAAATTTTTTTGTATCAAAGATGCAAGTAAACATTTTAGATTTTTTTTGCACTGATTCCAAAACTTGCGTCATTTTTTCCCGTCTAGCGAGCACATCATTTTCATAATCATAGAAAGAATAAGTGTAAAAAAATATGCAATCTAGTTATATATTTAGTTATATTTCAATTTTAAGGGTTCGGCTCGGCAACAGTTGCAAATGTCATTCCTCCAAATGACAAAGAATGGTCCGATCCGTATTGCGGCTGGTTTAAAGGTCCAACTTCAAAACAAAATGTGAAAATATCTCAACGAAAACGGATGTGCTAAGACAAAAAAAAATAAATAACAGTCAAGCCATTTTTGAAATGTTTTGTTGAAGCGTGACAGATGGCAAACTTCGAGGTCGTCGGAACGCATCGCAACGGACTTTGCAGTGCATGTTCTGTTCTTTTATTAATGATTTGGTCGTTTGGCCAAATTGGACAGACTCACGCGCTGTTTTCTGCCGACGTTGACTGACGGAGCATCTGTTCCTGCCCATCCCCATTTTCTTTTTTTCTCCAAGAATGCAAACTGGAGTGACAGATTTTCTGCAAATCCCTCGCCGTATATTAAAATCTGGCTGCATCTCAAAGCGGAAAGTCACAAAGTCTCCGTTGAAGCCCTCCGAATCTCTCCCGGAATTCTTTTGTGCCTTCTGCCACCCCTTGGCCCCCCCCGCCACTCGGACCAAACTGTACCCCCCTCATCTCCGTGAGCCCCCCCCCCACGCCTTGTTATAGATTGCGACCGGCGTTAAGTGATGCATTATTCATTAGCGGCATGTCGTTTGTTGATGGATGGCTGTTTGAGAGCCCTGTCCGTTAAATAAATCAACAAATAAAAATGCAAATTCTCACATTTGGCTCGACGGAGCCGTGCCAAAGTCCCTCCCCCGTGTTCCCGCTCTGCCTTCGTCCGTATCCACAAAGCCGCATTTGCTTTCCAGCTTTCAAATTTTCTCTCGTTGCCGCTCACTTTCACTTTTTGCTCGCTCTCTGTTGACACGCACGAAACCAAATGAGGAAAATACGTCAACTTACTCTTCTTGGTTGTGTTTCTCGCTGTGTTTAAAAAAAGAAAAGAAATGACAGTTATTCTCCTGCAGCTGAATTGCTCCTCATAAACTTTCTCCACCGTCCCTCAAACACGTTCACGCTTGAGCTCAATCGTCACAAAAAAGTTTCAAGGTACTTCCTGACCAAGTTAGGAAATTTGCAAATGAGTCGGAGCTCAAGTTGACCTTAGCTAGCCCGCCGTAGCTCACGGGCATCTTCGGCGCAGCAAAATGCCGCACGCCAAATCGTTTAATGTGAGTGCGCTGTTTTTTTGTTTTGAATCCATTTCAGATTTCAAGTTTGTACGGGCCAGCGTCTGAAGCGTCTTGATGGCTCCTGTCGACTTTTGCTCTCTTATTTCGCACATTTAACGCACATCTTGCGGTCATCGTCCGTACAAAAGAAAGTCACGATGTTCAAACAACGCACACGATACACTCGACGTTTTCATCGTAAGCGACAAGCGTAGGGCAGCTTGCAAAGAAGTCGCGTTGAAAAAGCAAGCGAGACAAGCCAAGTGGTCATTTTTTGTCGACGGCAGAATGCAAATGAAACTTTTTCTCCTTTGGACTAAATGATACACGGCGCGCCGTTTCGGGGCCGCCACCTCAGGGAGCCGCATGCCATCTAAATGGATGCGGCTTTAAACGAGCCGAGAATTATGGGAGCAACTTGAGCGCCGCGCGCTTTGAACAATTCATGTTTTGTATTTGGAACGCTTGTCCTTCCAGCGTGTATACGTTGAATAATTTATCAAGTCAGACAGACTCTCGATTAGCCTCATCTTCTTTGTTTTGCTTTATTTATTTCACTGCACATTCGCTCATTTCTATTCCAGGCAACGACTTCTCTTGCTCTTTGTCCTTCTCTACCTCAAAGAAACGGTGTACTTTTGTTGCAGCGCGACAATCCGATCAGCAAGCAATATCCTCATTTGTTTTGTTATTAATGGTGTTGACAAGCCGACGGTAGTTGGCAATATTTAAGAACGTGTACAAGTTGTCCGTTTGCATTTCTGGTGTCGCTAATTCAACTAGCTGACTTTTTTTTTTTTAACAATCTGGCATTTGTTTCCTGTTCGTACAATGATGGCGTTGTCCACTGGAATGTGTCAGCTTCTCTTTTAAGTAGAGCCGTGCCCATTAAATGGCCCTGCAGAAAGAACGTATCGTCCATTGAATCAAGTAACTGCAGCGTTCGTTTTTTTTTTTTTCGCAGCTTGGACTTTTCTGTGGTTGAGTTACTGGACAACTTTGGTCCCGTTGCAGAAGATGAGCAACGCAAAGCGTCGTCCCGCAGGCTCAAATCATCGCAACGTGGACCGGCCCTCACGGCACCCAAACCAATGTGCACAAGTCTGCACACCCCGGCCCTGCCTTATCGTCTGAATGGCCTGCAGGACTTGGAAGAAAGCCAAATGTTGGAGGAGATTTTCTTTATTTGCTGACAAGAATCAGCAAACATTTTACTTGCTTCAACTCCACTTTGTCGTCTTAATTTGATTTCTTTTCCCCAATTTGGGGTCGGTGTGTTTTGGAGTAAACTCATTATATCTTTTCGTTACAAATCAACCATTTTTGGCTTGGTCCAAAGTGGTTTTAGGACCGGTATCGGTGTTCCCGGAGTCCCGATGCATAAATGGTTTAACGCTTTCTGATCGATCACAATTTTTGTCGCGTTTTCCTAATAAACACATTTTGTTCGTGTTTTGAGTTAAGAGTGGGCTCATGGAACAAATCCAACTCTCATCTCAAGACACCACCGTCTCCTTAAAGCAACGTTTTTCCAGTATTGTCGAGGTAATCACGACGCCACGCGGGACATTGTTCAATTCTAGACTGTGCTTTATTATTGGCCTAAGCGGAGACGCATCATTCATTTGAAAATTACAAAAAAGGAGTCAAGGGAACAAGAAATTGCTGCCGTCTTTCTTGAGAGTTGGGAGCAGGAGCCTAAAGCGCATTGGCCAATCAGAAGCTGAGTTCTTCAGGAAACTGGCAAAGCTTACGGTAATTATGCAACATTCATTTCCCCACCCTCCATATGTGCTGAAGTTGGGAAATACATCGCCATAGTAACCACATGATGCCTTTCCAGTCGCTGTGTAGAGTTTAGAAGAAAACAAAAAAAAAAAAACCCGACATTTTGTTTTCAATGGGCTAGTGCAGATTTCATCCATTTTTGCTCTTGGTAAAACAGTTGAACAAGATCAGAGCTCTGCCAAACAATACAAAGCAAGATGCAGAAAATGGAAGGAGGGGATTGAAGTTGTTGTTTTCTTTTTTTACATAACCAAAATCGTATTTTGTCACCGATTTTTTTTTTAATTAAGAATTGAGCTCTTTACATTGCAGAAGTTCACTTGGGCCCCAAGGCAAACGTCTGATTGGTTAATGAGGGAGCACTAAATTAGAGAAAAAAAAAAACATGAGAAGAAACTTTCATTGAATTTGCATTTTCAAAAGGAATCTATGCAACTCATTTATAATTCCATATTCTTTACTCTGATAAGATGGAAACCAGGCTTGATATGCGCATGACTATTATATACAAGATACTGCATAAGTATAACGAGGAGGCCAAGTCATCATCGTTCCCCACGAAACCACCAAAGCTATCGTTCAGAAGTTGTCAACAAAAATGTACATAAGGCTTCGAAACGCAGTCGCCCACTGCGTTGCTTTCAAATGTTCATCGCAAATCGAAAACTCAAAACGCATGAACGGAGGTCATGCGATGGTGATACAAAGTGGCACTTTTAAGCAACAAGAGAGCTCAGATCTTGAGTCAAACAGCACAAAGAAATCAAGAAATAAATGAAAAAAAAATCAATCAATCAAAGAGCAATCGTTTCAAGTCTGTTTTGACATCACTTGGTCAATAGGATCTGTTTTGTCCGTCTTCCAAGAAGTGCTGAAGGCAGGAACAATGATCATCTGCGGACCACCAGAGCGGCGCACGCACGTCATATAAAAAACTATTTGGTCACGTACCAACTCATAGAAAAATAATGCCATGAAAGCATGCATATCATTTGCAGACATGACTTGGAAATAAATACACAAATGACGAGAAAAAGATTTCCGTTAGAAAATAGGTCAACGTGTGTCAATGCTCTCCCTGACGGTTTTCTGGATAAATGCCTTGGTCAGGTCGTCCATTTCGCAGCGTATCCCAGCAACTTTTTTTCTTCTTCTTTGTACCTGGTTGTAATGAGCATTACCGTGTTTTCATTCATATATATTTTTGGAGTATTTAAAGTACTTTATCCAGTCCTTGTAGATAGAAGTAAAAGTCCTAGAAAATATGCAAACCTATGTACAGAGGAGAACAGAGCAAAAAAAAAAAGAAACCATTTACAGTATATTCATCGCTTTATGTTTACATATCTATATATATATATTTTAATTCAGACTTCTGCTCTGTCTGGTGTCGTTTGAAAGCGTTTGACATTTTTTTTTCCTCGTGTAAACTTGTAGCTTACGGTTGTGGGTGGATGGAGATGATGTGCTTGGCGTTCGACCACCTGCGGCTCCAACAAATCCACGTCGACACCTCTTTTTGTTTTTGTTTTTTGTCGCTTTTTGTTTTTGCATTGCAGTCAAAGCGGGCTCATCACACATTCGGTTGTTTGAGTTCAAGCTGTTCGTGTTGCCGGTCCAAAAAGGTCTTTGAAGCGTTTGCCACGCTCGGGACACTTTTAAGAGCGCACCCGAGCTCTGCAATGGCGTCCTCGGAAGTCGAATGGAATATTTTCAGCAGGTAAAAGTTCAGCAATTTTGCAATTATTGTTCATGATTCAACTTCCTTCATAAAAATTCACGTCGAGTCATTTCCAGCAGCTGCATGGCCAATAACGTGCCGTAGATTTGACTATTACCTTCAATTGGAGTTGAATAGAATTACAGTCACTATGATGGATAAATTGTGTTGTTTTTTTTATTCCTTACACTTATTGTGACTTTTTATTGATTTTTTTTATTGAACTTTGGACCATAAGGCAGCATCTTTTAAAGCGGGGGTCTCCAACCTCTTTCACTTCTTTGTGAGCTGCTTCTCAAATCAAATAAAAACAGCCAGAAAGCACTCTCGGTTAATACGAGAGGTGCAAATAAATGTCACGGCCGTTGTTTACTGGGGAACATTTTCAACTAAAAAAAAAAAAATCATTCTGGCCACGGATTGACAAAAGCACTTTGAATGCAAGATGCAGTTTTTTTGAAAAGCTGTCTCAAATAATTAAAAAATGTTTTTTTTGTCAGCACCTCAATGGCACCAAATGAAAACTGCTATCTCATTGGCCTCCTGTCTGCTATGTGGATGGATATTTTGAAACATTGTTTGACCTTTGACCTTTGGGAATGCCGGAGACCCCTGCTGGAAAGGATGTGCTTCCAGACCGGAAATTGATTTCTTTTGCAAAAGCCCAATTCTGACTTCGTCACAGGTGCCTCGCTCGCACCTTTCGTGGCTTTGATAATGCCCGCTTTTATCGGAAGCCTAATGAGCGAGTGCACGTTTGAAAAGCTGACAGACATGGATGGAGCGACCGTGGACATGCACCGAAGCTCACGGCAAAGCTGACAAGTGATATGGATTCGGTTCAAGTTTTGACATCATCATAGCACGCTGGCTGCTTGCAGAAAAGTGTGAGTGATTTTTATTCTTTTCGTTTTGGCGAGCGCAGTGTCTGATGGCAGATTGTGCAGGTGGCAAGGCACACCCTGACGCCGTGACAGCCTAGACGCTACATGCACTTTTTACTGAATGCAGAAGAGAGCGAGAGACATATTCATTTTGGTTCAAGTTTCAAAGAGAAGTGGCGTGTGTGCGCGCGCGTGCAAAGCGTAAAAGATATGTTTGGAATCGAGTCGAAGAGAAGTGTCCTTTTCCTCTAAAATCCGTCCGCCTGATTTTTCTTGAAGCCTGCTACTGAGATGTGGCTTTTTTGCATTTTCAGACAATATTTACAGTATGAGGTGCTTTCCGGCACGTTTGCTTTTGTGTGTCAGCGTATCACAAAAAGGAATGCCTGCAGTTTTTGGGGAGCTGCCAGATTTGCCATTCATCCCGGGCAGAGCAATGTTCAAACTGCAGCCAAAAGAAACCCAAAATAAATCCAAATTACAGCTCAACATAGTCAGCAGCTGTTCTCTACACACACACACACACACACATCTATATCAAATATGTGTATAGAAGTCCATATGTATTTGCTTGTGATTAATATCTGTTTATCCATATATGCTGTATATATGAATACATTTTCTTGAATGCTCATTATACATATATATATATAAGTATATATATATATATATGCACCGCAAATATAAACAAGTTCATATAGATCAAAGATGTTACTCTATCTATGAGGTTAGGATGTTACGTTAAAAAAGATAAGGCTGTGATGCGGAGCAGCCCCTCCCATGCACTCTCCGTCCCTCCCAAGACAAAAAACAAAAAAATGAAGAAACGTTTGGAGTGATTGTAAACTAACAAAGTGATCGTTTTGCCTGGATTACAAAAGCATATTGGCAATATCCATGTATACACACACACACACACACGCGTGTTGTACGTATATATGTATATTGGAAATGTACGTTTGTTTTGAGCCGACTCTCGAGCCAGTTGGCACCGGCTGAAAGAGATGCGGTGGTCCGAGAATATTAGCGCTACAAGTCCTCAGCAATAAAAAGGTTTGGTCTTTTGGTCCCTAAAACAACGAAGGAATGACAGGAAAGACTCCCTGGAGACCGTTGCTATGGTTCTCCTTGGCAATGGTATCCCCTGGAAACGGACAGGCACTCCGAAGCTAAAGACAGTCATCCCATTTCGGTCCTCATCGTTTCACATTCCCGGCGGACGGGCTTCGCTTCTGGAATTTGTTCCTTTGCGGATCGAGTCGCTTGGTCCAAACGCAAAGCAGACAAAAAGTTGCAACCTCCCGCAATCCTCCATTCGGTTTGGAAAAAGTTTCGATTGTTCTTGGCGGACTTTTTCACAGCCGTTGTTCCCTTTAAGAGTTCATCGTCGTTGGTCATTGCAAGTTTTTTTTATGTTTTTTACTTTTTTTTTTTTTTTTTTTGTTTCCCCGCCATTGTTCAAGTAAAAGTTATTGTGGTCCAAAAAAAGGTAGCTGTCATTCAAGCAGGTTTCTGATTCCGAGTGGAAGGGCATGTGTGTGCGTGTGTGTGCATACTGTATGTGTAGAAGAAAAGGTCCTGGGGCAAACGGAGGCGGTCCAAATTCTCAGTGAGTTCCGAAGTTTTGAGTTCCACCCAAAAACTCTGACGTAGCTTTCGTTCTGTCTGTGTGTGTGCCTCGTTGTTCTCTCCTTCTGAAGCAGCCTCAGTCTTCCAGATGTTGAGTTTGCAGTCTACAGCGGGTAGCAAATAATCAACATATAATTCAGCTCTACAAAACCTGGAAAACACAAAAGACACCGTCAATAACATTCGATGATCGGTTCATTTTTGCTGGAGTTTCAAACACAAATTGCGCTTCGGACCATTCGGATCGCGTGCTCGTGAATGTCGGAATGGCGAAAAGCTGAAAGAGTTCAAAGGTCAACCTGATTCTAAAGCGTTTGAGCGGAATGTTTTTGTGCCCGGGAATATGAATTTTTCCTGCCGCACTTTGCCTGCCGACGCGCTCTTTCTATGGATCAGTTAGTTTGTGAGTGGGTGATAAGTTGCCCTTGAATGAAGTCATCAGCAGTGAATGAACGCCGCAGTCTGAACTCTCCATCATGCAGATGAAGGGAAGAGACAAAGAGGAACGGCACAATTACCCGCCTTCCAAGTTATAAATGCCTTTTCCTTTGCAGGCCATTCCTTTCGCTCGGCAACATGCTGACACATTTGCCTTCGATTAGGGGCGCTCTTTGAAACGTGGTTGCCTCAAATGTCCTAAAATTCTCAGCATCAAGCAAGTATTGGGTCAGCCGGCCATTCCCACTTCAGGAAGTTAATAGAATTAAAAAAAAAAAAAAAAAAAGGTTTTGTCCACATTTGAGCGAGTCGAGGCTATTCAGGCGACCTGAACACGCATCGCTCTACGTGCACACGTTGGTTGCATGGTCGACATCTCAATACATGTTTACCCTCCAGCAAAAAAAAAACAACAAAAACAATTTTGCACCCTTGATAACTAACAATTTTGTTGAATATAATGTATGTGAACGAAAAACGAGCTGCCATATTTTCCGGACTATAAGGCGCACCCGCATATAAGATGCGGAAACGCTTTATTCAAAAAAAAAAAAAAAAGCGATATCCAAGCCATGTTGAAAAAAATAAATTGTTTACTGCATGTTCAGAACGATTTTGCGCTGTGAATGCACATAAAGGTACATCAACAGATTGTTAAAAGAGTGCCTTTTAATACGGCAACAACTTTGCTCATTAAAACAGAACAGAGAAAAAAAAAATAAAAATTTATCGTATTTTCTGAACTATAGAGCGCCCCTAGTGGTGAAAGAAAGATTTACAGCAAAGCCGCACCGTGGAATTAGCCGCATGGTTCAAAATCGAGGAAAAAAGTAGCGTCATTATGGTCCGGAAAATACGGCAGTCCTAAGATTATTTTGCTCTTTCCACATTGTTGTCCTGAAAGGCGTTTTAAGGTTGCGTCCTACGGGAACAAAGCAGGACCGTTCCAAAAAGTTGGCAGCCAATCACGCCTCGGTAAAATAAAGAATGGAAATTTTAGGCAAGTTGAACTCCTGCTTCGCAGACGGGATTTGTCTGAATACTTTTTGTCGCTGCTTTTTCCCCATCGACGCCGGATGTCGCTCATCTGTCGCGTACGCCGTCATCAGACCAAAAGACGACGGTGAAATGAACATTTGAAAACGGCGGCATGAAATCTCAACATCACCGTTCTTTGCAAGCAATTTGCAGATGATGCGCTTTTTATGAGGCGTCCGCAAATGTTTTATGACATTTCAGAAAGGTTAACGAAAGCACATCGGGCACGTTCATAAACGGACTTGCCATTTGCGCGTCCGTCCACGCAACGAGCGTCAGCGGCCAATCGGAGCGGCGCGACGAGCAACGTTTCACGCGTGCGGCGAGCTCGACGTCTGACCTGTCTTGCCTGGTGTGCGACAGCGACCCCGGCCACCGTGGACGGCAGCGGCTGGCTGGGGCCGGGGCTAGTAGGGGCGGTTTGCATCCTTCGGCCTCTTCAGCTGCACTTTGAGTCTTTTCATGCCAATCTGGAAGCCGTTCATTGACTGGATGGCAGCTTGGGCGCTGCCGGGGTTATCGAAGCTTACGAAGCCTGACGAGAGGGTACAGAGGAGCGCAGATTAGTTTCAAGCCACATGAGGAAGTTTTACAAAAAAATGTGAGTATGAGATTCGTACATGAAACACTTTGATTGAAAAGTAGCAGTTGGAAGTCATCGGTGTTACAAATCAACACAAGTTGATGGCATATTGCTAAAAGGAGCCAAATATTTTCCAATAATATTCAAACAACAAGAACAAAAACAACAACAGCATCACGATAATTAGAGAGTAGCATGCAACCAAAATCACAATATGAAATGAATTTGACAAGAAAAGCAAAATATCAACGCAGTTGTGCTCTAGTCAATGTTTTTGCCATTTGTGTAAAATCTAGTGACGGAAAAAGAAGCTTCAAATTTACTTCACGAGCCACTTGTATTTGTATTTTTCAACTCCTCTAGGTGGCGCTCTCTGTTCCACTTTGGGGTGACTTGCCATTTCATGAATCTCTTTATTTAAAGCAACAGCGACATCTAGAGGAGTCACAAAGTACGACAACCGGTTCACGAAGCAGATTTGAAGATTCACTTTCCCCATCGCTAGTAAAATCTCAAATTCAAGCGACTGGACGCGTCGTAACGAGAGCAAATCCAAGAGCTGGAGGAAATGTTTTTCTTTTGGAAAAGCAATAGCGCTTTGGAATTTGAATGGCTAAATAAGCGCAGCAAACTCTTAGAAGCGATTCTCCAAAAAAAAAAAAAAATCAAATTGTTTTTCTGTTGTCTCTGTCAAGGAAAATGTTTGCGCGTCATCAGAGTGTGCACAATGATGGTGCCCATTAGCGTACGCTCATTCGAGGGTTTCCTTGACAAATCTCGATTCAATCCTCAGTTACGGTCCAATATTCAATCATTTGAAATTGTGACCGGCGCATGCCGCCAAGGTGCATGTGCCGCCCTTCACAACGGAAGCCAGACTTGAATCAATTTACATCAAAATGTCGGAAACGTATGTTGCACAACTCAACATAAATCCTTTTTTTTTTTTGCGAGAGGGAGGTGCTTGGAGGTTAGCAAGGGGCTGCAGTAAAGAAGGTGATTAGTAAAAAAAAAAGAATAATCAGAATAAATAATCTTCTGGTTCTGTTAATTTTTACCCACCAAAGCATTTACTTTGGTTTGTCGCTCGATCCACAAACACTTTGGAGGAGATGACATTACCGAATGGCAGGAACATCTGCATCAGTTCGCCATCCCCAAACTCCTGAGGGAGGTGGTAGATGAACAGGTTGCAACCCTCCGGCCCTGTACATGGCAGACACAGAGACCGACACAGAGAAACATACGGAGAGACAAAGAGTGAGAGAGCGCAAAAGTCACATTTGACAAATCAAGACATTTGGAGACAATGACCGGACACTTGATTAGGTACACCCGATGAAGAAACAGTCAGAACCTCAAGTGTCGCCCTCACCTACTAGCCTAACGGTGCACAGAGGTGGCCTTTTCTGCATCATCTGTGTGTGACCCAAAACACACACACACACACACACAACCTCCCGGAGGCTAATTAGTACCTGCGGCCGCCTGGCAACATTAAAAGTTGTTGTTGCTTTTTTTAATTTAGACAAAGCACATTAATCAACAGCGCCAAAATGCTTGCAGAGTCGCTCTCATCTTGCTCTCTTCCTCTGCCATGCGTAACTGCTCACCCAATCCCCACTAAGTTTGTCAAGAAGGGACAAAAAAAAAAAACGGAATTAACATCAAAGAGGCGAGTCGTATACTCCGCTCTGCAAGCAACAAATCATGACCTATGACCTACGTAGACGTGGCCTCACCCTGACCAGTCGGCTATTGGCCCAATGTCTATTTCCAACCGGGCCGGCTTGAGACAAGGAGGTGCTGGAAATGATCCAAACCGTTTTTCCGACATGCAACTTTGATCATCTGTCGATGGCGGTGACGTAAATTGACAAGCGGAACAAATAAGTGCACTTGCAGCGTACACGCTTGTTGTCCGGGTTCAGTTTAGCAGGCACGGCTTTCAAACGAGGTCATTAATTAATTTGATATTTTCTTTCTTTTTTTTCAAATGCACAATGTGTGCCTTGGACCAAGAAAGGTTGGGAAACATTTTTTTTTCCTTTCTGGTGTTTGTGTTCCACAAGAGGGCAGCAGGTCCACAAACTTGTGTGATCTCGTTTCCAATTTGCAGCAAGCAAACACTTGCAGCCTCTAATCAAATTTCAAAAAGTTTCATCCATGCATGAACGCAATCGGAGGTGTGCATTTGAGCCCTCACTGTGAGCACAGCAACAAACGCACAACTTGGTGTCACCATGCGAGGGACCATGCTCATGTTTGCCGAAATCGCTGCAGGATCAAACCTGAGGCTTTTTACTCACAGGCCACGCCCACAAACGCGTTTGAAATCAGTCAAATACCGTCCTGGATCTTTCTTGAATTTTGAGCACAATAGAAGTAAGAGCGTCAAAATGTAAATGTTTGTGAGTGGCGCGTGTCAAACAACGGTAGCAGATGCGAAAGATGTCACGTTTTACCTTCTCGTTGCTGCTGCGGGATGATGGTCGGAGGGTGTGGGAAAGCTTGGCTGATCTGGCCGTATGCAGCTGGGTAGGCTGCTGAGGCGCACACACGGACATCAGATAACGGTCGTCACGACAGCGCATTGACACACACGCAAACATGATATGGCAGTCGGCAATCGATCAGATAACAGACAATGTTGCGTGCACGCACGCGCACGTGCTACAAAAAGCAGAGACTAAAATGATGTTGGACAGGCGTGACGCTTTTGGTGTCACATGCTGAAAATGTGAAAATCACATGCAGACAAAGGAAAAATCTTCACTTCTTCCCTCCATCTGGTATACACACACGCGCTCACACACGCACACCCTGGCACACACACGCGCTCACGCACACACACACACTCTGGCACACACCTGCATACTGCTGGACTCCCGTGTAAGCCTGCTGGAGTGGATCAGCTGCAGTGGGACTTTGAGCTGCTCCAGAAGAGAACGCGAAGAAGGTGACGGACGTGGACCAGATTCAAGAAAGAGAAACAACGCAACGCAGGAGTGAGACGGAGCAGCAATGTGGACGGAGGAACACAGAGGAAGGCGAGCGTCATCAGTTGGGAGGGAGTCGAGTCTCAACGTGAGCAAACAAAAAGAAGCAAAAAGGTTCGTTCACGGTGGGAGGTGCTGACTTCGCTGAACGTGCACCCGCTTAATTGTTTGCTCCAAAAAAAAAAAACATTTGCAAAGAATTTGCTCTCATTCCTCAAAATAAATGCAAACAGCCAATGAGACGATGTTCGTCACTTGGTCAACTAAAGTCGTGCATTTTACGCAAGCATGCGAGGGTCATGTCCGTATCATTTGATCAATAAACAAACCGGCTCATTTAGCATTTTGTTTTTAAATGCTGTTTGGCTTTTTGGGCTCCTATGCGGACAAAATCTTTTTTTCAAAAATGACAAGCATTCATAAAAAAGGCTTCGCAAAGAGTGGTGGCCACCAGAACTACAATTTGGCAGAATGCTCAAGATTCATAAAAAGTTGCACAATTTACACGCAAGTGGTCAGTAAAAGCATTCGACTCATTACACAATTGCAATAACGGCAAAGACTTCATCGCGGATCCCTCCGGTGTATTGCGACAACACAACGAGACGACCCGAGTGAAAACCCAAAGAGGATTTGTGCGCCAAGCAAAAAGGTTACCTTCGGATAGAGAAGAGAGAAAGCAGCCACCCTGAACTCCAAAACAACTCCTTGGAGCGACACCCAAGCCATTTTTTTCAGAGTCCTCCCGAAAAACCACTTCTTGCAACACTGCGGAGACACAAAGAAAAAAAAAAAATGAATTTGAGTTTTATTTCTCCTTCCAAACTAACAAGTTAAGTTACAAACCGCAGCATGTGAGACAAAAGAAAAACTTTTTGTTCCTTTGCAAGACACGCATGGACTTCTTTTTCTGCTCTCGGCGCCTGACTTTAAATAAATTTGATTCAATATTACGTTGAGCGCTCATTCAGCCGTTGCGACAAATGTCTTCTTTCTTCTATCAATTGGAATCATCCGCTTCAGAATTGTCTCACATTTTCGACTCATGCACCCAATACAGTGAGAAAAAATGTTTTTTTCTGTCATTTTTCTTGAATGGAATGAAAATAAGAAAAAGGTGCCATCTTACGAACAAAATATCAGCCGCTGTGTGTACATTGCCCCCCCCCTCGTAATAAAGGCACGTCCTCCCGAGTAAATTTGCATCATTGCTCTTCATAATGGTGCACGGAACGTATTCAAAGCAAACGTGCGATACCTCTGAGAGCGCTTAACCAAACAAATATCCTCTTTTTAGTGCAAGAAAGTTTTTGAAATCAATTATTCATTGTTACCGTATATAATTATAGGCCCAATGCTACTTTCACACCCACTTAGAAATTGTCAAAATTCTTGGCTGCTGCAAAGCAAATCGTATTTGGTCCTTCCTAATAATGAGCTTACTTAATTACGGAAGTAGCTCGCCATAAGAGGGTTGAGAGCAAATCATTGGATGCTAAATCTGTATTCTCCCAAGTTTACTTCTTCTTTTTTGGGTTGGAAAGCGTTGCACTTTGTTTGGTAAAAATCAAATCGCGAGAAATGTTAATTTCTTGTATTGGTAAATGAAGTCATGGAGGGAAACATGATCACGACTCGCTAAGTTCTTTTTGCATTTACAGAAATAAAATCCAAATAATACTTTGCTCCTGACTTGGTTTGCATCTTGGCTTGATACGATTTGGTTTCAAATGCAACCTTGCACTTTTTTCAAAATGTGAAAATAATGTGATTGTTCCTCGTCACAATTTAGGATGATTGCTTGACATAAGTAATAAACTTAATGTTGGAAATTGAGCCGAGGGGGCGCGTGTGAAACTGGGGAACGTGCTTTTTTTTCCCCCGCCGTCGTACGACAATAATGTGTAATTGCGCATCCACACCACTAGTTGGCAGTGGCGCGCTCCTTGCCCATCGTGCTCCGCGAGTATTAACTCGATGGTGTAGCTTTGTTTTGCAATGAGAATGCCATTATTTATATTTGCGGCAAAGTGTGGGTGCTAACAGAAAATAATTGAGAAGGACTGCGTTACACCAAGTACGACCTTCAAGACCAACATTCAAATATTGTAGCGTAGAAGGACCAGGTTTTTGGCAAAAACGAAACGGACTTATTTTAAGGCTCTGTACGGTTTGAACATTTGCACGGCGAGTGTCACAAAATGCTGCGATTTCTGTTTGCACTACAGTGCGCTTCGCTCGGGCTTTACCGGGGTAATGGTGTATCCCATTGGCGAAGACGGCCTCGGCAGGCGGCTGTCCATTCGCTTGCGGGGGCGGCATGCCAGTAAAACCATTGACGCTAATGGGAGAAGGGATGCTGGTCACTGCGGGGGCGCTGATGCCTGGAGGAGTGCTGCCGCCTGCGACCAGAGAGGGGAACACGCCCACATTGTCCATGTTTCGCCCCTCAGACATGACGACAAATTCTTGCAAATGTCAGAGGGGGCGGTCCCGTCAAGATGTGAAATGTCGCCGTCTCCCTCTCCTCTTTTGTGTCATGCAAGCGAGCCAAACCAAACAGTTGACGAGAACACTCACGAGCGCCGTAGGATTTCAAATGTGGAATATATCCAAGCATCGGAAGAAACTCGCAAAAATGTTTGCAAATTCTTCTCGCCATTCGGCATCGCTCAAGCGTGTTGGAATGCTTTTGTCGCTCTTACCTGACGTGGGCGTGAGCGGCGCTCCGGGGAGGCCGTTGATGGTGGTCATGTGCTGCATCTGGGCGGCGGCAAAGGCGGCCATGGGACTGAGGTAGCCCCCCTGGCCTACAGACGCCATCAAGGCGGCCTGCTGCTGCACCTGCAGTCACAATTCAAATCATGTCAAAGTTCAACGGCAGCAGCGGCGCAAACATTTTCAGAGGGGAAATGACTAATCCACGACGCCAGACGGAAAGCGAAATGCGTCGTTTCGAATCGGAGCGTAGAAGGAGTTGATTTCGCGTCGTTGGCCAGATAAACTCGATCGCTTCAGGACAGCATTTTCAAACAAGACGTTCTACATGACATCTT
This sequence comes from Idiotropiscis lumnitzeri, assembly GCF_059441095.1. Lineage (NCBI taxonomy): Eukaryota > Metazoa > Chordata > Actinopteri > Syngnathiformes > Syngnathidae > Idiotropiscis > Idiotropiscis lumnitzeri. The sequence continues at coordinate 992,394 of NC_142401.1, read as the reverse complement.
TTGAGAACGTACAAAATTGTGGGTGGAGTCGGATCATTTTTCAGGTTTTGTAGAGTCGTCAATTTCCGTGGATTAGAGATTACGTCGCAATCATCCGGAAAGCGTCTCGTCGTCGTTCTGCTTTTGAAATCCGAGCCTCGCTTCAGTGAAACGCCGTCGAGTCGCGTTTCAAATGCGGACGCGGCAAATGTGCCGTCTGCTCGGAGGCGCGTCGAGCGGCAGAAACCAGGACGTATGGCGACACTTTTCCGTTGAAAAACAGCAGTTACTTGAAAATAAAAACATTTGTTTTCTCGTTGAGGCTCAAAAAAGCAAAAGGGCGCCACGCGAACGGCCCCCGAATGTGCTCGGCGACGACTCGCCTGCGCGTACGCTCCGTAGGCGCCAAACTGCAGAGCCATCGGGTTGAAAATGCCCATCTGACCGGCCATCTGCTGCATGCGGCGAATGGTGCGCTCCTTATCCGTGTCTGCGAACTTCACCACCAGACTGGATGAGGCACCCTGCGCACGCACACGCACACACACACACACACACGCACGCACACGCACACAGCAGGCAGTAGGTGAGCACGTACAGATGGACGAATGACATCACCTTGTGTTGTACACAAAGCAAGCGTTTGACTCCTGCCATGAACAACAACACACAAAAAAAATGTTGAGGCGGGCGAGTCGTGAGTCATTTTATTTTGCTTTGCCAAGCCCACCGGCTTCCAAGCTCCACTTTGCCCCCCCCGATGTCGTTGGCATGGGTCAAAGGCAGGAGGGCACACGTTCCCGCGGAGGGATTAACGTGCTGATTTTTAGGAGGTAACGAAAGCGCTTGCGGCGACTCTCGCCACTCCCGTCAATCTACTCACAGGCATGGTCTGGCTGCCGTGAAGCGAACCGATGGCCGCCTGAGCTTCGGCATGAGACGAATATTTGACAAAAGCGCATCCTGAAGAGAGAGAAGACAACGAGCAGGTTAGCGACAAGCAACGGGCTCCCATCGCCAGATCACCATTTGGCAAAGCTCACTTTCATCGACACGCTTGAAATGCCGGCGCGTCATATTGACAAGGCCTCGCGACGAGTTGGAATGATCAAGTTGCCGGTAATTATCGAGCGGCAGCCCATTTGGCCGAGAACGCCGACCGATGGAGTCTCGTTAATGGAGCTTCATGGAGGCATGGCAACGATCAAGCGTGCTGGAACCGTCGGCCGCGGCGCCGCGCGCTGCCACAACCGCGTTTTGCTGTCATGATGCGCGGCCCGATGACATTTTTCTCCATGTGGCTTGACTTGGAAGGTTAATCGGGTTGAGTTGCTTTTTTTTTCTCCCGTCGCCCGTGGACAAAACATTCTAAGGACGTTTCGCTTTGAACTGTACGGACTACAAGCTTTGGTTGACAAGCGAGTCGGCTTTGACGGCACTCCACGTGGGAACTTTGCAAAGTCACTAAATTAATTCCGCGCAGTCGCTTGTGACCCAAAGTCATAAAGAGCGGCCCACTCACCTTTGCTGTTGCCGTCAGGACCTCGCAGGATGGTGCACTCCTCGATGGCGCCGAACGACTCGAAGAGGCGCCGCACGTCATCTTCGGACTGTTGCTTGTTCAGCATGCCCACAAACAGCTTTCTGTCTTCTAAAAGTAGAAGGCGTCGGTTACGATCCTCTTTTGGACAATTTTGTAGGTTGGAGGTCAGAACGGTACCAAGATTGCGGCTGGAAGGCGGGGGACTGACTGTCTGAAAAGGGTCAAGAGCTCTGATGTGTTGTCACAAAGCCATCAAGTTCACGCGGCTGGCAACTTCTTAATTCGCTTCACATCGCTTTCATCCTCTTCGCAAGTTTGGGTCACAACATCCCGTTTGGTGACGTTGACTTTCTTTGTCTTCGAATACACGATTTGGTCTTCACGTTTGCTTCTTGACTCGCGTCTATTAAGCTTTGTGTCAAGTTTTTGTCTACCATAAATCCCTCCAACAATAAGTAGCTAGCTCATTTTCTATTCAAATCTGTTTATCTTCTTACGAGCTTGTTCTGGTGGCACGATGGCCCAACTAAAATCCACCTCCGGCCTTGCTTAATTGAGGTTTTTGTCACTCCCCACCCGCCACCCCAAATGCCGGACGGCCGAACCGTTCCGCCCTGGGACGGACTGCCCCGCTCTGGAGAGTGCAAACGCTTTGCAAGGTCGAACATCTTCGCAGTCAAAGTTATTTGCGTGTTATTACACAACCGAGGCCGCACGTGCCAACTTCTATAATTGGGGTTGCTGATTTGTTGTTAGACAAATAAAATATGAACATTGTGTGTTTTGGCGAGAACAACGTGAGCAAACGCGCGCGCTTGTTTGCGAGAAGTCATGAGGCAAACGACGAAAGTGTGTTCGGACACGACAGCAGATGGTTTGCGCGTCGGCCACTTTGTCCTCACGCGACGTCGACGAATCGCAGCTTTGTGCAAATGGATGTATACGTTGGGAAATGAATGAGCCTGAGAGCAATTGCCTCGGAGTGCGCCCCGCAAATCAACGTGCGTGCGTGCGCGTGCCAGCGCCAACGTGCTCACGGTCCGTTCCCCACAGCCTGTGCCTGACAGGGTGTCCTTGCCGAGTCAACAAGACTAATCTGAGCTCTGGCCTTGCACCGGGGGAACGAAACGGGACGGGGGGTGTTTACAAGAGCGGGGTGCGCAAGTTGCACGTCCTATGCGCACGCATTCTGAAACTCCGCCCCCCCCCCCCCCCCCACTCCGTCTCCCACACACAACCATTGATGGCCAAAGCCGTCGACTCCCCAGGGAAGGCCCCGATAAACATTACAGCTTTCTTTGGGAAAAGGCTGTTAACACACGCTCACACACATTTACGCACACATATTCGGCCGGAGAGCAAATCAATAGACAGCGGGAAGACTTAAGAGTCTCGATGCAAAGCTCGCTCTCTCTCTCTCTCTCTCTCTCTCTCTCGCGCTTGTTCTTTTGGGCCATGACAAAAAAACCCTCTCATTTATTTGCGTCTTTGTAACAGCCGGCAGAAGCATTACCGATATCAGCAAACAGCCATAAAGAGTTGCAGCTACAATTTGACATCTTCAATTGCCTTCTCCATACGTCGATAACTTTTTGGGGGATGGGAAATTGTGTCTTTTATCAATATGAACACTTTTATTCAACACCTCTTTGCTTGTTGCTATTTGATGAATCTTGATTGAAAATGTGTCTGCCCGCAAAGAAAAGTCTACAATGGAGAGTATTAAAGAAGACAAATGAATTAAGAGGATTCAGGAAGACTGAAGATGAGCACTTGGGTCAGATTCAGAAATAAAAAGTGCGGAAGCATCCCTTCTGCTCTTGCAGTCCGCCACTTAAAGAAGCGACAAACGAAACGGCAGACGCTGTCCAAACATCCTTCTTCCGATTCCTCGCATGCTCTAATTCCTCACTTTTGTCTGCTTGTTTTGTTCGACAGTATTTTAAATAATTTATCCGCAACAAGTGCAGCGTTTGAAAGCTGTCTGCTCTTGTTTGATATCACGCGCAGGTCGCTGCATTTCCAAATGTAGAAAATGTCACAAAATAGCAAATCAAAAGTTCATTGGATTGATGCAAAGATTTTTTTTTTTTGTGTCAACCTGCACCATTAAAGGACCAAAAAAAATTGACGTGTGTGCGCCGACTGCACGCGTGCTTGCGAATGCATCCCTTGCATGTGATGCAACTCGGAGCGAGGAGCTGAAGGCCACGCTGGGCAACGCCGGCCAGCACAAGCTGTGTTTCCGTTAACGCGTCGCGAACTGGAGAGGGACCGGCCGGGCTGCGTCGAGGTCCACGCCGTTGCGTCACGGCACAAAAAATAACTCTGCGGGGTCAGAACCAAAGCAAAGACGTCGTACCTCCTCGACTCTCGCTGTCCGCCGGCTTCACCTGGATCGGTCTGTTCATCTGTGTGAGGGAAAAAAGGAACAGACGAGAAACAGAAAGCAGTCAGTAGGATGAACTCGTGTGCTGGCACACATTTTTCTTCATGCCGCCTAAAAAGAAGTTGATTTATTCATTTATTTTTTAAAGAATGACTCCGCCAAATTGCTGGTAAAGTGTCTTAAAAATCTCCAAAGCTGGAGCACTTATAGCCATTGGGGGAATAGTTGGTTGGGAATACGGGCCGCAAATATTATTTGAACGGAGATGAAAGGCCGGGGAGGCTCGGAAAGAGAAACGAGGCGAGTGCTGGAGCGAGGCGAGAAGGATTGTCGAGAGGTAGCTTTCGGTCAGCGCTGACGATCATCACTGAGAGGACGTCTGCCAACAGACAGGCCACAATATTAGGTACAGCATAGAGCACCTGCACAGGCCAATAAGAGATCTGCACCCCCCCCCAAAAATAAATAAATAAATAAATAAAAATAAAACAATTGCACAATTTTTACAACACTAACTTCTAAATGGCCTCTTTTTTTATCATCTGCGGAATTGCACAAAAATGTCCAAAGCAATTTCTCTGGCGAGAAGTAGGCCAGCAAATAAGCTCTTAGATTGTCATGTAGATCCTGGTATCGCCTTGCAATTTTCATGAGATTGTTTCAAAGTTGTCCATGAATAATGCAGCAGACTTAACGACAAAATTGAGGCGCATGCAGGTGGAGAGCTTTCAACTATTTTGCTGCTTCTTGTAATAAGATGCAACGTCAGCGACATCAACAAGAGCAAAAAATAAAAAATAAAAAACCCAATCGGGATAACATTCAGACGCAAAGTAGATTTGGAGGAATTCAACGTGATTGGCTGGATAACAACGGAAGATATTTTGCATTCGATGCAAACGCAATCATCGGTTGCGATGTTAGAATTTGCAGCAAGCATAGAATTGTTTTTTTTTAATTTTCATTTGTTTTTACTTTTTCAATTATATTAGGGCTATTTATAGTTCAAAAAACACATTGGTCCATCTTCAGATCAGATCAGTTTTTTTTTTAATGCTCACTGATTGTTGATCAGCTCAAAAAGTCAGAATGTGTAAAGCCTAAAAATGTTTTTAAGTTCAAAATCATTTATATTTACTCGTCATTACAAGTTTAGTCCATCCAAGGATTTATGTGTGAGACAAATGCAAAATATTTTCCCCCAAATTGTCTGATGAGATCAAACGTTTGAATAATTCTTCAAATGTACCCCCAAAAAATAATGAAATTGTTGAATGCTTTTCGTGTAAATCTCTCCTCTCCATTTTTTCTATTGTCCCATTTCCAACCAGAAGAGGCCCATTCAACAAATAAAAATTCACTTTTCTGAATAATTTGGGTTTAACTGCTCATTCGGCTAAAATGTTACGAGTGCATAAAATAAGCAAATGATGTCCACAACAATGAGGGGCATCACAAGACAAATGTTCAAATTATACAGACCAACACGCACGCACACACGCAGCCGTCCCCCAGCGAGACCTTTCCGCAGCGTCGTTCCTCCTGTCAGACATTCGCCTCCGCCTCGGCACCAAGCTAAACGCTGGCCTCCAATCAATTTTTAATAATGCCAATCGCTATGCTGCCAGGAGGAAGGCTGAGACGTGGGGTGAGAAGAGAGCAGAGCCGAGGATGCGGAGAGGGAGAAGTGGCCGGTCGGGGTGGGGGGGGGGCTTGCTTTGCATTCGGACTGGAGAGAAAGGTCAAGGTTCCGTGCGATGCATCATCAGTGTTTTGCTAAATGTCATTAAATCTTTTCTTTTGAGTTTGCTGATCCACTCATCATCGTAATGAACGTTTCAGATGATCCGACAAAGCCGAAGCCTCGGGGCAAGGAGGACACGGTGTCACCACGCAACACAATTAATGCTCGGACCTCCAGCCCTTCCTTTCGTCACTCTCCGACTCATATGAAATCAAATCATTCAGCAGAACGTTTCTTTCAAACACGGTTAGCCGTCCCTTCTTCATCGTCATCTCCTCCCTCTGTTTGACGGCCAAGAGAGGCCTATTAATGTTTTTAATGTGCTGCGATGCATTATTTAGCAGACTGGCTGTTGAGATGGCAAAAGGGAACGGCGGGGGAAGAGAGGGGGGGGGCAATTGCAGTGAGCGCGTTAAAAATGTGTAAAAGAGGGGCCGATGGCAAAAGTGATCATGAGAGGGCTGAGAAAGCAAACTCATTTTAAACAAAGCTGGCGGGATGGAAGGGAAACATTGGGGGGGGATAACGAAAGAGGACAAAGGGGGGCGATGAGGACGTGGTCAGCGTTTGGGGGTCTTGTGGATGCAGGCCTGCATATTTTAGCGTCAGCCATTTTAATGGTCTGGCCTCAATGGCACCTCATTGCGTCCCACCGCGGCAGGTTTGAATACAACATATGAAATAATTTACTGCCATTGACGGCGAAAGACGTCAAATGTCCATTTTTTTTTTTTTTACTCGGCTGGTCGTGAATGAGTTAAAAAGCACCCGAACCTGCTCGCTTAGATTGATTGCGTTCCGTTTTGGTGCCCAAAAGAAGAAATTCATCCTCGTCATCCGAATGTGAGCGCTGACTCAGTTTGATTTATCGTTGCGACTTACTTGAGCAGCACTACTTACAGTTTCCGCTCATAAACTTTTACATACAGTTCAAAACAATGTTAAGTGGCTAAACTATTATTTTCTTTTGCCTCTGAAAGCTGAGTGGTGTTTCATGGGCTTGCGGCCATTATCTCAGCAACATAAACTGCTTCAAGGTCACTTTTAACATCCAGCCCGTAATGCAGGTTGAATTAGCACCGGACCACTGGACAACGGATCCCAAAACACTTGTTAAAAGTGGACGCTGACGAGCGTCGATTGCAGCTTTCAAAAAGGGACTGCAGTGGCGCTTGCCGAAGCCAGGTGGCACTGTTGAGCAGCGGAAGCAACGAGTGCCGTGCAATCCGAAAGCATGCCAATGCAAACATACTGCGCATGCGCAAACGTGTCATGAAGCTTACCTAACATGCACGTTTACAGCCAAGAGTGGAAAATCACAATGGGCTCAGGCCTCCGAGCATCCATGTAAACATTGCAGATGTAAATATATGCGGAAGAAAAAAAAGGCTCTTGTCTCTCACATGCGTTCTCTGGTCTTGATGTATTCTAAGAGCTTTTCATGCACGCGTGTGTCGAGCGCACATGCGTGCACGCAGGCGGGCTGAGCTCCATTGTTGCCCAAAATCCAACTCAGCAGCCTTGTGTTCGAGCGGCCTTGCAGCGGCGCTTGATCGACGGCTCCAAAAGAACTGCGGCTCCACACACGCACGTACGCACACGCGCCCGTGCGTCTTGATGACGTAACTCGATGACAGAGGTCTGCCTCGGCGGCGGCGCTGCCACACATTCGCAGCTAACTGGAAGCGGAGGGAATACATGCAGTGTGCACTCTATCAAACTGGTGAGTGATTCTTCTGAACGGGCCAGCCAGGCCCGGACGACAATTAACTCCAAACAATGCGGGATTAGAGAGCATGCATGCGCCACAAATATGTAAAAATTTTAGAAAAGGGGTCGATTAACAAAGGCCGGAGGTTGATTTTAGTCCCGTCCACATATCTGCCCATGTGCGTGCGATGAACCAACTTGCAAAACGAGCAAATGACAAAAATTGCCTGCGAACTTGTCTTTAGCGCCACGACCAACTGTTTGTGTACGAAGAGACGTGAGACCGCCGTCAAGTGTGCGTTCAAGCGTGCCTGTAATTCCTTATTCTGACAACACGTAACCTGCGCCTCCCACCGGCTACTGGGGCATACCGTTGTTGGGGGCGGGGTGGGGTGGGGGGGGGGGCAATACCAAAGTCCCTAGAACACCAAGTGTGCGTCCTAACTTGCACTGGGCACGTTTGTGGGGGAGAAGAAAGAAGAAGAAGTAGACTAAGAAGAAAAAGACCAATAAGACCATAAAAAGCCCATCCTAAGCTAAATTAGCCAGCTCATGAGCTTCAAATCTCTCTCAAATTTCTCCATTGTGGGACTAATAAAGGACATCTTTATCTTTAAATAAACCTTTGTCATTTGCGGCGGCGTCATGCACGGACCATTTATTTATTTATTTTTTCAGGGTCGGGGGCTGACAATTTTTGCGAATAAGGACAGAGGGTCGAGGCCGGAGGGCGTCAAGGGTCAACACACATCATACCCGAGGAGAGAGTTTGCCAACATTCTTTGAGACAAGGCAGCCATTTTACATTTGAAAGGCTCACCTGAACGTCTTCACAAATTGTTGTTCGATGAAATTGTTCACTAAGCCAACAAATTCACGAGAAGCCACGTTTGTCAAGTGGAGACTCAATTCAATTGTTCTTCTGTCATCTCATGGAAGAATATTTCACGGCACAGATGGATCAACATTTTTGTACGAAATGAACAAATGAATCAATCCATCATTTTCTGACAAATGAACAGAAATGGGATCATTTCCGTCTCGCAACTCGCACGGCACACGAGTTGCGAACAACACCAGAGTGCATCGTTGCACGCTCCATCCTAATGAAAGCAAGCTTTACGAAGCTCTGGACCGCAGGTGGGATTTTCTCATTTTCACCAGTGTCTCCAAGAAGTGCTTTTGAGGGAGACGGCGAGAGAGAGCGAGAGAGGAGCAGTGCAGGCCGGGTCATTTCATTATCACAGTGAGAAAGCACTCCACGGAAATCTCCGGGGAAGCAAGGAGGGCTGCCTTCATAATATAACCCCCCCCCCTCCCGCCTTTGTTATAACTTGCTCTGTTTTACATGCTCCAGCTGACTGCTGCTGCTGCTGCTCTCCCTTCTCAAACACGAGACTGTCTATTAACTGATTCTTAAGAGGATTATATGCGATATGATGGGGGGGGGGGGCTATCTTTGCAGGAGGAACTGAGAAAGTTCCCTTTTTAAAAGACGCACCTTTTTAATAAAGCTAATACGTATTTACTTTTCGGAACTTTGCTCTCTCTCTCTGAAGTCTGTTCAGTCAGCTGCGACTTGAAGCAAAGCCTAAAGAAAACTTTTCGTGGACTTTGTCAATCTGGCCTTGAACAGTGACGAATGAATAGCCATCAGGTTTGATTTCCACTCATGTTTCACAATTTTTCACAAAAAAAGTGGACCAAGCAGCACAGATCAGTGTCATCGTGACAGATGACGACCAAGCAAGATGCCGCTAGGAATTCGAAAGAAAAACACAGGTGGGCGTTTTCACATCACGAGACCGGAAGATGACGATGAGAAATTCTTGACAGGATCCACCAATCGGCCCTCGTGCGTCAGATGAACCGACTCGCGACAAAAACGGAGTCGGGGGCTGACAATTTTTATGAATAAGGCCGGCGGGTCGAGGTCGGAGGGCAAGGGGGACTGAGCGACAAAAAAGGGTCACGTGCCCAGCTCTGTAAACAACGCACATGATAAATGTCAAGCTTTCCGTGATAATGTTCACAGATAAACACGTCAGACAAAAAAAGATATTAGAAAAAGTATTTCTGAAAAGTGAAGTCTAGAAAGATTTTTAATTGTTTTAGAAAAAGCGCGTCACAAACGATTGTGTGAAGCGACAACTGTTGAATGGACAGAAAGTAATTTCTATTGCACTCTCTTATTTATCTAATTTATATATTTGTCTGTATTATTGTTGTAGTGCACTGGAGAGGGGAGCCTTCTAATCTCGTTGCACTCTTGAGTACAATGACAATAAAGGGATTTCTAATTCTAATAACGTCACTTTGAAACGAACGTTGTTCCCTTGAAAATCATGCCATCATTAACGTGACTAAGTGACTTTTTCCACGTAACTATGGCAACAGGCTAGCAAAGAAGCCTTTCATGAAACGCTTTTTTTTCACTTTCGTCAAGCAGGATTTTCTGCAAAACGAAAAAAACTCTGTAGACTGCACCCGAAAAAAAAAGTACTTTTGCCGTCGTGACCGCAACTTTGTTGACGAGAAACAAGCGCACGCGTCAATATCTTCAGTCAGGTGCTGCTTTGCTGATGCAATTCTTTTTCTCTGGCTGAGTGCAACGAACAACACGCAAAAGCAGCTCTGCGTATTCATTAGGAGCCTCCGTCCAAATCGCGAGCCGAGAACGTGCTCCGAGCGACGAGTGCGTCAGAATCAAACACGCAGCCGCGGCTTTTGTCGGCCCGTTTGTAAATGCGGCCGCTCGTTCATCATCGTGTCTCCACACAGGCGGATGAAAAGGAAACACCGGCACATCACAAAAGGAGGCACGTCGGTCTGTCCGACTCTCTGATCATTGCTTAAAACTTCAGCAACACAACGGAGGCGAGAACGATTGACAACTGCACACACGAGCAACAGGGCAAATATCGGCCCCTGTAATGCCCAAATCGATCGTAAAACGCAATCGGGCATTGATGGAAATATTTGGAGTATGTTGGGGAGGTGTCAGGACGACTTTGTTTAAGGGCTAACTGCAAACAAGAGGACAGGCAGGAAGGGGGCGGGACTCCAAGGTGCGATTTCGTATCCTTTATTGAACTTGTCTTGCAAGCAAACAGACATTGAGGCACAACTAAAAATATTAACTGATTGAATCTGCAAATAGGCAAATGAAAATATGAATTCGATACAACTTGCAAAGAATATTCAGAATATATTAAGAGAGATACACCGTCTAAACGTGAGCGTTCCAAAATATAGAAAGTAAAAAAAAAAATGACAGTAAAACAGCACCATCTAGGGGCCACACAAATAACAACATTCAGTGACGACGGGGAAAGAACGACACATATGCAATGCAAATTCATCGCTCCTTTGTCAACGTAGCAAGGGGGCGGCGGCTGGGAGACAACGCCAGAAGAATCCATGCCCCTAAGCATCATAAGGAAATTGTTTTCAATTCTTAAGCGAGATGAGAGTAAGCAATTTGAGAAACTACGGCCACAGAAAACGTTTTAAAGGCCGAATTCGATTTCGTCGCTAAATGAGTTCCAAAACTCCGTCAATTGAAAAGCTGCCAGTGATCACCCCCCTGCCCTCCCGCTTCTTTCTCATTTGCCTGCAATTGGCGGAGAACGCCGATGATTTGCTCTCATCCATTGTTTGATTTCACATTTCAGAGCTTCTTTGATCTCCTTCTGCTTCCTTCTTACTTTGTCGCCGACGTCGACGAGTGGGACGCTCTCTCCCGCAGTTCCAAACGAGAGGCTAAAATGCAAAATCTTTCGCTTCGCTTTCCACATCTGATTATTCTGGCAGCGTCATCCTCTTCCGCTGTGAAAATTTGCTGTCGAGCAACGTAAACGAGTGTGTGAATAGTTATATTTATTTTTGTTGCGTGGAGCTGATGCATAAAACAGCACCTTCCCTGTTCCCTCCGTCTTTTCAGGATGGCGCGAGAATTTCATCGCAAAAGAGGGGAGAGAATATTGTCACGCGGAATGTGGGACCAAAACATCGCCAACGAGCCCAAAATGATTTAGGTAACGATGGCCTCGGAAACACGTGCTCAAGATGACTCGCTAATTCAAATCAAATTGTAATTTTCATTTGTTGAACTGACGCGTTTTTGCGTCAACGGTGCATCGAGTAACACATTGGAGTTGATTTGGCGGCTAACGTTCTTATTTGTAATTTTGATTAATTTGGCGGCTAACGTGAACATGAATAGCGAATGCGGCTCTTTGTGCGCGTGTGAGCTCCGCCGTTGCGGCCGTTCTTGAAATGTATTATGTCCTCCTCTCACGTTGAATGCCTGCAGATGATTGACCTCAGAATCTGCAACATTGCGGTTGAAATCAGAACAAAGGTGGACTCTGTCAGCCCCGCTCGATCCTCGGCTAATGGAGGACAGTGAGAGGGGGGGGGGCAAACGCGCACTCGCTCTCGCAAACAACACGACCCATTGCGAGGCTTACATAATTAGACGCGCAGCACCTTGCAATCAACAACTCTGCCGGCCTATCGCTTCGACTATAAAAAGAAAAGATCGATGTGTGGAGGCGGACGAGGGCGGAGGTGGCGAGCGAGGCGCTGAGAGAAAGAAAGAGGCGAAGACGCACAGAATGAAAAAGTGTGAGAAAATTGGTGCGAGAATGAAGGTGTCGCTGAGGGGCTCAGTAGCTCGCAGTTTGTGTGCCCGTGCGCGCGCGTGTGTGCGTGCGCGCGCGTGTGCGTGTCGTGAGCAAAGCGCACCTGCATGTGTGTGACTACAGGAGTGGAAAGCTTCAGGGCGTGTGTACGTTCGTCTGCTGCAGCGGATGCACACTTGCAAGGGAACAAACTACAAGGACGAAACGTGATAGAGTTGGCCAGTAATTGAGAGGAAAAGAACAAAAAAAGAAAAGAAAGAAAAGCTAACTAGAGCAAGAGAGCAGAGGACAATTTTCAGCCTCTAAGCTCACTGCATCGTCTCGGCTTTGCAGAATATAGTGAAGATTAGACCAGATGAGAAAGCCATAAATTCTACTTTTCTCTTTTCAGCACACAACATAAATCAGAGCTCTTGCTGGCGTTCCATCACTGGCTTTTTGCTTTTCACTTATCTAATGAATAAAAAAAACCCCAACAAGTTCAATGCTGTCATATTGTGCAGCCGGTTTCTTTTTGTGAAAGCGCTGCACAACTTTTGTTGTCGTCTGCACAGATGAGGAGAGGCTTTCCCATAATATTCATGAGAGGCTTGACTGTACATGCAAGACGAGAAAGGCGCACATGAAAGGCGTGTGCGTTTCCAAACGTTCCTTAAAGCAGATGCACATGCAAATATAGGGGAAGGAAACACACACACTATTAGTCTTAAACACACACACACACACACGTGTAATTGCCTTGGTAAACACACACACAATTCAAACAGTCGTGCTCTTGCAATATTCAGAAGAAATCTTGGTCGGTCTCACGGCGGTTCTTCAGGCCTTGGAAAAGCGAGACAAAGCCAGCGTAGCGTGAAAACAGAACAGAACCTCAAAAAGAGGAAAAGACGTCCCTCCTAAGCATCATTTTGAAAGCGCAAAGCAGCCGAAATCCGTTTATGTGGCTGAGTTGTTGTTGAGCGAAAAACAAGAGAGAGAATTACCATCAAACACGTTCAGCATCTCAACTCCGGCAAAGCGGACAAATCTTCATCACAACATTCGGCATGACGTTGCCATGATTGCCGAGTCAACGGTGCAACATTTTTCTGCGCTGCCATTCCAATCAAGGCGAGTCGTTTCTTTGATTTCTTTTTTTTTGGTAAAGAGCTAAATCTGTTGTGTTAAAAGCAAGACATGAAGAAAGAGAGGCCAAGACGCAACAGTGCCGTACGAGTGGAGGTCACCCCCCCCCCCCCCAAAAAAAAAAAAAAAAAAAATCACCTCCAAACTTCTCGGCTCACTTGACACACTTGCCGCCCTCGCGCCGCTCGTTCAAAAAAAGAGAAAGAAAGCAAAAGAGGCGACTGCGAGTGGAAAATGAGCAACACGTGCGGATTGTTTTTCATGTTTCGTGCTGTCATCTTTTTCTCGGCGTCCTTCTCTTTTCATTTTCATTTTCGTGCCGCACGTCTCCTCCGAAGTGGAAGGTTTGAAGTCGCGGCGGTACTCGGTTCATTTCGGGGGAAGCGGAAAGTGGAAGAGGAGAGCGAGATTTGATTTCATTATTAATGAAAGAAAACTTCAAGCTTCAAATTGAAAGTGAATGAGATCACCTGCTGAATTTCCTTTCAAAGGAGGAGCTGGCAAATGAATCGAAAAGAAGGCGACCAAAATAGAATGAGGAAAGTGCAGGAAGAGGACTTCAAAAGAAATTGCAGAGATAAAGAGGAAATGCTGAGTTAGCATTGCCCAAAAGATTTTAAGCAAACGTCTTCTGATTGGCTGCACTTCAAACGACAACAATTTTTTATGAATAAGGTCGGAGGGCCACCCAGATTGCGGCGGGCGGGCGGGCGGGAGGCTGAAGGGTCAAGTGCCCAGCTAAGAAATACTTTTTGGTGATGTTTGAAAGAGCGATTCGGATTTTCTGCAGGGTCAAAGGGCAAAAGCGCCAGTAAATGTCTGTTGGTGAGCGACGCTAAAGTAGCCGACGGGCTAAATGAATGGACTCCGAGGTTACGCTTTGCATCGTTGACTCGCTCCAAAGTTGACGTGCTTAATTCCTCGCCCGTCAAAGTCAAGTGTCTCGGCGCAAAATGAGTGTCGTGAAAGTCATAAACGTAAAAAAAAGCGCCGGCGCTTTCAAGCCACTCCATAAAGTGCTTCTTTGTGTTCCTTTGATGAGGAGAATGAAATCCAACATGAGTTTCCTCGTGCAGACCAAAATGTTGCGCACTTAAACGTGTTCAAGACAAAATAAAAAGCGTCCAAATTTCTCAGGCTGGATTTGTATTTTGTGTTTTCTCCGAAGGGAAAGCAGATCGATTCCGCGCGGATTACGAGATGCTTTCAAATGAAATGCGGAGCCACATGAAGGTGCCACATCATGCACGCGTTCAATTTGTTTAATGAAAAGTGCCATATTCATCATTTTGCCACGAATATCAAGATCAATAAATAATAAAATTGCATGGAGGTAAAAAAACACAACATAAATGCTTCCCTTTGCTGAATGTTGAGTGACTGACATTTGGGCCAACTAATCATTTAATGCCGCGCGCGCGTGTGTGTGTGTGTGTGTGTGTGTGTACATCATCAGAAAGTGAATTATGTGAGCTTTAGTGACAATAAAATGGAACGACAAGATCAACTCCTTTTTTTGGGCGACGTTAATCTCGGCGCGATCGGCCCACAAAACTTTTGGACTCATCTCGGGAATTTTTTTGCAAAATCCAATCTGGTGCAGCGCACACAAACTCGTGTGAGGAAGCAACGCCTTGCTTCTGGAACGGGCTCACAACTTTATTGAAAATGCAAAATGCATCCAAAGTCATCTGGAGAACTTTCCACATGCACAACAAAGCCGGTGACCCGAAACAACGCAACGAAGAACTTCAGCAGGCAGAAACAGGCAAAGTCTGAGACCGGCCAAGTCAACCACCGGACCTGAACCCAATCGAGCATGCATTTTACCTCCTGATGGGAGGAACCTCGCCAGAAACAAACGAGACCCGAAAGAGGCTGCACTTAAGGCCTGCAAAAAACATTTCAAACCAAGAACACAACAAACTGGCAAAGTCAACGCCTTGCAGACGATTCACTTAAGGCAAAAAAAAAAAAAAAAAAGTGAACCAAAACCAAATATGAAATGTTAGTGACTTGAACTTGGTCGAGGCAAACGATAACCCGGCCCGTTAGCCGACTCGCATGCGCGTCGACTTTCACTTCCGAATGTCAAGTCCATCCCACATCCAACATTTGCCGAAATCTTCGTCCGTGCACGTTATCCCGCACGTCCGGGCCGATTTCTTCGGGGGTACGCCAACGTTCCGGCACTTCTGCAACTCGGCAGTGGCGCCGCCTTTATTTTCATTAGCCGTCAGGATCGGCATTATGTCATTCTTATGACAGCGCTCGCCAATATGTCAGCTTCTTTAGGCCGAGTGCATCCATCTGCGTTACGATATATCTGGCCGTAATATCTTACTGGCGCTTGGCCGGCGACAGTCGCTACTATATGGCGCCATATCTCTACTTTGGCCTTCCGTGACCCTCACCGCACCCACGTACCTAAAAATCATCCCCATAGCGAGCGTTTCCAACGTGACATTGCCTCCCTTCGCCAGGAAACAAAAATGTCGAGCGGCTCGCCAAGTGGCCGAGGAAGACGGATTTCTGCCGATATCTCCGCCGGTGTCGAGTGAAGAGGACCTCGTGGCCGTTGGGAGCGGCCTGTCACAACTCCAGAAACTCTTCCGTTGAGCTTTTCAGCCAGCTCTCAGGGGCTTTGCACCACCACTTACCAGTTGAAACAAAAATCCATGGCTTAATGATCCAAAACAGGAAATAGAGCGAGAGAGGGAAAAAAAAAAAAGAGAAAGTCCCTAAAACAAGAAAATGTCTTTTGGCAAGGGACATTCTGTCCTGGGCTTTCATTTGTTTGCTTGTATGTCTGTGTGTGTTGAGAGAAAATTTGCTGGAATGGTAAGTGAGTGCGTGCACGTGTGTGTGTGTGTGTGCGAGCAGCTTTGAAAGAGTGAGCTTACCCTAGCTTAGTGGCGCAAAACATATTGATTTATTGATCGGCTGTTTCACCCGCTCGCTCGCTCTCTTTTGCTCGCTCGCAGGAGCGGCGGCTGCAGCGGGAACTTAAAAAGCGGACGCAAAGAAAGGGAAGTGTGTCCTATCGGGCAGCCTTTTAACCAAGGACCTCACATCATTCCGATTTATGGACCAAGGTCACGACCAAATCAAAACCTTGACCCATCTGCGAGGATGCCGATTTATAAGCGCCTCGTCGTGGCGAGCGCCGGCCACTTGGCAGGGGCGAGTATTCTTCTCCTTGGCCCCCGCTTCCCCCGTGGGGAGAAGCGAGAAGTGGATCAGGGCCTACGAGAGGCCGCCTGTAATTTGCGATTAGCCGACAGGATGATGTACAATCTCCGGCTGGTTGAACTCTCCGTTCAAAAGAATGTCACCGGCGCGGCCGTGTCACATGAAGCGAAGCGTGCCTTCTCGCTAAAGTGGACGAGAGGCGCTCAAGTCGCAGTCGGTAGCGGCGGTCGCGCCTTTTGAAGATCTGTAAAGTTGAAACGGCGGTGAGTCGGGATGGAAAGATTCAATGAAAATCGATTGAGTCGATTTCAAAGAATCGATTCGCAACGACACGTCGAGCAGAGCCGCGCTCTCACGTCTCCGCTGCGAACAAAAGTGAATGCAAACGATGATGTCGAATGAGAGGTGATGGAAAATTTTCCATCAATCGAAAGCGAGAAGTGAAAATCAAACCAAAGCTGAGTGAATCGTTACGATCGAGCTAAAGATCCTCAAAGAGGCTGAAACCAATGTTTTATGGAGACTTCAAATTGGCAAAGGGCCTATTTAGTCGCAAAAACGACAAACCCGTCGCCATCGATTCGTGTCCTCGTCCACTTGCTTTTGTCTCACGGGCGATTTTTTTACGACACGCATGTTTGCGTCTTGTCTATTCTCCACATAAATTATGAATACGAGTCTCGCTCCACGGCGCTTCAGCCCTCGCTTTTCCAAGGAGACCAAAGCGAACAATAAATATTCGGTGACATGTTTCCCTCAAAACAAGGAACAGTAAAATTCAAAGGCATGAAGTGAAAAGCGCTCAAGTGTTTAGGAAGCGTTTACAACAAACGACAAACTCCACAAGGTGAGCAGGAGCAAAGTCCATGCCCACGTTCTCCTTAACGTTTCCTCCTTGCTGTCATGTCAACTTTTCATCCTGGAGCTGAGGCCGCTGGGAAATTAGGCAGAGACCAGACGTGGGGGGGCGGGGCCAAGCTTGATCTATTCTTAAATGCGGTTACAAACCAGACGCGGCGCAAAGTCGAATCCAATCAAGTGGAGGTGGCCCATGAGGCCGAAGACCGCCACTCCCCCCGAGGAGGCCCGTCTGGGCACAAAAAGCACCGCGGCGCCCCCTGTGACACCGATTGACCCCTGCTGGTGCGGCCATTTTGCTTTTAGCTTCAGCGGCACAATTTGCATTACGACGTTATAAACAATAAATATTATTCATGTGGAGTTTTCTATTACAACAGTAAGAGTTATGTCAAATAAAAATTATTTTATGTAATAGGAATATTTATTTATGTTAAGTTTGTCCACAATTTTATTTTATTATTTAAGTTTTTAAATAAAAATAATTATGGTAAGAAGAAATGCAGTCTTTATTTTATTTGGAATAAAAACATATCCCAATTGGTTTTCACTGGCGTTCTTTCAATAAACTCATTCATTACCAGACGAGTAAAAAAAAAAAAAGGATATTTGTCGTCTCGAGCTGTCAATGGCAGTAAATGCGTTAAGTGTCAAAATCGGATTTCATTCTTATGTTCCGCCTGGTCATCAGTATCTGCTGAGTAAAACTATTAAAGTAACTTGTAATCTAACTTAGTTACTTTTCAAATCAAGTAAGTTACTTTGACGGCAAGTTTGAAGTTACTTTTTCAAGGCAACTGTGGCATCAGTGTCGTAGTCTTGCGCAACATTCTTTCAAGGTTTTCTTTTTTTTTTCTGTCCACTTTTGCCGTTATTGAAGGAAACAGAATTGTGAGGTTAAAAGTCGCGTGACAGCAGACAGAACAGGTAGAATGCAATTAAGTGGCGTACACGCGACAGCTGTGGCCTGTGATTGATATGATGTATGTATTACATACGTCATCATCTTACACTCCGTTTTTCCCGCCATGCCAGAAAAAAAAAAGTTTCGATCTAAGTTGTTCCGCTTTAAGTAAATGGAGCAGCAGATTTATGTTCTGCCCATCGCTAGATAAAATCAAAGAGCTGCGAATACGAGAGCCATTTTCTGCAATTTCTCATCCAAACTGCGCCAGTCAGCGAGCACGATGATCGTTCATTATGATGGAAATCAATCAGTCCGTGCCGTTAAGTGGCAATTAATGAGTTATTTACTTCAAGTCCGACGTCCGAAAGCAGAGATGGCATCGGACTCATATTCTGACATGCCGACGTTTTGACATTCAGTAGCCGTTGCGAACGCCAACCCAACAACATTTCCTTTCTGGACTGTTAAATGAAGCGCACAGAAAAAAAAACCGCAAGACAAAAAAATCCAGATGCTTTTTTAAATGAATGCGTACGAAATGACGCCGTTGCGTTCGAATCACGATTCAAACCCAACCGGTAATTTGGTTAATAATCGAGAGAACATTGAATCTAAAACATTCCATGCAAATATTATTTTAGAAAGTATTTCTTTCATTTTTTTGAAAAAGAAAATAGCAATTAAAAACAAAACAGCAACATTTATTTGATATCATTTCCAGCTAAAAGCAATTGAAAATGCATTTTATGTCAATTATGGCTGAGGTCGAATTTTATTTCATTTTTTTTTTTTTACGACTCCAGCTGTTGTGAAAAAAGTTGTATCCTGGTTTGAGACAAGTACCACCGTACTTCCTACACTGTAACTGGACTTTCTTTATTTCTCTGGAAGGCAGCATATTCATTTGATCTCCTTTTCTTCTTTTTTTGTTGTTGTCAAGTGTTGACCATAATCCATGAAGATGTCCAAGGTGGAATTTGTGCGCACATCGAAGCACCCGAGCCTCCAAATATTGGCTGTTTGGGAAGCAGCCGCTCATCCGTCGGGCTTCGGAAGCGCACGCTCGGGTCAAAGTTCAAGTCCCGCCGCAGACTTTTTTCCTGCGCTCGTTGATCTTTCTGCAACGCTGCGTTCTCGCATGAACCCACCAACACGAAGGCGTTCGCCAATTCTTTTGTGACAATTTCCAACTTGATGCAAGTCAACAATTCTCAACGGAAGTTCTTCTGACAACATTTTTGGCGCGAGGCAAAATAGCAACCCCAAAACGGGTGGGCGTGTTTTTTTTTTTTTTTAGGGCAACACCTCCAATCATGTCACATTGATTGCACCTCCGGTTGGCTGACTCCTGACAAGTCGCCGACAAGTCATTAGCCTTGGGGCTCACGTACGGGAGGTTTTTTTCTTTTTTTTTTTTCCATCCTGCACTGTGAATGTTCAATAAAATTATTTTTTGTGTGCTATTCGTTTATGTCATGAAAATGATATATTTTTAATGATATTTCTATTATTAGCAGTAGTGGTGGAATGTGTTCCGCTTTTTAAAATTAATCTAAACAGAAGCAAACAAAACAAAGACTCTTTATCTTTCAATCAGTTTCACTGAGACGACGTTAACTCTCATAATGTGATGCAATCCCAAACAATGGAAAGGAAAGAAAATATGTGTGCCGCCGAGCCTGCTTGGTTGTGGGGGGGGGGTGTCCACGTGAAGCTGCTCGCTTGGAGCCTTGCCTGAGCAAGCTTGTAAGGTGTTTGCATCAGCACACTTGACAGCGGCCAGAACCGCACGTGCATTTGGCAAGCCGTGCGCAAACGGAACCGTGCATGATATTGATATTGCGGCTGTCCTACTTTTTTTTTTTCAGCACTTGCCTCTTTCTCTACAAGCACTCATTAACAACGCTTAAGTGTCAACAAACAGCAAATACCGCAAGGATTCAACCGTCTACTCGCAAGGGAGCACATCAGCACTGACTCATGCCCACCTGCCACTGCAACATTTTCCCGGAGAAATGAGAGCGCTGAAATTGCCGTTGTGTGTTCCACCTGCAAGACAAACTCATTACGCCCAAAAAGCTAATAATCCAGTCTCGCAAGATAACCTTGTGTCGCGTCGCTCGCAGCGCGTCAGCATGCAAAAGGACTTTTTGCAGCCGTTAATGAAGACGACGAAGCATCCGCTCCCATGATGGGATGTTGTATGAGGACGGGGATTTTTTTTTCAGGAAAGGCCAGAAAAGTAAAAAAACGAATTATAATGGCAAGTTGGTTTATTGAATATTTGACTTTGAAAATAGATTGTGAATGCCAGGAACATGGAAAGATTTTTTTTTCCAAGATCAATGAAAGAAATGCTCCAAAAAGATTGCAACGTCAACAAAGGAGGCTGCATTTCGTGCGAACGCGCTTGCTCAACATGATGAGCGATATTGAAAGTCGCAAGTTTCAGTTTGACCCAAATTTCAAAGTTTAGTGCACCAAACGATTGGACTCGACACCGACGTTGGGCAGAATGCCGTATCTTAGCAACCACCAATATGGCCGATATCACTTTCTTGTGTCGATTCCAGCGAGAAAGTCAAAGTGAAGACTCGAAAAGCGGCGAGCATAGCAATCATTTCGGGCCACTTTGGAATTTTCCTTGCAGAAAAATAGCGAATGACACAAAAACGTCCCAAAATTGACAGTCTGACTCCACCGACGACTTCCACTCAGCCTCCATGTGAGCGTCCGCCGTTAGATGAGCCTCCAACCTTCTCACCTGTCCTCCCACAACTCCCCTCTTTGCCCCCCCCCCTCCTCACGTCTTCCCTCTGCTAATGAGCATGGTAATTATGGCTGGCCCAGGCCAAAGGGAGGGGAGACGAAAAAAAAAAACACAAGAGGACAAGAATCTCTACTTGCTCGAGATACCAACGCTCTCTCTTTCTCTTCCTGACACAGCCCTACGCTTAATTAAACATGCCTCAGAGGGACAAAGAGAGGTAATTTCATGTCGGTAAAGAGTTTGAGAGATGAAAAGTGAGAATGATGCAAATGCAGAAAGCGCGAAGGAGGAGAAGCCGTTGATGGGATGCCGAGCGGTGGCATGAAGGGGAAAGGTGGGAAAGGTTCTTTGTGAGCCGCAGAGATAGAGAAAGACCATTTTGGAGGGGCGGTTGGGAGAGCAGCAAGAAAGAGGAAGACATTTTTTTTAGAGGGAACAAGAAGGAATTAAACACTGTGGAGGAGCGGGTGGGATGGGATTACTATGACGTATGAAAATGAGAGCAAAAGCGCTCCCGGGAGGTGATGGAGTAGCAGCGGCAGGCAAAGAAATGGCGTCTTCGTCGTATGAATGGTAATGACGCACGTCGTCATTTGCAGACGAAAAGAAAGAAAGAAGCTCGACGGCGCCAAACGCCCCAAAGCAAAGAATGTATGACACGCGTTTGAACATTTTTTTGTTGGGTCGTCCATCCGATAGGACGTTGGTGAGGTCAGAGGTCGTGTACTGTCGCAGTTCATCGCAAGGTTTCGGATGTTTGTTGCAACAACAAGCGTGCCGATCGTTGACATTTTGGGGGCGCAATCGCGTTGCCAACAAATTGGTGGCGCCGAAAAAAATCAAGATTGAGGAGGTCTGAAAGCTAAACAATACAAAGAAGGCGGACTTCTCGCGCTCCGACAGAAAACATTCACGCTGCATTTAAGCATTAATTGAGAATCGGCCACGTCATCAACGTTATTCGTTCGTCCGGTCCAACTTTGATGACACAATTCCCAAATAGAAATTTGGTCAACAACATTTGCTCAACCTGATCACGTTTGAACGGAAAAGCAAAATGGAGCTTTAAGAAAGAGACGAAATGACCAGACGCCGCCGTCCGGCGCCAATTCCAGTCTCGTTGTTGTGAATAACGAAGCAGGCTAATAAGAGGACAATTAGGGATGTGTAATTCGATTAAGGGAAACTCGGGGACTCGTTCCAACGTGGTCATGATGGCTCGCAATTAGAGGGTGAATGTTATCGCCACCATCATATCAATAATTCATCAGCACACCTTTTTGGGGAGCCTAAAGTTGACGTGCGACGACTTCCAAACGCACATGCCGCCGCTTGTTTGCTGGGTGGGCAGTTTCACATCCCACAAAGTGAAAATGATTTTTTTTTTTTTTCTTCCCACGAGTCTTCTTTGTCGTTAATAATCAAAACGGAAAAACATTGGCGTCATTTGGGATGCTTTCCAACAAATTTTGTAAAAACCGTCGGATGTGTTTGGTTTTTTTTTTGGGGGGGGGATCTTCAGTCCTTTTATTGTTTCTTGTCAGAGAGCGGGAAAAAAACCGCAGCAAATTTCCAAAGGTTTAATTCAAGAACAAGAGCACATTTATCACAAGTCAAGCGCAAGTCTCAACATCTGGGCTGTGTTGAAAGTGAAAGTGAAAGTGAAAGTGAAATGGGGCAGCTCTCCTTCTCGTGAGAAAGGAAGAAAAACATTTGGCGGCCCCCAGCAAGAAAACGACAGACGACAGCAGCGAGCGGCTCGGAACCAAAAACGTCGTCATTGTTGACCACGGTCGACTTTGGAGCGCCTCGCGTACTTTGAAACGTTAACAAGAGCACGCTTTAATTCTTCAAAGTCAATATGATGCCACCTTTCAAGATAGAACGTAAAGAATACACACACATTGTTGAAATATAAAAAAAGTCGAATCATGAGCTCCACCTGCACTTGAGATCCAACACAAGAGATGATCCATTACGAAGCATTTATTTTTTTTTTTTACCAAGCTCGCTCAAGCCGAGCGCGCCAGCGAGAACATATCAGTGACTGATCGACAGTGATCCAAAAGACGTGGAAGCGGGAAGGAATTATCGGTCGGCATGGATGGTCGCCAACGACAACCTTGCGGCGGAACTAATTGGGACTGAATGCGCTTGAGGGCGAAGACGAGCGCGCGCGCATCCTCGTGACATCTCGTCTTCGCTTACCTGAGTAACTTCACACCGCTCGCTAACTCACTCAAAAGACTCGGCCCGAAAACTCCGAAGCCTGCGTGCTTTGTCTAACAATTCAAATTCGGATGAAACAGCAGCAAGCGTTTTTGCAATCGTACTTTCTAAGTCAACTGGATAATTCCTCAAACGAGCGGAGCTCTTGAAATTCTGCTCATGACATTGAGCGGCCGTCAGCAACCTTTTTCCAAATTGAGAGCCACTTCTTGAGGACTAACTCATGCCAAAGAGCAGATGGACACTTTGCACCAAATACTTCATAAAATGCCAACATTAAGAACGGTTCATTGATGTGAAGACGACGATCACGTTCAGGATTTTTCACGATCGTTAGGAAACAGAAAAAAAAAATCCGCCAGTTTCCCTTTTCAATGAATAACTTTGACAAGATTCCTGGGAAATCACAATGTCTCATCACTCGACACCAGTTGCGGCCGGATGTCGGCGACACCCGAAAGTGTCACCAAAGTTTTTTTTTTTCCTCAAGGAAGCCTCGGTGGAAATGATGTCGCCTCGCCGTCGCTAACGAGATGTTTGAACATACGAATAATTTGGTCACCGCGCAACAAACTTTGCCTGCCGCGGCGACACTCTTTTAAGAATGAAGTTGCACATTTTGATTCGGTGGACGACGACGTGCGTCGCTGGCGCTTGTCGTCAAATTCGGAGAAAAGAGTTCAAAGGCACACACGAGTTGGAAAGAGAGCCGGGCTGGCTCAGCGAAGATAAACCAAAACATGATTTGACTTTCTGGGTGGCTGATTTGGTTGAGAAAGTGCGATTCCCTCCGGATCAGGATGAGCGTTGGCGAGGAGGAGGAGGGAGGGGGGAAGTGAACGCTGTCAGAGCAATTGTTCTTTCATGTGGAAAGGTGACAAAAGAAAGGAGTGGAAAGGTGCATGACAGGAGGACATTATGCAAGAGTGCCAAAGAAAAAAATAAAAGGCTGCATGCAAAAGAATCGTTACCGATTCAGCGCACTTGTAAATCAAATTGTATCGTCCTTAGTACGTTCGTAAAATTAGCGCAATGTGGCCGAGATGATTTTATAGCTTTAGCAAGAGCGGTCTTTGCATGTTTCAAGATTTTGTTATTGAGCTGTGGCTGCTCGCGAAGCTCGTTCAAGTCGGTTTCTCATAAGGATGACCGTCGTCGTTGGAAAGTAACACTTTGTCAGTGTTGATTCTTCACGTTTGCCACGCAAGTTGAAACGCTTCCCTCGCCTGACTTCGGCGTGAGTTGGATTTGCTTTACGTTGAGCGGCAACCAGTTCAGAGTTTTGTGCGCCTTTTGATTCAAGTCAGGTGGCACAGCCCCGGAAGTGTTGGAGAAAAAGGATGGATGAACTCTCACAATTTGCTTCACGTGGACACAAATGTCAGAATGGTTGTTTGTTGTCAGTTATCGTTCAGAGTTGGTCTGTCGCACGTCGGCACGAAGCAGCCCAAAAGTAATTCTGCCGTACCAACCAATAGGCAAGCGGCGATTCGGGATGATAAGAGGGAGCAAAAAATATTTCGTTCTCACAGTATTCAAATTACCGCTGGAAAATATCCTATTTTGTCACATTGGCTTGAATAAAAACAGCAGCCCCCCCCCATTGAACCTATTTAGTAAACAAAATATAGAATATTTTATACGTTAATTTGAAATGAAGAAAAAAAAATCAGTTTGAATTATTCTTCATAAGTCAGAGTGTCACATCACTGGTGAGTTATTTTTTACAACAGATCCTTGAACGACTCATGTTGTCCTAAGGTGGGGAACAACGATGATAGCGGACATTGATATATCACACAATATTCAACTCAAAGTGCTTCCTGAATAGAAATCATTAAAATTGCCGCGAATATGGCTGCTCGTGTTCAAAAGCATTTTAGACGAGACACGCTGACAGTTGTTGAACATTTCAGTTCTGTGACACGTGAATAAGAAGAAGAATAGAACGGAGGCCAGCAAAGATTCACGCACACACATGCTGGAGGGGGAGTCAGAGCAACACTCCTCCCGTGTCTCACACACACATAAAGAATCTCCCAGCAGAGCTCCCGCCAGCTTATACGGCGGCACGGAATGTCGTGAGTTACGGCCGGCACGGCGCGGCCGCTCGCCACAGCAGCACCGTACCGAGTCCATAAAGCATGATGGATGGCCCATCGTCATTTACCACTTTGGTGACTTCTCAATGCTGTCACACCGCGCCAAGCACATGCGAAGGAGGCCGCGCGCGCCGGACCGTACAGCGGACGGGCACACATGACGGTGACAACCGGAAAAGGCAACGTAGACAGAGTGACGCGAAAAGAGGAGTGCAAAGCAAAAGAGAGAGAGAGGCAACGCTCGTAAACGCGAGAGAGCGTTTGACGAAGGAGCATTTTTTCCGTGTTTGCCTCAATGACTACACACCGGGTCACGTGCGACGCACGCGTACACATACAAAAGAAGAGAACACTTCCCCCGTCCCTTTTCGCTTTGGATGACAGCAGCCCACACACATTCGGGCCGTATTTGGAGCATGTCAAATGGACGGTCTCTTCTGCTCTGCTCTCCTCCTCGAGCACATCACACAGAGGGAGGGGGAGGGGCGGGGGGGCAAAAGAGATGAAAGGTGAGAAAGAGAGCAGATGTAGCAGGTGAGAGTTTAGATGCCAAGCCAGGTGACATTTTAAATGTGGTGGAAAAAGTTGGACGATTGACAAAAAAAACAAATCGTGACACCAAAGAGCGTCAACTGCGCTTGTTGTGGCATCTTCTTTGTCGCTAAACTACGTTGAAGTTAACGGAATGATGCGTTGCTATTCAGAGGTAAAACGTTTTGTCACAAACTCACTGATTACGTTTACATGCTGTCAATATTTGGTTCGGACAAAATTTGGGACAACATTCCCATTTTCGGACAGTTCCTCCCATATTTGAATAATCCGATTTTCACCCTTTAGTTATTCTCGTCATGTCACTGAAGCGCTCGCTTTCCTGCTCGCTTCAAAAGTGAGCTTTTGAACTGCGTTTGTCAGCGTCGCCGCGATTGTTTAATTCCCACGACTTGCACGACAGACATCCAGACTTACAGGAGTGTCAATTTCCACAGCCGAGACTGAAAATAATTGGCTTAATCGGTATCTTCAAGTTAAGGTCGCTACGGCAACGAGGACCAGCATAAAAGGACTTCCTGTACGCCAAAGAGCAAGTGCAAATCAAAAAGCCACGCTTCGGTGGAAGGAGCGAATCCGATTCCGTTTAAATGACACAATATTTGGGTTGGAAAAGGGGTACCCCAGGGCTCGTATTCGGGTTTTTAAATTTTGACAAATATGACGGACCATAGCTCACTGCTACTTTTGCTGCTGCGTTCACACAAGTTGAGTTGTCTGTGATTGCAAGATTGTCGGCCAGAAAAAAGAAAAGAAAAAAACGGTGCAATAGATGATAATTGCCATTTTTCTTGAAGCTGACACAATTATTTTTCCTTCCGCTGCTTTCATGATCGAAGCTCTTGCTCAAACCGGAACCGTATTCTTAGAGCGCGGCACCGCAATCCACTTTTGAACGCTCAACCAAAGCAATTGTGGTCGAAAGCAACGTGATCATCGGATTTAAAACGCTTGATGGGTTTTATTTGAAAAGTCCGGAAAGCAGTTTTGCTAAACGAGAGATATCGAACGTTAATTGTCTTAATGATGCGCATGAAAGGGAATCGCATTTGAATGATTGACGCTATCGTTGAGGAAAAAGGCCAACAGTCAACTTGAATTTCACACTGTTCATTTTCAATCCCTCACTCGTAAAAAAAAAAAAAAAAAAAATCTGAGAAAGGCTGATAAAGAGAGGTGGCAAGGCATTAAAAGTGCGTGGGGAAAATTGTTCAGATGATAATATCACGTGGCTCTCAACGACAAGCCGACACAGAAAAAAGATGAACAAGAAGGAAGTGTCATCAGCAATATCACAAAAGGTGATTTTCTGAGAAAACTAATGCGAAAGCAAAACAATTTCAATTTGACGGGCCTAAAAGGAAAGCAAACAAATCGACAAATTTGCCACTTCCACTCGCGCTCACACAAGGACACACGCGGTGAAAATTGGATTATTTTTTAGCGCCAGCAACAGAAATGTCTCTTCTAATGTCGTTTCGAGACGCACTGAAAGGCATCGCGCTCCTCTCAAAAGACATTTAGACTTGAATATTGTTTATTTATTCCCTGCGGGCAGCGAGCGCGCTTAACTGTTGACCGCTCGTAAATTGCCCATCAAGATGCGACTTCTTAATAAAGCGCACGCGCTCTCCTGGATGCTAAAACGGCGGCGCTGCGTTATGGGAATTGCATCACTTCCAACAAGTTCTTTAATTGGAGCGTTTCCTTTTCTTTTGGCGAAGAGTGATGACAAGAGTTGATGCTGTGATGACCGGGAGAGAGCGAGACCATTTTGCTGCGCGGCCCGTGGCAGTTTTCACGTGGACACGCCGCCGTCACCGCACTCGATTCGGGGGCGGGGGGGGGATGAGGCCAAATGACGAGCCGGTACCGGACCGAGGGAGACGGGTCGGTGTTGCCCAAAGTTGGACGGACATCTTGAGACGTTTGCGTCGCAAGAGCCAATCAATGTCACAGATTTCGGCGGAATAAGAAAGCGAGCCGACGTCGCAAACATTTCTCGGTTTCAACAACTTTGGCCTCTTGCTTGCTATTCATTTGCTTTGCCATCTTCTTCTGGTATTTGTTTGCCCTCCCCGGGCAAGAAACAGGCGTGTGCATGTTGCCCCCCCCGCATGAGTATCAGGTTGTTGAATGGAAGTATTTGTATCGCGGTTACAAGAGACGTTTTTGCGGTGCGTGTGTGCGTGTTGTCGCCATCAGCGGTCGGCATGGTGGCAATGTACAAAGTATTCATTGCATCACAAGCACGTGCCGCTTGCGCATCTCCAGAGCGCCATGGCGATTAGGGTGCTTTTTTTTTTGTTTTACGGTCCATTCATCTTCCACTTCTGCTTCAAAGGACCGTTGGTAAGCTCGAGCCGATCCCAGGAAGGAGTCGGGGAATAGCGCGGACGGCCGGCCAGCCAATCACGTTCACATTTTGGAATGAATTCAACTTGATTTCTTTGGAATGTGAGAAGCCAAAATGGGTTTGAAGTCAGGAACCTTCGCGTTCTTCAGCGCCGTTAATTTAGGGCAGAAAATCTCGTCCACTTGTTGAGAATTCCAAACGTTTATTTATTGATTGGACGTTGTGAGTGCGCGAGTGAGCCACACGTGCACACGTGCGCACGTGCGCAGGCACAAAAAGGCATGAAAATGTTTTGTGAAACGGGTGCCGCCCCTCGCAAATATGGCGGCACTCGGCTGACTTTTAGGAGGCGCGCCTCTCCTCACCCATCGGAATGGACGATGGCATGTTGTGCGAACGACGCAAGCGCTTGTGCAAAGTCATCCACGCGATTATTCGCGAGGAGCTGCTGGTTTCGGACGTCATTTGGAATTCAACGTGACGGGAATACAGCAGAGGAAGTCGACGGCGTCTTCGATTTTGGACTTTCTTTCAGTTGGTCGACTTTGTTTGGATTGGACGGGTTCTTCAAACAACAAAAAATAAACCGTTTTGAAAATCTCCGCAAAAGAATCTCTCCATCCGTTCCAATTTTGCATATTTCGGTGTTCTTTCAAGCGACATCCATGAAATGAAATGGCAGCGGAATTGAAACTTGCTCGCAAAAGTGAAGGAACGTTGTGAACGCGTCGTCTTGAAATTGAGGGTGTGCCCCCGCCTGGCGCCCAAAGTCAGCAACGATTCGCTTCAGCTCACTGCTGAGAAAATGGAGGATGGGATTGCAAACTTGAAACTGCCATTAGAAGTTCAGCGACTCTTTGTTGCTTATTTAGCTTCGGTCTCAACTGGCACACACACACACACACGCACGCATGAACGCACACACACACACACACACACTCTTGGGTACTTTGTGCAGCGCTACACTAGCAGCCTCCAGCCGTGCTTGCAGACCATTTCCACTCCGTCGTCTAATCCCCTCGACTCCCGGCTCACCTGGCAGCCACAGAAAGAAGACTCGGGAAAACTTTTTAAATATAAAGGTTGGGAAAGCAACTTTGATGATAAAAAAAAAAAAGCGCATCAGGATGCGAAGTGAAGGGGAAAGAAGCTTTAAGGGGGGAAAGGGATTTCATTTGCAGGATTTGGTTTGTGTTGGCCTAAGAGAGCGGATTGATGGAGGCTGGAGGGACAGAGAAAACAAACAAGGTGGAAAAAAAACCAAAGCGGCGAAGAGCGAGCGCCATCAAATTTCCTTTTGCCTTTCTTTGGCTAAATCCTAATTACGTTCGCCAAGTTTTGGGTTTTTGGCTTGGAGTATTTGAGTTTTTTTGCGCGCCAGCAGGATTATGCAAATTTCCCCAAGATCGACATCTGCATTTTTTTCTTTCAGATTTCACTCAAGCTGGTTTGCAAATCGTGAAAATAGATGTTGCTGCCACCTACAGGACTGGAGTGGACACTGAAAAGTTTTTGTTTTGATTCCAAGCGCAACTTTTTGACCAACGACTCTGAAGTCTTCAGCAAAGCTTCCCGCTCCATTTCTGTGGGAAGATGCACACGAGGTCTCTCTGGAGGCGCGCGCTTGTTTACTTTAAGCTTGCCCTCGATCAATTGCAAAATTGAGAGTGCCCTTTTCCTGGCAAAAGCCTCGCTAATTAACATTTGCCCGTGGAGCCAAGTTGATTGCAAATGGCTGTCGCATTTATATGCGATGCAACCCATGAATCCTGCCGACATTCACCGTCGGTGCACATTTTTCTCAAACAATGAAGAAAAAGGCCAAACGGCAGATTTGTGAACCAAAAAAGACCATATTCTGTTTTTGACCAAATATTTCATCTCTCGCTCGGTCTCTCTCTCCCCGTTTCTTTCGAAAAAAAATATGCCAGTGGGAAGTGAAAAAAAAAAAACAACCCAAACAAAAAGCAAAGTGAAAGCACGGATCCCCACTCCTCCGCTCTTCTCGCTGCACGTCTGTGATGTCATAATCACTCACATCAAAGGCCGCGCGCTCAACACGGCGACTGTCAGCTTCCCGAGAGGCGTCATTAAAAAGGAAGCCAAGCCTGACAGAGACGCATCAAAACTGCCTGACGTGCACGTGCGTGCGTGCATACGAACATGCAAGCACACATTGGCAAAAAAAAAAAGTGTTCATCTTAAAATCAGAGCAAAAAAAGAGGAGAATCCTGAATATCACACTCTCATATTGAATGGATCCTTGGTCCCGTCCCGCACCGACGACAGCTTAGCATTCAGAAGCGACGTGTGCGTCGTGCATGACGGCTAACATCTGCAGCACGTGAACATCTGTCCAGGAGACGTGCTGCACGGGCGATGCGCGGGATGCCCTTAAATGTACAAATAGCCGTCGTCCACGCACCCACCGGCTTCTCATCCCTCTCTGTCGTTCCCTCGCACACTCGCGGCTGCTTCCAAGCGACACACGCCGGCGCACACGCAATGGACACAAACTGGAGGGAGGACTATAAATAGGATGCCTATGATGTGATGCTGTGTGTGCTTTCTCCCTGCGGGTTTGCGTGCGTGCGTGTGCGAGACTGTCAGAGTGACGAGGGAGGGAGAGAGCAAGAGGACGGCGAGCGAAAGGGAGGCTCTGCTCGTGTCTGGTGCACAGCCAGTGATAAACACAAAGTGACAGGCGTGGCAAAGATGGCGAGTCCCCTTTGATTTGAAAAGCATTTGTACGCGGGAACGGAAAACGCGCGCGCCAGCGTGAATCCAACATTGTCTTTGCTCGCAGGCCAACGTTGCGCTCCGCGTGACTTACCCCCGGAAGGGTCTTCTGCTCGTGCAATGCATTCTGGGCTTTCAGGGCCGACTCCCTGGCACAGTAGGTAAGGAAGGCACAGCCTGAAAGACAGCAAAAGAGGAGACGACGCCATTATATAACGTGTGAGCCGGACAAAGACAAAGTGACAGACGTAGGCGGGTGCTCGGGCAACCTTCGGCAGAGAGCTCAAAACAGAGAAACACAAAGCGATGATTCCATGATTCCAATCAGGAAAATGTGGAATTTTCCGTGCAAGCGAACAAACGGAACGTGCGCCGGCACTGAGAAATGAAGAAGGCCAAGATCTGCTGACTTGCACATTTGTGCAATATGCTGCGTGAGAGAGAAACACGTCAGATGTGACGGAGCTTCCCGGCTGCTGTGACACAGATAGACATTTTCCCTGACAGACCCCCCCCCCCCCCCCCCCCACTCTTCATTTGTCCAACTCTCGCTCCATATGTTGTTCCAAGACTACCCACAATCCTCGGCTGACATGTGGGGGTGGTGAGGAAGATGGAGACGCAGGAGGCGAAGCAGAAGAAGAAGCCGTGAGCGAATGCGCCAGCCTCTCCCTCGCCATCCCATAATGACAGCGAGCACGCTACTATCAGAGGGTTGACAGCCTGTCAATCTCCACATTCAGGGAAATGATTCATGGGGACCACAAAAAAAAAAAAAGAAAACACGTCCGCACGTAACGTCACCATGGACACTAATGACATGATTCAATAAGACACCAGAAAAAAAAAATAATTAGAAAATTGTCGCGTTCCATCAAGGACGAACGAAGCCCACTTGCTCATCCTGGTTTCACACCTCGTGTTGTTTGTTGTCGTGGCCAAGTTCACGAAGCGCACCCTTGCTCTTTAACTTCACGTCTTACTGATGCGAACGCTCAAGGCAGCTGCTCTTCTTGCCGTTTTTAACCAACGGGCGTCTCGCTCATGAGGCCAATTGGAAGCTGCCCGCCGACAGCCTCGCCGGGCCCGTCGTGTTAAGTCCGTGGGCGTGTCCGTTTCGCTCGAACGTCATGTTCATGACGTTCACGTGTGGAATGCCACATTTATTGTCAAAGTACAGAGCGATGAAATTCACTTCACAAACAATTCAAGGTCAGCGGGGGGGCGCCATATGTTCTTCCATGTTTCGTGGTGCGACGGGTTAAGTTCCAGAATATCCAGAGTGTCCGTCTTCTGCCGTAACGTGTATTTGTTTGATTGTGATATTTACATTTGTTATTGATGAGGCGTGTCCTTCCTGCCGTGACCCCGCCCACCACCTTTTGTCATTTCTTACATTCCGAGTCATACGTATCGATATTTTGTCATTGCCGTTTTCCGTCACTTTATTGCCGACAGTTTTCTTCCATTCGATCAATGGGCCGCCTTGTTTATTAAATTCAGTCTTATCGTATTTGCGTGTCGCGTCTACTTTCGGGTTGGAGATCCGCATAACCTGATAAATATGATTTGAAATTGGATCCAGTATTTGCCGATATGTGTCTGCGCATGTTGAGGCTCATGATACTGAAAAGACTGAAAATGGATCCACTTGGAGTGTTTGTGTGATTTTTAACAATCGCAGGACAGCAGCAGTCAAAAAGGTGCCGTCGGCATAATTGAAGCATCTCACGCGGTCGACTTTTGGTTGTTGCACAGACAGAATGTATCGATTGTGAATGCACACAACTTTGCAAAGTCGCAATATTTCTTAGAATGACCATTTATGGTTAGCGCTTTATTCATTATTAGCAGGAGAAAAAAAAAAACTAAAGCTAAATTGAATGCGATTCGACATTTCATTCTATTTGATCTCGATTGCTGTTTTCATGACTTCATGATTATTTTTATTTCATATGAAGAGCGTCATTCAAAGAAAGACACGACGACAAGCGTGTGCAGGCGGCATTTGAAAGTAAAACACATATTTACGACGTGTGTACAAATAGGATGGGAAAAAACAAACCTGTCACTTAATTCCCATGAAATGCGAAGCCGCTCGCCGAGTCTCACATATGCTGCGGAACGTGCGACCGTCAACAAACATTCAATTTAGCATCCTTGTCACAAGTCGGATGCCGGGAGGGCCGTTCGTATCCGACGAACGACAATATTGGCCCGGCGGAGAGAGATAAGCTGTTTGTTTCTCATGTCAGTGCTGCCAATTTGGTGTCCCATCACTTCAAATTCAAATCAAGCGCAGCGCAAAGGAGATCGGAGACCGCGCGTATTGCCATGGCGAGTGAGAACCGACAGTAAACGCGGGATGGGAAACGAAGAGCAAGGAAGCAAAACGAAAGCGGAGGAAAAGAAAGCCAGACGGAGAAGGCAAACTGCTCGGGACGGGAGAGGCGCTGGAGATAAGATCAGCGAGCTTCTGTGAACGCCCCCCCCCCCCCCTCCTGTGTCCTACACTTGCTGCTTATCTCAACTGGTGCAGACACCCCAAAGGGACGCAGACCCACTGAGGGAGTGGGGGGGGGGGGGAGACGACAGGATGAAAGAGAAGCGCAAGGGAATGTTGGATCCGATGACACCGAACTGATCGGAGAAGTGTGTGTGTGTGTGTGTGTGTATTATGTCAAGCTTCTCCGGCGGGAGCCGACAAATGACGGAAGAACGTCCAGGATTTGCTTTGCTAACAAATTGAGATTTGTTTGGCGGAAGTGGTTGGAAGACAAAACAAAAAAAAAATGGATGGAGGGATTGTTTGGAGTAAATGTGTCCAAACTCGAATTGCATCATCGGGCTCGATTCCAATTGCTCAGAACGTCGGACGTCATCCGCAAGCACTCATTATGTTTTTTTTGAACAGCAAAAGAAGAGTCTGGATCCTAAATTGAATTTTTCCATCAAAGAAAATCCATATTGGACTGAAAGAAAGCCGCGACGAGCACGGAAAAGTCAAAGCGACCGGCAGAGAATGTGTCTCACTTTGATGACATAAAAGATGAGATGATAGTCAACTTTTTTTTGGGGGGATGCACGTCCATTCAAATGATAGAACGCTGTTCAAATCATCAATGACAAGCGTCTTGTCTTGTAAGCCACACGAAACCTTCCTTGAATGAGTGAGTGGACGGACGCGTGAATGAATCTTTGGGCCGTCGGCGCCACCCAAGACAAGTTATTGCTGAGAACTCTCTAATTATCTCGCGCCCATTAATTCAGAGATTGTAAAAAGGCCGACATCAAAGGTTCCCTGCTCGCACTCCATCCTTTTATTTGCCGCTACAGTTGGGGAGAAAGTCCCAGTGATCATTTCAATATTTCGCAACATCTTCGTAAAAGCCTCCAAAGAGTCAATAGTTTTCAAGTCTTCGACGTCCTCGTTGAACGGCCGCGCCTGAACTTGGCTTGATCTCGTCCAATTTCGACATCCGATGTCGGTTTTCCTCGACCGAGGTTGGCGCGCTTCGAAACGAGCGAAACTCAAATGGGAACGAAAAAGCACGGCCTTACGATGCCACATTTGAGTCAAGGGTGACGACGTCGCCAGAAAGCAGACCGTAGTTGATTTGCTTGAATCTCAAACGACAACGAGGTCAATCCAGAAATTGCCCGCACGCACGCAGAGCAGAAAGCGGGCCCGGGTTGCATTTGGAATTAAAAGTTCCTCGTTATTTGAGGTGCTGGGATGTGATATGAAAGTCCAAAGAAAACGAGCGTCCTTGTGAGGAACGGCAATTGAATAAAGTGAGCGGCAATTGCTCATCCGGCCTCCTCGCATCATTACTCACATTGCTGAATAGATAGAGGAGGGACAAAAACCTTCCTACTTTCTCCCCGTATCGTCGGAAAATCTGAAATTGCCGGCCGTAAAGGCCCGTTCAATAAAAGGCAACTTTAAAGCCGCTGATATGAACTTGGGGATGTGTGAAGAAAAGTGCAATTACAGCTCACGGCACACTCCCCCCCTTTTTTTTTTTTTTTTCACGTGAGTGTAAAACTTGGCTTGCTATTCAGGAGTTGTTCCAATGACTAATGAACGCCGGTCCTCAGCGTGATGGAATTTCAGCCGGGGGGGGGCAGAACGAAGGGGCGCCATTACGGACAATGCGATGAATTCATTTCTAGTAAAGTAAGCTCACCGCCACGCGACGACGCTATATGACCATTGCTCCATTGCTCCTTTTTGGACCCATTTGAAAAAGTTTGGACGCACTTGAAGAAAGTCATTGACGAAGCGCTCGACACGACGACGTCGGCGAGCTTCAATGCAAAACTGCCCCCGTGCTCATGTTACGACGGATCGCTTCAAACAAAATCTTCTCGATGCATGCAAATTCCGTCGAGGAACCTACGAGACGCTGGACTGGTTGCTAGGCAACAACCTCCCAAGGCAGCGTGAGAAGCCATCCTGAAGAAGAACAATTAGCACGCCGCTCGCAATTCGGTGTCCGCGCTTTCGAATAAGTCGGCGTGGCGCGAACGCCGACATCATTGAAGATCCAAATGATTTGCGCTTTGATTTCGCACAAATATTTCATGACAGCTTTGTAGCTCCGCATTCAGAGGAAACATTTCATGGCATGATCGCTGAGGATTCTCACCCGAATTTTGATGGGCTCACCCTTGAAAACACGCCGTCAAAATCCAGGCGGCCACATCGAAAACGGACGTCAGGAAGCAAACTCCCAGGGACAGAAAAAGCCCCTTGAAATGGTGCGCGTGAAGATAACAAGTGGCATCTCTCGCCCCGCTTCCCAGCGAGGCTGTCTCTAAGCTGTGCTAATCGATTGGCGAAGGAGGAAAAAGGGCGAGCTTTAATGTGTTGCATGTGAAGGATTTACTGGAGAGCAGAGCCTCTGAATCAATGGACTAGAAAATGCATCATTAGGACAGTGTCAAACACACACACACACACACACAGCGCCAAGCTACACTCATTCACTCTCACTTTCTCCTCTGGTGCTCGTCCAGCGAGAATCGGAAAACGAAAACACACCAAATGGGACTGGAGTATATGTGAGGTTCCGAGCGGCACGTTGTCAAGTCCAACAAAACACAACAAGGTCGCGCTTCAACATAAAGACTCTCCTGCACGTACACACAAACGCCTTCAAAGCAACGTGTGTGTGTGTCATAAATATCCAAGCTGGACACATTTTGTCAGGAAATGTTTGAGCAAGCCATTTTCATCTTTGCATGCTCGAAATAATTTGGAATACGTGGTTAAGGTGAAGTCGCCGCCTTGTCGCAAACCACTCAAGGGTTAAATCATTGGAAACGGACAAACTCATTCAAGTTATTTAGTATTTGCCACAGGAAGATTTTACTGATCACATCTCCCAAATAAATCATCTTCCGACTCCCCAGTGGGGAATAGAAAAGGACCAAAATAGCAAACACGCAACGTCGAACGTGAGACTTGGATCGCAAATGACTTTGGTTACACTTTTTGTACTTGTTGTTTAGCCAACAAGGGGACGCAAAACTGGTGACATTTGACAAATGTGACCAAATGAAAATCTGACGTGCGATGACGACATTTTCCGTCTCGAAGTTTTCTTGAAATGACTTTGCCGTTTGTGAAGCAAACCGGAAGCTCAGTTCGCGTTCAAGCGAGAAGATTTTTGGAGCGAGTGTGCAAAGGTTTGCATTTATTCTCAACTCAATTATTAAATTGCATGGCAGGAATGACTCCACTTCTTCAAATTCTTTTGATTACTTTTCAATGAATCACTGACGCGAGTGTGGTTTTATTCTGGAAAGTCATCCAAAGAGGAGATTTGCGATAGGACTCAAATGTTTGCCACGCAAAGCCGTTTTTGTCAATGTGCCTTCCAAGCCTCGATTTTTTTTTGAATGGCCCCAACTGTCCCATTCAAGAAACTGGTTCACAAAAATGATGACTCAGCAGCCACCTGGACTTGACACCTTCTCTCGTGCCATATTTTCTGCTCCCGCTCTGGCCTGATTCTGCTAAAATGCGATGATGATAGGTCAATTACGACTCAAAAATGTTATGATACCAAATCAGTTTGAAGAAAATCACATTTCATGACGGTCGACACGCCTCCTCCATCTCATGTGTAAAGTCCGAATAAAAAACACCGCCACAATGTCGCCGTGAACTTCAACAATATCATCTTATCGTTAGCTGCCAATAAAAACAACTTACGAGCATTCGACCCTTGAACTGTGTCGGTGTGCCGAGTAGGTTTCGACGCCACGGTATGTTGCTCTCCTCTATCAAATAATTTGGCCAATGTGACATTCACAGCCTAGCATGCTAAGCGAGCTGTGATTGTTCATGAAAATTACAGGCTTTATTTTCCTCACCGGAAAAAATCTGGCGCCGTGTTTTGGACGCAAGGCAGTTTCTGCCAGAAAAGCAAAAAAAAAAAAAATGAACGTAACAAACAAATTGTGAGGCAAACTCCCTCACTTGGAGGTCCTGAGCTGCAACAAACCCGTTTCGTTCGTGCCGCTTGCAAACAAAAACAAACTCCACTTTTGTTTTTCTTTCCAACTTAACATTAAAATGCTGGCCCAATTCGAGGCGACGGATGTGCGCGCGCTCTGTCGGCAACACGCGCGGAGGGTCGGGCCCGGGACTCAAAAGTGAATCTCTGACGTGTGAGGGAGAAGACAAAGTCTGGCGCACGAGAGCGCTTTCATGTCTCGTCCCCCGGGCGCAACACTTACAGGATAAACAGCGCCATTAATATTCTTCTGCGCGCCTCGCCCGTCTTCTCCTTCCCGTTTGGCCGTCCTATTATCCCGCCTCGGCGGACATCCCGTCCTGTCCCTGCCGTCCTCCTTGGCAACGCGCAAGATGGAGATGAGAGGACGCTGCGAACGCGAATCATGACACTTCCTGTTGTTGGAGGAAGAGACACGATGCCCTCGGGGTCCCCATTGATTCCGGAGATTTAATTGGGTTTATTAGCCAAGATGTTGGGCCCCGCGAGGAGGCTCCCAGAGGCCACCGGCTTCCTCGCCTCCCCTCGCCCCCCCCCCCCTCCCTCACCCATTCCCGCTCTTCCGAAGGAGAAATCCTGCGTAATTGTTTTCCCTCCATCTTCTGTGTCATTGTCAGATGGGTCCTGCGGGATTATTAGCAACCCCAGGTCCCTCAATAATTCATCCAGAGCTATTTATACACAGATGGAGAGTCCTCTAAAGTCTCCCCCAGTGAGCTTATCTGACGCAGAGACAGACAGAGCGAGAGAGCGAGAGCGAGAGAGCGAGAGCGAGAGAGCGAGAGCGAGAGCGAGAGCGAGAGAGCGAGAGGAACAAGGCTACAAAGGGAATGCAGGCGAGCGATAGACAGAGAGAAAATGGGAGTGACACACAAAGACAGTAAGAAGGATGGAGAGAGGCAATCACCAAAAAGAAATGCAAAGAGGAGCAAAGCGAGTGTGACAGTGAATAAAAGAGCACGAGCCAGCGACAGCAACAACGTTTTCGCTCGACACAATGACAACGTTTTCGCCGTTTCAAGGAGAAAGTCGGCCTTGCCAAAGTGAACAAAAGCGCCATCCCGGGAATAGCCCCCCCCCCTCGCAGAACACTTGAATGGATTTTCATCCCCCCCCCCCTTCTTTTTAACGCAATTAGGATGTTTGCAAAGCTAACATGGAGCAGTCGTCGCTCGCCATACCGGAAGGACACATCAAAGACATTCGGGCATTTCCATACCGAGAGAGTCAACGCGTTGCGACGTCCTCTTCGACGAAAGAGCAAAAATGGTCGGCGGACATTTCCTCAACTAAAAGTTTGATTCTGAACATGACGCAGCATCTTAAGTCTCTTCGAATCCAGCTCGGCGGAAGACGGTTTAAAAAAAAGTTTATTTTTTTGTCGTCCGAATATTTCTTCAATTTTTTAAGGCCAATATTTTGTTTTAACTTACAAAGAATTGTCGGCGTTGAGAGACACCATTTGCATTGGTACGACGAAAAGCAAGGACACTCCCAAATGAAGTTAAACAACAACAAACCGCACTCGTTCGAGAACGCCAAATGATGAGCGAGCGCGAGGAAACGAAGGCGCTAAAAACTGTCTGAAGGGGAGAAACCGTAAAAAAGAAACAAACGGGAGGACTTTTTCCGAGTCCGTTTCGACCGTCAGGCTGAGCTGGCGAGAAAGAAACTTCTCAACCCCAAAAGTTTGGATGACATGACTTTGTCATATTGTCGAACGTGCAGTCGCATCTTCGTTATCTTGTGGAACGTTCCGTCTGTTCGTTGATGGCGTCGTTTTTTTCAATTGGGGCACTTGTGCTAGTAATATTTTGAAACATGATGCTGGAGGCCATCTTTATCGTTTTTTCTTGTGGTGCTCGATGAGCGTGTGTATGCGTGCGTGTGTGTGTGTGTGTGTGTACATATTATTGATGAAAAAGCTGTAAAGGAATCTCTCTCTCCTTGGCTCTCTCCCTCACACACACACACACACACACACATTGTGCTCCAGGGGAAGCCATGTTTATCAAATAATGAATGTTCACAGAGTGATGTGGATGCAAACACACCCGCACACACCCCAAGCTCTCTTTCTCTCTATGTAGTGCATCCCATGAAATTGTTTGTGCACGAGCAGGATTCCCATCTCCTGTTGTGTGATTAAAGAAGGCGACTCATGGACTCTTTCCCGCCAGGAACGTTCACGGTGAAAAAGGAGGAGCTCTCAGAAAGCCATCAAATTGCAAATGTC
Source organism: Idiotropiscis lumnitzeri (assembly GCF_059441095.1). Lineage (NCBI taxonomy): Eukaryota > Metazoa > Chordata > Actinopteri > Syngnathiformes > Syngnathidae > Idiotropiscis > Idiotropiscis lumnitzeri. Next base: position 952,787 of record NC_142401.1, on the reverse strand, counting down.
CAACAATTTGCAGCTGGCTTCGCGTCCAGATGTTTCCCTGACTGAGTCGCGCCTTCCCGAAGCACTCGGAATGGTCAAGTACGAAGCCGGCTGAGCCCACTCGACGACCGAGCGAGTGAGCCCGCCGGAGGGGCGATGCGCGAATACCAGACCTCTTTTATTAGCATCCACATTTGCGCAATTTCCTTTCCTTTCGCGGCGACCCAACGCCAGCAAACCGGCACGGACAACACCAAGAAGACGTGAGCGGATGTCGTCGCAAACTGGCGGGAGATGATTCAGTCTGAGAATGACGACGACGACGACGACGAAGATGCAATTTCATTCATGAATCCATTCTTGCCAAAGTCAAGATGACAAAAGTTGCCCGAAAAATGAGAAAAGTGTGTGACTTAACGGGTTTCGTAGGATGGTCTGAGAGCAGCGGGGTCTAAATTCATCTGTCGTCCAAAGAAGGTCATTCTCCTTTGTCGGCCGATGATGGCCAGCAAGTGTGGCGCTTAAATCTGGCAAAAGTCGCCCCATAAATTACAGCAGAGGTCAGAGAGGTCGCAGCCTGGCACCGACGTGGGCCAGAAGCCATCAATCAGCCGTGGCCAGCGAGGCCAGCGAGGGCCGCATCTGTCTCTGGGACTCCCTCAATCTTTTAACTCCTCCCCCTCCCCTCACAGAATTTCCCGCCTCTGTGGTTTGGGCTGCACCTCTTTTCTCAACAGCCGGGCTTTCTTTTCCACCGTCTGCCGTTTGATATTCCGGCTTTTGTGCCCCCCCCCCCCCCCCCTCGTGGCCCCCCTCCATGGATCTCCCTCAACCTCTTTCACGCATTCGCTTACATCACCCAGTTTCGACATCTCCCTCTGGTTGGAGCGTGGTGGTTTTACGCGCTCTTGCACCATCTCCGTCTTTTGCTCTCCAAGCGGCACAAAAGGATGATGTTCCGTCCCTGAATGGGATGCCAGGATGGTCGGAATCATCGTATCGCATCTGAGAAATGACACATTTTTGAAGGCCAATGGCACAGTTGTGAAACAGAACATTTAGAAAAAAAAAAAAAAAAAGAAGCTCTTCTGGCTACCCGCTAAACATCCCCCATTTCTTGCGAGCAAATTAACAGTTGCGATGAAAGGAAAGATTTTGAAATGCTAACGGCAGACGTTCTCGGCGAAAGAGAAGTCATATTTTAAATGAAGGATGCTGACTGTGGGAGTCCAAATTTGCAACGTGTAGGACAGACCATAAAAAGCAAGGCGATTTTGAGAAGAAGCCGATCCGTTTCTGGCAACGGCCACCTCGTTACGTTCTTTATCAGAAAAAAAAAAATGGTCAATGACGGACTGCAGACTGAACATGCCATTTGGCCATTTGGGCTTCCATCGTACTCGTTTACGTGCGCATTTACTTTTGTCTCGATGTCCAGAATTGACCCGAACTGGAACGCCCCGTCTCTGAAGGCATCCGCAGGTTTCATCAGAAGCTCATTTCAAATCCAAACCCTCCAAAACTTGCGCACGATTTATAATCCAACTACAATTTTCCAAATCTTGCTTTTGAATTATTGAGCGGGATCTTTGGAAAGCCTGAACCTTCATCCCCACCTTCCTCTTACAAGTCAACGTGGTGCATTTTTAATTGGAGCCATGAAAAAAGCATGAAGGACGACGGTGAGGAAGGAGACGAAATCCGTGAGTCGCAAAAATCGGACGGCTTTTGCATTTCATAGCCACAGAGGATCAAAGATACAAACTGGAAATCCAAACAGAGCCATCAAAAATTCTGGGCTGGCAGGTCACACGTGCACGGAGATCACCGACTTGGCAAAAAAAAAAGTTGTGTTCGGTCCAAAAATAATTGTGTGCCAAAGGATAAAAAGAGGAACAAAAAAAAAAAAAGAGTGGCCTGCATTAGCTAAAGTTGCAAACAAAAAAGTGACCCGTGGGCCAGAAAGTCCAACTGGAATGCGCGCTGGACGTGAATGATGGGCCACCGACACGATTAGCGGTGAGAAAATGAAGCTCTATTTTTCATCCGAGTGCTGCGTCATGCTGCTCTTCGCTCATGCAAAGCTTCTGCAGTGCAGCAAAAGCTCGATTCACGCGCATCGTGAGCGCTCCATCGGCGCTTGCACGTTAAATATTCAGATTACGATGAAACCGAGACAGACACAATCCAGCGGCGCTCTTTAAATGGCCAGCCTGCACAATTCCATTGTCGGCGGATAATCACACACACACATTTGGAGCGGAAACATATCAACAGATGACATGAGAAATGTGCTGGGGGGGGGGGGGGGGGTCTATAACGCCATAAACACACGTACGCACACAGCGACACCTAACATAATATTTGGTCTTGGACAACCTGACGAATGTCGTAAGAAAATGATGGCCGTGAGATAAGGAACGACACGACGACCATGTTGGGATCGTTCCAAAGAAGTTTTGGAGAATCGTATTCAACAACTAACAGCACATTAAATAGCACGTTTTCACCGTCATGCTGCTTCTCCGCATGAGATCATTCGCAGATATTTGCAATACCAAACGTTTTTTTTTTTTATTCCATCTCCAAAAACATTGAAGGGAATCATCGAACGCAACAATCGGAAAGCAGAACTGGCAACCATCTGGAATACGAAAGGCCAAATGTGGATGAAGCACTGATTTCATTTTAAAAGCGCTCGGGGCTGTTGCGTGAGCAGAAAAAAAAGTAGAACATTTGCACACCAGGCTCTATAAAACTAATAAACCAGAAAAAAAAATCCCAATCTATCGGCATCTGCTCTTCTCCACAGGTCAGAGGCGCCGTCCGCCAAGAGTCGTGCCTTTGCCAAGTGGCGACATGAAGTCGACACTGCGCCATCCCTCAACTCGTAACGGCAAATGTTTTCTGTGGGGCCATGAAAAGACGTCGCGACTTCTCAAACAGCCGCACTTCAAAAAGCGCCTTCATTCGACCTCAACAGCATCAATCGAAATCCTTGTGACAATTCTGAAATAATCGAAGCTACGTTTGTTCCCTTTGCTTACCGCGACATCAATAGCGTGGCATGCTAATGACATGACGCCATGCCACCCGCCGATTTATTTCGTTTCAAAGACGAATGCAGTGCTAAATGATCGCAGAACATCAACATGACTTTTTTTTTTTCAGTGAAAATTGAACATCGACCGATTGGGCCAAATCGTCTGGAATGTTGCGCAATATCCATTTTCACACTTCACTGCAACGATGACGGACGACTGAGCCTCTTCTCTTCCTTACAAATTAGCATAGCTGGATTTCCGTTTCCTGCTCCACCCCTTGTGAGCCGTTCCACGGTGTGCCTGGTGAGAGGCGGGTGGCGCTAGTGGCCGAGTGTACTTTGGTAAGGAGCGACGTCCTCTGTGACACATGTTGCAGCCTTGCAAACTAAAACACCCAAATTGATCGGGATGCATCTTGAGAGGAACGCGACACAACGTGGAGTCTGAGCGGGCATTGTAAGAGAAGCTGAGTGGAGTATTCTGGGAGGAGTCCACACACACACGCACACACATTCTTGTATTTGTTACCTTTTAAAGACCACCCATAAAATGCCTACTTTCCAGGACCACCCTTTCTAAACATCACAGGAACAAATGAAAGGCATCCTTGAACTTGGAAAAAAATCTATTTCAATTGTATCACAATATAACCTAAGATTTTGCCTTTTTAAGACTACCCAAAAAAGTTAAAGTCGACTGCAGAGAGGAAGCATATAAGAGACACACTCGCGCACACACACACACACACACACACACACACACGAGACACAGGAGATAGAGAAAGATCCCACAGAGAGGATGATGCAACCGGAGTGAAATGTTTTCGTCCGGAACGCATGCTGCATTAACGTAGACCTGCAGGACAAACACACACACACACACACACATCCACGTGCAGAGTTTTTGTTGGAAGGCAAATTTGGTTGTCTCCCCCCTCCCTTTCTGCAGATCATCTAATTGCCTGCAATAAAACACAGCATGAGTCTTTCATGTTTTTGGCGTCAGGACTTTCTGGTTTTACCAAACATGATCCGTTGTGAGTCTTCTTCTCTGATATTCCGCTAAAAGAGGCTCAAATCTCAGAATATCCAAAATTAATGCAATTCCCTTTTTGAGCACTTTTTTTTTTTGCAGTCTAAATAAGACAACTGTCATGATTTACACAAAATAAGGCCGTCGCATTTAGCAACTACTGTTTGACTTTTTTTTCTCCAGAGCAAACCAACTGCGCCACTTTGTTTCCACGTGTCACCAGGTCAACAACGATCTGAAAGGCCCAAAATAATGACGCCTTAACAGCTCCACTCTCAGGCTTTGCAAGCCGGCTGACGGACAGCAGTTGTTCATCTATTAGAACATCTTTCAAACCAGCCCACGATCGAAAAACAAACTTACTGACAGTCGTGTTTACGAGGAAAAACAAAATGTGATGACGAGACTCGACTGTCGACTTTCAGAACGCCGGTCTGGCGTCACCGCAACTCATCGACGGGACATTTTATTTTTGCATCCAATCTTTTTTGGAAAGGTTCCATCCCGACGTTCTCTTGTTGAGCGCTAACCTCTGTGTGCTAACGGCGTGTCTCCGAGCCGCTGCGCTCGCTCGCTCGGCGCTCAGCATTATAAATGGCCTCTATTAGCATGGCTCGCTCGCAGAGGGGAGAGAAAAATTAAATCATTGCGAGAACGGAGGCCTGCACTGGTGTCCCAGCGTCCACTCCCAGACTCTGCAGACCTCTGTCGCTTGCCCCCCCCCCCTCTCCGCCCCCGCTCCCCCCTCCCAGCCCTCTGTTCCAAGGGGACAGAATCCTAAAGACTAGATTACCAGTGATACATGGAGTCATTATCGGCGAGGGTTATGGCAACGGAATCGCAGGCACAGCTGACAATGGCTATAATAGGGGCCTCTTTCTTCCGAGGCGGCATTACCATCGGGAAGGCGGCTTGTTGATACTGTAGAACAGGATAAGCAACATTTAGTACCTGCGCTCGAGCAGAAAATAAAATAAAAATGGCTGTGGATCAGTGAGCTGAAACGGAGCTCATTTCTTTTTAAAAAAGGGCCTTCGTGTGGAGTTCAACAATATCCCGACTATGTTAGCGAGGACAACCAGGGTCTTTCCTCAGTTTTGGTTTTTGGTGAACGTCGTTGGAAACACGTGACAGACTTAAGACAACGAGGGAACGAGAGACGAGGGAGGGCGATGACATCGGTAAATAATAGTTGAGCGTGTTCAGGGCATTTCCAAAAAAAAATCTGCAAATGCATTTCATCCACAACAAAGTGATTTGTCAAAAGTCAATATGTCATACTTGGAGGCTAAAATAAATGTAAATGTTGGTCATGTGACTATTCGTGACATTTGCTCCTCCTATGGAAAGTGGCTGCAAGGTGTGAGCAGGCAACGTGAGTGAGTCAGGCACGAGCTGGAGCCTCCGGCAGGTTCAAATATGAGCGCGGCGGGAAAGAGGGCCGTAGATCGCAGTGAGGAGACACTTCTTAGAATCAGCTTGCATGGTGAGCCAGGCCGAGCCTTCTGGGGCCACCGGTGATTAACTGGCCAACGGGGGGTCCACTACAGCTGGGCTATTAATAAAATAGAACACCCCCCAACCCCCTCAATGCAAACTGTCCTCCTCTGTCTCTTTTGTTCTCGTGAGCCTCGACGGACTCTCTGAAATCAGTTAGATGTATTTATTCAACATGAAACACCGAAAGGTTCACACGACAGTTTTAAAGCGGCTTCGACAAAGTGATGTTTGTTTTTCTTCCTAATGTACTTTGCTCCCCTGGGAGATGTCCTGCAGGTACAGTGGATCAATTACTGACCTGTTATTAAATGGTGATTTGCCTTCCCTCGAGAGAGGAAAATGAAGTACGAGTGGGAAGTAGCCTCATTCCTGTTGCACCTAAACAACGACTGGCGCTGAATATTGCACCTCAAAGGCCACGTCCAACCATTTGGACACATTTGACATTATTTCAAGAGCCATGAAGTGACATCAAGCTCATTAAGGAATCCAGGTGCTATTTCATTGCAATAACAATAATTTTAAAAAGTTTTAAAAGGGATGAAAACAAAAATAACACGTGTACAGCACACAATTAATGATGGACTAACTACTTGAATGGCACACGCGAGCACATGCACGCACGCGCACGCAAACTATGCAAAGTGCTGCGGGCTATCAAACAGCCTCCAGCTATGGCAACATGAAAAACGTGAGCTTAATGGCCTGGATTTTGCCAAGTGAATGAAAGCACGTTTACAACCGCCGGACTGCGCGTGCACGCAATACAAAAGCCGTCAACACGCGCGCGCGCACGCTCGCTGTCGTGACTCCCGTTTTGTGCCACTCTTTATGCCGTGATGTTAGCATTTCGGAGCTTCCCTAAAGTCATTCCGTCCGCTTGTGACACGTCACCGTGACTCGAGTGGCGCTCCAACAACGCGTGGCAGATTTCGGGACGGGAGCGTCACCCACCTTTGTGCATGCCCGTGAAGCGGTCCTTGAGCACCGTGAGCTCGTAGATCTTGCCAAACTCCTCGAAGAGGGGCCGCAGGTCCTTCTCGTCCAGGTTGCGGGGGATCTGCCCGATGAAGAGTTTGATGGCATCGTGGTCTTTCATGGGGATGGTGGCCGGGCAGCCCGCCGAGCTGTGGTTGTGGCTTAATCCGTTCACTAGCCCGTTGGTGCTGGCGGAGACCACCCCGACCCCGACCCCGATCCCGACGCCGACGCCGACGCCGTGCACCGCGGCCACGTCCACCTGCCCGTTGGTTAAAGTTGCCATCGTCGTTCGGAGCGGCCAGCGAGTGGAAGGGCGGCTTGCAACAGCGGCAGATGGCGACGAATGAAAAGGCAAGGTGCAAGCAAGTCTGGCTCAAAATTGGCGTCCGAAAGCGAGCCGCGCCACAGTCCTATCGAAGCCAATATTTACATGGATGGCAAAACACATGCGGCGCGTGCGGCCAAGTCGCATAGCACAAACGAAACGAAACGCGTGACGCCGTTTTGGTCCCGATGGAAGCTTTGGATTCCTTACGCTTAAGTCCTACTCACAAAGTCGTTCATTGATATAATAAAAGCGAGGAAACAGAGAGAGAGAGAGAAGAGGGAGGAAGGGAGGGAGAGAGAGAGAGAGAGAGAGAGAGAGAGAGAGAGAGAGAGAGAGAGAGAGAGAGAGAGAGAGGGAGAGAGAGACTAAGCGTGTTCGCTGCCTATTTACACCCACGTTCCCTCGTCCCAGCTTCTTGGCAGCCTTTTCTCTCTCGTTTTCTTTTTTTTTTTTTGCATTCGAGTCGCTATGGGTGTCTTCTCGGTTTAAACGAGCAGGACCGTCTCAATCTCGGCCACAGAGGCGGGGAGGTTTCAGTAAGCAAAACTCGCTGCAAACTTGGCTCGCGTCAAACGCAGCTTCTGAGCTCCCCCCCTATTTTCTTCCGAGAAGACCGAATGGTACGTTCCATCGAGGCGAGGGGGTCTATAAATAGAGAAATATAGAGGAAAACGCTCCTTTGTGCTTCTGTTCATGCAAGCAAGTGGAAAAAAAAAAGACACAATCACGAGAATATGACCTGCTCACTCATGTTGCATCACTTCCACAGAAAAATGTGGACTGTTGGTGTTTTCAATCTCATTTTCATTCTGCCGGCGTCGGGAACTCCGGACAGCTCCGTGGTGCTGAAACTGACATCAGAGAAAGCTTTTCTTTTCACATTTGCTATTATATCTCTGCGTGCCATTCGTCGCTCACAAGAGCTGAGCGTGGCCACGCCAAAGTGTCATTTCTGAATCGTTGTGCACAGGATGCAGCAGCTCCCACCAAAGAGAAAGTCTGTGAGCACCGCCGAGTGGCGTTCGGAGGCGGCACAGAAGCGTGGCTCGGAATACCATGTCAGGCACACCTAATTCACGTTCATTTAAGGCATTACAGCGCAAATAAGCACAGCAAATTGACAGACAGCTAAAAATCTCCGATGCATTTGTGTTAATGCTTTACGAAGAGAAATGAAGCAATAACTGGAGACGAACGAGTGAAATGCGCAATATGGACAACCGATTACGAGTGGATGAGCAAATGCGAACAGAAAGCCACGTCCGACAAGAACATTAATTCACAAGCACTCAGCATACACGGATGAACGGCATAGATTATTTTGGAAACGCTGAACGTAAGTGCACGTCTGTATCACACAAACTACAATCACAACAATGAAATTGTTAAGTGAACAAACACCTGAGACGTCCAATAGAAAATGCACATTTTGATTTCTTGGAGATCATCGTGTGACAATTCAATATTTGATGTGTTCTGTGCGATGCAAGGCCCAGTTGCATTCAAATACTGAAAAACAATGTGCATCTATTTAATCACGTGATCAAAGTGCTGACGGCAAATATGACATCACAGTGGGCGGGGCCTCATCTCGATAATATTTTGTCCGATCAAATGCGATGCAATATATAAAACAGCAACACAAAACTTGCACATTACAAACAGATCAGCCAAAATTGACACCCACAAAAAAGCTACTGTTGCAATTTGGAAGGAAATGAACATTGTGCCGTTGTATATTTAAAAAAATGTTGCACGTCACATCCAAAAGCCGACATTGGACGATGAAGATGAAATACGTCGGCTGCATATTTATGAGAGGTGCGCTGTGCCGTCATTGTTGAATTCTGAGCAAAGTGAACCTTCAGAACGTTCTTTCGATCACGGCAGGCCCCGCCCCCTCCCTTCTTTCTCGACACATTAGTCAAGCATTATAGAACAAAAGCCATCCACGAGGTGCCTCTCTCACCGATTTCCTTTCTGCTCTTCCGCCAGTTAAATGGCCCGGTAATGTCATCTCGTTTTCACGGCATGAGCGGGCCCCGGCGGGGCGGGGGGGGATTGGGAACTTTGCTTTCTTTGGCATGACACTGTGCTCTGCTCTCCAAGTTTTCCCTCGGGGCCGCCGACTGGCCGCCACTCGTGCCCGACTTAGCGTTGGCAACATTTGACGTACGATGCGGCGTCATGGGAGGACGACTCGTTTGAACGATGATGACGCACAAAGCGTTTGCTCACAGAACCAATTTGGAAAATTGACACAGAAATCACCGCACAAAGATTTTGAGATGGATGAAGAAATAGCTGAAAAATTAAAATAGGTTCTTGAACGTCTTCCTGCAATCCAAAACATGCAAATGCGATAATACAGAAATTTTCCAGCGGTCGGTCAGTCTGATTGCGGTGTGCGACACCTCAGCTGCAGTCCCAAATTGTATACATTTTTTTTTTCATACGGAACTCTATGGGGGGAAAAAAATGCCTCCGATGCCAAATACGAAGCTGTGTCGAAAAAAGCAACAAAAATGTTTTTGTGGTTCAATCAAAAAAAAAAAAAAAATGCAGGATGGCATATCATATGCAGGGCCTGAGATCTCTGTCCACTCCTCAAGTGTTCTGTCCACGGTGCTGCCACAAAGAGGCCAAGTTCCTCTGTCCGTGGTTCTGAAATAATGGCAATTTCAACGGTTCTGTCCGTGGTTCTGGAACGAACACGCTGTTCAGCTATCGCGGTTCTGGAACAACACTGGCGTGCTTTGCGCTGTCCACGGTGCTGAATTTAGCCGCACAAGACTTTTCCGGGCCAGAATCAATGTTATCAAATAATGAGTTGGTTCCAATGGTCATCTAGTTTCACGACAAGGGGAAACGGTTACAAAATGTATCGACATAACACGTAAAATACAACCACGACAAGAGTTACTCTCTTGATAGTGGCCACGAAAAATAATTTGTGCATTCGAAAACAGCTCGGAGACTGAATATTGCATTTTTTAATTTCCTGAGATGGTTTTTTGCAGGGTCACGTGGAAATATCTTCATTAGAATTTCTTTCAACGTTTCAATAACTCGTTAAAGCTTTTTGCAATGATTCCTAAAGTGTTGTTTCAGCAAATACGTGGACCCAATGTGTCTCTTTATTTTAATACGCTGGCAATGAAATCTGTAATTAGTAAAATACTTAAAGAACATTTTTGGGAAGAGGAGGGAAGGAAGAAGAGTCAAGTGTCATCGGTTGACACACAAGAAGAGCTAAAAATTAAATCTCAACATTTTATGCTCGTTTTTTTTTTTTTTTTACTAAAACAAGCAACAGTTGAGGTCAGCGCAATATGGAGAGAATGTTCCGGATCTTCTTTAAGGAAAGCTTGCAGACTTTTTTTTCCTGGGAAGCTCATCGTGCGACGCAATGAGCTGCGTCTGTGTGAGAGCGCCGACGCATCGGAAACAGATTAGTGCGCTGACATTTGATAAGGGTGGGCGTCCGCGCTTGCGCCGAGCCGAGCGAGCGAGCGAGCGCCTCTCCTTCGCGGACTTGCTGGCCCCGCTCTCGACAAACGGCAGCTTCTGTGCAACGTTGCCCCGACGTCGAGTCACGCAAGCAAACATGCGCGGGCCACAAAAGAGAGAAAAAGGGACAGCTAATTAGCCTAATTAGGCTGCAGGTCCTTTTGTGCGTCCTGCAGCATGTCACGAGCCAAGCGGCCTCTCGCACACGTCTGACAAGGAAGAAAAAAAAAAGGCTGCCGTCTAAATCAAGAAAGCCATTTCCACGAGAACAGATCAATTCCACAGAGAGATCGCAAGGTGAGCTGACCTCTGACCCCTGGCTTTGTTGGCGCACACTGATGATACTCGGAGGGCTCGACCCGGTTGTCAGGGTGATGCGACACCTCCATTCCAGAGAGGCGGCCATTTTGAGGCCAGAGAGTGCGACTCCGAGGAGACATTAATTGCTGCCGGGAGGGAAGGCGACAACATCTGCTTCTCTGCCAGATGTGCCCCTGCCAGCGTAAGCTTGAAGCCTGCCAACCCATATTTTTACGCTTATTTTTTTGAATGTGTGGTTGAAACTGGCTTTTGAGCTCTAAAATGTCGGAGGACTCCGATCTTAAAAGGGTAGCGTTGAATTTGTCGGATCCGATTTATTTTTGCAAATTAAATTTTCAGTCCGATGTCCTTCGGTTTGGACGGGAACGTTTCTCGCAGTCCATCTTTGCTCGCGCATTGCAAGAAGTGTCGAAACGACTTTTGGTGCAGCGGCGAGTACCTTGGCCTCCATCGCGTGCTTCTCTTTTGCGGCGGCTTGCCAGAAGTCTCAGCTCCATCGCGCAACGTTGCGCTTTCTCCAACCTCGGCTTGCTTTGCCACCCCGAGAGGCGGCGGCGGCAAACACGCCATCATCCGATATGGCCGCCAACCTCGACTTTCGCACTCAACATCCACCGCCGCGTTTCCTGCGCAAACAATTCAACGTCCATTTAATTCCCGTGACCAAGCGACCAACGAAGAGTAAATATTCGATCAAAACGACCCACACTCGTGGCCTCGAATGTCGGCTGTTGGAATGCCGCCAAAATTGGATTGGAGTTGGCGAGCTTCGCGGCAGGATTGAGCAACCAACATCAGTTGAGGAAGCGCAGTTTTAGCGTTAGTGTTCAGGACAACGGCGAGCACGAAGGAGCGCATTTTTGTTCACACGCGCAAACGAAAATGCGTGGTTGCGCTTCAAGTCGGATTAGCATGAAAATGTTTCGCGACGAGTTTGAGAAAGCGGCGAATACCAGATGAGAACGCGGGCGAGGGAGGGCGCTCCGTGCGCTCGTCTTCCTCCCTGACAGACAATGTAAATAGCACAACAGCAATCTTCCCCGTCTGACCCCTCATTTGTTTCCAGCGCGCTTCTCTGAGCCACATATGCTCCCACGATTCTTTACTCAGCGGGACAAATTCAACAGCGTGTTTGAAAAAGACACATAGCGAGTGAAGAAAATCCATCAGGCAACAAGTTTGAACGAGGCTGGAGCACAAAAGGCGCTTCGTGGCTGCAGCTTGGCTCAGGTAAGGAAAAGGTCATTCATAATGAAAAGCGTGCCGAAAAGGTTCGAGGTTTTCAAACAGCGCGCCGCACCGGCTTCCTCGCAGCTTCTTCACCGTCACCTCTTTTGTCAGGCAAAATGTGAGGCGCCGCTTCATTCTGCTTCTGTCGTGGGATGAGAGGGAAATGTGATTCATTCACGCGCCGATCAAGTGTGATGGCTCGCCGCTCATATTTGCCGTCATCGTGTGAGCGTGTCATGAAATGTAACGCCGTCCAAAAAACGGACACCGAAGTTGAGAAAAAAAAAATGCCTGAGCCACCTGAAGCGTTTCGCAACACACAGGCGCATATTAAAGAAGCGTTGTGAAGAAGTAAGCATTTGTGCGGAAGGAAGGAGAATCACCGACAAGTGAGAACTTTCAAAAGGCATTCAGGAAGGTTTGTCGTATTGCGAGAACAAAAAAAAAAAAAAAATGCACTCATATTTTGCAGAACTTGGTCTTCTCATTCATTCAGGTGCCTTCAAGACGCTGGATTGTTGCTCATAACTTCTCTGGATTCTTGTGGAGGACTCCTGGAGGACGTGGGGGGGGTCATGCTGTGTGCTTGTGAGCACCACATGGTTGCCTCCAGGGAAGCGTTTGATTGGATAAGGGTGCCGGATGCCGGATGCCGTCGCCTATCTGCGGACTCGCCTTTAATCTGGATATCGTAAACCCGAAGGGAAAGACACATCAGGGGCCCGCTTCACAATCGCCTTTTCTCGCCTCCTTTCTAACTCATTCATTTACAAGACAAATGCAAAACCACATCCAAAGAAAAAAAAAAAGACTTTTCAATAAAGTCAAAAATGGCTGCAAAGGATTTGAAAGGAGAAAATACTCACATTGAGATTTTGTTTTTGTAAAGGGCTGTGGTGAATACACATTTGTGTGTGTGCACGCACAGCAGTGCAGCCCAATGGCCACAGGTGTGTGAGGCCAGCGTGGCCGTGCGACCTCTCCCTTTATGGCGGCACGTCATGTCACGCAGAAGCCGAGACTGAGACAACACTTCCCGGGGTGCATCGATCTCCTCGCGCGTCTCAAACACAAAAGCGACGCACCTGCCTGCGAGCGCAGCCGTGACACAAAGCCTGCAGGGGAACAGATGTCTCCGAAGCGTGCGCTGGAATTGATGCTTCCGTTCCCATTCATTTAGAAAAATCTCCATTTCTTGCAGATACATGTGGAAATTCCACTCATCAATCTTGTTTCGTGAGGGACGGAAATATGCTGACGTGAAATGTGCCATGTCATTCTGACGATTATTCATCTGCTACTCTTTGTAAAAATATCTGAACTGTGAAACGGACTTCAATAGAAAGTGGGAAAAAAAAAATAAATAAATAAATAAAAAAAAAAGGCTGAATCCGAATGGGATCAGTCTTGACGTAAATGCGAAGCGACGTCGTCGTTTGCGCACTTTAAAATGGCCGCTTCTTCGCCAAGCTCGTCTGCAAAACGAGAACTTGTTTTCAAGTCCTGAAGAGTCGTTTTTGTCTGCGTTAATAAAAGCGTGAAAACAATTGCGAATGCTGTGAGAAAGAGATGAACGAACGCCATCTTGATAAATCCCAAGGTGACGACATCGATAAACGAGGCGCAGCACGTTAGCGGCGGATCGGAAATGATCACGTCACAGGTGAACGGAGATTTTCACTCAAAATGACAAAAAAATAAATAAAATTTTCACTCAAAATTATTTCACTCAAAATGACAAAAAAAAAAAAAAATTTTCACTCAAAATGATTTCACTCAAAATGACAAAAAAAAAAAAAAGTCCCCACGTAAACGCGGGTCGCTTCTAATGAGATGAACTTTCTTGAAATTTCAAACTCAACTGACTTTGGATTGATCCGCTTCGTGTCACCTTCTCATGTCATCACAATCATTGAGTCAACGTGCCCCGATCAAGCTCATTAGGCGTCGGCAAATTAACATTGCGTTTGCGTTCATAATTCAAGGGAAAGTCAAAAATGAGGCAAGCTAATGCAGTCGTCAACAAAACATCATTAGCTAAGTGGAAAGGTGTCACACGCAACGTGGACGCGTCTTTACATTCGTCTCAATCACGCTTGCTAAATGAAGTGAAACCAGCGCAGCGCGGGGGTTCGCTCACAAATGACACCCATGACCTTCATCGGCGAGGTAAACAGACAAATTGTGGCAAGGACGAGGTCGTCTCGCCCGTCCGTCCGCGTCCCGCACAGGAAATTAAGACGCATCTTCGAGGTGAACGCTCACAGACAAACGAAACAAAAAGCAAAAGGGGAGGATTTGCCGGACGCTCTCGGAACAAACGCAATCGCAAGCAACGGGAACAAATTCAACAGTCTCAAACTTGGCTTTGAAATCGGATCGGCAAATCGGTGCCGTTGTGGGATCCAACTTCTTTCATCTTCGGCAGCCGGCTCGAGCGAAGGAAAACAGTCGTCCGAGCGTTTGTTACGTCTCGGCGAGCTCGATCAAGTCGTATTTGATGGGATTGTATTTCCAATGTCGCCTCGATCACCCGAAGGAACGGGAAGATTGCGCCTGAAGCTTTCACGCCGCTTCAAGAAAAATGTTTTCGGGTCGAGCCATCGAGCTCCATTTTGATAAAAGAAGTCCTCGGCGGCTTTCGTCGGCTGCTCCGTAACCAAAGTTCACAGTCAAGATTTCGACGTGAAAAAGTTGATTGGCACTTCTCTTGTTGCAAGAACAAAGTTTGAGGCCGACCGGAAACGAAAACGAAGGCGGGCCTTCAAAGAACATTCAAAACAACTTGTCGGTTAAATTGTAAGAATTGATCCAAATGTGAGAAAGCACTTGGAAGATTGATGAACACAATTGTGAACACATCTTTGTAGTCGCAGTCGCACACACGCAAAAGCGGCCGCGGTGGACAAACGGACAGCAGGACAGCGCCTGCATGGAAGATAAGATTCCAGAGTGGCTTTTGCTGCGGGCGACGGTCCGCAGCGCACGACGAGCCGGCGGCCCGGGGGCGGAGGGAGGAGCAAAAAGGAGGTGGCAGGAGAAAAGATGCAAGGGTGGCACCGAGTGGCGATGGCGTTATCAAACCGGTCCAGGGGACACTGTGGGAATAACATGGCACGCTGCAATTGTGACGTTCAGGTAGCAAAAAAAAAAAATCAATTGCGACGAGGGCAGGAACATTTACAAAAACACACCGACTTGTTTGGAGGCCGGCAGAAAATATGCATGCTTTCCCAAAATAAGATCGTCTGGCTGTTGTCAGTGAGAAGTGAAGATTATCATCCTTGCTTTGTTCTCGATGCGTCAAATGAATTCCTGCAGTCGGAAATATTGTGTAATATTCCAAATTAAAATCTTCTGAATTCAATCCTTTCCCGCTAAGTCGTCACGTGGCAACGCCGAAGGAGCGCTTCGTCTGCCAAGCACATGGCCCGAAACAAATTAGCCCGTTTGTCTGAGGGGGGGGAATCGTAATCAGGCGTCAAGAGGTGGAGGCCCTTGAAGATTAATTGGAAATGGGCCCCCAGTAAATGTCGATGGCAATCAAGACTTTGCGCGCCTCGGATTGACTCCATACACAAATCCTTGCGCCTCGGATAACCTTTGGCATCGCTCCCGAAAGCTCGCCGTTGCAACAAAAACAAAATCAAATAAAAACAAAACTTGGCTTACAAGCGGCTGATGAGTAGCGGGTCGGAACGCGTTTCTTCTCATTATTTTGACGCTCGAAACCTTCCTTTGGGATATTCATGCATTGTTGTCAATCAGCTGAAGGGGGCGTGGCACAGCTCAAAGAAATCGCTTCCCCTCCCCCGCCCCGATTGGCCGGCAATTTTGTGGCCGCGACACGGCAAAGATCACGTCCATCTTTCTGGACGCACACGAAGCGTGGTCGCTTTTTTTTTTTCTATTGACCAATTTTTGATTAGTTGAATATACTTTTCACGTTTTTTTTTCATTTCGATAGGGAAAATGTTGAGCTTAGTTTGGTGAAGAACCGTGGCTCCAACTCGAGTTTCCAGCCACATATTTTATCTGCACGCATCCGACAGGTTGAAAGAAACATTTGAACGCGCTTGCAGCGGCTCGGCGGACGTCTGCCGTTATTCTTCCTTCCGACTTTTGGATTTTCGGCCGCCCAAATCCACTGCGACGGTGAATGGAAGCGTGACGGGTCACCTGGCTCGGATGGCGGCGCCAAAGCGGCACCGTCGCGACAAACGCTATCAATATATCGAGCGCGTGTCAAAAAGCGGCAAAACACATTATCTGACAGCAGCCTCGTCACACATCATCTCAACGGCGCATTTAATTCCGCGGCCGTTCCCCCGAAGGCCCGCAAATTTCTGTTAGCCAGGCAGAAAACATCCACTCGAGACGATTAGACGCCTCAAGTGACGGCGCGCACAAAAGTCAACTGAGCATCCGGGCGAGATGACTAACGAAGAGGGAGTGACAGAGGAGGAGACGAGGAGCTTCTTCGATGATTTCATCGATGCGGCGGCGCTTGATCGAGCCCAAAAACCTCGCGCAACGAAGGCTTTCGTTCACTCATGTCAAAACAATTCCATGGGAAAAAGAATTACTGGCCAAAAAAAAAACAAAGTGCATGCGCATCAACTGCCTGGAAATGCATCAAGTGCACCGTGAAGAAATGCGGCATAAAAAAACGTTCGACCGTCATTTTCTTTCAATTCAAGTTTTTTTTTCAAGTTAATGACTTTAAAGCACATTTTAGTTAACAGAAAAAAAAATCTGTCTTTCAATGAATAAATTCTAAGAAAACAAAAAGCACTTGGCAACATGTTACGTTTCCAGCACGCAAAAGTCACCCGCTTTTGCGGAGAACTGAACTTTTGTTTCCAAATTTTTCAGGAAGCCGTCTGGCTCGTGTTGATGAGAAAGAATCCATTCAGATATGAACCAACACCCGCCGAAAGGGAATTTCCACTTTCGGCATGACAATCACCGCAAGCAGAAAGTCCCTGCAAAGCTAAACGTTTATTAATGGACTTGTCAGAGCCCAGACCTAAATCCAATTGAAAATCTGTGACTCCCACTTGCAATCAGATCAATTTGGAGTGGGCCAAAGAAGCGCAAAGACTGAATGTCATCATTAAAACAAAACCACGGATTTGTTTGGAGGGGTGTGCACATTTATGCAACTTTCTTCTTCTTATGCTCTTTGTGTCTTTTCTGCACAGTTTTCATGGCAGATTCATTCGATAGCTTTCGGTTGAGCTCATTCATTTATTTATTTTTTCTTTCCTTCTGAATATAAGAAAACAAAGTCGGACCGCACCCGAAACGCTCAAAACTCAATTGAAAAGCGGCTCGTCAACAAAGAACGAATTTTTCCTTTGACAGTCCAGATGGAGCTTCACCGTCCGCTTTGTGAGGCGGCGCCAGCAACATCTGCATTTTGGAAACGCTGCCAGATATATTATGAGGAGAACTGGAGCAGAACCGCTCTCTGGCGATGCACCGCGGACATTATGCAAATAGCAAAAGAGAACATATTAGCCAGACTATCGGCGACCCTCAGAGACGCTTCCACCAAATTGTCTCCGAAGCTCAGCGAGAGCCGCCACTGAGCTGTGAGATGAGCCAAAAGAAATCGGGGTGACATCGCCGACGTCTCGACGGGAACGGCTCTTTGCCACTTTCTCAAACATTTGCGTTTGCGTCACATTATTTCGAGCGCCGCGACGACCAACGGTTGTGAATAACGGCGAGCGGTTCATCGGAACGGCGGCTCTAATGTGCCGTTCCACTTGACGCGCGTTCAAACGAGCATGGGAGCACAAGTCACAATGTTGACGCCGGCATCTATTTGTTTTTGGAAGAGGCTTTGCTTCCTCCTGCACGCCATTACGCCGCCGCTAATGATATACGATTGTCATCGCGCCGCTAATTGGGCCTCTGTGATCGCGCCTAATGGCTTTAGCCGGGAATTATTGACACAAAGATGTGGGCTGACGTGCTACAGGTAGGTGAATAAATAAATAAACAAGCCCCCCCCATCCCTCCCTCCGATGCGAGGATCGTCAATCTTGGCAAGTGCCTCCGGAGCAAGCCAGTCAGTTAACATTTTGGAAAAAGGCTGGCCATTAATAATAAAGGCATATTAACATAAGTTAATTCTGCTGCGGTGTGGGACTCGCTGGAACAGTTATTAAAGTCCAATTTGGCCCCATTAATAATGCATCCACCTTTGACTTTCTGATATCCAGATTATGTGGTATTACGCCGCCGATACATTATTTATAAAGCACTTTCAATTGGGGACCTTGATGACTTCTAATTGGTTGATGGTGGCGCCATTAAGTCATCCCTGATGAGACTTGTCAATCAAGGTGTACCCCGTCCACCTCACTTTCCAACACGCACGCGCACACACAGCAGCGTGCCAAGCGTTCACAGCGTGGGACAGCACCACGGGGCTTCATCCAAAAGCCCCAAATGGGGGAAGGGGTGCTTTGACTCGTCCGTCCGTCCGTCACAAGCATTTGAAGTGTCACAGAAAAAAAGTTCATGGCTCCGCCACTTTGCTGAATGACACGGGAGAGCGCTTGTCATCCTTTCATCGTCTCAGCGGCCATCAGACCGACAGACAGACGACAGGGGGAGGGGATGCACTCCGGAGCGTGCGGCAGGCACGCGAGTTCAAGCCCAACAAATGTTGGCGCATATCGAAGCACGTTTGGGAGCCAAACAACAAAGCTTTCAACTTTTGTGATGACGCATGATGATGCGTACAAACGGCGAGGACCGACTCTCATGTCCCTCACAGCGTCAGGCGTTTCCAATCAAGCCCCCCAAAAAAAAAAAAATAAATAAAAACCTCATTGTGTCCGTCGTGAAAAGCAAGCTCATAAAAACGTGACGCCATTCGAAGACGGAGGGAAGAAGACAATCCTGGAACCGAGGCCGCCGTCAGACAAGCTCGCCATCGTTAGCACGCCAAACTTGATTTCATTTTTTCAACTTGAGCTCACATGCAAAGGCAATTGGGGTCTAAAAAAAGGGACCTCATGTTGGATTTGGCAAGTGGCGCCGGCCACGAGCAGCGGCGGCGGCGGCGGACGGAGATTCGCTTGCTTTGTTAACAAGCGAGGACCTCGACTTTGAAAATGCAATACGTGCAAATGATCCTCGTTTGGGAATTGCAGAAAATCACATTCCAAAACACAAAAATGAAATCAATTCAAACGTATCCATTTTCTTGCCGACTGTCGTTCCATCTTCGAAGAAACCTTCAGTCAGTCAAAAAATTGCAAAGGAAGGACAAATCATTTTGCACAATGTGGAAGCTTTTCTTTAACGATTGTTTGTCTTTTGATTTGTGTGCTAATTTCCATGAAGAAAAGCACTTTGTGAAATGCGCTCTACAAATAAATAGCTTCTACTTTTTGTCACAATTATTTTTCGTCCGGTGAAGAGAACCGATTTTTCATTGTGACGTGAGCGCACGTTTCGACGAGCAGGTGTTCCGGTCCGAGTGGGTCACTGGAATTGGTCCGCAACTGACAAATTGCGGCCGAGTCGTTTGGCGTTTGGCCGGCCGAAAATTCAGCCCGATGGGTGAGATGAAATTTTGTTTTTTTGGGACTAAAATTGCCCAGATGAGACCACTTGCGGTTGCCGATGCACAAATCCAAACATTCGAAGGCACGGATGATGAAATGGATTTTGTCATTTCTCATGTTTAATCCATCCCTAATAGTTGGTTGTGGTCCGATTGGCGGCCCTCTGATCAAATGTTGGCATCAATATTCATATGCGCTGAATATTCATGTCCACCCTCGGCCATCGCGATGCCCGCTAGGCTGCGCTTGTAATTGGCAATCTTTTGCCGTCGCTTGACAGTCGCGACGAGTCATTTCCTTGCATTGAAATGTGCGCAGCTTGTCAACTTTCCACTTCATTACAGGTCAAGCAATAGACTCATTTCTCTCAGGCGCGTCGCTCCCATAATTGTTTTCCACCTCTCCTTTCATAGGCAATTTGCGTTTGCTTCCTTGCCCGATGTAAAAGAGACAGAAGAAGGCGAGATGAAAATGCTCCTGCTTTTCACTTCCACTCACAACTTGACACACGGAACGCAAAAAGGAAGATGATTTTGTTTTTTCTTCCTTTTTTGAGGCATAGGCGACGCTCTGTTGTAACCGAGCTGAGAAAATGATGTCGTACGACAAAATATAAAAACTGGCTCTGGCCTATAAGACCGTGTGACGGAATTTACTACTGCAGAAAACTCTCTAAAACTGATGAAAGTTGTGATGAATGGAATTATTGTAGAGAAAATAAAGAAGCTGTGCCAATGTTCACGGACCGGACGCCATCACCGTCGTGTATGATGCGTAAAACATCAAAAATATGGACTTGAAGTAATCCGAGTCATGTCAGGAAACCAACATTTACGCGTTAACGTTCGTTAGTGTCCTCGTCTTCTTTCACATTAATTATGTCACTCAAGTGCACGTACAAAAAAAAAAAAAGCAAACTAAAAGCAGCGCACAGCATTTTACTTTTGACTTTGACTTGATGGTCACTGTGAGGGCCGGTCAGAAACTGTCGGCGGGCCGGATGTGGCCCCCGGGCCATACTTTGCTTAGCACGGCTCTAAAAAATTTGGATGAAATTAAAGTGAGTGAAAAGACTAAATCTGGTCTAATTGCAGCGCCTTGCAGAAATGTTTATGAAGTTACAAAGCGGCAGCGAGATTTGCTAAGCAAGCAAGTTTTGACTAATCAGTGCACACTTTTTTCTTTCGGCTTTATCACGCCACTACATATTTGAAGTCCTTTGATGTTTTCTTCAAGCGCTTTTGTCATCGCCAAAAACTTTTCCTTCTGTGAGCAGCGACTTCTCGATGCCAACTGGCAACTGCAAGCTCGTTTCAAGCTCGTGAATCATTTTTGCAAATTCAGAAATTGCGGCGGCGGCGACAAACGCTGCTGTTCCGTTTTTGTTGTCGAGCAAGCAGAGCGACGGCGAGCACGTTTCCGTGCGGGAAGGAGGAGGAGCCGCCCGGCTCCAGTGCAGCGCGGCCGACATTACGGCGGATTGCATCAGCAACACGCGTTTAACGGCGGCGGGCCTCCGAAAGCAAAGCCGGCAAAAGAGAAAACACGGCCGTGCAACCTTCTCGGCGCATTTGAAAAGATTCCCCTCGCTGGAAGCGGCAGCAGGATTTCATGTTGTGGGATTGCAGCGTTACTCTTCCGGTTGCATAAAGTGTGGCGAGCAAAACTCAATTTTCAAAAGCGTTTGATGTGCAAGATGCGCATTCCTTTTCGAAATATTCACGCGCGAGAGGCTTTAGTGAACGGGACGGCTACGCTGCAAAAAAAAAAAAATCGCTGTTGATCAAACCACTGTTGGAAGCGTTTCCTTTTAGCACGCTGGCCGAGCACATGGCTGTTTTTTGTTTTTTTGTGGTCGCACCGCTGGGAGACCTTCACGAGGCCGAGCATTTAATTGCTTCTTTGCAGGGGGGCTCGTCTTAACCGCGCCGCCGCCTCGCCCCTTTCTCTCGCGGAGATAGAGGGAAATCTCACAGACAGTGGCAAAAAAAAAAAAGATTTCTGCTTCTGCTTGATGTCCCCCGCCGAGTTTGTCAAACAGAAGAAGATGCTTTCATTTGGTCACAACGGGGGCCGTCCACTTTACTCAGCATCCGAAATATTCGGCGAGGGAAACTGATTTGTCCTCAAACGTCCCAAATGAGTTGCACGACCTCGCCGCGACCTTCAACACTTCTCCAGAGGACACGCGAGCTGGATTTATTGTCGCGTACATGGCGGCGTTCAAGCGAAAATGGCAATGCTGGCGCAACCTGTCGCGTTTGTGCACGCCCACCACGGCGCACGCGACGCACGCAGCAAGGGAGAGACGCAAGGCAGAGGGTGACGCCGGCCAAGCTCCGCCCTCCGCATTTGCATGCAGAAAATACTTTGCGCCCAATCTGAAAAGAAGCGACCTTTTGAATGCTAATGAGGCGAGATGATGTGCGCAAACTGGACTCAGTCTCAACATCGCCGGGGGATCTCTCATCCATCTGCACTTGCTCGCGACCCGACTGCGCTGAAAGCGGATCCCGGTCAATCGGAAAGGTTTGGCGAGCGTCGTGTCCTCCGAGGAAAATTCAACGAGTTAGCACGCTTCACTTCTGGTGAAAACGCTTTTTGTGAGATGACTCGCCACAGTTTCGTCACAAATGTTCTCTTGAGCGACCCCAAAAAAAAAAGGTTGCTCTAAAATGTCACTTTAAGGCTTCTGTACAAATAAAGAGACTAAAAATAGTAGTTGACACGACTTTATTTGATTATTTTGCGTGTGTGCTTCCTTTTTCCAAAAATGAAAAATGAAAAATGAATGTACTTTTTGGCTTCTCTAGCCGTCAATGGCAACGAATGTGTTCAGCGTGTCCCGGTAATTCTGCCATAAATCTGACTGGAGCGTCTTGGACCACAAAAAACTGTTTCCCATAAACTGACAGAAGCTAAAGAATCCAAGGCAAGAAATGTAATTAGCGATCAAAAATATGAGCAATTTGATTTTCATCATCTTATCCTTGTAGCTTTTTACGGTGACGGTCACGTTGGACTCTCATCACGTGTAATAAATATCCACACGAATTGTGGACTGTTTCATTTTCCATTTCAAAAATAAACTCCTAATTGGCTAAAATGACTTTGCATGCAAGTTGCAGAGCCACCTGTTGTGTTGGGATTTAAAGCCTGCAATGACATTTTTTTTTTCAATATGCCAAAATGTATGAGACAGAAATGCTCTTTTTACACAAGAAAAATGACCATTTGCATGAAAATGGTATATTTTGCGTTCATCTGATGAATATGATTTGTCCCGGTGACTGAGAGAGGAGACTGAATAAAATGTTTACTTCAAAAAAAGTCTTAATGTATTCTTTTAAAAGAATTGATGCAGCGGCAGAGGAAAAGATTAATTTATCACGCCATCAAGCAGAGGAACAGCTGCACACAAGCGCGAGTGTAAATTGCAAGTCGCTGACAATGCCGACGTTGCAGATGGATTTCTCTGTCTGCGTCTCATATTGAGATGTGGCGGGAGGGGGGAGAAAAAGGCTCGGCGGGGGCGGGAAGGGAAGGGGAAAAAAAAGAAAAAAAAAGCAATTTCAGTCAGCTCTCGTCCAAACTTTGCGACAGGGGTAATTTTGATCCATTAGCTCTCGACTGCTCGCCTCGGCCAATTTTCCATCATTCTCGGGATCCGCCCCGGGGAGAAATTCCTTTGCTCCTAATGGAATCTATTATCATTGTGACATAAGGAAACGTACTTGTTGGACATCCCACAAAGCTATCCGGCATGCGGTCGCGTCGAGACAATATGGCTCGGTTTCTGGTTTTTCGGCGCAGCTTCTAACGCTCGCGACTAAAATAGTGCTGGGCTGCACACTTTCCCATTTCGGCCATGTTAAAATTTTTGTTTTAAATCATACATCTGGTTAGGAAGTGAGTGCCCCCAAAAGAGCGCTAATGAAAAACGGTGGTCGCCTCCACCATTTATGCTTTTAGTCTCCATCTGAAGGAAAACTCGGCAACCCCGCCCCCTCCCCTGCACCCCCACACACTTCTCTCCTGCACTCTCCTTCCCGCTGACCACCTACAACTGATCTCGGCTGCGTTGCTGTTGCTGATTCCTCCGGACAGATTAGAAATGGCAATTATGTCTTATCAAGATAGACGGTCAATAAAATATTGAAGCAACAGTGTTTACGGAGATTACGCCTGCAAGTGCCAGATGGAGATTATGGCCCGGTTGAAATTCTACTTTGGTCCGAAATAGGCCCACTGTTGAATTATGGATCACACGGTGAGCTTCTGGGAATGCAACAAAAGATAGCGAGGTAATCCCAGAATGCTGACGGCCCTGAGAGGGAGGGTGGAGGGGGGGGGGGGGGGATGCAGGCAGGTAGGACAAGGAGGGAAAATCTGTTGATGGATGAGAGTTTGGCCTCTTGGCTGGTGTACTTTTTGGTTATCGCCGAATGATCTGTAAAATGAACCACTCTAAGCAGCTTGCGCTCACAGTGGTTTTTTTAACGCCACAATTTGTTGGCTTTCAGATTGCAGAGCAGAGAATGACTCATTTAGCACATCATCTCATCACAAAAAAAAAAAAAAGAGGACGGGCTCTGCATGGGCAGAGTGTCAAACGTGACTTTGCAAAGGGGATTAGTTCAAATAAGAAAGGTACGGTCAAGAAGCAAATTCAAAGGAATAACACAAATTGTCAGCAGAAAATGCGGCCTACTTCCCACATAATTTGCTTTCCCAGATCAAAGAAAATCCCAGAGAATCCCATTTTGTCCCTGACCCATTTTTTGGGGTGGAGGACAAAGTTTTTAGAAAAGGACGGACTAAGCAAGGCCGGAAGTGGCTTATCGTTTGACTCTTTAAGGACTTTGTGCATAGAATTCAAATATTAAAATTCAAATATTTGCACTTGGAGCAGAGTGAAATCGTCCAATGTGCTCTCTCTCTCTCTCACTAACATCCTCAAGTGAGCAAGCGAGCAAGAGAGCGAGAGAGAAGCTATAGCACAGAAGTGTGAAGAAGCAATTGAGAGCCAAAATAAGCAAATTTGAACAAAATTATTAAAAAATAATAATAACCTCTACAAAGCGACCCTAGTGCGAGCCCATCTGTGAATTTGTCTGAGGAAGGTTCCGGTCCAATACAAATAGAATTTATTTTTGCGCAGGGGGACGGAGGGTAAAATGCAAGGACGAAGACGGACGGTGATGGAGCGCGATTATTTTTATCAATAAGTATTAAAAGTGTAAGGACGGAGGATGCGGGACGAGAGACGCACCGGCAAAATCTGGTAACGTGCCCATCGAAGGAAAGCAGCATTTTGAATTTGATTTGTTTGAGCTCTCTTTGAAGGTGGCACAGGTGCCGGACCTCAATTATAACGGACTCGTTTAAAAAAAACGCAGAAGTAAATAATCGATTAAGCTCCTATTATTCCTGTTAAAAGAAAGGAGAGCGGCTAAAATTGAAAATGACGGCGCAGTCGAGAAGGCAGCCTGCAATTTCCAAATTATCATATTTTCCGAGTCAATAATAAAAAGCTTATGACGGTGCGAGCTACGCTGACAGCCTTTAATAAGATAGGCTTGCTGGAGCGCAGCAGATGGAGTGCCCGCGCCGTTCGATGCCTTTGCGCACCAATGAATGGGAATGCGTGCACGTGCGCGTGCGCGTGCACGTGCACGTGCGCGGACACCTACCTGAAATATTGCTTGTTGTGCGTCACACACTGTATGCATGAATCACATCACAACTTTGATTGTCCACACCGATGATGGGCGTGTTGAAAAGGTCAAACCAATAAACGTGTCGCTTCTTTCAAGTTTTCGTCAAGTCACGTTTTGAAATAGAACTCAATCACAAAAAAAGCAAACAAAATATGCACGGCCAGCGTTGACTTGATCCCAAAATCAGGATCATGATAAATGGACTTTTCCCTTCGTGATCTCACACTCATGAATTGACGTAAAACATGGCCCCGGGATATTCCTCAATGCATCCCAGCAACCGTCGGCAAACATTCAGGCCATTTTGAGGGCAAGTTTTCACATCCTGAGCTTAAAGAGGATAGAAAGACCACAATTGAGACTTCCCACCCTTTTCTTGCTCTCCAAATTGAATGCATATAACAACGCTTGCCGTCAATGTGAAGGCTGGCATTTCTATCTTTATGAGCAACTTTCTGTCCCTCCCCCTGCCCCAATTTCCAAAGGTGTTCCCCAAGGCTCCGGTCTCGGTCCCCTTCACGTTCTCATATGGCCGTGCCATGGACTTCAAAGTTTTGCTTGCAACGTTCGGCTCCACATTGCAAATAATGTCTCGCCTCTTAACGCTTACTCAAATTGGTTCCTGGCAATGCAAGAAAAGAGAAATATATGACCATGATTGTGGCCGAGTGGGGATACTTTTTTTTAAACTAGCGATAGAATTGAAGTTTGTCACATTTCCTCCCGACATTTTCCACGTTGTCGATTTTCTGCCCTTGTTGCCGTCTCACAATCTCTTTCAAATGATCGAAACTGCATTCACGGAGCGGCCGCTCGGTGACAGGACCGAGGCTGCTGTCCTGTTTGTTCTGATGGAAAGGTTTTTGGGTTTCGTCAGAGAGGAAGTGCGCTGCGAGAGAATATTTGGAAACGGTGGTCAGGACGGTGCGAGTCGAAAGCGCTCCGTCATTAGATATGCGCGCGCATTAGCGAGGACGGCTGTCTCGCTAAAGGTCAGGGTCGGTGGATGCTGCGACGACAGCCAATCGTGACGTGCCGAGCGGCCAACCTTTGGGCTCACCTCTTTCAACTTCAATCATTTTGGCCGGGGCTTAATCGCTCCCTGGGGAGGATCAGAGGCAGAAAAGGCGACGTGAGGGAGGGGGTGGGGGGGGCGAGGATAGGCGAACCTTAAATGGGACATCACGCCACCATGACATTTTAATTAAGACTCTCAACCATTAGCATGCCACAAGTTGAGCAGTTGAGATTATGGAAAAGCAAATGACAGAAAGCGACATCATTGCTTGCTGAGATGCACGCATGCTTGAGAAATTTGATTCCCGAGACAAATTTCAATCGCAATTTAAAGCGCCTCGTTTTCTTCTTAACTGCGCAACAATTTCTGTCTGTTTGGAAGATTTGATCTGAACACGTTAGCTGCAGGTGTGAGCGGACGATTTGACGAGTTATTTGATTTAATAACTCAAAATGATGACAAATTATGACATCATCCGCAATATGTTCTGCAAGTCCCACTTCCTAATCAGGTGGCCCGGTGGATCGAGGGTGGGGGGGGGGGGGCGGTACCGTCTTGTTCCTCCTGAAGTCAATGACAATCTCCTTCCTTTTTGCCGTGTTGAGCTGCAGTTTGACGTCCGTTTGTTTCTGGATCTCCTCCCTGTAAGCGTCCCGTCTCCTTTTGAGATCAGACGTCGTCAGCAAATTTGCAAATGGCCTCGTTTCCGCGGGTCGGGCTGCAGTGACGCTTGCGCCGTATGATGTCTCCCACTCACCAAGTTGATGTTCCTCTCAGGGCGTGCACCACGTTCGCTTCCTGTGCCATCCGCGGACGGATGCGCAGCGGCCGTGGGAGTCTACTTTGTTTCCTCGCCGAGTGATAAGCTATCAGATAATGAGGAACCTGCGAGAGAAGTGGCAGCCAACCGCCTCTGCGCGCAGAGTTATGATGCCAGCCATTAACGGATCAACAACACGACGCAGGAGATAAGTCGGCGAGGTCACGTTTTCGATTTGGTGCCGAAAGCAAAAACAAACGAGCGCTTGGTTTCTTTTGGCCTGGCGGTTGAAAGCAAAGTCGTGCGGCCTCGCGACTTCTTGCGCGCGGCAGCGCCGCCCTCGCATCAAAGCGCATATGGCATCTCTGCTGAGGTCGCGCGCTTCCATGGAATTCTTTCGCTTCCAAACGGGATGCGCTGATGAGTTTTCAGCAAATGGTCAGTTCAGATCTCCGCTGTCGACTTTGGAATGCTGACGTTGGTTTTGCGCGCGTGCGAAGCAGACAATCGTTTTTGTGTTGAAGCGTCGCGTTTTGCACAAGTCGATTTCTACTGAGTTTAGGAAACTTTAAAGGCCCCAACACGCGGGCATCAGCTAGCATAGCTCATGGGCGTGGGAAATTGTGATTTCCAAGGCTTATTGGAGAGGTGATCAATCAACCCGGTCACCCTTGACCATAATCAACGTACTTTTCGACGGCATCATTTAAACCAAAAATGTTTTTCTATAAAAACACGCAAGAGAGCCACAAATTGTTTCATAAATTATGGCCAAAGCCCCGAACCAACGTACGGACGTACGAACGACAGCAAAGTGAATAAAGATCAGGAGTACATTTTCTCAAATATTTTGAGAAATGAGAATATCAACAAGCCAGCATGACAATAATGATCTCCTCATTGCTCATGAAACTAACTCGTCAAGCAAAGATGAAAAAAAATAAATAAATAAATGCTAATCGTTTGCACCTGCGCTGAACGTCAGAACTCGCTAGGGCTCCACATCAACGGGCTTCATCAAATCTGCTGGTGTCTTCGTTGCGACGAAAGGTCGTCACTCGTTTGGGAGGCGGTTGAGCAAATCCTCGTCAAAAATGAGAAAGGAAAAAAAACAAACGCTCTGCAAGATGGCGGCACTGCGAGCTATCTGCTAGATAACGCTCCAAGCCCGACACATTTGGGAATTCGTTTTGCCCGTCTGCTGCGATATTCAATAACCTGCACTTGGAATGATGCAAGAAGAGATATGGCGACTTATCCCAAATCGTTTCTTGCTTAAAATAAAAAAGTCAAAATATATACGCGCGTCTATTCGGAAGCAGAAGAAGAGCGCTTGTCTTTTTGCAGCGAAACACGTTCCCGGTTGGGAACTTTTGATTTCGCTTCATTTCCGCTCAAGTTCCGTTTCAGATTTTGGCTTCCATGAACGAAAGAAAGCGAAATATTTGTGAGGGAATAAAATCATGAACAGAAAGAAAAAAAATATTCACGAGCATCTCAGAGACACCGTCCAAGATTTGTGTCTTGAAATATGACAGCGAGTCCGGTTTAAACTTGGCGTGGACGTCCGCCATCTTTTTTACTCAACATGGAATCCAATTCAGGGCGGCACGGTGGCCGACCGGTTAGCACGATGGCCTCGCAGTGACAGACGGCATCGGGCGTGGGTTCGATCCCGGCTCCGGCCATCCTTTGTGGAGTTTGCATGTTCTCCCCGTGCTTGTGTGGGTTTTCTTCGGGTACTCCGGTTTCCTCCCACATTCCACAAACATGCACGGCAGGCCGATTGAACACTCAAAATTGCCCCTAGGCATGAGTGTGAGTGCGGCTGGTTGTTCGTCTCTGTGTGCCCTGCGATTGGCTGGCAACCAGTTCAGGGTGTCCCCCGCCTACTGCCCGAAGATAGCTGGGATAGGCTCCAGCACCCCCCGCGACCCGTGTGAGGAGAAGCGCTACACAAGATGGATGGATGGATGGATGGAATCCAATTCAGCTGTTTGCTCTCGCCTCTCTTCCCTTTTCTTTTCTTTTCTTTTGTCGTATCTTGGAGTGTTTTGTTTGAGTACCGAGAAGAGGAGACGTTTGTGTCTGCTTGGCCTGCTCAGTCAATAAACGCATTTGAGCATTTGTGTTTGTTTGGTTTGTGGCTGCCGATGGAGCAAGACAATGACGGCATCTCATGTTGCTGCATTCTTCTGTCCACAATCTGGGAGCAGAGATTACATTCGACAGCTTGTTTGGTCTCATTCCACCCGACCGGAGCCATCCCCCGGGCCACCGCGTGACAAATACACGTCAAGAAAAAATAAAAAAAATCATTAAACAAGTACAAGAAATACGCCGCTTGCGATTTCTTCTTTTTTCCGATTGTGCAGTAGTGATTGGAGAAGAAACCAAAAGTTCGTTAACTCACTTGTGTGCTTCTCAAATAGTGGGGCGACCGGCACAGGTCACGTCCAATTTTCAAATTGCGAGTTCACTTTCACAGACACTGCCTGGTGTTGACAGCCGACATGTTGCGTGTTATTTACTAAAATGATCATTGATGACGAAAATCCCACAATTGCAGGCATCAAACCGGAGTCAAACTCAGGCACGGGGGCCATTTCCGGCCCCCAAAAGCCATGAATCCACTGCGGCCACAACCGTATTTAAAAGTGGCTTTGACGCTTTAGCACATAGCGGTGCACCTGAACTGGAAAAAAAAAAAAATGACTTCCTTCCCTGCACAATATAGTGCATCTTTTATTTATTTTGTGGATGAGAAAGCAAATAATGGAGCCAAGTGGCAAAATGGACGCGCAAAATGTTTTGACAGGATCTTCCGTGTGTGCGGTTTGCCGGCTTCCGCCCAAACATGAAAAGTGTGATGACTTTCAGCTGAAGTTGTTGATTGGCTCGGAAATTCCGCCGAGCGTTCGTATGACGATCCGAGTGACGGCGGCGGGACGACGCGCGCAATGACTAATGTGTTGGTTTCCATCGCCCTGCCGAGTTTGCGTCCGCACAAAGAGACATCAAAGCAAATCAATAGGCTCCGAAAAGACAGGTCATTAAACACTCCCTCCCTCATTAAGTCACACGGCCGAGATGCTCGACACACACCGGCGCACTGCAAATATGCGGGAAAAAACACTAAAAGCTGCCGGCAAGCGCTTTCACCTTTCCTCGGGTGACAAAATGCGACGCATCGTCCACGCAAAATTGTTTTATTGGCGAGCTCCCGGAAGGAGAGAATTTGGGAATCCTACAGAAAAGCGGCAAAGTAGATTACCGGCGTGACAAAAAAATCTAAAATAAATAATGACACACACACGGGAAAAAAACATCAAAGCTCCACCTGGGCTTTTCTTCAAATATTTGGAAAGGGTTAAGATTAGCCCAACTAAAAGCAGACATTTTTGTACACTTTTGGAGTGAGATTCCCCCCCCCCCTCTCTCTGTCTCGCTCTCACGCTCCTTTTGAGAGTGTTTCTAACCATTTCATCTCAAATGTGTGCACATCTATCAAAATAAGAAAAGAAAAACCAAGTGCTCACACACACACACCCCCAGATTTGCGCGTCGGCTGCTGAAATCCAGCCCAGAGTGGAGGCAGCCTTTGGAAGACGTTGGCCACTCTGCACATTCACAAAGCATATCATTAAACATAATAGCGTTTTTATCACCCACTGTCAAGGAATACCGCTGCATTTGCATTCAAATTTAATTTGCCATACCCAAGCGCATGCATCCAAGAAATCTTCCTCTCTGCACCGCTTTTCTCCCCCCCCCGACTGTACGCGTCTATTATTATGAACGCATGGGAGCATAAATTGCCCGTAGCGTTGCAGCTCGGAGGCGTTGCCTTGTTAATTCACGCGATGACGGCATCGCACATAAAATTAGTCAAGACTGTTTTGCTTTTTCAAAACTTGCTGACGCTGCTTCGCACCATTTGCATCAAACGCATTCTGATTTGTGTACATTGGCCGACATTCCAACTCATCCATTTGGATGACCGATGAACTTAAGATTGTCATTGTGACGAAAAAAAAGAAAGTAGCAGCTAGCGGACGCGTGACTCGACTCACTGCGAGTTGGAAAAGCACAAGAAAATGCGACGGCTTTCACACAACTCCCCTGTAAAAATGTTTACCCACAAGCCTCGAGGTCTCTATCTGAGGCCTGGCATCTAATAAAGAGAAGTGGCCCGAAGCAGGCAGGCAGGCAGGCAGCACCTTTCCTGCCAAACGCCCCCAACGAGATTAAGAGGAAAAGCGAGGCGACAGGTCTCCACGGGGCGCAAACGCATGAGACAAATGGCGGCAAGGTGAGCGACAAGCGAGGAACGCAATTAGAAGGCGCGGCAATAAAACGACTTTTATTGGACGCAAGGTCAGAAAAAGACAAAGGATTATTCCGCCATTTGTTTGCATTTGTCTTTGGATTTCTTGTCGAGTTGGCCAACGTACGCGACAACTCAACTAAGCGGAGTGTCAGCGTGACAATGCCAATGACAAGTCATGTCATAAACAAGAGATTCGCATGAAATAAGACGACCGTCGAGTTTTACGGCAATCTTTAAAACGCACAAGAAGAGCGAGCCTACCATTCGTCGCTCAAAGCGACAAACACGCGGACACAAAATCATACATGCTGTTTTAATGCAGACAAACGTGCACCCGTTCCAGCATACGTGCGCACACACACGCGCACGCACACACGGCACAGCGGGGACCTCGATCCAATTAACGTGATTATTAATTAAAGTGTGCGCCCGGAGGAAAAGCGAGGCGGCCCAAAGGGGGCGTCTGCTGAGAGGCTTCTGGACGCACTGTGGCAGCAGGTGATTAGGCTGCACACCTAACTGCATTCCCTGCACGCACACACACACACATACACACCCACAGCATCAATTGGCACCTTGTGCACAGCGCATCAGAACATATTTGCATTTGCTTTTGCCTCACTGTTGCTGTGCGACACAAGCACGCCGACATGCTCGTCATGTTTGCACAAAAAAAGAGTTGACATTTTCTGCTGGTGTGTGTTCCAGTAGCGACTGAAAGAAAGGTCGAAAAAGGAAAAAGCAGAGCACTCACTTGGACAGGCAGCGCCGCTAATGAGCGGCGGCAACTGCGTTTGGGAAATTTGCATGGTCGTTACGAGGATGTGAGCTGCTTTCGTTTGAGTCGTCTCACTCGAGTTTGTGTCATATTTCATACGACGCGACGAGGCGTTTGAAACAAAGTGCGGATCGCCGAGATTTATCGGTCCCAAAGTGAGCAAAAGCGCAAAAGCTGAAAGTGTTACGATCGCGAATGCGTAGCTGCGGCACGTCTGTCATGACACCGCTGCTTCTTTTCAAGACGTGCACAGTTCAGAAAATGCGCCGTCTTGTGAAAATCCACATTTTGCACGTGTCCAATGTTCAAGTTTGGGGAATACAGCGCCTTTCTTTTGTACGTTGAAGGTCATCTCGTTGGTGAATATCGGGCCGATACGAGACCGATTATTAGAAGTCACGGAGGCCGATAGCCGAAGCCGACATTCATTTGTTGAAAAACGGGTTAGAATGGTGTGAAAATTTTGAAAAATAAAAATTCAAAAAAGTGACTTGAGTTTAAATGCCTTTCGGCACATTTTTGTGAAACTACTTTAAGGATTTAGAAAAACATTAAGGCTTTTTTAGAGCGTTTGTTTTAAAAGTCTCCCGCGCTCAGCTGCATGTCGAATAGTTCAGTGAAAACAAACATCTCTTTAAAGTTGACTGCGGCAAATAGTTTTCTGTTTCTTGTGACTTGACTGACATTTATTAAAATTTCCCCAAAGCCTGTTGCCTTACCTTCCTCTGCTCACAGGACCTCTTGAAGAGAAAGTAAAAAAAAAAAAAAAAAAAAAAAAAAAAAGAGGTTGATGCCGATAATGGGCAACATGCCAAAAATATAATCCGTCATTCCCTACGACATTTATTTACAACAACTGCAGCTTTTTACGAGCAGGATGAAACATGAAACTTGCAGCAACCTACCATCACGTTATTTGGATTTTTTTTTAAATAAATGCCGCAGCGTATGATTTAAGGTCCCGTATACAAAGTATGATTTGAGATGAGCTTCTTCCAGAGTCCTTGTCCAACATTCGACTTGATTGCACGCAATGAGGACGAGCTAATGAGACACAGATTCTTCATTTTTTTTTTTTTTCTCCACGCCGCTGAATGAATGCGTCGGCCGACCTCCTGACCTGCTGATTTACATGGCATTACAAAGAACACGGCTCGTAATAAAACGTTGACCGACGTCTTCACTGCCTTGACTAACCAGCTAATGCGATACGCAGCGTGCAGGTCTCCGACGGGGGCATTTAATGAAAACGAGAATGTGAAGAGAAGAAAAAAAAAAAGCTCTCGGAAATTAATCAGGGAGCGCTTTTAAGGAAACAAGAGTGCGCAGGAAAAAAGGGCATCGTTGAAATCACACACAGAGGTGCTTTCATTTTAGGATTCTAAAAGAAAATCTTCCTTGCTTGTTAACTTTTTAAATGCTGGTCGCAAGGCATGGATTGGAGCCACAATGAGGGCTGTCATTTATTTATTTATTTTTTTTAAGACGCCGCACAATTCATCGGCTCTGACATTCAAAAGAATGTTTGCAACTTTTGGAACCCAAACATTTCATTTCGATGAGCTATTTCCTAAATTACGGTTACAGTTTTGGTGCGATAATTAGCATTGACAAGATAGCATTAGCAAGTTAGAAGTAGCATTTTAGCATTAGCATCTTAAGCTAATGTTTAAGCACTTAGTCAATGTGATAATAAAAGAAACTCAGGCTTCAGTCTTGGAAAAGTTAACCTTCTGTGCAAGATGAGCCTCGATCCTTAATAATGGCAAACAACTGTTGCGCAATCTTCCCTTAGTTGTCGATAAAAAAATATCACTTTTTCAGCGTTTGGAAGAGCCTCCAGCTTCATGGAGTTCATTTAAGGACATCAGAAAATGAGCGCACGAGCGCAACGTAAGCTTAGCAGACAAAATAGGATCCAAAAGCAGCACAGGGTTGTTCTTGCAGCCCAAAATAAAAGAACTTAAAAAGAACATGGAAAAGAGGAAATCCTTTTATGGCTACGGTGGAACCCGCCAGAGAGCGAGCGAGAAAGCCAGAAAGCGAGAGCTATTACAGTCGACGCGCTGTGAAGGACGCAAACAAGAAAAGACAAGTCGCTGGGAATGTTTATATTTAGAAAGGAACAAAAAAATGATCAAGGGCTGTTTAAACGCAACAACCTTGAAATGAGGAGACCATAAGTAGCTAAGGAATAGATGTCGTTTTATTTATTTTTATGCATAAATTGACAAAGGAGAAGAAGATCCGTCAAAGTCAGACTCGCTCCGAAAGTCTCCGTTCCTTATTTACGCGGTTTCACTCCAAACGTTTGGAAAATCAGAGCATTGTTCAAGTGTTTGTTTTTTCGCAATGTCCCGAAAGTGGCAGCTCAGACGGAGACACGTTAAAACATCGGATGCGTTTGGAAATTAACGGGAGGGGGACAAGCTCAGGCCCTTCTGACACTCGCAGTGGGATCGAGACATTCCCAAATGCCGAGCGCCAAAAACGATGGAAACGTTTTTCTTTTGAATGGAAAATGGTTTCCCGGCTCGGTCCTTGTTGTGGACGCCGCATGCTAAGCTAATGATACGTCGCGCATTCGTTGCCATGACGACACTTGTTTTGCTTCGATTTCTTCTCCTTTCGCGCCATCTTCTTTAGCATGGAAGAAAGAAGGAGGGCACAATGCAGGATTTCTTCCTGCATTTTCATTTCGGGTGACCAGACCAACAATGTTCAAAAAGAAAAGTCTGATGTATAGTGTGAAAAATAAAGGCACAGCATTTAAGCGGGTTGTAATGAAGCGCAAATGCATTAAGGTCAATGTGTCATGAATCGCTGGCGCGTTTCTTAAAAACAAGGAGAAATGAAGAAAGGTGAGCAAAGTGTTTGTGTTGCTAAGTTGGAGAGTAAATAAGACGAGCTAACGGCTTGTGTCTGTGTGTCGCTTTCACTTTGGAAACAACGTGACTGAGGCTTGGGCGGGACAAGCATCCCAAGGTTGAGAGGGTGTCGGCTGATTGTGGTCGACGTTTCCGATAGCGGGGCGACCACCTGCTCCGATTCCGCGCGCACACACACACACACACACACACACACCCACGGTCCTCGGGGAGCAGGTGGCGCACACAGTACACGGGTGACGCAGTCACCACAAAAGTGATTCTTTACTGCCATCCTGCACCCGATCTGATTCAACAAGATAACCTTCGCGGAGCAAGGACACAGAAAGCGTCCGACGACATCAACTTCTTTGGGTTGGCTGAGGATAGATGACTTCACAATAATTGAGATCACTACTAGTGAGAGACCGATTATCGGTCCGACTGATTATAAAGGGCCGATATTTGGCATTTTGCCGATGAGCGGCATCTGCCTTTTTTAAATCCTTTCAAAATTAAAAGCTGGTTTATTTTGGCTTTTGTTTTTTTTTGCGCTGTGGGTGGCAGCCCATCCGCAGTAAACTGCCGGTTTGCTTTTTCACCTGGAGTCACACGCATGACGGGGGAGGCCTGGCGAGCAGGGGAAGGTAACTCAACAGACATTTTTTTTTAAGATCTAAAAAAGTGTGCAGAGCCATTTCAACTAACTCAAGTTTGGCTGTTTTTATTTTTCAACAAAAGAACATCGGCTTATCGGCCTCCGTGGCCACTAATATTCTGTATCGGAATCGGCCCCGAAAAAAGCATATCGATCGCCGACGACTCACGACGCGATATGGTTTGAATGTCTAATTTAATCGTTGTTGACCTTCACATTCAACAAGTTCGCGCACGCCACCGAACTCCGACTCGACTCTCGTCTCCTGCCGCAATCTTGCGGAAAGGGTAACGCCGAGTCCATCTTTGACAAGTCACTCTGATAAAACATGCACAAAGGGCGTTTGTTTGGGAGGAATAGGAAGGAAAATGTCACATGTGATCTGACATTCAAATAAACATTCCGGAACTCGTGATTTCGCTCAAAGTTTAACGAAAAGGCCGCCGCCGCCTCAAGTCAAGCAAAAACACTTCGCTCGCATCCTTCTTCCTTCCACAAACTTGCGATCGTACACCAATATTAAAACGTGAATTCAGGGATTATCTATTATTTACACGGAGCCCACAGAAATTCAGACATTTCTGTTTCTCGCGGCCTCACTTGAGATGGAACAATCGACACGGCGGCGGTGCGTCGAAAAGCTCGTCTTGGAGAAGGAAACGCCGAACACGCCGATAATGGAATGGAATGAAAAGAAAAACACAAAGTCTTTATGATGATTGCAGACGTGGCGCACGAGTGTGCGCCGCATTGTGACGATCTCACATAATAGAAGTGCCAGTGGCATTTATTTCATGCTGTGTTTAATTCTGCAGGAATAATGATAAAAGGAAACAATCAAAATGTGTGAACACAATAAAGACGGCTCCGGAATGGGCCATTGGGCCCCCACGGGGAATGATTGAGCCTCAAGCGAGGCTTCGCTGAATAAATCACACCGGCGGCTGCGACGGCTTTTGACCTTTGGTGGGCGCCGGCGCCGGCGCCTCGCGCAACCTTCCGCCGCTCACCGTTAGGATTTCCAGCGACACTTTACGATTTGCAGCCGTGGAGGAAAAAAAGATATTTGGCTCTTGCTGCCACAACAACAATTTGCAGCCGTGTCGCACGTTCCGATTGAATGAAAGTTTCCACGTTTTGACTGCATTCAATTTAACGACGTGCATAATTAGCTGAGCGCGTGCTCAGCTATTGGGACCAACATATCGCGCGATGACAAATCCTTCATTTGTATTCGGTTGCTACTCAAAGCATCAATCGTGCTTTTGCCCAACAACACCCCCCGCATCTTCCCCCGCCCCACACACACACACACACGTGCACACACACACACAGAAAACCAAAAAGCACGCCCCTCTGCCCTCCTCTTGGCGCTCCACAGCAGTGAAATCGGTTTGATTAGGCGAGCCGGGATCTGCGATTGTTGGTAATATTTCACATTCCCGGAAAGCTCCACAGACAATAACAAGTTATTGCCACTAAAGCCGAGTACAGTGCACAAATATTTAGCACGTATCAACTCGTTTTTGAATGTCACATATTAAAACAAAAAACAAAAAAAAATCTCGAGCGGTCGTCCACGCAAACCGGAAGTCCCACATGAAAATATTTGAGGCCCGTTTTCTCATTTCCACTTCTCAAATTGTGGGGCGGCCCCCCTCGGGGGCGCTCTGCGATACTGAGGGGGGGGGGGGCGCGTGTGACCTGGGGGAACATGCTTCTTTTTTTCCGGCGTACTGCAATAAAATGTAATTGCACATCCACTCCAGTAGTGGGCAGTGGCGCTCTCAAATCCCACAATGCGCCACTGCCAGAGGGCGACCGCTTGAAGCCGTGACATTTGGAGCCTTATGACAGCACAACAAACAAGAAGAGCAATTTGGGTTTTTCTTTTCTCTCTCACTTCGGCCTTAAGCCCCGCCCCTCCTCCCTCCCCCTCCCCTCATTGTGTTTGTTTGGGATGGAAAATGAAGCTCCATCTAATAATCTCCTCTTTCAACTTCATATTTCCAAATGAAAGCGCAGGTCTTCTAAAAAGATGAAAGCGGCGCCGGCTCCATCACGGTGCGCACCTCGGCCCTCCCGGGGGCCCGCGGAGCGCCGTGGGATTTGCAGTGCTGGAGTAAACTAAAGCAATACATCAGCCGGCGGCTCACGCCCAGGGAGAGCGGCCCGGCCCAATCATTTTGAGGTTAAACAATGTCATTTGGATCTTGTAAGTGCAATTTATTTTGCCTGTCACACCGAGGCAATGAAACATTTTCGGGTTGTTGTTTTTTTCCTTCCCTCTTTCTTGGTTAGATAAAAGGCCGATGCTATTTGGGAGGGAGATATTCCATGTGAAGTGTCTGCGGCTATTTGCCTGTTTGTGAAAAAAATTGGGAGTGCTTAAAAAGATATCGGGAGGCTTCACGAGACGGGGGCTCTTTAAAAGGTTTCGAGAAAGCAGAGAGATGACTTTCAGATTTGTTTTCTTCGTTGAAGCTTCTTTAAGCGGTCGGTCTAACGAGGCCACGTTAATGAAATCCTCGTCATCGCGGACGAAAACAACGTCACAAGTAATGTAAATACCTTTTGAATTAGGCAAATGTTCTTTGCAAACAAAGTTGCACCTTGAAAGTCGCCAAAATCGGAAAAAAAAATAAAAAAAATCAAGAACATTGTGCGACAATTACGTTTTGCAACGTTGGAAAGAGGAACTGTCGTGCACTGTGCCGACTTTCAGGCTATTACGTTGAAAAAATATTCATGGTTGGAATAAATGCTGTTTATTACTGTTGTTAAAAGTCATTACTAGTCATGTTGAATGGTTAATTAACAACGTTGAAAAGATACTTCCGTGTTGTTCGCTTCGCCGTAAGAAAAGAAAATGTTCACGCTCACGATGCGGTATGGAAATCGGAATCTAATGCATCCACTTCAAATTATCAGACAGGAATGCCGGAAGTCTTGTTTCATTATATATTGATGCATATTTTTGGTTGAATTGTTCTTGTTTAGAGAGTGACTTTATTTTTGGTAATTACAATTTTCACCACATTCTCATGAAAATGTCAACAACATCTCAGTTGAAAACACAACTTGCGCTACTTCTCAAAGACAACGAAATCGAAATCGAAAATGAATCAGTGTCCTTCGCGACGTCTCGACGAATCCTTCAGAAATTGTGCCACAATCAAGCGTTGAATGGAGACGCCATTCCAAAGGAAGCCAAAAGAAACTTCAGTTTTTCTCCACAGGAATCTTTTTAAAGCGCACCCAATTGAATCTAAATCCAAAATTTCCACTCAAATGAATTTCTCTTTGTGACCACACCAAGCTCAGGGGATCATATCGCCGATTATCTCTCCTCAGACATTAGCGGTCGTCTCCAAAAGAATGAGATTCGATCCCGTCGGAATCGCTGCGGGAGATACGCAGACAGCGGGAAACAAAGCCAACGTTTTCATGTCGACGCCGACGAGCGCTGATATCCTCTTCAAGGAACATTTTTGTGCCAGCGGTCAGGAAATGTGCTGTAGTTTAGAGGATTACAAGATACAAAGCGCTGGCGGTGGAAAGCAAGAGCCACTTCTTTGAGCCATACAAGTCAATTAAGAGATTAAAACGCTTTTGAAAGACTGATTAGAATACCGGAGGGGCTTGAAAATGGAAAGACAAACGTTGAGCTTGTACCGTCCAAATCTTTGGAGTCACGTCCGTGACGCTCAAGAAACAACGAACATTATACACGCTTTACTTCTTCGAATTTAACTCGGTGTCATTACGTCTCTTAGAAAAGTACACATTTGAGGGTGGGTGCAAAATATGGATGAGAAAAAAAAAAAGAATCAAAGATCGGAGTAAAAAAAAGTGATTATGTGAAATGCAGACTGAGAGTTTTTTTTTGTGTTTTTTTTTAACTTATTCTTGAGTGTCACTGTTAAAAGTAAACTTTCCTTGAGTGTGCGTCTCGTGGTTATCCGGCGCAGCTGAAGGTCAACGTGGAGATTGTTTGGGAAGATGAAAGCGTACAACTAAAAGATACGAGATCTTTGACGAATCGCATTATTTTCATAGGCAGGAATTTAAAATCGATGTCAAAAGTTCCGGACGCTTTCTTCCTTTTGCAAAATGATCCGTGCTGCCTCTGGACCGGGGGTCTCCAACCATCGGTCCGCGGCCCGACCAAGCCCGGGACAGATGACATTTTTTGTCCGCCAGCGACAAATGTCTGAAGCGACGCATCCGATACAGGGCGCTCCGACAGCCACTTTTTGCCGCGTCCCATTCATCTACTTTTTCCTTTCTGTATTACCAGAAATATCTCAAACTCACGTGTGCGTTCTGAAAAAAAAAAAAAAAACAGTTCAATTGAACAATGATGGATAAAACCAGCTAGTCAATTCACAAAAAGTAGTGACTCGATAAGAAATGTTGCTGATGGACTTCAATAGCCGACACGCTTTCACTTGCTTCTCGCGTCATTTCCTGCTGCAAAAAAAATGAGAATCAGCTTTCGGCAAAGCGACAGTGGCAAAGATGTGATCCAAAAGTGGCTTGGCAGACGTTGCCGTAAGAACAAACGGAATGAAGAAGAAAATGAAAGAGGAGAAGAGATGGGTTGTAAAGTGCTCGCCGCTGCAAAGTCTCCAAACAAAGCGCAAACGTGAGGCACGGACCGCAAGCCTTTTTGCCACTTAGCACTTTTCTGAAAAGCTCGCCGGAGTCACGTCAGCACTTTTTCAGGACGCTCTCAACTTAGCAGGTGAGCGCGCCACGTTTTCTTTTCCCGCTCTCGCTCGCTCGCTTCCTCCCAAATGGCTCCGCTCACTCTCACCCTCGGCCAATGACTCCGCCCCCCCCCCCCATCATTCTTCTTTTTGACTCACTGACAATGTTGGAGAGTTTTCAGTCCCTGCGTTATTTTCAACCCTTTTCTTCACCACTGTTGTTGTAAACTTTTTACTTCAACATTTCAGTGTTCTTGATAATGCTCCCCACTAATACAAACAATTTAATGTTGGTGCTGTCAGGCAATTACATTTTTAACTGATTCATCACAAAAAATTCCGTAATTAATTGTGATTAATCACATTTTTCAAATACTATTTTTTGGTGAAACGTGTAACTTTATTTAAATAATATCTTGTAATTAATTTCAAATCATTTATTTGAAATCAAAAGACTGTTCTAATCGCTTTCTTGAATTCTAAACGTGTCGTCTTTACAGGAATTTTTTAAAGATGGACAGCTAAAACGTGAATTTGGATTGACAAGATAAGCTAAATAAAACTGTTAAAATATTGAAATGCATTTTTTTTTTTTAATAATTAATCCGATCATTTTATTTTTTCCTAAATCAGAAAAAAAAAAAATCATGTAAAAGGGGGTCTGGTAACCCGAAAAAAAAGTGAAGACAATTTGCACACATATTTGAGTGGCGAATGAGTTGATTTTGTGTCTTCAAATTGTGCTTGTACAGGGAGCGTTTCCTCGAGTGGACATTTTGCAAAGCTTCCGTGAAAAGGCAACGTGAAGGCAAGTGCATGAATGCGCTCCCTGAATGGCTCCACGGCAGAGCGATTCGAGCCACACCCCCGACTGTGAACGCCACTTTGCTCGGGAAGTGAGGCTGGGGCACAAATCACATTTTCTGCACAATTAAAGCAAGTGTGTCAGAGGCGTCGACTCTGCAGGGACCCTCGAAGACGCGGCCGCCTCGCCCCCTTCTCCATCTCCGCGATGACAAATTTGCCGTCGTCATTTCGGCGACGTTCCGGCACGGAGTGAGCCTCAAATGACAGCCGAAGGGCCACTTTGCTCTTCCTCCGCCGCCCTTCGCTTTAAGCGCCAACCTTCTTCAACGGGAAGTCAGAGCGGATTGTTGAACTCGAGAGCGCCCCCTAGCGCTGAACCAAAAATCCACAGAAAAGGTGCACCGTTGCATTCGCCGCATGGTTCAAAATTGAGGGAAAAAGGAGCGGCTTATCGTCCGGAAAACACGCCGACGACAAAGGAGGAACACCAGCAGGGCAGCGTCAAACGGACTGGAGGCCTCCCTCGCCTCACAAAAAGTGTTTCGTGTTCGTGAGCTTCAAGATCATTTCCAACGTTCGTCAGAGTAAAAGCAGAGCTTTCGCTTGAGATGCTGACATCGGTCATCAATTTTCACTGAGAAGAACCGAAACAATAAATTCAATCTGTTTTGTCATAAAAATGAGAAAAAAAAAAAAAAAAGAACCTCAGCTAATTTGCAGCAGTGATGGCAAATTGACGCTTTTTGAAGAAAAAAAAATGAAATCCAGACTAAAAAAGCTTCCTTAAGATGTTTGTGCACGGCGTTTAATATGACTTGCGTAAAGCGAGAGATGAGCGCATGAATCACAAGCGCTTGTCGAGCGGCGCCGGGGACGGCCCTGAAGAAAATGCACGCGACCCAAGCATGAAGAATTCTCCGGCGCTGTCAGCGGAGATCAAATTCATTTGCAGAGCGCAAGTTTGGCGCGCAAACAATCGGCTGACGCCCGAGATCGGAGATTGGATTGTTCCTGCCGCCTCTCTTCTTCTTATCAGCGCCGCTCCGTGTAGATCTCACATTCAGTCTTGGCGGGAACGAGTCGAGAACAGAAGCGACGGCAACAAATCTCCATCGAGGTGCGTTTAGGTTTGGTTCTTGCGCAAGTTCCGGAAGAAAGACAATGAGATGCCGATGCGGGATCGCCACCCGCCACACTTTTTTTGGTGACGTGGAAAGAATTTGGACATCCCAACAAATTTCCTCAATGAATAATGCAAACGCATTTCAATCCGATCGTGAGAAGCATTCAGGAGATTTGAAGTTTTTTGAGGCGAATGACTCGCAAAACCTTTCGGTCGTCCGAAAAAGTTCAGATTGAAGGAAATGAAAAAAAATCGCATAAGGTCCGATTTTCGTTTTCATCTCAGTATTATCACGGACTTGGAGAACATCTTTTTTGCATCTCCATATCTTAATTGTGCAGACGTTTGCGTTGAGGTCGCAAAAGTATACGGGAAGACAAATTCCTCGCGTGTTCTGCATACTTGGTCGATAAATCTGATTTTGATTCCGATTTAAGGGGAAAATTGGACCCTCGGAAATCAATTGAAATGCCATTCGACGATTTCAGCATGAGTTAAAAAAAAAAATCAATCTCACCTAAAAATTGAAAATAGCATTGTATCGTCATAAATGAATAAATAAATAAATAAGACAATGTCAAGACCTAAAATGTGCAGGTGAAAACGACACGTGCAGTGCTGAAGGTTACGTCACGCGTTCCTTCAGTTTTCCGGCTTAGTCGAAGAGAAGAATTATTTTGCAACGAGTCAACTTCTCCAAAATGTATTAAAAGTCAAATTAATAACCGTGACAAAACAAATGGCTTTTGTCAAGTCCCTTTTTTGAGCATTTCCTGCTCATCCACGTTCGTGAGCACGTTATCATCACACGTTGTCATTCTGCCCTTATTAAGAACTTTCAAAGTAGAATGCAGAAAAAAAAAAACACTTGGCATTTGTTATGATGAACTCCGCGTTCATTAGAGGCTCACCTCATCGACCCCATGAGCTGCAACTGCACACTAAAAAAAAACAAAATATGAATTTCCTTCCAACTGATTTGTGTGTCTTGGAAATGGCTCCTCTCAATCTGTGAGACGGCGAGTCCACGGAACGGAGCTCTCACTGCCCGTCCGCATCAAAGAGACATGAGAGCGGCTAACCTGTTTACTTTTTAATATCCTCCCTTCTTCGGTGGCCTGTCGCATCGGAAACGGTCGCGGCTCGTCGCCACAGACGATGCGCAGCACACGAGCATGATGGACAGCGTCATAACGTTGAGACTCAAGCTTC
The DNA here is from genome assembly GCF_059441095.1 of Idiotropiscis lumnitzeri. Taxonomy (NCBI): domain Eukaryota; kingdom Metazoa; phylum Chordata; class Actinopteri; order Syngnathiformes; family Syngnathidae; genus Idiotropiscis; species Idiotropiscis lumnitzeri. Next base: position 909,288 of record NC_142401.1, on the reverse strand, counting down.
TTTATTCGGAAGCGGCGGCACCAGGCGAGACTTGTGCAAGCAAAGATGGCCGCACGTTGAAAGAGATGGAGAGCGCTGGAGCCCGCGGCCGGGCAATAATCTCAACACGCCGCGGCGCCGTAGGTCCGCGCGGCGACGGCTGTCATGTTTCCACCAGCTCCCGGCAAAAATAACGAGCGCCGGCAGAGTTGGTGGCCGGATACTAGGAGGTGCCAGTGACTATAACAGCAGATATATCGCTTATGAGATCAGATGTCCGCAGGGCCGGAGGAGCCATGAGAGACTGTGACGGAGAGCGAGCGAGAGATACGGCGCTCACATCAGGAGGAAATTGCTTTGCTGCCACGAGCCCTTCGGTGGTAAACACGGCAGAAAGTGGATAGAATTGTCCTGACGTGGACATTGTTTCGATGGACAGAGTGAGCGAGGAGGGAAGAAAGAAGGGGAGGCGGGGGCTTGAAGTACGGACTCAGGAAATTGGCACGGCGTTCGCACAGTGCCGGCGTCAAAAGAATGTAAACTCAACGCCGACAGCCGCCGCCGTGCCGTCGGCGGGGGTTGCTAAAAAGCAGTCCAGTGGAGAGAAAATCGGGGTGGGGAAATTGAGTTGAATAGGAAAGCAGCGGAGTGGAAATCAGATCGGGCCCGACGGCAGCCGAGACGGGCGACTCGTTGGACGCGGGAGGAGAACAGAACACAACGGAAAGGAACAGAACCGTCCGCACAACGGCCTCTTCAACACCTCTGCAAATAGTGCGGTCGAATTATCAGCGCTAGAATTCACTCACTCAACCATTGAAGCAGAACGGATGACATCGACGCGTGGAGTCGCACGCCGTCGATGGGCAATTGCGCAGTGCCGCGCTCATGTTGCCTTGGCGACAAACAATATGGGATGCTTGATTAAGCGGAAAGACAACGTAGCGATCAAGCATCCTCCTCAAGCGGTATCGGCTCGGACTTATTATGAGAAACGGACCGTGGACTTGCCTTGACGGACTTCATCATGTTACACGTCTCAGAGACCGAAATTGACGACTTTCAAAATCGAGACTTCCTCTCCAGCCTAGGAGCATGTGACACTGCACACTGCGGGTTTTGGTGTTCGCAAGCCGCTGCAGCGTAACATTTGAAAAATAATAATAATTGGGCATCTGCGCCGTTGTGGGGGTGAACACCACTAGCAATCGACATGCTGACAGCCTTCGACGCGGCAGAAGACGACACTGGCGGGCTTCCGGCGGCAGGCGGAGGCGCACAAAGTACGCTCGGAAGGCAGTGCAAGCAGAGACTTTTTGACATGAAGTTGGCTATCCAGAGGTTACGCATCTGTGAAGTGGCCAAGAGAAGTTCAAGGTTCAGGGATTGAGCGGTGCTGAATTCCCGGCCTCCGTTTTGTTTTGAGTAGTGAGTACCAAAAACAAATCGTATACTTTTTTTGTATTTTAATAAGTGAAATCTTCTCACACTCTTTCCTAGAAGGAATTGAGGTTCACGTGCTTATACTTGCTTACGACAACTTCTCTCTCAATTCAAACAGAGCACATGAATCGTTTCCCAGCAAAAAGGGCAAAAAAATGTCACACGTGAGCAAAGATGAATGCGAAAGGTGAATTTGGCTTTGAGTGCTCCGTTCAAATGAGTTGAGCTCAGATGAAGGTGCTTTGTGAAATTCTGAAAGTGAGCTGCTCGTTCAGGTCGTCGACTGTTTGCATACCGTTCCAAACAAAAGGTTCAAAAGACGAGCGCTTGACAAATGGAATGATTTCAATCGACATGCTGGTGAGATGGCAATTTTTTTCTTCAATTGCCTCATCTGACCTCTCGAAGCACTTAAAAGGTAAGAAAATGTTCTGAAACGGCGCTTCCAAATAGTTGCGCAAGTGACTTCAAAGTCCTCGCACGCTTTCCTGTTTTCCAAGGGATCATTTTCCGAGCAGCAGCAGATTGATGAAAACATCGAGGTGTGAAATAAGACGCTGAGAAATGCGTAAATAGTGAATTGTGTCTTCGCACACACGCACGGCGTGTCCCCGGGATGAAAGCGGTAACTGGCATGTGAGATAAGCAAATGCCTTTGAGCGCCGTCCCTCACATCCACACGGATGCATTATTGATCGGGACTCGCTCGTCCTCGTATGGGAATCTCGGCCACGCTCTTTCCTCAACGCCCCCTGGGAGGGGGGGGGGGCATCATCAGATGAGCTGCCGATGGCGTTGCTCTCCAAGCCCCTCCCCCTTTTGCGTTATCGCGATTGATCTTAATAAGGGAAGGTTGATAAGCGCGGACGTTGGCTTCAACCAAAAAGTCGCTCGTCTTCCCGCAGATCAAAGACGAGCGCGAGGAAAACTCCCCCATTGTTTGCGCCATATCCCGTCGTCCAGATGTGAAGTCGCGCCATAGGTGCGGGAAGAAAGAGCCTCACAAACGCCGGCGCCGTTTTGATGCGGGCCAAAAAAAGGCCCAGCGGGAAGCCGACGCTTGAGCACATCATAAGGTCGCTTTGATTGAAAGAACTTCTTCAAACGAGGCACTTTTGCCGAATCGGCAACTTTCAAATGATTGTTTAGCGTAAATGCAATACGATGACAACTTCAAAAGAGTTTACCCCAACTTTTGGTAAATCACACAATGAGAAGAAGAAGATGCGAGCGCCCTCGACAAGCCACCAAAGAGCTTTTGTCGTATTTCGGGCTCAAGTTGTGATTTGGGAATGACGGAAAACGGCTCGTCTTCATCCCGCACATGCCGTCTGGATTTCGGACGGCTGCGAGTGACCAAAATGTGCAGTAAGGCGGCAAATAATGGACGGGATGAATATGAGCGCGATGACGGGATATTGCTCAAAGGTTGCAAAGGACGCACGGGACGGCTGACGACGACAAAAGTGAGTCGCCCCAAGTAAAAGCAGGACAACTTCCGAAAGCCACAAATTGACGCTTCTCGTCCATTAGCGTGCCAACTTGGGGGAGGGGAGGCGATGGCAGAAATTTGGAGGAAGAGCCAGCAGGCAAATCATTCCTTCTTGGTGGCGGGAAACTAAAAAGTCAATCCGTCCTTTTTCATCATTCCGAGGGATGAAAGGATGCTTGACAACGTGCCAACGTGGACATGAAGAGAAGGAAATGTCTGTGGCTGCACCACTACAACTCTTTGTAGTGCACACACACACACACACACAGTATATTTAGTACAAATTACGATCCGAAAGGTTGATAGCGAGCTCCGCTGCAAACGAGTCCTGGCGATCAACATACAACGTGTCCTTAACACGATTGACTTTTAGAATTACGGATCTGTCCGTGAACATGAGCATCAGCGAGCATTTCGCCCTTCATCAAACTTTGTCTCGACCAAATGCATCAAAAAGCTGCAAAGGAAAAGAGTTGAGTGAAACTTTTCCTCGCACGTGCCACGCATGCGGTCGGCGTCGCCGACACAACCAATGGGCTGCTTGCCGACGCATGGAACCGTTTGGAGGGACGCAAATTGGTGCCTGAAGGGCCAGTCGTGGGCCGCGGGCCGCCGATGGAGGACCAATCTTGTAGACCATTTGCATTGCAAGCTGGAGCCAAACATTCCAATATTTTTGATACGCCACTCAGGTCATATTCACCAATAAAAAATCATTCTTATGTTTTTGATCGTCTTATTTCTGAGCAAACGGGCCTGAACTTGAGCCTTGGAAGATAAAAGCGTCGGTTGTCGGACAAAACCCAAACGGCAGTCATGCTAGCTGTGTGACGCGTTGATCAATTGTGTGTAAACAAGTCGGAGCGTCAGAACGGCGGACTCGTTGCTCAGTGGTCGTCTGTAAGAGGATTACGGCAAACACGTTTTCTTAAGCCTCCAAATTGAGGACAGCCACTGGAAGGCTTATCACTCAATAGAGCAACATTTTTGTGCGGGGGGGCGTCATTGTCTTGAGGAATTGATTTCATTCTTTTATTGAGCTAGAAAAAAAAAAAAACCTCCGATATGCGTCCAAAAAGTTGGTCAAGCGAAATGCCAAAACGTGTTTTGGTACTCTAACATCAAAAGTTAGTTGAGCATTTATTTGATCTCCGTGAGCCCATGAGAGAATATCCATCCAATCGCAAGACGCGTTCTTCACCTTCAGCGTAAGGCCAGCGAGAAGGCCTTACCGTCATCAACTCGTGATCTGATTGGCCGGTATCTGAAAGCCTCGGACGAATACTGCACGCCACTGGTCTCGTGAAATCTGCCTGGCAACACGAGTGAGCTGAATTGTGATTCGATAAAAACTCTCACCTAAAAATTCTACATTAGCATATCATTTGACATCAGAATTTTTTTCTCGATTATGTTCGACCAGCAGAGAAGACATCGAAGGCCTTGACCGCCCACCACGTCGCTCAACACAGCTGGCATGTTTAGTTTTTCTGCTCCGTTGGTGTGTGCGCGCGTGCTCGATCCTTTGAGGAAACAATGGACTTGTGAGGTCCAGCATCTCGGCATGCCGCACGTGTACACGCAATCGCTCACGATTGCCGATCATACGTGACGCGATGACGCCAACGGCAAGCCGGCCAGCGTGATCATGCGCGTTTGGGCATTTGGCGACGGCGCCGGTGGAAAAAGTGAGCAGAATATGGCGCAATCTGCCGCTCGATTCGGTGCCGATTGATGAGAGATGACATTTCCGTTTCACATGGAATCCATCGCCGCAGGTGCGGCATGTGCGGACTCGGGAAATGAACAAATCAACGCAAGTGGAATGGCGGCGGCCAGTTCGCCGCTCAGAGTCTTGGACTTGACGCCTCCTTTCTTTAACTTTGATGTCCTGAAATGGGATTTGCAAGCAACGTTACTGATTTTCAAGGAGGGTTTTTTTCCCCCATTAATATTCCAAAAGAATTAATAAGCAATCCATTTTGATCCAATCGGGTGGCCGTTCCTCTTCATTTCAAATAGAAAACAGCTCGTCTTTGATTGGTGACCTCCACGCAGCCGCGATTGCGATCAGGACGCAAAGCTGAAATCTTGGCCCGCGTCTCACTTGCACTTTATTTGGGGAAATCAATTTACGTCCACAATGCCGGTGCGCAGCCACCTCTGATCCAAAAATGTATTTCTAGTGAGACGTCGCCATCCACCGTCAAATGCGCACCAGCGAAATTCAATTCTGGTTTCCGAAATGCTTCAAAGTTTCTCCCAAAATCAAAAAGTTGATTTTTTAGAACGCTTTTAAGGTTGCAAGACGATTGCAAAGTTTTGGCTTTTCAAAAGACGCAGGTGTGCAGTCGCTGTGGTTCTTTTTTTTTCTGTGTTGAGAACGTGAGCAGGCGCTTGACCGGCCCAAATTCAAATCCGCTTGCGTCGATTTCAAGCTGAAACGAGTAAGTCGTTGTGAAGAAAACTGCGAGAGAAAAAATAAGAAATTGGGATGGCGGAAAATCTTGCAAATTGTGGCGTTGGCGTGAACATGAGGTGACATTTTATGCACGTTTGCGTTGCATGCTGGGAGGCGGCACGACTCAAGTTAAAGTAATAGAGTACAGAAGGCAAAAACATTTGTTGCCACCTGCAACTCAACTTTCAATCCTGCAAATCAAGACAATCAAATGTGAGCCAAAAAAAAGGCAAAGGTCGGCGGATCTCAATTTTTCAGCAGCATTTTCAAATCTAAAAAAAAAAAAAAAAAAAAAGTGATATTCGCCTTTTCTGTGCTTGCAAGTGAACGAGCAAAATGAATCTGACACCCGTCAGTGTTACATCACATTTTGGCCTCAGAAGAAATCCGTTTTCCGTTTGTGATCTCGTTTTTAATAGACACATTTTTCAGTCCTCCCTTTTTATGCGTACGCGCTATATATATTTCTCCCCATTTACGAAGCAAACGGCGCTTCTCGACGAGTTCCCGACATTATCTACTCTGCCATGTAAAATTTCCCTATCAGCCTTTTTCTTTGCAAAGCAATCATCATCTCTGAAATTGGATTTTTCTCTTAGGTGGGCTCCGATTTGCTATGACACTGTTAAAAACCTTGATGGCTCAGCGGAACACGAGCTCTTTTGGGGAAATGCTCGCGTTGGAGCACGTCGCCGCAGCTTTCTCGCCTCCCTCGCAAACGGTTAATCACATCTCTCAAAAGCTCAGCAGACAGCCGCTGGGAATAAACGCCAAAGCACCCCAAATCGTGCGGCATGTGTTAATATGTGCTACATACAGTACGTGTGCACGTGTGCACGTGCACGTGCGCGAGTGTTGGCAGAATATAGGTCTAGATGTCACAATTTGTTTGCGTTAGCGAGCGGTTAACCTTGCACAATAACGCTCATGCATTCACACAAGCGCCGATGCACACGCGTTCCTCCCCGTGGCAATGTTTGGTGAAGCAAAATCAAGGTCAAAAAGAGTTCACGTTCCAAACACATCAAAGTGCGCGGACACACATTTCCATATATTTGTACTCGGTCATAAAGTTTGCAACCCCTGCAGCCAAATTTCTTACAGTGGCTTCAGTTTAACCATGAGGAGGGAAAAAAAAAAAAGCTGCGTGTGTTCACAGTATTTGTATTCAAAGAAATGAATGGCATTGGAGGGGGCGCTTCGGCTAATGCTCGCAAGCGACGTAAACAAAAGGGATATCAAATATTCATAGAGATAAAGCAAGAAAGGAAAGCAGAGTGTAAGCAAATCGGCTCCATTTATTTGCTTTCGGGCTTGCCGGTATAAAAGTGCTACTAATTGTGAGGATGAAGTTGGGCCTCATGGAAGTAAAGTTTCAAAAAAAAAAAAAAGCAGAACAAAGGCAGAAACGCGCCTTGTGCTGCAGATTGACAAAAACGCACACTTTGCAAAGTGGAAACAAAGAGAGGCTTAAGGAAAGTGTGAACAGAGAAACAAAAAAAAAAAAGTTTGAGTCAAGAAAGGCAAAATACGACATATTGATCAGAACAAACTCGGCCAGCCCGGAACCAAAATCGCTCATACGACACCTCGGAAATGCTCAATAGCTCGCTTGTGAAGCCGCCGCCCCCTTTCACGGCTGCCTGCCGCTGATAACGGCCTCAAGTCTGTTAACAATCTCACCTAATAGACTTGTCGCCCGTCAATCACATGGCAAAAATCAATACGGCCTCGCAGCTGGCAGCTCGCTCATGCAAAGTCAAAATCACACATTTGAACCTCACGTTGGTCATTTTCAATTGACGATTTCACCTTTTTTTTTTTTCTCAGCTTTCACCAAGCTACGTAATACACTTGGTTGACCCTCAGAAATATCAAAACCGGAACAAAAACATTGCAGCTGTGCAAAGATTTGCGACGTCGCAACACATTCGAGCTGGGAGATGCTCCAAAAAAAAAAAGAAATGGGGAAAAAAAAATCCAATCCAAAAGCTGCAATTTTCACCAGGAATATTTTCAAAAGACACGCTTTCGAATTCTTTGCTTCAAGCGGCACGGCTGCAAACGGCCGAGAAAATCGATACGATAGACTCTCGTGTTTTGCAAAGAAGGAGCTGTGGGGAGAAGCCAATTTGTGGATTGGAGGAGGCGCAACAAGCAAACAGGTTTTGGTTTCATCGGACGGACTTTCCTGCATATTTTCAACAAAGTTGCACACTCTGCTTTTCACGCAAGCAGCCACAGATTTCATCCAAGAAAATGAGACGACACAAATCGCGTGTCGTTATGCGGCTCCCGTGCGCCGCTGACTTTGGACGAATCGTCATCTCGGGCACGCCGGACGATCGCATCAATACGATGACGTTTGAAAACACATCGCAGAGGATGTGAGACGGCCGACGTCCCTTCGCAGGACATTGCAGTCCTACAAAATACGTTGAAGTGCATTCCAATGACTGTTGCCACGGAGACGCGCTCGCGTGCCGCTCATTTTGGTGACTGACTGAAGTGATCCGTTGAAGGCTCCCGCGTTGACGAAGAATCAGATCAATAAAAAAGGTTGGTGCGCGCCAGTCGACCGCTTTTGAATTATTTGTCTCACTTTAGCAAGTACAAGCAAGAATTAGACGGCAAAAGCCTTCGGGGCTTTCAAAAACACCAAAAGTTGGGCTCGCTGCAAGTTTGCGAATTCTCGTTTCAGCCGTCGCAATAAGTGAGTATAAATGTTTAATGACGACTTGTTTACACAAAATGGGTGGACAGATGTTTTTCAAATATTCAACTCTCGATTGTGGATCATAAAAGGAGATAGACTGTCCAAAAGTTATACTTTACTCAAAGGAAATAAATTGAAAAAAAAAAACATCAATCCAATAAGCGCTCCGTCGGCAAAAATGCAACTCAGATCAAATTGAAACGCATAATAAACAGCCGTTTGCAACTCACCTTTTTTGTGAAAAGACGCAAACCAAATTGGACAGAAGACTGAAGGCAAAAAGTAAAGTGACCGTGGCGGCAAAGTCACGTTTAACAGATGACGCTAAGATTTGCATTGAAAAATTCACGACGACGCCACCAAATCGGTTCTGACGATCAGTCAAGCAAGAGGCGGACCAAGCCAACCTCTTTCACACGCCAGTTCTACGTTTTGACTTGAGCTCTTGTTTTATTCGAAATCCGAATATGATGACGTGCACCTGTCAAGAAGTTTGTCGCATCTCGAGACGTCAAAGCTGACGAGAGCTCCAAAGATGATTGGGACAAATGTTTCCGCATCGCCTTGCAAAACAAACGCACGCGCGGACACGCACTCACGCTGGGTTTTTGTGGCGCTCTCTCGCTCGTTTTGCGTCAGCGCGACGACCACTGGGACGCTTGACATTTCACTCTGGCTCCGTTTCCGTTCCCTGTGATCACAGCCTCGCTGGCTCGCCGCTCTTAAAGGTCACTCTTGTTGTTGGTCAAAATCCCAACAAAAACACAACATACAATGCTCTTTGTGGGGGTTCGTGCGCAAATTTGTCAAGAAATCCACAAGAAAAGAAGAAAAAGGAGGTCGTGTGTGTCGAACAACGTTGGAGGATGATTGTCGGTGCAACCAATTTTCAAACGGATTCGCTAAGGTGCTGCTGGGTCAGGGTGGGATCGATTGTGTGCGTCGAAATGTTGTTGCTTTTGGTTGGCTTGGCTTGGAAATGTTGGAACGGTTTGTCATAGGCGCGACTTTGATGTCGTCAAGCCAACACAGAAGGAACCAGCGACAAATGAACTGGTTCATTTTTATAGAATATGCAAAGTCATCAGTTTACAAAACGGCCATGAGGGGTCCACATTTCCATCACTTTCAATTTAAACTCAAGCGAGTTGTGTTGATGTTTGAAGCCTGCAGAAAAAAAAGACGAATCGTGGAAAAGAAGAAATACAAAAAAAGCCCAAAACAAAAAAAAAGAGTGATTGATATGATGTCCAATTCATCACTGTGAACGACAAACCAAAACATGACACACACACACAACATGAAAGCAATTTTCTATCGATTACCGTGTGGCTTTGTACATTTTAAGTATGAAAGCGTTGGTGGTGTTTGTAGGAAGACGTGTGTGTGTGTGTGTGTGTAAGCTGCAGAAATGTTGTGTCTCTTTGAATGTGCAAGTGGCACCACCTCATTCGCCCCCCCCCCCCCCCCCCGCCCCGTCGCTCGCTCGCCCGCTCACGTCTCCAGCCATTAGCGAGGCGGCCGTTGAGGATGCCTTGTTTTGACAGATGCTCACTCTGTCCAAATGCATCTCAGAGGACGTTATGTCGCTTGTCACACGACGGCTCGTTTATTCCATGGCCACCTTTCGCACCTCTTTCTTCTTCTTTTTTTTTTGCTTTTATTGAGATTTGTATTTCTAATCATTTTTGCAAGCCTCTGGATTCTGCCAAATAAAAATGTGATTCGAATTACGCTTGAAGCAGTGCAAGACAAAAGACAAACAAAAGAGAAAATGTCTTCCTGCAAGAATTGAAAAGGAAAGAGTAATCCTTTGCTTCTACGCACTTTTTCCAGAATGAAAAAAAAAAAAAAGCCATATTGCGGAAAGACGTTGTTTGGATCAGATGAGTTGAGCCGAAATCTTTGTACACACCCACAGACTGCGAGATGGACCAATGAGAGCACAGAGTGGATTCATCCCGTGAGCTGATTGGCTGCGCATCATCGCAGAGGGCTCGCTTAGCACGGCAAATAAAATGATCAAATGTTTGGGAAAGTTTTTCTTGCAAGATGGACAAGCGTATTTGAAAGGAATCCTCTTATCAGGTAAATAAAAAAATAAAAAGTTGACGTGCGTGAGAGATTTTGCTCTGAAAAATGCATAAAATCCGTTTTTTTTTGCGTTCGCCAGATATGTGGTGAACCTGCAGAGATGAACTCGTGCTCGAGCACGACTTTAAATCCACCCACTGCAGAAAAGCTCATGACGTCACTTGCCATTGACGCTTCTTCAAACGGAAGCTAGAAATGAAGAAATGCTAATCACATTTGGATGATTTGGCATTAAAAAAAAAAAAAGACCTGCGTATCTTTAATTAATATCCTCTCTCGCTCTCGCTTGGGATGTAATTAGAAATGCAGGCCTATACGCTCTGCAATGTCAGATGACAATCATCAAATGATATTAATATCAGTTAGTTGATGAAAAGATTGCCTTTTGAACGCAAGCTCGCTATATGACTCACGCTTAGCATTTATTCACTCGGATTAAAACTAATTAAAGTGATTTCGCCGATAAATTATTTCGTCCGTTCTTTCCAATTCCAAACGTTGGATTGAGGCTTCACTTTCCATTTTGTAAAAGTACAGTCGGTGTGAAAACGCCAAAGTTCAGCACATTCTTCAAAACGGGAGCCTTGGATTCATTTGGTACAACCCTTCCTACGAAATCATGCGTTCCGTTCTGAAAAAAGCGGACCTGCCTCATATACGTGCCGCCATTTCCGCTTTTGCCCTGAAGGGAGTCCAACAAGAAGACGTTTGTCAGAAGTCAAAGCGAACCCGTGGAGCCGGGCCCAGGTGACCTGGCCTCGAGGCTCGCCGATCACCCGGGCCGGCCGGAAACGGCCGCTGCTCGTCTCGTCTTCGGCGGCCTTCCTCGCTTTGGTGACTTTACAGAGAGAACGTGCGCGACTTTCACGTGAGGAAGACTTGGCTCGGCTTCAGGACGGCTGAATCACACCGTCTGGGCTCTCTGCTTGGCTTTGGGCTGCGAGGCTCCTTTACGCCTCAACGCACACCCTCTCCGCCATCCTCCCAGAAAATGGAGACAATCCCACACGTCCAACATTTCAACAGAAAGAAGAGTAAAAAGAGGAGGGGCAAAATATCCAAAAAGTGAAAACTGTCCGTGAGTCGGTGCTCACGTGAGCGCCGCTTTATGCGTGGAGAGACGCAAAGCGCAAACACTTTGCTTCATCGAGTCCAAGTGAACAATGAATGAAAGAAAGACAAGTCGATAGCGGCTAAAGTGACTCTCCGTCCACAGTCGGAGTTCGATGTCGCTCCACTTCCGAGCCTGCGAGGCCGAGCGGCGGGTGTGAGGGGCGGAGAGCAAAAGGGAGGAGGGGGGCAGAAATGAAAAGGTCGGGGTCAACTTCATCTCCTCGCCGCTCTATCTCACCTCAATCCGGCCAAGACGGAATCAGTCTCGGCTCACAAACCTTCCCCATTCGGGTCGCGCAAAGCAATCTGGCGCATTTCCGTCGGTCACAAATGGAGTTGGCGGACAGTCGACTGCAATACGTCGCACGGACGAGCCAATGAGAAGGCTTCGCGAGGAGGCCCGCTCTCGTCACCGTCTGCCATCGTGTCAGCTTTGTCACATTGGGAAAGCGCATGAAAAAAAATACAAAAATCATTCCGCTCTGTATCGCGAACCACAACTGCAAAGTCCAGATTTACGGCAAGCTCCCAAAAAAGAAATAAAAATTTAAGTCAAGCTCAGACATCAACGAATGTTCAAAAAAATACTGAGATCAAAATGTGTGCGCGCATCCATTTTCATCTCTTTCCCAGCATGCTTTGCTCTGACGGCGGACTCGCTCCCACAACGGCAACATCGAAATGGAACCCGTTTGAAGCGAGGGAGGCACGCGGCAATGACGACGGATTAAAGAGCCAAAAGAATCGCTTTCGGGATGATTTGGACCATCCCGTCGCTGACACCGACATCCTTTCTCATGAGCGAGCCGCGCAGTCGCCTTGCCTTGCGAGTCATCTCACACTTGAGCGAGGTGACGTGTTTGAAAGACAAGCGACTCGGTCGCAGGAGGACCGCAGATGCAGACACACACACAAGAAAAAAAAACACACAGGATGATCAATCATGGCCGCTCAATATCTGCAGTGTATCTGACATGAGATGAATTGTTCAATTAGTATCGGGCAAAAGCCATGAGCAAAAACCAAAGCAAGCAAATTTTGCAACCGATGCCGTTTCGGAGAAGAAGAAAAGGAAAGAAAATTTTAGCCGCGCTTGAATTCACTTGTTAAAGTCACACTCTCCCCTTTTCTTACAGTCTTAAAAATAAATTCATAAATTAATAAAGTTGTTGCAATATCTTTTTGCCAATAAGGCTCAAATGAGCAAAAGTTTAGCATTCTTGAAAACTCTTTGAGCAAAGGGACACATCCAAGCGGCGGCGTTCAGCCCTCGCTTGCTTGCCAGTGTAAAAAAGAAAACATTATCAGAGCTGGGCAGTACGTCCCGGGAGCGGAACGGTCCGGCCCTCCGACCTAACCGGGTGGCCATTTTTTAAGTGGAGGAGCGGCAATTTAAAAAAAAAACTAAACTAAACAAAACAAAACGTGTTGATTGACTGATTACAAAGACCGTAACTAACGACGACAACTCTTTGTTTTCCTTCATTTCCACTTTTAATCATTGACGAGGTCGGTTGAGTCGGTTGTTGCCAAATGTTGCAACTCGTCTCTCCACCTCGCTGCTGCGAATGGCGCCTGAAATATCGCTCAAAATAGATCCTCCCTCTCTTTGCTCGCTCGGCGTTGGCGAAGGAGCGAGAGGGGATGAAAAGCCCACAAGGGAGCGGCAGAGCGTGACGGAGAAAGACAAAGAACGGCAAAGGGGAGGGCCGAAAAACCGCCGCCATACTTGGCTCGCAGACGCACACGCACACCTTTGGAAAGGGGAGAGGGACATGAATATTTGACGGGACCGGAACAAGACCGTGATTCGGCAACGTTAGAGACAGAAGCAGAGATTTAAGCGGCTGCGATGCCGAATATTTGCGTGATGGATGTCAAAGACGAGATCATATTACAAGACGGGAAAATTGACAACGTTCCACAGCACAAGAAACTTTTTTTTAAAAATCATTTAAGATCTCAGATGAGCACTATCTTGAATCAATAAATAATCATCAATAAAAAAAAATCACTTTATGGAGCACACGGAAAACATCAACTCAAAGAAAATTATCCAACGCAAGTAAGTCCGCAAAGTCGGTAGACGCGTCGTGAGGCCATTTTTGTTGTTGGCCCAATATGGCCGCGACCACACGACGGCCGATTTGCGGACCGGGCTGAATTCCACCTCCGCTTAACCCTTTTTTTTTTTTTTTTTAAAGTTGTCGGCCCCCCGCCCCCCAAAAAATTACATTTTGTGAGTGAAAAAGTCGCCAATCAATCACATGGATGGTGATCAATTGACCAAAGGATCAAATGTTCTTTCTGAGATGCTCGTTTGAAACGTCCGAACGGCACCAGCGAATCCCGTTTTCCTTTGAAGGGACGTGCGCTCATTGCAACTTTTGTTCAACTCGACTCAAAGTGACGCAGTCGGCAGAACGGAGTTGGCTCGCGCGCCATCTCGGCATCTCCCTCCCCCGGCGGCTCACATCGTCACAGCGCTCAAGATAAGTCGCAAGTCAGCACAGCCGAACAAGTGCTTTAATAGCTCGGGGGAAAAAAAACCACACAAAAAAAATTAAAACGACTGCGAGTGGGTGGATTCCCTCATCCGAGTGCGTGCGTGATTATTTGCGTCTCCCATCGGCGGTAAACATACATTTGGTACACGTTTATGACACGAATGACATCAGCGATGAGTCCCATTCCGCTTGTCGTTCCCCTTCCGCCCACCACCCATTCTCCAGTCGGATGGCTTGGCAGCGGGCCGCCGTCTTTCTCCTCCTCATTTGACTCTCGATCCGCGCTCCGGTTGAAATGCTGACTCATCGGCACTTTCGCAAGGCTAACACCAAGCCGAGGGGCCCGTTCCTAATCAATCCCTCGTCACCTCTCCGCCCGCGTGCTCTCGTCGGGTTAAAGTTGACGTCATGAAGTGCGATCCACATTATGACTTTATTATCAAGCCGTCTGCTCGTGCGCCGAGTCAGCAAATTGTGCATTTGCAACAAACGGCACGTTGTGGACGAACGGGACTCAAGCGGCACTCACTTTTGAAACCCATTGAGAGACTTCAGCATTGGAAGTTTTTAAGGAAGGATTTACAAATATTGATAATGTACTTTAGGAGTGTTCGCATTTTGAGGGCAGAGAAAGATCATTAAATAAAGTTCGTCAAGATTCCCGAAGCTGAGTTGTTGTACATTTTTTTTTCTTTTTTTTTTTGGACTGCAACAGAAAAGAAATCTATCATTCAAAAAGCGTTGAAAGAAATGGAGTCCAATAAGAAGAAGTTAACATTTGAAAGAAATGAACAAATACAGTCATGATATTTGGAATAAATACGTCACATCTTATGAATCCCCAAAATTTGTCATTGCGCAGGCCAGCGCTAAATCGTCAAATTTTTTAGTTAGCAACAAGGCGACTTTATGTTTCAACGGGCGGCGCTCTGGTTGACAGAAAACACACACACACGTGCACACACACGTGCACACACACGTGCACGTGCGTCCACAAAGATACGAAGAAACTCGTCGGACTTTCCGCTTCCGTCCAAATGTGGAGCGAGGAAAACTTTGCTCCTTCTCCAAGTACAAAATGCAAACATGATTCAAAAACGGTCAGCAAAACATTCCGAAAAGTTGCACGTCACTTGCAAAACGTGACACTTCCCACAAGAGTGAATAATTGTTTGTCGATATAAATCTGGGAGAGACTCCGGCAAAACTTTGTGCAAAAAAAAAAAAAGGCGACACACAAAATGATGCAAATTGAATTGAATTGATTTTGCCTCGAGAAATCCCTTGCAACCGGACCGGACCGGACCGGACGGGACCGGACGGAATTTTAATTGAAAACACTCGTTGCATGTAATGAACGGACGAGCCCCCAAGATAAATGGTGTTCGCACGTTGCAACGTTTCAGATATCAAGCGGCCGACATGATTGCTTCGCGATTCCCATGCGGTGTCGCCAATCACAACGGGGTGACTGCATTCTTATAATTACAACCGTCACGCCACATTAACTTTGTGTTGATGCAATTAATATCACAACATTTGCATACCGGCATGAAACTAGGATGCACCCAAAAAAAACAAAAAAAACCACATGCACACTGCTAAGAATCGTCTCCGAGCATGAGGCTGCGTTGCGTTTGAACATTTTCTTTTCTTGCTATTCGTCCAACTCCATCAAATCCCCAAATAACCTTAAACGGCGGCTCACACGGCGTATGACTAACCATCCGCATGATAGATTAGCTTTGGCCTCCAAACTGTCAGGATTGATCTCCCGCCGATAAACGCATCCCGTATGTTAGTCAGCGCGCAGAAAAGCAGAAAGCGGCCCGAAGATGACGTGCTGACGATGGAGGCGTTTGTCTTTGCGGCGATTCGCCATTCAAGAAACCTCCGAGAAGCAAAAACAATTTGGACGAGAAGCTCATTTCATAACTTAATGGGCCATGATTCTTGATTTGCTCACATACTCAACTGGACTCGCACGCTTCACTTGACATGATTGCACACAACAAAGAAAGAAAAAAAAATAAATAAATAAAAATACAAATGCGCAATGTGTAAATTGTTTGCACTCGTCTTGTCGAGCGGAATGGCCTCCTGTCCATTCGACGCATTCATCAATTTGTATTTCCGTGTACAAATATCATCGTGTCCGTGCACGACACACGGGGAAAAGAAATGGAATAGCCGCGTGTACTTTGGGATATCTGGAGTACATTTACTGCAGGAAATCAAACACGACAGATGTGCTGCTCTTATGGATGCGGACAGTCCGCCACTGAGGCATCTAAGTGTGTGTGTGTGTGTGCGCGCGTACCAAATGACCTTACTTGGTGTTGTCCAGCTTCCCCTGCAGCTTGTTGCTTGAGCGCGGAATGGATGTGGTTGGGCGAGCAGCATCTGTTTGTCCGTCTGGCCTGCATGTTCATGGAAGCATTTTTGTGCGTGCGTGTGTGAGTGGCCAAGCTGTTCAGGGGTCACATCTTCATTAGGTCGTACACGAGAAGGCAATATTCTCACGCCGATACTCCGGCGTGTTGACGAGTGATGTTTGCCTTTCATCTCCACGAGGACGTCATCTTCCCATTTTGCTGAGAATGAAAGATGTCACATTTCAACATGGCGGCTGACATTTAAGATCGTCTCACGAGCAACAATTGTTGAAATAAGTCACTTGAATGAAATATTGGAAATGGGCTACAATGGCAACATCCTTGCTGTGCTCTTCGGTTGTTGACAAGATTTTTTTCCCCCTTTTTGGCTTGATTTCTGCTAAATTCTTGAGAGGATGTGAAGGACGGATCGAGTTGAAAGAAAAGACGACAAGCCAATTGTCGCACATTCGCCTGGTCGGCAAACTTGACACTTTTCCATTTTTATTACACCAACAAGAATGAAGGAAATATGGGGATGTCTCTTCTTCTAGCTATAATAAAGTCCATGTGAGAAAGGATGTCGTTCCATGACATTATTGACCTTTTTTTTTTATTTTGTGGGAGACAAAAAAAATAATCGCAGGGCACATGTAGACAAACAACCATTTACACGCACACCTCGGGACAATTTAGAGTGTTCCATTAGCCTACCAAGTGGAGCTAGCTAGCTATGTAGCTAATTAGATAGCTAGCCAGATAAAAATACACACAAAATTATGGATGATAGAAAAAAAAAAATCACAAAATAAAAAGAACTATGAAAAAGGAGGGTAAAAAAAAATGACATTTTCTTAAAATTGCTTTTGAGCGCCTCCAATAAGACACAGTTGCATTTACGATCATGCCAAATGTTGCACCGTAAAGCCAAAGCAACACCAAAGACTCAGAATTTCATAAACAAAGATTATTTTTGGCAAAACGTCGATTGGAATATAAATTAGCCAAAAGTATATCCTACTTCATTTGTATTTGAATTTCCTGCTCATTTCGACGACACCATATGGAAAACGCTTTGTTACAACTCCAGCTGATGCGCTATAAAAATAAAGGTGGATTGTATTATTGTATTTTTGGCAAAAACAAACGAGGATTAGTTCGAACAACGCGACACCGGGAAGCCAAAGAAAGATGAGTCAAATAAAACTTTCCACTTCGATGCAGCAAAATAATCCAGCAAAGTGCCCGAGACAGCAGGTGCGACAAGGCAGGTCCCGCCCACCAACCATCGCCAAGGCAACGCGTCAACGCAAACTCAAGAGCAGAACAGGCGAGAAGAGAGCAGGAAAATGACACATCCAATTGAATTGTGCAGAAAATTTGGTGACCTTCAGACGCCGCTCATTTCATAAAGCCGAGGTGCGCCCTCACCATGTCGGAAACGGCCGAACAAATTATTTGCGGGGCCGCAATGTGACAGCATGACTTATTCTGAAAAGTCGGCGCCTCGGTATTAAAAAACACTTCATAAAAGCTGTCAAGTTAAAGGGCTCCGAAAAGGCGACCAGAAAGCGGCGGACTCGCCACAATCCGCCAATAAAATCATCTCCCGCCTCAAGTCATTTCATAAAATGGCAGCGATAAAGAGATCGACTGCTCTTTATTGTTTTTAGATTGCCGCCACTTTGCAAACTCTCTTCGGCTGTGTCTAGAATAATGTAAATATTTCACAGCTATGCGCCCACGACGACATTAAAGCGATATATAAGTCAAATAAAGGTGCATAACGGTTTGCGGCGGCCATCCCCGGAGGGGGTGAACACTTAGGCAAGGATATTCCGCCGTTCAGCTCAAAGGAGGACAGCGACGTTTCGCCGACACGTGCGAGTCAGGCCTCGGAGAGCAACCGAGTGGCCCGAAGTGGGCCAAAGGTTGACGTCGAAAGGAAGAACTCCTCGCATTTCCCAAAAATCGTGCATTTCAATTAACAGAAATGCAGCCAGCCCCATCGAACGTCTTATTTTCCCAGCGTGCTTTGATATGAACGCATGCTGGCTTCTGCAAAGAAAAAGAGAAGCTAATGAGTTGACGGAGGACCTTTCTTTGTCGCGACGGGTGCCGCTCCCACAAGAAAAGGATCGCATGCTGTGGGCAGCAACCAAAACAGAAGGCGCAACGCAAATAGAAATAATCAGAAGAGATGCGATCGCTTGCTAAATGCCAGCCACGGCGAGACGCTCATTAGGCCACCGACGAGGAATGCGGAATCGTCACGTCGGCTTTGCCCAAGCATCGACGCGACACAAGAACGCTCCGAAATGGAGGAGCTTCATTAGCATGCTCCTGACAGGCATTCGCTTTGTTTAGGAATTTTCACAACTTCTGTGGGAATCATTAGGCAGAAGTTGCTTGTTAGCTTATTTTTACACTTGAATGACAGTTAAACATTGTTAAATTGTTTCTCAAAACTGATCAAACCGAACAGCATTGACGTTGTTGTGTGCGCCGGAGACTTTGAGATGGCCGCCACAACAATTTCATCGACAATCGTCGCAACGGGAAGTTCGGCTCAAGTTTTGAGAGTAACGTCTTAGGTTCATCTCCCTAAAAAGTTGTTTTTTTCCTTTCCCCTTACCAAGTTTTGTGCAAAAGGAATGACAAAAGATTTGCAATCTTCCTATTGCATTATTACTTCACATACTCAGAGTAATGGAAAATATAAATTGTGTTTTTCTTCGACAACTGAAGTGACGGCAAAACAGCCAAAACGGGGTTGGGGTCGACAACCGTTGGAGGGGCCAGGCTGCAAGGGTACCGAGATCGCGGCCGGAGGGCGGGGGGCCGACTGGCAAAAAAGGGTCAAGTGCCCACCTCTAAAAAGTCCAATTGTTACAACGTATGATTGGCTTCCATATTGACTTGTTGCGAGCCGAAAATTGGCAATATTGAAGCTCAGCGGGGCGAGCTGGTGAGGTGGGGGGGGGGGGCTAAAAAGAGGAAGAAGGCGACAGCTGTGTTCTGCTCCTGCTTCAAATAGACACAAAAAGCGGTCGGGGGGGAAATCCGAACGGCGCAAGCTTAAATGCTCGATTGCTTTGCCGATCACGTCGCGCGCCCGTCATCTTTCCTTGGCGTCTTCAAGACAAATGTGGGCCGCTCCCACGCAACGCACCACGCGCGGCAACAACAGCCGAAGCGTGATGAATGACACTCTCGTCCCGACGGCTCCCTGTCGACGCACGTTCAAGTGGCTGGGATTGAATTGAGGCCGCGAAATGACAGGTCGTTCTTTTTTTGGGGCGCAAGGCAGGCGACATCGACGCTTTACGGTGACGCGAGGCTGGCTGACGGATGCCTCGGGAGGAAGAGATGGCAAATTTCGACGGAATGACGAGCCGTTTCGTCGTCAACGTACGCGCACGCACGTCCTCCGATTGCGTCACTTTGCCTCGACCGGCACGCGCCTGATTCCAGTTTGAAGGAGCTTAAACCTCCCAAAAAATCTCCCGTTTATCACATCTTGACATTTGTGTGGCCGACTGCGTCGTTGGGCGACGAGACACTCGACTTGAGCTCCTGAGCCGTTGTCATCCCGAAATCGCTGAGAAACAAAACAACAACTTTGCATGTCCTTCTTGTACTAAACGCTCCTAAAACGTCATCGGCGCAGGCTTCTAGTCATCTAATTTCCCAAATTAACTGCTTGCTGCTCTCTCAGACTTTTCATCCCCTCAAACAATGACAAGGCCACCTGGCATCGCCGTGAAAGGACTCGCCAGGAAATGCTGAAGCCTTGAACACAATTGTGGGGTGAAGAGGGTCAACGGCAGGGAAGGATTAGGAACACGTTTTCGTCTATCTTCCGTCGTGCAGGCCCGGCTGCCCGCTTCAGCCTCAGCTTGCCTCCGGATTTATTTCGACCATCAAAAACAAATCCAGCGGGTGAACTAAGAAGAATATTCGACGTCCCCTTGTGTAATCCAGCCACTCATTTTAGCCCCCCCCCCCCCACCTGGCCTTCTCGCACAAAGTCATTGGCTGGCATGAGTGCAGAGAAGAATGCAATTGGAAGCGCAGGTGTTAATTAACCGAATTAACAGATCCATCGCCAGCATGGTCTCTGCTGATTATATAAACGGCCATTACCAAAGAATTATGAATATTCATGATGTCGTGAGTGGTCGGCGGCGGTTCTTTCTGGGCGGGGGCAAAGTGTGTGCGGTGGGGATGGCGCTCATTTGGCGGTGACTGATTGCCACACACATTACGTTACAAATAATCCATGTTTGCACTTTTGCTGCTCAGAAGAATTTTGTTGAGAAGTGATATTTATGCAAATGACGCGCATCCGTTATGCCCGTCGTGATCTTGACGCAAGCAACAACGGAGCTCAAACTGGCGACCGGTGATATCCAAACGCGCCATTTTGAACTGACACCAAAGTTGAGCTGAAAGTTGACGTCACAAAACGAACACAAATTTAATTGGGGGGGTGAGATAATCGACCTCGTTTTCTCTTTTCCCCGAAGACTTGAGCACAAACAAATAGAGAGGCGAATGAAGCCAAGTGGGAGCAAAAGGAGCAGGAAAGGGAGCAAAGTAGGCGCAGCCAACGCTTTCAAGATGAAAACGGCGCCATAAATTGGGACTTGCCACAAGTCGGAGCACAACAAAGTGAGAAAGTGATGAGATCAAGCCTGAGAGAATTGTCTGCGGGGCTGAGCTCCCAAAAACGCTTCAGGATTAAGACAAGAACATCCAAGAGGAGGTGGAGGTGCAGTTGGCAGGAGCGCATTCGTCCCTCGTGTTGATTTTCTTCACGTCTTTGAAGACGCGAAGGCCTCGTCTCAAACTTGGCGTGGCACTCCATGCGACAGAAATGCAACAACATCACACTATGGCTGTTAGCCCCCCCCCCCCAAAAACAAACAAACATTTTTTTCCCCAAAAGTGCCTTTCGCCACCACTACATTTAAAAATGAATGAAATGTGCTCCACATCTGATCACATTTCGGATCCATTGGAGATTGTTGCCTCATGGAGCAGCTCGGCGCTTGTTTGCGCAGCGTACACAACACACGTGGCTTTCATCAAGCCGGGATTCCAAAAGGAGAACAATCAAACTTTGACGGTACTAAAAAAAAAAAAAAAAATTTAATTAGAATTTTTTTTTTTAAAAAGTGCCGCATGGCAAAAGAGGAAAGTCAAGTCACGGAAAATAGTTCAGCATGAAAGTCCGAAATGAAATCCATTTTTGCAAGTTCAAAATCTGTTCCTTATTTTCAAGCAACAAACCATCAAAGTTGATCATGTGACGCAAATCTTTTTCACATCATTTTTTTTAGAAGCCTGAACATCGCCGCCAATGGCGATGGTTGATGCTTGCCGCCTTTCCTGAATGACCGCCACTCAAGATTTTTGGCGGCGCTCCCAAATTTGAATAAATGCAAACGTTTGGTTAAGAAAATGCAGCTGCGGACAACTCATGTGAAAAATGGAGTTCCACACGAATTTTGTTCACGTCTAAAATGAAACGTTTTATGGCCCCTTTTTATTACACAAAAAGAAACGAAAAGATATTAAAAAGTTGTATGCAAATGAGTTAAAAAAATAAATTAAAAAAAAGCGAAATACGTGCAAACAGCTGAATATAAGATGGAGTTTTGGAACCGGTCATCGTCTGAATAAAGTCAAATAAATTCCAATCCAACTTCATTTCGATTTTGCATTTGACAACCAACTGGAGCTGTCGCAAAGCGCTTTCCTTCTGCTGTCATAGAAATGAGCACAAATATCGCAACATTTTATTGAGAAAAACTGAATTTAGTTGTTCACTTGAGAGCACACTCCGAGTGTCCAAGCGTGTGAGCGCAAAAGTACTTTTCGATTGAATTGGATTTCAAACAATGAATGTAAATTGCACTTTTAATGGAGTGAGCTGGAAAGCAATGATCTCGCTAGTTAGGGGGAAAAAAAGAAAAAACAAGTGAACATTTGACTCCCAGCTGAGCGCAGAATGAAGCCGTCAAGAGGTCAGCGTGTCGATGACCTCACAACATCTGCTGTCGATTTGGCGTCTCAACACTTGGCCGCCTTCGTTTACACGGACGCGAAGAACGCAACTCGTCACTTTATTATCGTCGGCCATGCAGGTCAGCGTTTCGCAACCTTTGTGAAGCCAATCATCAATTACATTTTAAAATATTCAGAAAAAAAAATTGCACAACACACCGCTTACAAAATATGTTGCAAATTTTTTTCAATTTGTGCTATCTCATGGAAGAACGTTTTGTTGTTTGTTTCACTAGAAATCGCTGGCATAGACACAAACGGATGAGCAAAGTTCCTGATTTGTAATCGAGTAAATGAATGCTTTTTGGCGAGAGACTTCGACTTTTCCAGCTCACGGGTGCCGATCCCAGTTTGACTCGCCAACGCTGAACTGGTTGACAGACGATGGCGCGGACCAAAAACGTGAAAAGTAGTTGTGGCATGTCGGATTCACGATCCATCCGACGGACGTCAGTCAGAAGCAGACGTGGTGATGCCGGCAGACTGACGGACCGCTCTGTCCGGTTTTTGCTGACAAATGACGGGAAACGAAAATGAAAAAAAAAAAGCCAAACTAAGCACGGACGGAAGTGCATTTTCGTAACCTTGTCAAGTGGCGACAATGACAGACGCTCGTTTTACTGATGAGGTTTTTGGTTTTTTTGGGGGGTTTTTTTGGGGTGAGGCGTGGGAGGACAAACTGACGGAGCGACTGATGGACTTCTGACGCACAAACCGACGGACCAATCAACGATCACAGTTTGGTTCTGCTTGGAAAAAAAAAAAAGGCGAAATAACAAACCGCTACTAATGAAAAAAAAATGCTCATGAGGATGATCATATGAGACGGAAAAATCTGCTTTTTGCGATATTAACTTTTCATCAAGATCAACATCTTTAAAATCCGAATAAGATTGAATGCAAAGTCTGTCAAATGCGCCGACGTTGATCGTCTGGACGGCGCGCACACAAACGCATGTTGGTCGCCGAGCACGTTCAAGGATGTCCATCAATTTCGTCAGTCACATTTGTGACGAGGGTCTTAAAGCCTCCGGGAAAGGAAATGAAGACGTTCGAGTCCATTTCTTTGCCAAATGGAGTAGCCATCATGTCAAAATTCAATCTGTTTATCTTTTCTTCTGATAGCGAGAGGGAAAGTTGAGGAGTGGAATCCCCCCCCCCCCCACTGAATTATTGCACTCGCAGAGATTGAGCGGAAAGTGGATGATGACAAGTCCACCTGCAGCATTTCGGCCATCGTCATCTGTCACACATTTCTCTCTGTCCCTTGCTGTGATTTATCTTTGGGCGTGGGCTCAGATTGACTCGCTGGCGTACGACGGGCCATTAAAGCCTGCGGGAGATTCGGCGCGCCGGGCGGCAGCCTCGGATGACAAGCCCAAAAGAGAACATTAACTCATCAGCATGAAGATGAAAACAGTTGTCAAAGTCAGAAGGCGGATGGCAGCGAGGTCCAAACTGCCGCAAAAGTCACGATCAACGCGACGTGCGCAACATTTCTTGTTTGGAAGACGCCGCTTTGAAATCTGAAGACGAGGAAAAGGCCATTTTTTCTTTGTCTGCTGCGGTCTCGAGGACTTTTTTTTTGTTTGCCAGAGTAGCAAAGAGTCGTCAAATAGATTTTGCGAGCCAAACAAGGTGGAGCGAAGAGATCTGGGATGCAATAGAAAAGAGCGCCTTCCTTCCACTTGTGTGTGTGTAAAAGTCGTGACGAGGGTTTGACTTTGACATTTTCAAGGAGGCGTGACTCGGGCAAGTTTTCGGGAACTTTGACCTCCACTCAACATGATGGAAGAAAACCACCACACTGTTTTACAAGACGAATTGTTGGCCTTTTGATTTTTCATTTATAGCAGCAATATTTTCCAGTTAAGACATTTCAGATTTCATTATTAAGGAAATATATGGAAGACATTTCATGTTTTTTAAGTTTAAAATGGAGGCTCAAAAAAACGGACAGAATTGTTTGTGCTTTTTTTCCAATTTCACTCAAGTATTTTCTTTTTTGAATACATTTCAACCCCACAAACCCACACTTGTAATGTTGCAAAGCTTCAACAAATGATTGACTCGGTGTGTGTTCAAAGAAGGATAAAAGCGAAGAGCCTGGCGAGGTCTGATAAGCGTCTGGAACAGTAATGAGAATGTTTTCACAACGCTTATTAATTGACTTTGGAGCTAATTTGCCACGTTTACCGCAAGCTGAGCGTCTTGCCAATGCTGACAAACAAGTCATGGAATGTTGGATTTGCAGCCCTGACACTGCGCAAGAACCCAACAAAGCTCGCGACATTGACGGCAAAATATTCCGGTTACAAACGGCCACAGGATTGGCATGATGAAGACATTTTTCTTAATTATCACTAAAGGGAATGTCATGTGGCTTTGATCAAGAAAAAAAAAAACCACACAATTGATTTTGTTTCTGACGGTGACGACAACCAAACCGTGTTGAAAAATGAAAAAATAGCAAGCTAGCGAGTTAGCGAGCGAGTCAACGAACGACACGTTGCTTTTTGTTGAATTGTTTAACCACCTCCAATTTTAGTGTTTTTCTTTCGTTTTCATGTCCTATTGGGTGTCCGTCTCGATTTTGCGGCCGCCATCGACGAAGATTAGCGAGCCTCGCCTCCGAGAAGCCATTGCAAGCCGAAGCGATGGCGCTTTCGCAGTTGAGCTTGGATGTCGGGAATCACGAGCACATCCTTCCTTCGCCCATCACGTGGCTAAAGGTTAATCCTTTTCTCATCACACTATAAATGTCCCCGATTTTTTTTTTTTTGAGACCGCTCTCTGTATTTTGGACAAATCCCAGCCTGACCTCTCTATTTTCTTGTTAATAAGTGTTTATATCTTTTGTTCATGCTCATGACCTTCACACATTGTTGCTGATGTCACTCACAAGTCTTCTGTTTACCACCTCAACATTTCACATTTGCTCGTCAGTAACCCAACTTTGCGCCGTGACTCACAAAACACGCGACTTGCGATTTTGTTTGTTTTTGGCTTAGATTTGTGAGTGAAAATGTGAAGATAGAAAACATACTCCTTTTTTTTTTGCCATACCTGAATAAAGGATGTGTGTAATTGCACATGCATCACAGTAGGTGGCAGAGGCGCTCTCATTATAAGAGTGTGCGCAGAAAATGTAACCAAAGTTAGCAAATGGATTCATCTGATGAATATTTACTTTACTGATTTTGTTATAGAGGTGTACTTCTAAAAATTACCAAAAAAAACATACAAGAGGGGGTGCGAAAAATTCTTCTTGCTAGGGGGGCGTAACTGAAAAGTGAGAAGCACTGGTAAAGTTGAATTGCTTAAATATTTCATATACATCCCTGAGGTTGCAATTTTAAAAAAAAATGCATTCACAGTATATGATTTTGAACTTAAATAAATAATTCAGAAGAAAAAAAGAGATCAGTTCATTTGCAAAGTAGAAATCAGGTTCTCATTGTAAGTAAAAGGAAATTCTTCAGATTACGCATCTTGAAATAATTTGCACTTTCTTGCTATATGTGTCAACATTATTGGTCGGGAGCGACGTTGCCATTTTTTTTCATCTATGGAGGGAAAAGCTTGAAATAATTTTTCTTTGTCTGATTTACTTATATCATAAGAACGAGGCACTTCAATTAGGGGTGTGTAGACTTTATATATCCACAGTATTTAATTGTAACAACGCTTGGTCTTTTTATCGGGCCTCAGCGTATAACCAAGATGAACTTGTCGCCCAACGCGAGTAAACAAGTCCGTGGCGCACTTTGCTCATCGGCGCTTGATGCGCATTTGGAAAAGACGGCAGTTGAGGTCGGCGTCGGGGTCATCCGACGCATTCCAAACACAGTGGTGTTCATCTTGATGATCATACACATGGCGGCTGTCATCAGACGAGCGGCGGCGAGCGGCCATGTTGCCGGTTGGTGAGTGATGTCGTCTGACGCTCGATGTCGGGCGAAGCGTCCAGTCATGGCGAGACAGAGGTCAAAGAAACCATTCCCGCAGCGAAAGGGCTGTTGTCTTCTCCAACGCTCGGCGATCATCATTCATCCAAGTCGGCGGACGACACCAAATCAAATGTTGAGGTTTTTTGTTTTTTTTTGGAGGACATACGCTTTGTTTTTTTTGTCCTTTCTCTCTCCCGGTCGGCATCACTCCACGACGTGATGACATTGAAGTCGCACGCGCACGTAACAATCTATTAGATGATTACGCGCGCACGGCCATCCTTCTTGTACTCTGATGACAATCTACTCCAACAAAGCGGCACATTTGCATTTATTTTCTCATTCCAGTTGAGAGATGAGGCCATCCCCGTCCTGTTGTGCAGAAAGTTCTGGCACGGGAATAAGAAGAAGGAGTTCCTGAAATGTAATTATGGTGCCGGACGTCTCCTCCGCCGTGGATTGGTTTACTGTTAAACGGCGTGACTTGTTGCTCTTTTGTAAAGATGCCTTGTCGGGTATGTTGCCAGGTGAAAACTCACTGACACGTGACGTCGGTGGTTTCCCGCTTATTTGTTGAGTTGAAACTGAACCATCCAACGCCATCCGGGAGGGAAATGTGGCGTCCTTCAAGGGATCATCCCACTGCGGTGGTCCATTTTTTTTTTAAGAACCAGAAGAAAGAGGAAACTTCGATTAGCTTTCATTTTTAACTCGATGCATTTTCAAAGTCCAACTTTGAAAATTGTCCGCACCAACCTCGGGGCTTGTCGTGCGGCTTCATATCTGCCACGGCGAGCGGCATCCCAATTAGCATTCGCCGCGCGACTTGGAGGGCCGCTCCGAGGGCGACCCAGACGCAAGCTCCTTGGCGGCCTGACTGGCGGGCACCCGTGACTCGGCGGTCCGATGAGAGCGCGACCGCGACACGAGCTCCTCGCGAACGGCGACTTGCTCGGCCGCCTGGACGGCAGACGTCCGTCGCACGACCACCTGCGTCCGGACGCTTCGAAGCAGATTTGATGGTTTAGCGGCCCAACGCTAGCGGGGGCTTTTATTACTTGAAAATGTGAAAATATATCAAAACAATTTTCACAATTGATTGTGATGGCTTTTCTATTTTCACATCTACACAAAAGTCGAAATGTGCGGGTGCAGTTTTGGGTCAATTGGTTTTCAGCAGACATAAAGTGACAACACAACTTGACTGACGGAGCCCGTCTGATGCTCCACCCCCTAATTGAGGGTGTTAAAACTTTTGCAAAATTTCATCACCAAAAAAACAAATTCTCACGTTTTCAGGGTGGTGAATCCTTTTGACACACAGAGCGATTATATAAGTGCTAACGTTTCGCGCCTCCTTGAGTAAAAATACGTAAAGGACATCGAGGAGCAAGTGACAGCACCTCAAGAGGAAAGAAGGACAGACGAGAGGTGCGATCGTCGCACAGCCAGGAAGTCTTCTTGGCACCCGAATTTTGCCGATAAATCGTGTGACAAAGCGTTGAAGCGTTTTTGCAAACAAATTTGCATTCCGGCCGAAAGCCGTCACACCGCGAGCGGCGGGCGACACAAGTAGTGAATCACCACCAGTGATTAAAGTTCACCTGCCGGAGGTTTGCGAGGTCACGCGTGGCTCAAATTGTCTGGATGACAAAAGCGTTCGTTCTGGGCGTAACGAAGCGTTTCGCGTTACACTCGCTTGAGGCAAAGCTCGCCTCATATTTGACGTACGCTGACAATTATGGTAGCGGCAAAATGGAGGGAAATTAAGAGCGAGCAGATGTCACCAACGATGAAATGTTCCGTGAGAAAAATGGAGAACAGAGTTCAACTTGACATCGACGGCGCGTGTGGAAATGTTTTTTTTTTTTTTTGGATTTGCCGCGTCCTTTTGTTTACAGACGTCTCCTTTTGAGACGTGAGCGCACGACATTTAAAGGGAATGAGAGGCGTGGCTTTGTTTGGCAGCGACCGGAGTGAGCCGAGTTCACCCCCACGACGGCGCAAACCGCCCTATCATGCTTCCACCCAAATTCAATTTCAACTTGGGTGAACTTCAAATGACCTCGTCTGTCGTAGCGTTCCGGAAATGGCGACCAAAAGAATTGGACATGTGGCGAAAAATCCCGCTTGTCACAAGAGTGGAACCTTTTGATGTCTTTTGAGATGATTTCTCACTTTCACATTTGAGCCTATTGAGAGCGATGGCATGCTCGATCCCGACGCTTTTCATTTGCTCCCAAAGAGCCCCCCCCCCTCCTTTTTTTTCTCATCCATTCAACCTTGATGGCTCCTTTCACGCCACTGTCTGCACTCGCCCCTGGTGGCACAATGAACACCCCGTCCGTCTCTCACATGGACTTTTATCTGCGGAGAAGCTCCAAGCTCGCCGAAAGCCTTTTGTTGCCTTCCGCCGAGGTGGCTGAATGGCTTTTTCATTTCGTTTGTTCCTCGCCACTTTTGCCTCACATCCGATGTTTCTCTTCCATTTGAGAGCAAAGCGGCGGCGTTGTCAGAGTTGGTGGCGACCTTACTCAATGATGCGGTTGTTTTGGGGCGCACCGAATCAAGTCATATTGTGCACGCGATCAGAATTGCAAGAGAGACATAATCGTGGATTGCGTTGCTGAATTTGCAGTGGCTACGTTTACAGGATTCACGTGCCTGCGCTGTTTTGCGCAAATTATAAATACAGCACAGTCGAGCTTAGCCTCACCGCCGTCTTTTTTTGGGGGGTGCAAAATCCAAAACTAATCTCAGTTTCATGTCAAGTTTTTGAGCTGTAAGACCACGGATGTATGTACGGAAATCAAAGATTAAGATGGAATCGTTACAAGGTTTGAAAACTAATTAAAAAAAAAAATAGGCATAAAAGAAAATAGAATTAAGCCAAATAGAATTGACTCGGTTCTGAGAAAAGCCAGGACGAATGTGCTTAAATGCGAATATGCTCGCTTTCTTTTTGCAAATATTGATGGCGCTCACCTACCGGGAGCTTCACACGCCTCTCATCGCACCGTTTCAATTGTGACCGCACAACCGACTGTTGCTGTCCGATCGGAATGAGCGCTTCTTTCGACAGAAAATCTGCGGACATTTGCTCATCTGGATGGAAAAAAAATGTCAACTTTACTTTAATTTCAAACTTAACAGATTTATTGTTTTCAAATTCCTGAACTGAAGCGAGCTTTCAAGATTTAGATTGTTTTTTGTTTTTTTCTGTTGACATTGATGCAGCGCGAAGGTTGCCAGCATTGCAAATAATGCGTGCAACCTTCCTACCTGATAAAAGTCCTTTTGTCAGGCGGCTCTGAAGAGGCAGCTGTCAACAGTCGTCCGCCAGCCGAGTCGGACGACAATCGGCCTTTCCGTAGATTGTTATTGTTTGTGGGCGCTCACGCGTCCCCCGTGCCATCCATCTCCGCTTTTGGTCCGTTTCAGGCAGCTTTCATCCGCACAAGGTCATCGCTCTCGGGCAGCCGCAGCTCGGCTTTATTCTTGCAGCAGGTCAGCGGGTCTGCCGCACATCACAGCTATTATTCCTCGGGAACAAATGCTCGTCCCGCGCTTTGATCTATGGCCTTCCTTCTCACTTCCATAATACCCTTGACGGACTTTCATTTTTGTCCCGTTACCACTTTTAGCCATCGTTCATCTCCTTTCATTTCTTAGCCTTACAATGCCACATCATTGCGGAGAGGAATATTTCATTCAAGCTGCTCAGTCATATTTGACATTTATAAACCGCACTTTCAATGAAGTTGACACATTGTGAAAAACAATACAAAAATGGTATTATTTATAAAATGCTTTCCAGCCGGTATTCAATGGAATACATTACAGAGAAAAGACATTTGACGTTTGTTTTTTGCAAATATTCCCTCATTTTAAATTTGATACGTTGCCAAAAAGCAAGGACAGGTGCAACAAAAGATTGGAAAAGTTGAGGAGCATTCCAAAAAAACTGTTCCAAAGATTCCAGAGGTGGGCTAGTTGATTGGAAAATGTCAAAAAAATGATTAGTTTGAACTTTAAATGGTTTGTTTTTGTTGTCTATTCAATAGGTTCAAAGGAATTCTGTCGTCTTTATTTTTCATTTCGACGTCATTGGAAATAATGTTTGTAGGTGACTCGACCACAGAGATGAAGCCTCCTTTGTCTTTTGTTCACTTTGACGTATTCCACGCAGAGTTCCAACACAAATCAGACGGAAGAAACGGAAGATGCGATGTTTAAGTCAAATATCTTGACTTTACTTTCAAAATCTCTTGATGTTGGCCTGCTAGTCATTTTTCGCTTATTATTAGATTAGCGTCCATTTCCCACCAACATCAACATTAGTTGTGCTGGATTCAGGTTGTTGTGCTTTTTCCCCCAAAAAATTTTTTTATCCTCCCTTTGAAATTGTTTTTGTTAGATTTTCTCACCATTCGCTTTCTCTCGGGCGGTCGTGTCACATTTGCAAGTATTGAAAAAACAAAAAAAACTTCTTTCCTGTTTAAGCGATTTTTTGACGGTCTGTTTGAATTATTTGATGCACTTTCCAAACAATGCAGAACACGATAAGGAGAAAGTGAGGACGCGGTCAAGATTCCATGGCAACAACGGGATAACAAGTTCATCCTGACATTCAGATTTGCAAATGTCAAATGTTGTTATTTCCGCGTCGATGACACGTGAACGTGACGAAGGCACGCTTAACTTTTAGCGAGGCTTTAAGCTGCAATCACCTCCAACGGCAACGTCGGCTCGACTCTGATTAATGACTTCCGCGTGGCATTTTGAGCCACTCTCATCACAAGTCCAACAGCGGGATCATCTGGACGACCTCGTTTCCATATGAATGCCAAGCTTATCATTTGTGACACTGCAGGCGGCCAAACGGACAAAGAACAGCGTGCGAGCAGGCCTCGTGTGCCGCCGCCCAGCAGGGGGATTTTTTTGAATTTTTTTTTCCGTTCTACTCAGTTGGAGGCTTTGCTTTAAAACACGAGGGGCAACTTGAAATGAGCTAATGACTAAAAACTGGCCAAAACATTCATACACATCATGAATAATGAATACCAGACGGGGGTTCTTACTCAACGCTTGTTTAATTACACAAAACTAGACACTGACAGATGCAAGAAAGACAGCTAGGCTGAGGAACTCAAGTGGAATCAAATAAATATACTTTTTTTAACCAATTAATCGCATAAATTGCATTTTTTCTGCAATTGTTTTGTGAAGCTTTCAACAGGTATTTACTTGAATAGTGTAATTATTCTGAAATCCCCAAATATGAAGTGTATTTTAAATGTAAGACTGTTCTAATAATTTCTTTGATCCTTGAGTACAATCTAAATGGAGTCACCTTCAGGAATTTTTCTGAAACAATTCTCAAAACAAAAATACATTTATTCAGCAGCACACTCCAGCAGTGTTGGTTTGTGGTAACTTAAGCACGGTATTTTGTTCTGAGATGAGGTGCTAAACATGCTGCAGTGTTTGAACTTGGCTTTGCAAGATAAGCAAATTAATTTTTGAGTTAAAATATTTAATCGCGTTAATTTAAAAAAAAAATTAATCTTGAGTTAATGCTTTAATTTTGACATTATATATATTATATATAAAAGAACCATTTTTTTTTTCTTCCGACAATTGATGCAATACACACTAAATAAGGCGCTTGTTGCTGAAAATTTGCTGACTCCACGAAGCTAACGAGCTTGTATTTGTTTGTGAATCGGTCGCAAAAAAAGGCAAAAGTGTGATCTCGTGGTTGAAATGATTTTCTGGCATTTGTGAAGGTCTCAGCCTTTATATTGCATATTAATTAAACAATTTATTCATGAATAATTTGCCCCAGAAAATAATTTAATTTAATTAAAAATAATCTAATAAATGCCAAGCCAATTCGTTTCAATGCAAAAAAAAGTCTACGGAACTCATCTTCCGCACATTACTCTCAATTTATATTAATAGCTACTATTGGTTACATTTTTTGTTTTTTTGCATAATTCAGTCATTTGTCTCAGCATCCTGCAGATTTCAAGTCAATGCTGACGTATTTGGGTCATGCCGGCTCCTTCAGAAAGATCGAGCAGGCTTATAAGAAGCAAAAGAGGACTTAAGAAGTTCAAATTTGGAAGCGCATGTTTGGGTTTCACTCGGTAGGAGGCCTTGAATATTGAACAGCGACGCCGTCAAGTTTCCTCGACGCCATACGGACGTTTGTGTTGTTGCAAGACATACAAAGCCTCCATTAGAACGTGCACGCATTATCCAGTGTCACCTGAATTCCCCGCAGCCCGTCCACATGCATAATAAATCTCGGAAATGTCAGCAGAGCGGCCGCAGGGAGATTCGTGCCATTTATTTAAGCGCTAGCTTACGATCCCGCCTCGCGCCATCCGTGTTTGGATAGAAGTGAATGAATAAAGAATGGCGACTCGCGCACGTCGATCCGCAGTTTTCCAGAAGCGCCGACGTCGAGCCGACATATGTTTGCGAGCGGCAAAAACAACAACGCAAAGCATTTCCATCAAGCTCGCACGTGCACAATAACACATCCGTTCGTGTGTCACCGCGGAAAGCCAAGAGCAATTTCATTGAGAGCAGCGAGAAAGGCGAATAACGACGAAGCGTTTGCACCCCCAAATAATTTGAAGGTGTCAATTGCGAGTCGCCAAAACCACAACGGCAGTTATGCGGTTTGACGCGACTTTGCTTGCCGTCGACAGCATATTGAAAAAGGCGCTCTGTCCGGGTGACTGTGGGTTTTTGTTTTTGTTTTGTTTTTTTGGGAGGATGACACCTGGAGGCCTCAAAGTTTCCACTGGCTTGTTTTTCATTCCCACACTCGGTTTCGCTGCGAGCCAAATCACTGAGCTCTGACTACAGGCCTGCTTGGAAGTCCTTATCGGCTATCATTAAAGATGCATTTATTCCAACGCCTCAGGTGTTTGTGTGCATGTGTGCGCTTCCAAATGCTTCTTTTCCTTGTTTGCATGTGTGTACATGCTTGGTGTGTGTGTGTGTGTGTGTGTGTGAGAAGATAAAACGAGAGAAGCAGAGGAAGG
This sequence comes from Idiotropiscis lumnitzeri, assembly GCF_059441095.1. Classification (NCBI taxonomy): domain Eukaryota; kingdom Metazoa; phylum Chordata; class Actinopteri; order Syngnathiformes; family Syngnathidae; genus Idiotropiscis; species Idiotropiscis lumnitzeri. The sequence continues at coordinate 876,025 of NC_142401.1, read as the reverse complement.
GGGGTTGTCAATGTTTGTGTGTCTGTGTGGGCGGCTTCAGGGGGGGTCTCCAAGTGGAGAAGACGAGTGTGTAGCTGTTGCTGCACCCTCCTGCGTGTGTGGGGGTGTACCCTCCGAGGTTAACGCACTCCTCCCATGCTCAAATGAATAGCGGGTAAACGAGGATCAAAAGTCAAGTGGCGGCAAGCATGCGAAATTCTCATCTGCGTCCTCATTAAGTCCACAAAAGGCCCATTTCCGGTTGGGAAAAAAAAAAAAAAAGAAAAAATGTTGCTTCTCCAGCAAGGGCGCTCAAACTGCAGCCGATTCCTCACACTCGCTCGCTCGTGGATGAAAGAAGAATGTTTCTTTGCAAGTGACATTGGAGCAGCGCAAGCAAAAGATAATGTAGTCGGTGAGTCACGCTCACCTTGAGGTGGCTTTCCTTTTCATTACGACTTCCATCTTGCGCTGAGGCGAGCCGTGTTGTTGTTATCTCCTTCGCAATCACTTCAATAATTTATGGCAATGAAACGGCGCGCGATGTGCACTGCATGCTTGTTGACAACTCGGGAAGCGTCTTCATTATTCTCAGAGCGTGACTCTCATTTCGCCATTCAAAAAAAAAAAAAAAAAGTCCGATGCTCCGTGGAAACGCGTCCAGGAACGTCGTTGGACAGATGCGATGAAATTATGACACAAAAACAAAACCGATGCTGAAGTATGACGCCGCTTGCAGACGTTCGGGTCGTTTCCGACAATAATTCAACTCGTCTTAAAGTGTATTTCCATTCACGACGGCGTCAATAATGTCGTCAAGTAAATATTTTTCAAGCGCGGAACCACGACGGGAGTGCAAAAGAAGAACTTAGTGATAATGACGTCGTTGGCTTTTCCATATTGCGTAAGTTTTCAGGAGCAGCAGAATGTCGCGTCATCCCGCTGATTTTTTTCATTTTCTCACCATGTGTGAGCGGCGGAAGCCAAAAGCCAAGACAAGACCTGATGAAGACGCGTCTCAAAAATAATTCAAGCCAATGGCTTCGGCGGCTTTTCAAGAAAGCCGTTCATTATTTCCCAGCTGAGGCGGCTGCTGTTTGACATTTGGCGTATGCATTTCATTATTGGAAGTGACCTGGAAATTAACGCCCCCCCCACTTGTGCAACTCGCCAAAGCGTTGACCCTCTCCCCGCCTCCCGCCTGACCTTTCGCTACTGCATTATTTAACGCACACAAATCTCACCCAGACGGCCGGCGAATGCTCGCAAAAGGTATTGACAGAGACATATGGCTGCCGGTGGATAACATGCATAATTGACGAGTAGGAAAACAGGTTAGAGCGCCGACCTCGGGCCTCTAGTGTGGGAGGCAAATTGTTTTTGGAACGCCTCGCACTAATTGTGCGGACGTCGACGCTGCACCAACACTTCCTCGGAACCTTTTCAAACAACAATGGGAGAAAAATCAACTGGGATTAAAAGGAAAAGCCTTGCATGCAGAAAAAGTGAACTTGAGCCAGAAAATAGTTTGTATTTGCAGCGATCAAATTTTGTTATTTAACGCTTCTTTTTTTTTGGGGGGGGGGGGGGGGGCGTTGCTCATTATTAGCAAATAAAACGACAACTTGTTGACTTCCACTCCTTGGCAGCGCTTTGATTCCAATCAAAAAGTGACACAAGGAATACAAAAATTTAAAAACAAAAACGCAATTTAATAATTAGCAAAAGGAGAAAAGCAAAGAAAATAAATGACGGCGCGGTTGAGGAGGACAAAGAGTCGACATTAACAATCAGGTCTGCCAGTGAATAACGAGCGGGCCCCCAACATTTTAATTAGCAGCCTGCCGGACGGCGCCGTGATTAATGAACACCATTTGATTCCAGCGTTGCTCGGAATTAATAACAAATTGACATTTCATGAAAATTACTTACTGCAATTGGAATCAAACACTTTCTTGCCTCTTGAAGCGCCGCAAAATAATAATAAATACAAATCTGGCGCTGCCCCGATGGATCCTAAACATGCGTTAAAAGAGAGCGCAGTGAATGATGAGAGAATTTGCCAAACGGCTCCAATTAACTTTTCATCGCTGCAGGTGTGAGCAAGAAAACAAATCTGGCTGCAAGCTTTATGGAGATGGTACATGATGGAAAAAAAAAAATTTAAAAAAAAAGCTCCAATTATTATAGTAGAAGTCGGAGGGCTCAACCATTTTAGGAAAAAAAAAATATATTTTGCAGAAACGTGTAATTGTGCATTTTTTTTTTCTAACCTTAAAATGTTTTGTCGGATTTCGTCAAGAAAATCACGAATCAAAATAAAATTGATTCGAAGCTCCAAAGTCTCCGCTACAAATATTATTGATGAGGTGAGAAATATTTAAGGTACGTTTGACTTGGAACCTCTTGGTCATGACGACGTCGGCCGTTTACGTGTTCTGCTCTGAGAGCGTCCGCTCAATTGCTAATGTTGCCGTCGTTTCCGTTATCTTATTGATTGAAAAACAACATTTATGGCGCTCCGTCCCAACACGGTTCTCGCCAGACTTCTCTTAAAAGTCCACCTTTGCACTTGGTTTGGGTCTTTCCCAACGTTGTATTTCTCTTGAGCGAGCCCTTGTTGGTCTCTGCGTTTAGAACGTGACTTGTTAGAGGAGTCGTTTATTTGTTATCACAGAGGAAGTGATCATAGAGACAAATAAAGTCCGTACGGCTGCACCACAAGCTAGCTTTTTTTTCTTTTTTTTTTTAAATCAGCACAGCGCTGGTTAGCGTGACCAGCTTTGTGAGCGTGGGAAAACGAGATCTCTTTTAAACAAACAAAAAAAAATTTAATGGCCTTGTCTGTAATGGCAATTTCCGTCCCAAAACGATAAATGGGGTACTGAACATCGACTTGTTTCTTCAACCAAGTACTTTTATGAACACGACTGAGCAGAAGCAGATGAATTCACATCCTGTCGCGCAAATAAAGAAAGCACTCGAGTGTCAAAGAAGATTTTTCAGCGACAATCGCTCAACTTTTTGCGCCATCTTGCACGTGCGCATGACAAAGACACAAAAGTCAACGCTCCTCTCGTGCGAGGCGGCAAAAAAAGCGTTTTGTGGCGAGTTTGCCGGCAAACATCCCACAGCGTCATTTGAAAAAGTCTTCAGCCTGTGACTGCAGATCAAACGCTTGATCGGGCGGGTGCGCGTCGCCTGAAGCGGGGCGGCCACCCGTCGTTGCGTCGACCCGCAATGCCTCGGAAATGCTCATCGAGGCCGCGGGCTTTGCTTTCTCGCCGCCGTCCGCATCAGCGCAATCTCCTTCATTTGCCGACCACGGCAAACTTCAAAATCAATATTTTTGCCCGTGTGAAGATCCAAAGCGCTTTTCATTTTTGCTGCCCCCCCGACGCCCGTTGCCTCATGCCGAGGCCTTGACGTTCCTTTCTCGGCATGAATGTCGGCACTCATCTTTATTGCGACGTCCTCCACGTCAACATCGGGGGCCAACATTCAATTTTGTTTTTTTTCCTTCACTGGGTGGGTTGCGATTATTGCTTTCGATCAGTTTTGCCACTTGTTGCGCGTCATGCTGATGATTGCAAAATGCATATTGGATGCCGCTGCTTCTGAAAAGTCCATTTTCAACTCAGGATTGCTGCTGTTCTTCGCAAAAAACGAGATGAATGATCCACGCGTGGATATTTTCCACTTGGTTGAAATGACCAATCGATGACAAAACAGTTTTTCAGATGAACCTTTGTTTCATTTTGACGAGCGGTAGTTATTTTCACTTTTCAATTCAAGTAGACTGACAACAAATGTGTTGAATTGACCTACTTTTATTTTGTCAATCACCTGGATTGAGAAACATTTTTAAAGAAAATTTTTTTTTTTTTTAATTAATCCGGATGCAGCCGATTTCAATCCTGTTTGACTTGATTACAAAGTGGTGCCAACTGCCTCTCATGCAATTTTTTTTTTCCCCACTACAGCTGGATCTAATGGGTCATTGACCCGTTAGGCCCCGATGCAAGCAGACCGTAGTGATTCTTTCGGTGCAAGCAGACCGTAGTGATTCTTTCGGTGCTATGTTCCACCTTGTGTTTTAGTGTGCAAGGTGTGGATTTTTTCACACATTGACAAATCTCAATTGCAATCTAGCCCAAAAAAAAAAAGGATGCATTTTGTAGCAAAGTCTGCCGTTGCTTTTCCAACAAATGTGTGAGGATGCAGTCCCGAGGGCTCACGATGAGACGTTTGGAACCAGAACAAATTATGCAGACAAAAGCACAAGTCAATAAAGCACAGAAGACAAATTGCAGACGATAGCTGACGCACGTCAATTCTGAACGACGAGCTCCGAACTTGCGTTGATCATATCCTTCGTTCGTTTGAGCTCAAGTTGGTTTTACGCTCGTCACCGACCGGGTCACCGCTTTCAAAATCGCATTCACAGCAACGACCATGATTGATTTTGCCGACACTTTATGACTCACCGGCACGTCCCCTCGAATTCCCTTGAGATGTGTAAACAATCAGGATGGATCGGAAAGCTCGAACGTGTCGGCTTGAATCGAAACGTGAGCAGCAAATGATGATTCGGGGCAAGGAGTTGAACGAGAGTGCCAAGACACTTATTGGAAAGTTACGAGTCTATCGAGACAAACTTGGACAACGAGACGTCAACGTTGCTGACGGCAATCACAAGCGCGCGCTCTCGGTGGACTTTGGCTGATGTGCTGCGTTCAAGCGCCGCGCACTTTTAAGTAGCGAACGGGAACGAGGTCGAACTATTCGCCACTCGCTGTTTTTTTTTTTCTTTACTTTCAAGTTTATGTGCGGCAAGTCTGAGGCCATTCGCATTTCGCCTCTCAGAAAAGACGATGGCATCCATTTTAAACATGCCCTCGTCGTGTCTCTCATCTCACACGTTCCGTCTAACGAGACGGTACAGAATGTTTGCGGGATCCCAACATGATCAAAGGCCATCCTGCCGTATGAAAGCAACATTTCCCGCTAGCCCCAAGCTTGTTTTGACCTGCCATCAAACATCAACTTAACCAGCAAGAAGTCGATGAGCACCAATATATGGACGGAATCCTCACTTTTCATCCAGAAACCCTCCGAGGGTTCTCCATTTGATTTCTTTATTTCTTTTTCTCGGGAGCAAATGGTTTTAAATCAATGCTCGGAAACGGAATTCACAGGAGGGCGGCACGGTGGCCGACCACGGCCTCACAGTGCAAAGGTCGCGTTTTGGATTCCGGCTCCGGCCTTCCCGTGCGTGTTCGCATGTTCTCCGGGGACTCCAGTTTCCGCCCACATTCCAAAGAGATCCATGCTAGCTTAATCGAACACTGAAAATTGTCCCAAGGTTTGAAGATGAGAGCGGATGGTTGTTGCCCTGCGATTGACTCGCACTTTTATAATCGCAATCAAAACTGAAATTCATTCAATGAAGTGCCTGGAGAGTGTTTGTAGAAGTGAAATTATTCTAGTGACCACGACATTAAACGCTTCAAAGTGCTTGATGGCAATCGCTTGAGGCGTCTAAATATACGATGATGTCATCGCGGAGCATTTGTGCTCGCTCCCCCGGGGCGCAATCGGCCGGAGCTGGAGCTGGGCTATTTTTATGGAGGAGTGCAGATACGTATTATGCCGGTGACGCCTCACTTTGTCAGGAAAACACGTTGATTCATGTCGACAGCTACTTGCGCTGTCCGTGGTGCTGATTCACGAGCGCGGCCAGGAAATTGCCAGCCGGGAGAGGAGAGGGGGGGGGAACTTGATGCTTTACTTATTGTGGCGCCTTTTGGATTTTTGTCAGAAAAACATACAAATCTAAGTTGTAAGAAGATGCTGTAAGCCGAGCTTGCCACTGCGCGTGGCTTTTGCGTTTCATAGAGATTCCAAATAAATTCAAATTTCCAAAAAGGAAGAAAAATTAATCACAAGTAAATTTTACGGACGATGATGCAACATCGATAAGTTAAGCATGAAAGCATGTTACATAAAACTTTAAAGGTTATCCGATTGCCGGACAGGACCCGATTCACGTTACACTTTTACCTACCTTGACAGAATTGAAACAATAAGCGGCAAAATTGAAAAAAAAAAAAAAAGAGAGAAAATCGGTAGCAAGTAAACAATTTTCGGCACTTGCTGCGGGCTGAGACGATTTAACTTCAAACTCAGACGGCATTCTTAAGCAACGCTTCCAACGTCCCGTTTATAAAACGCACAAGACAATTTGTTGCATTTGACAAATGAATTCATAAATCTGAAATTAATATGGACAGTATGCCGTCAACGTCTGGGACGGAAAAAGTATTTTTCCATTTGTGGTTCGCTCACCTGATTTTAGGCGGGCAACCGAGGTTCTGGTGAATGCCAGTGGGAGTGATGTTTGTTCTTTGGGTTTTTTTTCTTTCTGTGCCCATGCTCGAGTCTGCAAAAGCAAAAGAAAACAAATGCATGGGTCAACCAAGTTGTTTCCACTTTCATTTCAAACGATGGACCGAGAAGTCCGGACGCAGAAAATTGGCGCGACGTCAGATGGACGTTTGCGAAATGAAGAACAAATAAATCGCACGAACCAAAAACGCTCTCAGCTGTTTATGACGTTGTTGACGTGACGAGCGAGAATGATGATAAAAATGTTCAAACCCGAAAAGTGAGTTCAGCTGGAATCCTGAAGCGGTTCGCAAGATCCCTTCATTAATATTTTTATTAACCACTCAAATCGACCACAACTGTTCAAAAACGCTTAAAAAAGACTCTCGCACTCCCCACCATGTTGGTCGAATTTTTAATGATTTTTTTATTTTGTGTTGTTTTTGTCGGCGGCCGAGCAGTCCTCCTTCCAGCGTCCAAGCTCCACATTTTCTCTTTTGCTTGTTCGCAGCACCCTGCCGATGGATGTCATCTCCACCGTCATTAAGCCTCGAGTCAGAAAACAACACTTCTTCCGTCCTATTTTGAGCTTGGTCAGAAAAAGAAAATCCAATTTGCGTGTGCGTGTGTTTGTGTCTCTGTCGTGCTGGACTCACAAACCCGGGAAGAGCGACACCTTCACACCTTTTCGAGCTCCAAATTTTGGACGTCTCCACAAAAAAACCATTTTTTTTCTTCACATTCTTCTCCTCCGAAAGATGCGCGTAAACATTTCCAAAGACATTTAAAATAAGGAGTTGGTGCGACAATGTGACGAACAGTAAAGGTTTGCCCATCCGTACTGGTTTGTAGCATAGCAACGGTTGTGTCGAACATGAAGCGCTTTAGGAAAAACTAAACATGCCGCTGCGTCACTAACGATCAAGAATTCGCCGTGCAAATTGCCAATGACATGCAAATTGTCAGACGAGATGAAGAAAGAACAAAACGTGAAGAGTTTCCACTTTGAGAAATTCAATCCATAAGCGACCCAGGTTGAATTTTCAGTTTTGGGTGGCGAAGAAGTGACCCGCTCACCACACCTGCAATGTAATTCAAGCGAAACAAGCTCCATCAATCAGCTGACATGACCCAGAGGAGCGAGCGAGCCAGAGAATGTCAACCAAACGGAGGAGGAGAAAGCTTCTGGCGAAACAACTAAAAGAAAGAAAGAAAGAGCAAAGAGACGACGCCGAATTTGGTCCAACGGTTCTGAAGGAGCCGCCTGGAGACTTTGGTGCTGTTGCCACGGGAAATAAAATGAAACAATCTGCTGAAATCTGGTTCCAAGTGGACGTCGTGATGACCCAAAGTGGACTGGCTCACCCAGAGAGATGTCCTTTTGGGGAGCGGACTTATGATACACCAATACACACACACACACACACACACACACACACACAGGAGCGCGCGCGCACACCAGACAACAACCGCATGTGAGGCCAAATGGCACAGACTTCTGATCCGAAATTCACTTTTTCATCGTCAGGTCAAATTTTGAATTGAAGAATGTGAGCAGTATCCTGGCCTGCCAGCAGTCCAAACTCGTGGAAGCACAAAATGACACGGCCGACTGTTGAGCAAAACTCAAGTCGTACGTCAAGCAAGCATGAGGAAGAAACACCGAAAAAGAATGTTGCGAAAAGGAAAAGGGAGCGTCACGTCGTCGAAAGACTTTTTGGGAAGGCATCAAGTTCTAACTGAGTAAATATTAATTAAAAAAAAAAAAGATCAGTTTGAACATCAAAAATCTTTTTAATGTATTCAATTGAAATAAAAAGATTTGCAAATGATTTTTCTGTTTGGATTGACATTTTCCGCAACGTTCCAACTTCTTTAACTCAGCTAGCCAACAAGTACTGCATCCGGATGACACAGTGCGGCCGGGATTTTTTTTTTTCTTTTTCCTAGGAAAGAGGTTGTTGTTGGACTTCTGACTTGAGGAAGATTGATGCGGCGCAACAACGTTGGCAGACAGTGACGCTCGGCTCTTGGGCCACTGACACTTTGCTGTAATGACCCTCTCGGCGGGGTGACGTTTCGGGTGGGAGCGGGAGCGCCGATGTGGGGGCGAGCGGCGGCGGCGACGACGGGTGACACGGACGAGGGAGGGCGAAGGATGCCGGCCCAAACCGTGGGAGGGGAATGAGCTCCTCGGCAGCCTCCGGGGGACGAACGCTCCGACGACATTACTGTCATATTGGAGTCCATTGTGGCCACACGTTGGCCCGTCAGCGACTTTGACTCCCCGCTGTCCGTTCAGTCAGCCAGTGACAAAAAAAAAAAAAAAAAATCAAAAGATGAGCAAACGCGAGCCCACAAAGTCCGAATCCATGTTGCGATTCATCTGAGCCGAAAATGCCATTTTGGATGATGCTTAGGTGGTTTGGCACCAGGGCACGGTCGAAGAGCGAGGAGAGAAAACGACAAAGACCAAGCAAGTGGGCAAGGAAGAGAAAATGAGCGCAACGGAGGAAAAAAAAAAGGAAGAGGAATCAATGGCGAAGTGGCTGACAAATGCCGTCGGTGGGGGTCGTTATCGGCCAATGGGCGTCTCTGGCACGGGGTAGCAGCAAATGTGACACATAATTAGGAGGAGGTGATTTACAGGCAGCAAGTCGATAGACACAAAAAAAAAAAAGCAATGCCAGCGTGCCGGGTGGACTTACGCAACACTAACTCCAGCACAGCGTGAGCGCTGTCGGATCGCGGGGGGGCTCCGGCGCCGTGCGAGTCGCTTTTGCATATGCATGTGAGACCCAATTGGTAACTCCACCTCTGGGCGTGCGTGCGTGGAAATGCCTGGCATTCATGACAAACAAAGCGTTTCAAGTACTCACAAAGACTGCTTTTGTTTAAAATGGCGCTCTGGTCATTTCAAAAACCATCTTTTTTGGATCGCATCTTCCCGAAGTCTAAAATTCGCAATACTCTTGCGTATGGAGCGCCTGAAGAGAGTCGAGATTTTTGGGAGGTGGTCACGCTTGACTGGCCGTCATTTCAGATCAAGCTCCTCCATATCTTCCCCGCTGCAGGTTTGGGATGTTTCACTCTCGCTCTCGCTCTCTCACTCTGCTTATCTGGCGACGTGACTGTGGGTCAGTTTGCTTATGCGTCCGTCCGTCCGTCCCTCAATCCAGCGCCAGCCTTCTGTCAAGCGATTAGCCAGGAAGCAGGCTCAAATTGATTTGAAGAGGCCTCAGCATCGGCGAGACGGACGCCTCGCATCAACGGCGACCACTTGAATAGGCTCCGCCTTCCCCGCGCTCGCCACCTTCTCGTCATCAACAGCACATCGCAGAAAGTAAATTCATAAAAAGGTGTACGTGTTCATCACGTCTTTCTTCTGTTATCAGCATCCTCATTAAATATATGAATTAAAATTAAAAAAAAAAAATAAAAAGCTTTTCAGCAAATTATTTTGCACCTGGTCGGCACTGTTGACACCATCCATCAAAATAAAGTTGAAAGTTAGAAATTCAATTCTGTATAATTAACGTCAATTAATAACGACTCTTGGAGGCGAAATGTTTGGATAAAACAAGGAGGGTTTTTTTTTTTTTGTCTCAACTCTGCACACACACAAAGTCGTGACAGGATGCAGCTAATCTCATTGTGATTAATGCTAAAGGAGGGAAAAAAAAAAAAAATGGGAGATCGCTGCTTTAGCACGATGCAATCAGTTCCACTCGGAAATGCGATTTGTGCCGAGGCTCCAATCTTTGTATCAATCATCTGGCCGTGAATACGCCAATCAGCGTGCCTTGTTTCAGTGCCAACTAATGCAAGTCAGTCAAATTACCGCCGATGAAATTTGACTTGGAAATGGAAAGCGAGAGGAAAAGAAACAAATGGGCAACAAATGTCACTTCTTCTTGATGAGGACGCTGATTGTGGCAATTTCCCCAACTTAATGCCGCCTGTCAAAAGTCAGATAAGAGGCTGCGAAATGGAACGGCGAGACGCTTTTGGTGGGAGCGTTTGAAGAGCACTTTGCGCTGACACGCCGCACGGTCGCCCCATTAGCCAAAGAAATGCCCTTCACTGAAACTTTGAAGATAATTAAACACATAATGGATATCACTGTCACTCGCCGACTTGTTTGCTCATTTGTCCAAGTGCGGCTGCTGCAATCCACGGCCTATTAAAAGCAAATAAATCGCCGGCTTACTAAGTCATTTTGCCTTCCACAAAATGTGTGCGTGAGCGTTCGTCTTCCTGTCTCATCATGACGACTTGGCCAACTCATCAACACTTGATTCATTTCCTTTCATCAAAAGTCGTTATTTGCAAAAGTTCCAAAATGACAATTAGCAAAACTGACGATGTGGCGCGCTTGACTTTTTTATTTTTCTAAACTCGTCGATTTCAATATTGGAGTACGCAGACAAATATATCGTGGACGCCTCTTGCATCGCAACTGTCATCAAAATGGATGTTGCTGCCTTATTTGTCGCTTTCATTCTTCTTTTTTGGGGCATTCGTTTGAGACGAGGAGTTTCACAAAAACCTTTCAAAGCTGGCTCACTCCAATGGAAAGAAAAAGAAAAAAAAAAGCACGTTTCCACGATCCAAAACGAGCGCAAGAATTGCAAATATCGTCATCAAAATTAGCGTCACATTTAAAAATAGACGCACAACTCGTAAAAAGCACATATGAGAAACAAACTTCCTTTTTTGGGGTTTGAGTTTTAATTTTCCAGACTCGTGTTTGCGTTTTCTTCCTTTCGTGCATTCATGTTGCTGCGCCGCAGTGCCGAGGCCTCGCAACGAGTGTTAGACCGATATGCTTTTTTCAGGAACGATTCAAAGTCATGAACCGATAACCGATATTTGACGCCGATATTCATTTGTTGGTAAAAGGGGAAAAATTGCAAAATGCCAAATATTGAACATGATCATCGGCCCAGTGATAACTCAGCGTCAAGCTCATCTTTCCTCACCTCTCACCTTTTTTGGCAGCGGACCGACTTGGGTCTCGGCCTTCCGCGCGCCTCGGAGCGGCACGAAGCGGCACGAGGCGGCCCGGCCTGCATGCGGCTGACTGATGACTGCAATTCATACACTTTAATTAGCTGCACAAACCATTAGCCACAATTAGTCGATTACAGAACGTCCCGTGGCAGCAGCTAGCAAGGAAATTAGCTTTATCGGCGCGGGGGAAGCGAACGCGACGATGGAGCAAGAGGGCAAAACGCATCACAGCGCCCGTTTGAGTTACAGCGAGTCAATTAAAACTATTTTGAAAGCAGCTAATTGTCGAGGAAGAATAAAGAAAAGTCGACTATGACAATTCCGTCCGTGTTGAAGCTGAACAGACTCGCATTCATTCGTTAAACAGAGACGTTGGCAGCCATCTTCTAAATCTTCAATATTTATTTTTGTTTGATTGACATGATCATGTGACAACACATGCACCGGAACATTTCCTCGTCATGAATCACCGGACCAATTGTGTCACGCTCGTCCCGCGAATGGCAAAGTGAGTTGGAGCAATGCGGCCATGCTTGCCATGTCAGTTGGATATGCAATATCACACCAAGCGTGTGTGTGTGTGTGTCGGAGCTGTGGCGAAGATTCTTCTGGGCTCAATGTTTGTCGCCCCTCAAATGTTTTTGAAAATGCTCAACCTTTTTCCAACTCCCGCGCCGCCCCGCTCCACTTTGAATGTTCCAGTTACGCCACCTTTCTATTGCTGTAAGTGAGGACACAATTGTCGCGGCGACGGCTAATGGCGCTAATGCCTCCAATAAAGTCGGCCATGCGAGGGGGGAAGCGGCCCTTCGGCACCGACGGCACGGCTCGCTGCCGCCACATTGTTTGCAAACGGCTGAATTTGACTCCAAATAAACCTTTTCGCATCCTACGGGAAGATAAAACTTCAAGACTTCAAAATAAAAATGACATTTTCTTTCTACTCTATAACGAGTTCCTCCCTAATGAGAATCAGCACGCCAAGCCATTTTTAACGGCCGAGCAACACGTGGGCGCCTTTATAAATGTTTGTCCGGCGTTTGGCGTGGTGTGTCGCGCTATCACAACTGTTGGCTTGAGTTTTCCAAGAGCCATCAGCAAAAGTCACTCCAACTTGCCCTGTTCTCACTTGGCTACACTGCAATTGCCTGCTCCACTGAAGCCTACGGCAGTGTGGGGAAAGGTCTTCTCTTTCATGGACACACGCGCACACACACACACACTCACTCACTTTTTGCATCTGGCTGATTCACTTTGCCAAAGCCGACAGACTGCATGATTTATCTGAACCAATGAGTTGCACCTTTCAGAATGTTGCAAACTCACCCCAGCACTTCGATCGGATCAGCCATTACTCTCGAAGCAAACAAAAGAGCAAAGTACAACTTTGGGTTGTTTTTTTTCCACCACGTAAAAAAAAAAAGGAAGCCGAGGCTTATGAACGCCGATCGGTCCTTAGTCTTGAAACTAGTGGTGTCAAAATTAAAGCGTTAATTTTTTTTTTTTAATTCTTGCAATTAAAAAATTTTAACTCAGTTTTATGTCCTTAAAAATGTAATTATCATATTTTCAAAGCCAAATTCATGCATAGCACGTCATGTCAGAAGAAGACATCGGGCTCAAGTTGCCTCTTGTCGACGTGTGGCGCTTACAACTAAATGTTCTGCGCAAGTTTGGAGAAATCGTTTCCAAGAAAATTTCCTTTGAAGATGACTCAGTCCATTCCGATCGCATTCAAGGATCAAAGAAAGCCATCAGAACATTGCGTGATTTAAAATACACTTCATATTTGGGGATCATTCCAAGTTACGAGTCAAGTAAATGCCTATTAAAAGCTTCTCAAAAAAAGTACAAGTAAAAAATGTGATTAATCGCAATTAATGGAATTTTGCGATTCATTTGTTTAAAAAAAAAAAAAATCGCTTGACAGCACAAACTTTAAACATGCGAGTTCTTTTCGAAGCCTGATGAGGACTCATTTGCATTTGGTGGATTTTTTTTTTTCCGAAAAGAAACATTTTGGGGCTTTCGTTTAAAGAAAACACGTCGTGGCAACAACCTCATCATACCGTACGGACAGACGTAAGGACGGACGGACGGAAAGAAACTTTCACCTCCTTCACCAGCGAGCTCTTCTCTGCTCCCGTTTTAGTTTTTTTTTTCTGAGCATCCACGTGAGAAGTGAGCCGAGCCGAGAAGAAGTAAGCCAAGAAGGCAGCCGTGCTTCGCAGCTGTCAACGACAATTGACGTCCGTTCCGTATCAGAAAACAAAATGCACGTCGAGTACCGTTTCAGGTCCCTTTTTTAGAAGCGCGCAACCTTCTTCAAGACGAGTCGAATGTTTACTTTGAGCGGAATTCACAGCTGACAGAACGTTTCTTTTCCAAATGGAATCGTCACTTTGATCCTTAGAAGAAACTCGGATGGCGGATCGAACGGGTCAGGATATCTCAACTTTGAAATGGTGCGACACGGTCGATCGTGTTTTTTTGGGGGGGTTCCCAATAATTTCCTTTTCGAAATCGAGCTGTCCATTAAATTCCGTTTTAGTCGTTTTCTGTTCCGGAAACGAGCGTTATTTCAATTCTTGCGCCATATCATAAACAATGCCGCCACCACCAAATTGGTGACCCTTCGCAAAACATTTCCTGAGGCGAGACGTGATTGGTGCTTGGGAAGAAAAAAAATTTGCGCTGCCTTTCATATTTGCATGCCCATGAAAGTGTCGGGCCTTCGACTAAACTTTTGTCTCCCCTTGACTTTGTTCTGGTTGGATATTTGGGGAGCTTAGCACACATTAAGCACAAGTTGTGAAGTCAACGGTGTCTTGCCACACATTAACGTTGCGGTCATTGGAAGGGCACATGCTACTGAAGGGGCGATCATTGGCGGGGAGTTGTCTGAAATGCATAATTACACACGACAAGACACTCCTACTTTTTTTTTTTTTTTCCTGCCGCCGCCGCTCTGCCTGGTTACAGGCTGATCGGAGCGACTCGCAAGCAGCTTTCATCTGCGTTTTTGATGCCATCCATTTGCGTCAACGTGCATCCCTCCGGTGCCGTCTCATCGGGCACACTTTGACCAGCCGCAGCACGTTCCATAGCGTGCCGATCCGCACGTGGGACGGCTGCACGCTCGGGGGGGGTTTCTCTCCCAAGTCAAACCTTTTCGTCATTTCTGAGCCACATCCTTTACGGACTCGTCGTCTTTGCAATACGGCTTCATTAAATCCCGTTTCATGCTATGAAATGAGCGGCAAACACAGAATCTGATCCGTCAAATGGTTCATCGAGCAAAGATTTTATTGGTGTCTAAAAATATGCGCGCGCAAATGATGGCGAGCCCGTTTGGAAAATGCAAATGAGTTGCAAATATGCAAATGGTTCTGCCCATTTATGATTTCTGGCAGCAAGAGGCCCGCGCGGGTTTGATGCAAGTCGTTTAATGTCATCCGATGTGGCCCTCGCACCGTGGCGCCTTGCCATCCGAGCCGCTCGGCGCTCCCGTAACAAGCGGCGGGAGTGCAATGAAGGAGATTTAGGAGAACTCCGGGTCATTTGGTGCGTTACGAGGGGTCTCAACAAGACGGACGGGACGACGCCGCCATAAAAAAGGGGGCTGGGGAAGAACGGCAACTATTTACATTTTCACGCGTTTAGCTAGAAAGGAACATATGAAAGATCGTTTTGTACCGACGCGTTCTCGTTGTCACAGTCAACTTTAAACGCGGCACAAAGTAGCGGCGTGTACAGTGAACGAAGCGCGCAACATACTTGGAAGGCTTTTGGCCAACCTCGGAACAGGGAGCCATTTCGCTCCCTCACCTCCCTTCGCTCTCCTCTCTCCATCTGCTCGAGGGCCGAGGCGGGCGAAGGAGTCTGGGAGGGCCGCGAGCTGGAACAAGTCTAGCGGCGGCAGCGCAGGAGCCGAGCCGAGCCGGCGGCACAATGAGAGCCTTTTTGCAGCGGCGGCGGGCCGAGTCCCGGCTTTGTCCAGTCGACCCTAATTTAAGAGACGATTCACATATTGTTGCTCGAGCTACAAAGACGAACGCTTTCAAAGAGGTCGGGCGAGCCGATCCGAATTGGATACTTTCTTGGTTGGACAAACGGGAAAAATCATTCACCAGAATGTGACATTTGCAACTCTACAGCTGATTGATTTTTTTTTTTAATTTGTTACTCTCATCACAAAGTTTTTATAGCATCAACTTGAAGAGAATTGGCCTGCCATTTAAAAGTCACAAAAATGATCTTGTGGTGAATCATGACTTTATTGTAAAGATGACAACTTCCATGATCCAAAATGTCTTCTTGCTCATCACCACCACTTGCGCAAATGTAAAAGTCCTTAATTGCTCTTCGGAGGCGGCGTGCGTACTGCGTCTCCCCCTAAAGACAATTTCATTCGCCTCGACTCCCCATCCGCGCTCTAATCGAAAATGATTGATGCCGAAAAGATCTTTCAGGTTTCTGCATCACGTGGCCAGCAAACAAAAGGCTCCAAGCGACCGAGGCATCAAGACGTCAACTAAGATCTGCCGGTCGGACTTTGGACATATTCGCCAAACGACACCATCGGAGGAATCATTTGGAACATTTTAGTGACGATTTGTGCTTTTCAATCAAGGGTTGCACTTTTTGGCCGTGGAGTTTATTCAAACAACAAAAATACATGCCTGGCATCATTATGTCATGTCGATCATAACTCTCTGACATTAATAAAGGGGCGGGGGAATCATACAAGAGCAGAAGAAGTGTAGTCTGAAAATAATCAAGTTCATTTGTATGTTTTCCTCCAAAGTTTTATAAAAGTCTGACGCAGCCAACAAGGCGAAGTCGGACGACTTTAAATGTCAAATGCAGTGCGGACGGCAAAGAGAGAGACATTCACTTGCAGTCTGAAGGCGCTCGTGCAGTTTAGAGGCAACAATTTCCTCAACTGCCACCTGCTTACGGAACGTTGCTCCACAATGCCACACACACACGGGAGGCTCAGGACAGGAGTGTCACGACTCCACATCTCTCGCAGCCCAAGTTCATGCTCTGTTGCTCCCACAAGCAAACTATCATCTCCAAACACCTTGCTCGCCGTGAGTGATTTATGGAGGACTCGGATTTTTACCGGCGGGATGTTTTGTTTCTATTTGAACAGTAAGATGGGACGGGCAAACATGGCGATCGGCCCGACGAGAGCAAATTGATCCACGCTCACATCGCATCGCGAGGCGTCAGACACGGAAGATCGCATGAAAATGCGCAAGCGGTCGGCGCCATCTGATGAAGTGAAAATCGTTGGAATCAATCATTTAGAGCGCACTTTTCATTCGTCCGCAACAGACGTGGAGCATTTATTCCATCGCCTTCCTTGCAATGACAAATTGTTTCATTTTTTCCAGCGGTTCGGGCATGAAAACAGCGATTACGCAGCAACAGCGCGAATGAGAAACGAGCGAGGCTGGTGACGAATACGGCAAATACCTTTTGTGTTTCTGTCTCTTGCTCCATCTCTCACCCAGCCGCGGCCTGAACTGCAGTTGAACCGAGTCTCGCGGGATTCTCGCTCGGCCAGATCGTTAGCCGGACGACCCACCGCCAACGAGAAAAGAAGTGAAGACTTAGACGGGTGAAATGCAGAGGAATAAAAGGAGTGGCTCCGTGGCGGGGGACACGAGGGCATTCCTATAGAACAGGACAGAAATCTGGGACCCACTCATGCATGCAGGCTGTGTCGGAATGAAAAAGAAAGAAAAATAACACTCAACTTGCTCACCGCACTTTTTCATGTAGCGGCTGTTCAGAAAAAAAAACATTTGGATCCACTCGACACGCCGGAGGGAAGACTGGCGGACTCCAAAATAAAGTGCATCCAGCAGAGATGTTATGAAGTCTTGTCGTGAAAGGAGAGGCTTTACTTTAGCAAGCTTCCGACAATTAGAAAAAAAAAATGGATTTGACAACGGCACCAATTTGCAGAAACAAAATCACGGACCAAAACCAAAACCCAGGTCTGAGACGCCAGCGGACCTGGTCAACAAGGTGGGATCGACACCAAAAATTCTCTTTCCTTGAGTACCATCCAGGCTTTGATTTTCTCCAGACAGGACAAAAGTGGCCTCATAGGAGTGTTTTGTTTTGGGTTTTTTTGCTTTGTGGGACAAAGCAGTGAAAGGAAATAGCTTCAATCCTTCAGATGGAACTCAGGTGCA
Organism: Idiotropiscis lumnitzeri; assembly: GCF_059441095.1. Lineage (NCBI taxonomy): Eukaryota > Metazoa > Chordata > Actinopteri > Syngnathiformes > Syngnathidae > Idiotropiscis > Idiotropiscis lumnitzeri. Next base: position 858,434 of record NC_142401.1, on the reverse strand, counting down.
GCAAATACATTGAAAACAGCAGGGGGGCCGACATTGAACCCTGTGGAACACCATGTGACAGTGGGACTTCATGTCTATCGAGACCAGTGTCACATTAGGACTCAGCCAGGAAAAAGAAGAAACAAAACGAGGAAGTACAAGTACGAGTACAATGAGGTTACTTTCATTTGAAAAAATAAATAAATAAATCAACTTCATTTGGTAACCAACATTTTTGTTCTCCCTTTTCTTTTTGGAGTGTTTTGACCCCAATCCGCTTCCCCCCTCCCCACGAATCTATTGGCAAAGTGCACAGGGAGCACAGCCTTCTTCTGTCAGGCCTCCACAGCCCTTCTTCCGCTTCACAGGTAATTGAATGGATTTCCTGTCTCGTCGTCGGCAAGAGAACATGACCCCGCACTCTGCCGGAGCGTGTCCAAAGGCACTCCGGGGCCGGCTCCCTCCACCATCTGCATCTCCGTGTCCGGGCGGAGCAGTGGCCCTAAACAAACACACTCCACCCTGGGGACGGCCTGACTGTGCACGCTCCAAAGATACAGTGAGCAGGAATGAACAATGAGGGGAGATGGAGTCGCAAATAGTAAACGGAAAAAAATAAATAAATAAATCAAGCGGTAGCGAAGGTGCTATGTGATCCGACGAAAAGTTATCATCTAAGTACGAAGAAGTGGAAGAGGCATTTTTCTGCATCAAAGCCGAGGATCATCCACTTTTGCAAGTCAAACGGACAGTATCAACTTTCATGAAAAAGCAAAAAGTCAAAGCCAAATGTCGTACGTAAATGCGTGCGCCAAGTTGGCGGATTCTAAGTCGCTAACGTCAATGCCGAGGATGTGTTTGATAAAGTTGACTTCCTTCATGTGAGCGAAATCGAGTCAGTTGGCGGAGGCCGCGATTCCAAAAGATGTTTGTCGTGGGAGAACCTCTTTGGCTCGGTTGCTTCACTTCAGCACATCTCGACGCGCAACTTAAAAAGCAAATTGCGCTTGACGGTCCACTTTCAGGTACGCGAGTGTACAAAAACTTCTGATCAACGTCGACTTGAAATGTTTCATGAGTGACACGAAGAGGACTTCCAACTGTCGTTTTAGAAATCAACGAGGCAAAACCAAATCATGTCAATTGTGGTGTTTAGATTGGTTGGCAGACAGACGGACGGACAGTCTTATGAGGAATCACAAATGGGTCGAAAAAAAAGAATAAACTCAATGAGAGCCTTCGAAAATCAAGAACAAAAGGTGAAAAGATTTCATAAAAAATAAACTAACCAGTTTTAATGAGTCAAGCCAGAAGAACAATTGCAATATTTGTCTTTGGCGTTGGAAAATATCTAAAACTGAAACAAATAAGAAAATTCAAAAATTAAACTTAAAAAAAGTACAAATCCAATGCATTCATCAAACATTTCAAAACAAATAATTGAATAGAGATTTTTCAATTCAAACCCCCAAAAATAAATAGTGAAAATTTGAAGGGATCAACACAAAGTTTGGTCACGGCAAAGCTAGGCTTGGTTTTAGGAATCCCAATGGAAGAGTCCTAAATTGAGCACCCCAAAAAAAAAATCCATCCATTTTCCATCGCAACGCATTTTGGGTGAGAGAGGGAGGACACCTGGGACGAGTCGTCAGCCAATCACAGGACATGTCCGCACGAGCGCACGTACGTAACCTTTGTGGCGCTCGCATCGTCAGTCCGTCGCAAACACTGCAAGTGAAGTTTGCTCTTTCCTGGCCAAGTGACGTGAACCAATAGAAAGCGCCGCCGGCGCTCACAATTCATTAAATGAAAGCGAGTGACGAGTCACAAGATGTGCAGTGAGGTGGCACAGGGCAGCGCCGCTCCACTTTCTTTTTTTTTTCCTCAGCGTGACCGCTGAACATAAATCAGACAACGAGACACCGTCATCAAGAAGGAGCGCGCCTGGAGTCTCGCTACCAGTCAGGAAGGAGTATGCAAATCAGGACCTTGACCCAAATCAAATTCTAGAGCCCGCTCGTTAATTGCAAATTATAGACCCCGGCACCCCAATCAACGGCCTTTTGAGGGAATGATTTCAGGCTCTTTTTTTTTTTTTGCAACTCTCGGGAAAATATTAAAGGGCAAGAAGTGGGTGCGCACGGCCGCATGGAGTGGAGTGGGTCCCTCTGCCAAAAATTGTCTGTCATGTTTGCGTGGGAGCAAAGGGAGTGCTGGACTTTTAATGACGGAACTGGCCATGATGGAAATGAAATAAAAATAAAAATAGCAGTTGTGGAGCTTTTGCAAAAATAAAAGAGCCAAAATCAAACCTCGGCGGATATCGTTATCTTATTAGCACGTTTCAAAACAACAATGACAGGCGAGGAGACACGAGTTTGTTAAATGCAAACCGCCCCTCCCCCCCCACGTGCTCTTCCATGTCTCCATTATTGTTTTGTCAAGTACCCTCCAGGCCCAAAGACGACAAATGAGTCGCAATGCCGACTTTATTTTCTATGTTGTCTTATCACTGCAGCTGTTTTCTAACAAAAATGCATTTACATATTCGCCATTAAAAAAAAAAAAAGGCAATCGGGTTGCGTGTGGTCGCTTAAATGAGGGCATTATTTTGCGAACGATATTGGAGTCTATGAAATCAGCCAGTTAATAACACGACATATGTGGCAAAAAAAAAACTTCCCGTGCGTGCACGCCTGCGTTGAAGCATCACCTTCTCGACAAATGCCTTTGCTTGCTCGCTTGCTTTTCTCATTCCAAAGTCCCAAACGCAAGCAGTCTCGCCCACACTCACGGCACCAAATCAGGCGGTCGTGGAGCTGTGAATGAAGCGATATTGTAACCTCCACCTGGATGGCGCGTCACCACTTTGGGTTCAGCCAACGAATTATCCCCTCCAATAAATCCTGTTTGGAGGATAATCCTTTTCCCATCTTCTGGACAGACACTTCCTGTAATGAAATGGCCCCAGGTCCTTCCATGTAACCTAGTCCCATCCTGGCCCTCTAAGTGCGTCCGTCTCGGGGGGGGGGGGGGGGGGGCTTACAGTTCGCCTCCAACCTCACTCAACCCTTGCTCAGCTCTAGCAACATTGTGACCGCATCGTACACATCCTCACGCCGCCAGCCAAGTGGTTTCCGTGCTCCAAGTGCAACTTCAGTTCCTGTCCAGCAAACACTTTGAGGGGGGGGGGGGGGGGGTCTCGCTAACATTCGGGCAAAGCAAAATGAATAATTAAGGAAAGGAACTATTTCACAGGACATTACGTGGTTCAACAACTTCCGACAATTCTATTAAGCACGCCAGTGACGGGCAAGTGGCGGCATGCTAATTAAGTTTTGAAAAGCAAAATGTTTACTCGAAAAGGAGCAGTTGCAATTACAGTGTTCACCGCTAGATGGCAGACGTTGCTCAAGAGCAACTGCAACTGCAAGACGGCACTTCTCCACTCGAGAAGCCAAAAGCCAATTAGGTCAAGAACCAAAATAAAAGGTAATAAAATTGTTTTGTGTGTGACAGGCCGGAGGCCGAAAGGAACGGTGGTCCCCCCAGCCCCCCCTCCTCGGCCCCGCTTGTCGGCATGGCAGCGCTTTGCACCCACTGATGCTTGCTGGAACGTTAGCTTCTCTGCAGTGCAGCGGCTGCAGATTGCTCTCAGCTCCACCGCTCGCTCCATACTTGCTTTTGTTTTCCCTCCCCCCTCTCTCGATTCATTTCGCCGTCCCTCCTCCTGTTCGGCAAACGACGGAGCCAAGCTCAAGCCATCCCTCCCGCGTCTGATGATCTAAGCCTCGGCAAACACCAGCAGGAAAAAAAAAAAACCTTCCACTGCTGTAATGAGATGTCGTGCTGCGTCACATTCACTGTCTTCATTTTGCAAGAAGACCATTTTGCTGGTGTGACGGGCGAGCGAGCGGGCGGGCGGGCAGCGGGGGGCGGGGGGTCTGTAGCGCACATTAAATAGCAGTAGGAAGCAACCTAAGTCAGGCGGGTTGGTGAAAGACGGTGGAGAGTTGAGGGCGAGCTCTCCGGAGCCCGAGATGGATGCAGGATGCAGTTGCGGGGCTCCGGGAAAATCAAGCCGGGATTTTGCTCCATAATTGGGCCGCTCGGAGCAGCTGGCAAGTCGGGCAACTCAAGACGGTAAACAATGCTGCACATTGCAACCTTGTCAGACTCCAGCGTTCTATATTTTTGTGCACACCGGTTCACAGAACCAATTAAACTTCCCACACGGCACACATTTTGGATCGTTTAAAAAGGGAATTTTGGAGGCTTTGTTTTTCCCAATTGACGAGGAGTGGTGACAATTTCAGGCATTGATTATATGCCTTTGATCATTTCAAGTATGGAGGCAATTGCGTATCATTTCTGTTCTTTCAGTTGTTATATTGTCGTAATTGATCGACGGCAAGGCGACTTCATGAATACCGAACACATTTCATACACGAGCTAAGTCAATGTGCTTCACGCAACCGAAAGCGAAAGTCGTCATGAAAAACGTGTCGGTGTGCGCGAGCCGAGACGAATGAGAGCAGACGTGTTCGTGCGCCACCAAAATGTGGGGCGGTGCGTGCGGCGCATGCGCAGCTGCGTGCTGTCCCGGTGGTGGGCGTGGCCAAACGAAAGATAGGTTGCACTTCATCGCAATGTTTTGAAAGACAGATGACATGTAGAAAAGGAAGGGACGTCCAAAATTAGGACGACGTCGGACAAACAACGACAATTTATGTACGTCACGTCATGTTTTTGTGAAAAAAAGGGGCGTTCACAAAATATTTTCATCACTGTTGACAAAAACAACGCTGGTGCGAAATAAATCAACGCTGTGGAGGGGGCGGTTATAGCCAGGTGTGTAAACTAAATAACATTTTAAATATGGTCAAAAAAAAGAAATTTAAAAATGGACATTTGCCTGCCTTTTTTTTTTAAATTATGCCTCCATATGTGCATAAGTCTGGAGAATAACACAGAAGGTCAATTTATTCGTCGCATAGCATCGTCTTGAATTTATTTGTGGGGAAGGCGCACCATGTCAAGTATCCGTCCGAGCCATTTGTCTCAACTTGTTCCATTCTGGTGTCAAATGGCGCATCCGCACTCATTTCACAGGTGTCATCAACGGAGCGGTTGTTCTGGGTGTCGCCGCAGCCCTCGGGCGATGCAGAGGAGGCTCCGCAGCGAGGAGCAGGAGGAGACGGAAGGAGCGTGACAGTAAATGTGACGTGAAAGCTCATCTCGCAAGGGAAGGGGAGCCATCGCGCTCATTCATGTCGGCATTGCTGCAAAATCCAGCGGAGAACGTGCATCATGCGGGCCAAATTTGCGGACATCTTTAATACGCCGCTCATTTCCCAGGGCAACGCTACCGAGGTCAGGGGTGACAAGTCTATTGCCAAGGGAAGGAGATGAGAAAAAAAAATCCATGCATGGCTCCTTTAAGTGGAGCGTTTGAAGAAGTTGCCAAGGCAATAAGCGGAAGGTTTCCAGTGAGGAGTTGGGAGGCAGCGTTTGAAAAGGTCAACAGAGTAGTCTTTAATGATTAGCCTATTAGCCGTTTTAAGGGCGGGGACGGCGCAACTCATTTATGCGGAAGAAAATGACGGGCCCGAAAAGGCGAAGACGCAACAACAGCAACAAATAATTCAAATGCCTCGCTTGAAACTTTGAGAACTCGACGTCGCTCAGCTCGCACGTTTTATTTTCCGGAAAATATACAAAAGCTTTAAGACGTAACTGTCGAAACTGACGGAAATGTCACGAGGACGGGAATGATACGTCAATGAGTTGAGAATGCACAAAGTCAAATTGGAGAAGTTGCCCGTTGATTTTTGTCCCTCGTGGATGAATTAACAAATTCCTTTAATCTCTTAATAAAAAAAAAATAAAAAAGATCTTTTCGTCCGTTTCATCTCGACGTTTCGACAATTCCCAGCCTGCCTGCGAATATTGACAATCCAGAAAACTTATTTCAGCGCATCACGTATGTAAAATTTCAGCGTTGATTAAACAAACTTGAAAGATTTTTCCGTTTCCAAGAAGATCTATCAGATGCGTGATCAAACATCACCGCGCTTCGCTGAGTCCTGAGTTGTTGCCATTTTTTTTTTATATTCTGTAAATCTAATTGAATAATTTATCATTTTTGGAGCTTCGGTGAAGTGTGCAGGGATGGCTGAGTGATTAGCAAACGACAGATGTTCCTCATCAATTTTTTTTTGCTTCTGCACGATTCAAAGTGGGCCGTTGTTATCGAGTCTGCCGTAATTTGCCATTTTCTCGGCAACGCCCCCGTTGGTCGCCTCACCAACCGCACATGCGTTATGACGACATTTTTGAATGAATCTCGTATCCTCGCCGACTTTTAGCGCTCTCTTGACGCCAATGTTGCTAATGTTCGCAATCTAATGCCGAGCACACTCAGTAATATTATTTGAAGTGTGTCAAGCATGAAGGGGCCAATAAAGCATCAAGAAGAAATTATTTGATCTGAGGTTCTGGATTGCTTTTATTCACTTGTATAAAAAAAGTGTTCTGGCGCCTTCTTAGCTTGGAGAGATATCATTTATTTGGTGTCATTTTTAATATTTAATGTCACTTAACTCTTCAGTTCTCTAATGATGCGCTTTGATTCCCGAGAACACCAACTGTTCCTACTCGTTTGCATTGGGCCCGTTCGTGGAGAAGAAGAATGAAGAAGAAGGAGACAAAGAAGACCATAATAAGGTAAGCAGATTTGGATGGTAAATGAGCCAGTTAATGATGTTTAAATCACGCTTTTTGGGGCACGCAGGGTTTCTCAAAGGTTTGAGTAAAAAAAGCAAAGGTTTTATTTGTGATTTAAACGCATTGACGCTCGGGGTTGACTTCACTTCTTATTCGATTTGCGTGGCGCATCTCGGCTAAATGCCGCTTCACCATGTTTACTTTGAGGGGCTTCACTTCTAAAGTTACCTCGGGGACAGTTTGTCAGGCGATTCGCTCTCTCGAGCTCAACAGTACATTTGAAGTCGGAGACGCTCTCACTTGCTGAAGATGACCGCTTAAGAGAAACTAAAAATCTCCCTCGCCAGATCCATTTCAGAAAGTCAAGAGAAGCAAAAAAGAAAAGCTCGCGAGCAAGGTCATCATTTGTATCAAAGGGGCTCCACTTTGTGAGGGTCGAAGATGGCAACGGATGCGCACACACGGCGCGGATGGCAAAGAGACGCCAAGCGGCAAGAAAGGCAGAAACGCAAGAATGGAGGAGCGAGAATCTCCTCGTCATTTATAACGCGTCTGCTGTGCTCGCTCCATCTCCCGAGGTGTGTGGCTCCTCTGCCGTGTGTATCGCCTCGAGGGCAACGGCAGACAAGGACAGAGCTGGCTTGGCTGCCAGAAGATACATCTTGCGACACAGCACGCTAAATGACAAAACGATATGTCGTCGGCGCACGTGCGGGGAAAGTCCCCAGGCGCCCCAACGTCTACACGCTTTCATGAAGCGCCACGCCGAGCGCAGCGCGAGCTTTCAAAAGCCAGCGCTGCCGAGTCGACGCGCGACGCGACGACTTGTCGGAGTCGCCCAGTCGTCACATCGAGCCAACGGTTTTAGAATTACACGGCACATACGTGTGGAGCCGCACGCAAATCAAGACGCACTTTGTTCATTATTGCTTTCAGAACGTGATTCATTCTGACGTGTGGAAAGCTTTGACTCGACTTGGAAGCGTTGCTCACCATACGGAGAGCGGTTTCGGAAAGTTCAATAAGAAAAGCAGAACATCGGAAGCACGGAATCCCGTCGGGGACAACATGAGCCGGGTTTACGTGGAGTCGTGTATTCCGATTAGAAAAACGATCCGAGTGACCAAACGGAATGAAAATGCCAAGTTGCCTTCCTTCTTGCATGTTCAACTGGGAGAAAGTCAAGAAGTCCGTTTAAAGTGGGGTTGTTGAAAAGTTGGATTGAAAGCGAGCAGAGCCCGTTTCATTGATTTCAATCAGATGCGGTCTTGCCACTTTTTGGGCAACTTGCGGCGACACACGTCGCAATGGAAAGACTCGATTGGTGGAAAAGTGGCTTTTCATGCAAAGTACATCTGTTAACGTGGATTTTGTATCAATCTCCGAATCATCAAAAAAGCCCCCAAAAAAAAGGAAAAAGAACAGCCTTTGCCTTTGAAAGTTGACTCGTGAGCTCATCATAAACCGTCGACTCGCCAGAACTGCAAAGTTTAAGCTGCCATGGTGGCGCTCCCGTTAAGATCCACAGAGCAACCGAGGCGAAGGCACTCAAGGGGCGGACAAAGCCCAAATAAAGCTTTTAATGCGCTAGCTATTGATCCCTTCACTGAAATCAACTCCCGAGTATTGGCAGGACCAGAATCCCACTTTGAAGGGACTCCATAATGAAGCCGCTCAATGCTAAGCTGTACGCAATCAATCGCCCACATAACAGTTAATTACAAAGGAGGCCGCCATCAAGGGGAAAAAAAATGAGGGGGGGGGGGCAGTGAGTGGGTGAGCTGCAATTGGTGGGGGGGGGCTCAAAAGAGGTCATATGAAAATGTTCAAATATATTCGTTGCTTGTATCTCAAGTCGTACGGAAACAACAAAAAGTTACCACTTCATATTTTCATTTCAACGCATAAATCTTGAGGGTTTACTTTCTAATCGCCGGCTTCCATGCGGGATGGAAATCGAAAAGGTCGAACAGAACGAAAAAAAAAGGTACAAAGCAACAAACTAAAACTGGTTCCAACTCATTTTCATTTCGAGAACACTTTGTCAAACCAAACACAGTGCAATCAAAACACAAAAGAATTGACAACGCCATCAGGATTCGAAAAAATGAATGAGATTTTTGAAGGCAAAACAACTGATTGTGTGAGTTCAAATGTCTTCTTGAAATCTGTTGTGCATTTTAAAAAGTCCGGCCGCAGAACTTTGTGGAGTCTGGACTGGACCTTTTTTTTTTTAAATTCAGACTGAATGGCGAACGTCAAACGTTTGTATCCAAGCCGCCTGCTTCGCTTCAGTGGCACGAAAGCGGGGATCCGAACACGCCCATCTTGCGTTTGTCTCGCAGGCTAATGGATTGAGTGGCGATGCTCTTGCGTGTTTATTAGCATGTGTAATTGAATGCAATGATGATCCGCGTTGTGTAATGTGATTTTAATGTGGCAGCAACGCTTACGTACAACGCCTAATGACTTTGCCTCCGAGGGAGAACGGCTCCCAATTTGGGAACAAATCCAAAGAAAAATGAGCAAAATACATCAGATGATGATTTTAATCTCTCTTTCTTCCTCTCGGCTCGTCAGAACACAAATATGAAATTGCACAAAATCGAGGAGGACTTTCTTCGCCCTTTTGAGTTTGACATTTGGCCCACCGTCTCGTTGGATGAGAGACATTTCTCCAGCATGACACGCCACGTCCAAACTCGGCAGCTTCCGCGTTTGATTTGCAATCTTTCCGCCTGCTAATGAGGGAACACTTTGCGTACAATATTTCTCCCTCTCTGGAATTATTTAAAGATTGCAGACTACTTTAAAAAAATCATGGCCTCCCTTTTCTTCTCAATCTCGTTGTTGTTAACGTTGAAGCCCATTCCCGCCAAGATTGATGACGTAACATTTGAGCGTTAACGTTGGTTGCAAGTGAATAAATGAGAGCCAACAGATGGAGACGCACCTGCGGGAGATTTTCTGCATTTCCTGCGGGGACTGCCAACCGAACCTGGCGCTGTATAAATAACGGTCATGTTTATTTGATGGGAGCATGTATATTTAACGGCGGTGGGTTACGTACGTGGCAACGACGAATGAATGCTGACAACAGCCCTTGACATGAGATGCACCGTTACTCATAAATTCTTGTGTGGAGTGTTTGAAACAAAACAAAAAATAAATAAATAAATAATTGAGGGAGTGTGAAGCAAGGTCAGAGCGATTGCATCCTCAAATCATTTGCTTCATACAAAAATTTTTGTGACGGAATATTTCCCGAGGAGACGGCAACTCGCATCGTTGCATTTAACTAAAGATCTTTTTCAAATGCTGGCAAACCATATTTGCTCCGTCTCGCGTTTGAGGACTTCCAGTGGACTGAAATGCGGCGGCCGTCGGCTCTGGTTGGGCGCCAGGACGACGGGCTTTTGGAGAAGAGTTCCCTGCCAGCTGCACAACAACGCTAATGGCGACTCTCCTCGCGTGTATTCAGCTCAGCTCTTGGCCGTTAAAACTTTACGGCAGCACGGTCATGGATGCAAACATGAACTGCGTTTATTCCCAACGAGGTCCCGATGGGCCAACCTTAAAGTCGCTCGCTGACTTCCACGGCAATCACTTTGCCGGCACTGGATGCCTTTTATAACACTCATAATCCCGTTGTTGCCAGCAAGCGAATTTTCTTCCTTATTTGGGGACAATCAAGCTCCTTTTTCCTTGCCGCTTCCGGCTCGCACTTTCTTCCAATTCCTTCTTGGTGGCGTTTCATACCGTGAAGATTAGAAGAGGCAGCTCGAGAAGCGCACGGGACCGGGCAGGATGGTGGAAGTGAGGACGGGCATTTATCTTGGGTTTGGTTTGTGCTTGTTGAGCGGTGGCGACCTCTGCTTTTCACTTTTGGTGGAGAAGACTATTCAAAGGCAAGAAAGACGTTTTCACGTGCACGCACGTTGACTCGGCATGTTCTCGTTTACCATCTGAACAGGAGACCATGAAATGGTCAATCATAAACGGAGTTTTATGAACTGTGAGATTTTCTGGGAATCCCAAAACACCTCAATTAAGTTGTTGTTTTGTTTTGGTTTTTTTCATTTTTCGTTGTTGTTAATGGTTCTGCTGTGGCTACCCGAGGCACTGAAATCACGGCCAATTAGGCACAAGTATCACAAAGCAAATGGCGCATTGTTTAGTCATGCTCACATCACGTGGTACAACTACAAAGCGTCGTAAAAAAAAAAACATCCCCTGCAATGAAAGGAGGACCAACTCCCAACAAATGTCCAAGAAGGAGCTTGATTGGGAGCCAAACGCGGGGCGGATTCACGTCGTGACCTTGGCGACGCTTCGGCTGTCTCGCACTGGCTCATTGACATTCCTCGAGCACCTCCAACAGCATACATATCAAATGTGATGAGAATGGAGAAATACACAATATCGATAGCCGCCACGCATCCATTTGTATGCGCAGCTCTCACTTTATTGGGTGGAGACTGAATTAATGGCGCTCGACTGCCGTAGCCGCGATAAACAACTCGTAATATTATGGGATACACTTCCTAAAAAAGACCTTGCAATAAAGCGGCAAGAAACTACATTTAATGTAGTCAAATATGCTCTCTTGCACTTCAAAGAGGATCGACTTTTGGAGTCGAGCAGCGTGACGTCGATTGATATTTTCAAATTTGATACTAATCTGTCATTTCAAATTTGAGATGAAAGGTCCGATCATGTCAAGTCGATGTGACGAAAACATGCCCAAAGTCTGCGGCAGCCAAAAGTTGCAAGGCTTCAAAACGAGATGGCCGTCGAGGCTCGCTCAAGTACGATAACTTGAGTTGCGACATTTTGCGACTCAAACGTTCCAAAGATTTTTGGCGTCGGGCAAAGCGGCGGCGGCTCTTGCAGATGAAGCCAGTGTCATTAACGCTCGTCGGATGGGCCACACGGTGAATCTTCCCCCGAGGAAATTGAACATTGTCATGGCCGGATTAGCTCGGTAATAGTGAGACACGTAGCTTGAATAGAGGTGGGCAGCGAAAATGTCAACGGAACGAGGAAAGGCCAAGCAAATGAAAGCAAATTCATTTCACAGTTCTTCTATGCAAAGTGAAGCCAAAACCCAAGCGACTTTGAAAGCACAAACGTGGTCACGTGACACCAACTCTCGTCAAGATTGAATTGAAACTTCACTGGATGGACTCGGCCAGCTGAGATGGCTTCAAGTGAGTCAGGAAAAGGAAGCGTTTCACTCGCGAGTAGTTCAGGTTGCCGACCGTCCGCTGGTCAAAGAAATTCATTTTGCGGAGCTAGTCAGAAGCATTAATCCCCGCAAAAATGGTGCAATAGTTTTAAAGTCCAGTTTGAGGCTCCACCCAACTCACGTTGCTGTAATTTACTTGAGCAACTTTTGTCGTATTATTTTGGCGTAGCTTCAGTGGTGCTAAGCAACATTTGATGTACAAGAAGCTTGAATTTAAGATGGATAGATTTTCCAAGCGACTCATTCATTTGCATACGTGCACCGACTACGGCAAGACGTGACTGACTTTCCTGAGTCTGTATAAAATGTGGCATTAAATTCAAATTGCAATTGACATTTAATGTGCAATCATGTGTAACATTGAACACGTTTTGCAGCTTTAGACACGAACGGCAGCGTCAATGTCAGACGTCGCTCGCAAGCCATTTAGTGGTCGCAAAAAGTTGACAGGTGAGCAACGGTAAATCTGCGCCAAAGTCCGTGCAAACGCATTCCACGTCCTTGAGTACGGTGCACCTTGAAAAGTAGTCATGCTTTTTATTAGGAAATATCAAATTGTCTGTGACAGCTTTGCCTTTCTCCAGCTGACCTTTATAAATTCAAATGATGGGAGGTAATATGAAAGCACACACAGCGTCATCGGGGATGATGAAAAGCCGTCGGCTTACAGTAAGAAGAAAAAAATAAAAAGGCTAAAATTCCCTTGATTTAGAAAAACACAACATTGCGTCGCTGCGTTGAATTGATTTTCATTTTTGTCAACCGCCCAAAAAAGACGTCATTTCTTGTTGATTGCTCAATATCGGTTTAATAGGGAACAATTGCGGATCTTTTGACACCTTTTGCCCCAGATTTACAAGACACAATTTATAGACGTTATACAATCAGTCAGTATTGCCACCTACCGACGAAAAATTACATTTTCTACTACGATATTCCATGAACGATTGATTCCTCGCAACGGAAAGGCCGATATCCTGAATTCGGAAGCCAAAAGGGCCTGCCGGTGTGTGCTTTCAATAATGTGCTGATAAATCACCGAGAAAAAAAAAAGGTGTTTTTTTTGAGGAGGCTACGGTACGGCATCCAAACGTTATGAAAATGAGCAGACAGTCGGTGGGAAACGCAAAAGCATTTGCGTCCATTCATTTACTGGCGAGTGCGATTTTCTGGCATGGTGGTCCGAGATAATGTTCATCTGCGTCAACGGCGCAACGGATCGGCATGATAACCGAAAAATAGTCGGAGGCGGACACCGTGGATTTATCTGTGCTGAGAAAAGTTTGCGAGTGGCAACGCGTGAAAGAACATTTCTCGTCTGCAACGCCGATTGTGTCGAATGGCAAATCTGACACAGAAAGCCGCGGACGCTTTATGGGACAACGCGTCAAGATCATTTGCCTTGAATCGTTCCTCCTCCTCGTCATTAACGGCTTCCTGGCGCGAATCAAGGACAAACGCGCATTTGTGAGCACGAACACGATGACAAGTGATGCGTCAAAGACGGGCCGCGATCAATAAAGGCCCCTCGGAGGCGTCCTCTTTTTTTTTTTGGTCTGTTCAGGACAGGAATCATTCAAGTTTCTAATTGACAACTCATCAGACCCCCTGCGACGATGACTTCATTATAAGCGCTCAGATAAAAAGGCATGAGGAGCGGACACGCCGGAGCGATGTGGCAAACTTGCCGTTCATTTACATTAAAGACGGAAACTCGCGTGGCCAGTCACGACTTTCATCTGCAACAACTTCTAATTTGTTGCTACTATTTTTTATGACCCGGTGTCTTTATTTATGACTTTAAGCTTCCCAAAATGTGCTTGATGAGCATTTATGTTTTCTCAATCTATGATTTGCTCCTTCCTGGACCAGGTAAGCAACGTCGCGTTCCAAACTCATCACTCCGCGACTTCCTTCTCCTTTGACAGGTCGACTTTTCATTACTGGAGTCAATCTGGACCCGGTGGACAGCTCCTTTGCAGCACAGTGCACCTCAATATAATCCCTTTAATTAAAGGCCTGCCCCCCCCCCTCTCACCACCCGCTGCCGCCTCTGCCCTTTCTCTCACATGGAGGCAGCCTTTTGTTCACCCAGGCACTCACCCGCTCGCTTCATGTCAAGCGACGCTCTCGCCATTTGAAAAGAGGAGACGTCACCTTTGTCTCTAACCTTTCATGTGGCTTTAATCTCTGGTGCAATATTGCAGACAGTGCGCGCGCGTGTGTGGGTGTGTGCGCGCGCATTTATGAGGTTCATCCAGTTTCGGGCTCATCAGGGTTAAATCAGTGTTGAAAAGCGCTTGATTGCCGATGATTGGGTGCTGATAAGAGGCCAAAGGGCGGGGTGACATTTAGGCTGATTCTTGTTATTGATTTGCCATTATCAAAGACCTTCCCACCTCTTATTCTTCTTGGGTGTTCTTTGAATAGACGACATCATTTCCAATCAACTTGATTCAGGTCACTTCTCACACTTTGCGCAATTCGTCTTTCGGCTGTCCTGCAAAAGAACAGAAAATACAGCAGGATTATTGTCGAGGTCGACAAACACCTTTGCATTGAAATAAAATGATGGATTCTTGTTGTCATAATGAAACACGCAAAACCAGTTCGAAGCGAGCAATATGCAACGTTTTCGTTTGCGGATTTTTGTTTTTTGTGCTGTCACTTCCTTTGTGCGGAGGAATTCAGTTGTTCGCGTGTGCACGCAGTGTTTCGCTTTTGTTCACTGAATGTCATCACAATGGCACGACAACAACAAAGAGTGACTTAAAAGTTCTGGTCTCAGCAGCGTTTAGGTTATCCGATCAGTTCAACCTAGAAAGCAAGTTGTTCAACTTTTCTTTTTTATTTTTATTCCGAACCACATTGTCAGACAATACAACAAAATCTTCGTGTGAATAATCGAAATAAGTCAACAAGCGCTGCTGCCATGGATGCATTCAAAAGGGAAAACGTGATCATTGTCACGAAATAATAAAAATATTATTTTATTCTCAATTGATGAGAGCAAAATAAATTTATAGATAAGATGTCACAGTCATGTAGAAAATCAAATTCATGTAAACATGCAGAAAACATTTTCCTCCGCCATTCATGTCATTTATTTCCTGACAGTAGCGCAGCCACGAGACGGTGGCCTTCGCGAGTCGCCAGTCCACTGAAATCAAGCCAATCTTGGTATACGGCGACGGAACTGGCCCGTGTCGGGATGCAGCCACTAAATTGGAAATTGGCACCTAAATCAGCCGTTTAAGTGGCGCCTTTTACGCCGCTCGTGTGCCGCTAACTAACAAACACTTTACTTTTTCTTTGTCCACTTTTGTAAAACCAAGTGCAAAGTGCTGCACAATATGAAAAGGGAAAACATATTTTAAACGCTATTTCATCCTTTTAAAGAGCGTTTTAATGGCACCGCGTCGGTTTTCGGCATATCGTTGCTAATCGTTGTCGTACGAGGTATATGGTTTTTGCAAAATGTAGCTTGTACCACCACAAAAGTGATATTTTAAAATGCCTTCTTCATATGCGACGGCTTGAAAAGGTAGTGCCGTGACGCCTTCCCGATAGGATACCCCTGAAGTAATCCTCGACCCGCACGTCATGTTCCTGCCGCCTCTCACCCGTTGGTCTTTATGCCGCGCTCGTCATTTGTTTCAAACGTTCCCGGCGCGGTTGTCGTCTTCTCGCATTCTTCTCATGACTCCGTGATTGATATGAAAACCTCCGCCGCCCACCCTTCGCCCAGCTTGCCCTTGACCCATCCGCAGCCACAATTCATCTGGCTTCTTAAAAGTCACACGGGCCGGCTTGGATGGGCCGCCGTTTTCAAGCAGGGGGCGTTATCAATCTCTCGGCAGGAAATCGCTCGGCTCCTCGGCCCCCCTCGACCCCGACCGAGCATTTTATGCATGCGTGCCGGCTTTCCAGAGTGAGTGCGCCCCGTCCCAAGTAGACAGGGCACTTATTCACTCAAGTCTCAAAGTGCGTCGCCAGTTGGAGACCATGGCTTTCAGAGTCTCGGCCTCTGTCCGTCTTCCGCCGCCATCGTTGACATTTTGCCAAGTTTGCAGGCGCAACGAGCAGCCCACGCTTTGGCCCTTTGACGGGACGGGACGGGACGGGCAGTCTGTGGGGAGTAAGATGAGCGAGAACGCAAGATGAGCAAGTCAAAGCGGCGTCCTTGAAGGGTCAAGTGGGTTTCCGGCACCGCCTCCCCGGGAATTGCGCTCTTGCGCCTCATGACCATGAACGGCTAAGAGGTGATGCAGCTGAGAGGACGTCGTCAGCCCGCCGCGCAAAATCAAAGACAAAATGACTGATATGGCGAGGGAGGGATCACGGCGACGTGCACGTGTTTTAAACACGCGTGACATTCACAAATCATGACGCACTCCCTCGCTTCCTTCCTTGTTGGGTCTCATTGTGCTGTGATCGATTGAAGGCGACAACCGGTTATTCACGAGCAACCAACACGGGTCAATATGATTCTCCCCGTCTGCCTTGGATGGAAGTCGGTTTTATGCTCTCATTAAATGGGATTCGCCGCCGCCGCCACCCTGTCGCCATTTAGTTTGCATCTCTCCATGACAACCAACGAATGTTCAGTACCCCCCCAAAGAAAAAAACAAAACGCTGGATTTGCCACGCGAAGGGTTAACTTCCTGTGGCCACATTTTCATTTCCTGTCGTGAGCCGTTCATATTGGTTGGAGGTGTTGATGTGCAACTCTTTTTCTGCGTTTATTACACTGCCAATGACAGATCGGGCGCCGCGACCCCTCTGGCTAGCTTTAAATAAAAGGAGTTGATTCCGATGCACGCGCGGTGCTCACCGTCGACCGCCGACATGAGTGCCAGGGAGGCAAAAGGCCAGTTAAAGGGAAATTATATTCCAAACAAGATTTGACAATAAACGCATGAGTGGGACAGATAAACAAAAGGTACGGAAGCTCCTCTTCTTGCTTTTCGGCAGTGCGGTGTCAGAAAAGATTCTGAGGGGATTCTGCATGTACTTCTGATTTCTGGTCCCGCAAAATATGATAACTCTCGATCGGCATATCTTTTTCACGACACGCATAACGGATGACCGACATGATAAACGTCCTTTGAGCTTTTTTGTAACTTTCTTCAACCGGGAATGAACGAGCATGCATGATTTTGGGCTAGCAAAGTGAACGTTCCGTTAGCAGCGGCGTCATGCAAGGAGGTTTTTTTTTTTTTATTTATGAATAAGGCCGCAGGGTCGAGGCCACAAGGCTACCTAGATCGCAGCCGGAGGGCCGGAGGGCGGGGGACTGACTGGCAAGAACGGAATCAAGTGCCCAGCTTTGTAGTTACGCGCACATACAACAGATATTTTGATGCCGCTAAAATAAACCACAGCCCAAAAAAGCGACTATTAGACTTTGGATAAGACAGAAAAAGGGACTCAAAGAAGGACGGGAAAGTTGGTTCCCCGTCAGGCACTTGTGATCATCCTCCACGCAGGCCAGCAGTCCATCGGGGGGCGTTGTTATCGCCACGCAAAGCCGTTTCACTCCCCCCCCCCAAAGAGGCAATGTTGCGTGCATGGGAAAGCGCCCTCGCCTCATTAAGCCATCGATCTTCTGCGATGCAGGCGCCCTGCCGAACGCCACACAGGGACAATCGTGCCAGCACAACACCAAACACAGAAAATGCTCCTCATACTTTGGGGGGGGGGCGACCCGTGTCCTACATGCCGACGGGTACTTTCTGATTGCTCTGGCGTGATTAGCGTGCTCCAAAGTGGACGCACTTGAAGGCGGGACTTGGCATGCGAGTCGCAACCTTGGGCGACGCCTCCGTTAGAAATACGCCGTTCTCATGGTGACTTTAGGATGTTGCCGGTGTGAGACGATCGCCCCCCTGGGAACACTTCCCCACAGCCCGTCTTCCTCCTCTACCTTCGCCTTCGCCCCAACTATAGTCTCCCATTTGCCCTCATTGAGAATTTACAGGCTGACTGTAGAAGTCGGGAGCTGTAAATTATTCTCCTCTCTCCTGAATTATTTATACGGTGGGCCTGTGACACAAGCAGTAGATGAGGACCCGGTTAAGGAGATAAAAGGCGGGGCTTAATTGCCCCTGTTGGCACGGTAATGGAGAAATATTTGGCCAATGTTTGGGTGGGTGGGCCACATGCAGGCCATTTTACAAGACGCACGAGTGCGTCAAGTATGTTTTTATTGTCTGGAATGGAGACTTACGACCGCGTTTGCGGGCACACATTTGCACATGCGGCACAGTTTTCGCGAGTGTCACGGGGCGACAGGTGAGTCAGCAGCATTGCCCATGAATCATTTGGCTCGTTTTACACGCCTCCAAACTAAGTTAAGCGCACAACGTCATAAAAAAATATGGAATTCAATTACGGAATTAATCAGCAACATCTCGCCGGGCGACATCTCTGTCTTATCAGCGATCTCTCGACGAATGTCACCACTTCCGACATATTGCACGCGTTGAAAGATAAACGGCGATAAGAGCGTCATTATACACTGCACTGGAAAAGGTCAAAGGGCACGGACAGACAACTCCATAGGCGTTTGATGATCGCCCGCTTTTTTTTGTCCTGCCGTCCTAATAGGTCGGCGGCTTCCATCAGGACGACAATATTTCTAAACTGTACGCACACTTTATTAACCTGTGACACGCCTTGATTGCGTCGACCCCAGGATGTGACCTTTCCCCTTCTGATGACCTCCAAGTTTCCTTACACCGAGCGCTCCCCGCTCACGACCAGGAGCCGCTTTAGGGGCAAGGGTGAGCTGCAGGGAGAGAGGAGTAAAGAGGAGGATATCCGCAACACTAATAGATGGTTATCTCGCCCCCCCCCCCCACCGTCGCCCTGGAAGAACACCGGGAGCAGCATGTCCACCGAGATAAATAAAAGAAGCCTCCAGATCGATCCGTCCACCCCTCTGGTTTTCAAGAGGCCTTACTGTGACCTTTCCACAAGATAAGGTATCTGCGAAGGTCACCCCCCCCCCGCGCTCCCCTCCCTGGTCCAACCCTCTAAGACGAGCAATCGGTGGAGGTGGTGAAGAATCCGAATGTTGGAATTTGTTCTAAGCGCATTCCACACAGCGGCCCGCCTCTGGAGGGTCCCGGTGGAAGACGGAGAAAATCACAAGAGCGGATTGATGAAACCTCGTCTGTCACGTTGACCTTTTCGGAAATGCATCAGGGGGTCAAAAAGATGGCATATTCGCCCACACGCCGGCGAGCCAAGTGACGCCGCATCCCAAGCGTCAGCGTCTTATTTGTGGCAAGTGACAGCAAGGGAGTAATGGAAGGGCGGCGCTGCCGCCGTGACGTCTCGGTTATTCCTCAGTTGAGAAAGGTTAGCGAAACAATCGGCGGCAATTTCCGAGCAACGTTCTGCCAGCACCAAACAAGTCCGTTTGTCCGAAGGAGAAAAGATGGAAGAGAGAAGAGTTGAGAGTAGTTGATACCTGATGGTTGGGCTGAACGATTTGAGGGGGGGGGGGGGAATTATCGCGATTTTTCGGACAGGGATTGCGATTTTGATTTCATTTTCAATCTTTCTTCTTTTTGGGCCGGTAGTTGAGAACCACTTCTCGAAAGGCTCAATATACACTTTTAAAGTATCATGCAGTCAAACATTACAAGAAACAACCACAATATATGGATTGCGATTTTGTCATACAAAGTATTAGAAAAAAAAATGTTGATTGACATTTTCGCCACGTTTCCGTTTTCCACAAAGTTGGCCCTTTTCATCGCAATGCTATCAATTGAATTTCCACTTCTGAGGAAATCCCAAAATTTCTGAGCTCCAGCTTGGCAGCCAAATGTCACATCAACATCAAGTGGACGTTTTGGAAAACATTAAAAGAAATTTCACAAAAATTGTTTGTAAAGCTTTGACGTAAAATAGAAATCCTCCCAAATTTTTATTTGCTTGTTTTTGTTTTTTTATCTCAATGTGGCCAAGTGTGATTGAAGGAGGACAGGATGTCCTGTGCCAGGCGAGCTTCTAACCTTGACTCAAATGAAGAAAGATAGAAGCAAGTCCCGATTAGGTCTTATCTTGAGTAAAGGTGCTGCGTGGTGTCAGGTGCAGGGAGTTGTTTTGTTGTTTTTTTTGAGACGGGAGAGGACACCTTTAATTCCTCGTGTGCCCCTGTGAAGAGCGCATCCCTCCAAAGTCTTATCTGGCCATCATCTCTTTTTTTTTTTTTTTTGCGGGTGCAAAGAGCCTCGACATAACTGCGAGATAGCTCTGCAGCTACACATCACGAGCTTGCAATTCTCATCAAATCAGCCCACTGGGATGACAAATTCAAAGAAAACGCTTTCCATTTTATTCTGCAATTGTGTGTGTGCGTGTGTATAACCGAGTATGCGTAACATTTAAGCTGCTCTCCAGGTTGCCCTTGATTAAAATCAAAGACGGCAACGTTGGCCACTCAAGACGGACTGCGGTGGACACAAACATGGTCGACATATCGCCGCTGTTCGCATTAGCTTCCTTCGAGCAACATGTGCAACCCGCAACTACTCAAACAACTCGTCAATAGAGGGCGCTCTGGCACCACCAGCTGAGTCACCATGAAAATTGAAAAAATTGTCATCAAATAATATAGAAGTACAGAAATAGATACTTCCAAATATTTCCATACGTAGATCACTTTTTTTTAGATGAGCGGTATAAATAGCTCGCTAGCCAATAGCGCTGAAAGGTTAACATTTAAGGTGCCGTTAAATGGTCGCAGTCGACGCCAAACATTTTTGGGTGAGGTGAAAATGTGTTGCCGCCGAGCATTCGCCTTCATTTTTGCTTTGATTTTTCACGCCGTTCATTCGCCGTCACCAAGTTGTCGTCGTTTGCATGTCTCGTCCGGTGGTGACTCTTCATATTGAAAATGCTCGGGAGCAAACTCGCCAGTTGTTTTGCACTTCTGTGACAACATTTTGCAATTTCCACTTGGAAGCAATTTTGTCCATCTAAAGAAAGGCGCTTGGCAAAAGTAAAAAAAAAAAGGCGAAAGGCGCTTGGCAGCAAGTGCAACTCGAGACGGGAGGGCATCAACTGTTACTTTTACAAGTTTGCAAATGTGATTTTCATTCGGCGCTTACTTTTGGCTTTTCAAAAATATTGAAATGCTCGACGGTGTATGAAATGATGACATGAAATCGTAATGTTTTGCTCCTCTTTGTGATTGGTGAGATGTCAGAGGCAATATAGGAGCGCTGGTATCTTCGGAACGGGTCATTTTTTGTTTCCTGCTGATGTGCACAAATTAGCGACAATGCTAACGTCCGCCTCCGCATGGTCATCCTGCCACGAAGCGTCAAACCAAGTTTTTGGGGAATTTGGGGTTTAGTTTTGATATTTTCCACTCACTTTACTTCTCGCCTCTCATTTTGTTTGAAAAGAAGTTTTGCTTGTTCCTACGTGGTCTGAGTGAGGTGATGAGCACAAGACGTGGAATTCAACAATGGTCATACATCGCATGAACTGGAACGTGTTTTCATCTGCACAAGGCATCAAATAAATGCCCCGACATTTCCACTTTATCTCCCACTTGTCAGCTGCTCGACTAGTTTAGAGGTTAAGACGGCAACTTAATTCCGCAATGAGACAAGCAACCTTTTTTTTGCCGTCAGTTGTCTTCGGGCGCAAAGTAATGGGATTCCCCCCTCGGTGCCCCCTGTCATGATTCATTGTGGATGTCAAGACGCGAGAGTTCAGGCTCTTCGGGAAGAGCTGTAAAATGTGTCCTTTTTCATCAATTTCAAGAAATGCCATGCCAAGGGTGCACTTTGTCGCCACAAAGTCAACTTCCTGTCCTTGGGAGCCCCCCCTCGAGACAAACAAACGCGATGCATGCCTGAGTTGCAAAAAACTTGCTATTGTTGAGCAACTTCCTGCGGTCCAACTCACGTTGCATTTTTTTTTTTTCATGTCGTTTGTCAACATTGCATCCCTACATCATACATTCCTTGTTGAACATCCCGTTAATTTACAGAGCTGGGTACTTGAGCCTTTCTTGCCGGGCAGTCCCGTGCCCTCTGGCCGCGATCTCGGGACGGTTCCGGCCTCGACCCTCCGGCCTTATTCCGAAAAATTGTCGGCACTTTTGACGCGCTCGGAGACCATTTTTGTAATTTGCCCATTTCGCCAGTAGTTTCATCACACAGACTAAAATCCACCTCCGGAATTTTTTCATCGAAATCTTTTTTTAAAATATGTCACAAGCCGCCCCGCCCCAACATTGGGCCTCCGTTCCACCCCGGGTACGGACTGCCCAGATCTGTCATTTTATTGGATACCGTATCTACTGGAAGAGTAACTCAGATATTATTCTGAAATCACGAGTTTTTGCCAACTGCCATTCAAGACCCGAAAACAACAATACCAGGAGAACATCACATGACCTTTAATTATAAAATGCGAACATTGGAATTGCCTCAAGGAAGATCATGAAATGCAACGATACAATAACGTGACTACGGTGATCATTTGAGCCCAAATCTGATTTTGTCCGGCGTGACGTGCAGGCGATGATTGTGTCTCAAGAACCGTTGCCTTCATTTCAGAAAAGCGAGGTCAGCCTTTTGCGTTCAAGTCACCTCCAACAGTGAAACGAGTCATCCAAAGATTGACATCAAGCGTTGCCAGACAATTTGAGAAATAAAAAAAAAAAGAGATGCAGATTGCAGTTGCTTTTGAGTCCACCGGCAGCCCGAGACGGCACACCGGCAGCGAGGTGGCATTTTGAAGAAGATGGAAGCGCGAGGTGAGAAATCAATATTTGGGAGCCATGCGGCCGCCGATGACAGCAAACATCATGAAAAGATACGGCGGCAGGGAAAGGGACGAAATGAAAAAGATAAGCCCAGAACAGTTAAGTCAATGACATTTCAAGCTATTTCCTCCAGCGTCCCGTCGCGCCTCGTGCAGAGACGCCGGGACTCAGTCCGGTTCGATTTCTATTAGCTCGGAAAGGAAATTTAAGAGGAAGACTTGAGCGGAGGCGCACACTTGCCCGATTGTCCGGTGAGTGAAGACGACAACCTAGAACAAGTCCGAAGGTTCACCCAAAATAGTTTGCGGCAACCTGCTTGAAAACATTTTGGAATAATTCATCGAGGAAAGATCAACTTTGCAGTAGTTTTGGCTTCACCGGTTCATCGTTTCACGTTTGTCTTTAGCTTGACGTGATCGTGCGCCATAAACGGGATTTTCTTAACTATTCCACCGCACGTCAAATGGTCTCCTTAAAAAGTTTGGATTTATGTGTGAGGTCGTTCATAAAGTCTGAAATGGTCAAGGTCATAAAAGCAGAGCATTATTCGATTGTGGAAACGAAAATGTCAATGAATCAAAATGTCATCTGAGTAGTTGCAATTGCTTTGTATTGTTTGGCATCGTTTCAATTTGGACGATTACGATTTGATTCCAATTCAAAATGAATCGCAATTTTCATTCTTAAACAAACAAAGAATTTTTAATCAAAAAACGCAGTTGGGTTATTTTGGTGAAGAAATTGTTGGGTTTTTTTTTTTTGCAATCATTTTTTTTTTCTTTTGGAGAACGTCAAGAAAATGCAATCCTGCGACAAGCATGCAACTGACCACCACATTTGTTTTCCTTGAAAAAGAATAAGAGTGAAAATGTGGCCAAGTTTGAGCGTTAACGTGCATAAAAGAAGAAGATTTGGATTGTTTACATTTCGCAACAGGAAATTCAATTCACATTTCCCCGCTAAAGAAAGCTGCCGCAACCCCCCGAAAACTTTCAATCAATCACACTTTCTGTGAAGATCAGTGGTTTATTTCACGCTGACATCATCCTTCCTTCCTTCCTCGCTTGCCCGTGCAAGCTCACAAGCAGCCACTTAGCGTCATCACAGGCCTCCGCTCGCTGACCCCAACTCAGCGGATGAGTAATAGTTCACCCTTTCGTCAACAGCGGTGCCGAGGGGATGCAAAAAAAAAAGAGGAGGAGCCTAAATCAACATCAACAGCAAAGCCCAATTATGGCCAATCAGATTTTTTTATTCACAGCTCAACTGCTCAACAAATTGAGGCTCACGTCGTTTGCCGCGGGTCACTCCGAAAGTCCTGACACGGTGACACACGCTTAAGCGCACGCACACACGTGACCTCACACCACGACTTCTCACCAGCAACGCCCCCCCTCCCTCCGCCCCCCACCTCGCGCTCTTAAACAAGACGGCGAGTTCGTCCGTGTCGCGTCGCGGCGCTCGTCATTTTATGGAACAAAATGGATACACCGGCAGCGATCTCGAGAGTGACTTGAGTGTGAGAGAAGGCCAATAAATATGGAATGGAAAAACGACTGAAAAGGTTACGCAATATTCCGTCCGAGTGTTTTCATCATGTTTGTACGTTGTTTAATTGACCTTTTGCGAATGAGGACGCGAAGGAAATGGCGTCAAAGAAAATGTTTTGCACATTTCACTTCATCTTTTATGCTTATTTGGTTGCCAAAAAATCTCACAAATGTTGCCCTTTTTG
This sequence comes from Idiotropiscis lumnitzeri, assembly GCF_059441095.1. Taxonomy (NCBI): domain Eukaryota; kingdom Metazoa; phylum Chordata; class Actinopteri; order Syngnathiformes; family Syngnathidae; genus Idiotropiscis; species Idiotropiscis lumnitzeri. The sequence goes on along the minus strand of NC_142401.1, from coordinate 833,948 downwards.
GCGACAATCGCTTTGGTTGCACTCGATCGCTTCACAAGCAATCCAAGAAAATCATTATTAGATCAGAAAATTGCAGGTAGCCGAAAATGATCATTTCAGCAAATTAAAGGAGCTGAAATTTAGCCCGAGGGCAAGTTTCTTTTTTTTTTTTTTTTTTAAGAATCTTCAGCATCCACATAATCTATTGCAATTTAGCGCAAGGTAGGAGTGAGGCCAATTGATCGGATTCATGTATATTTGTGCAAATCAACCACATGTGCCTTTGGGGCACTTTTTCTGCACAGCCTCGCCTCGCCTTACGTTGCCATCAAAAACTTTATCCTCTGCCGCCATGTGCAATAACATCAGTCACTGTCTGAAGAAAATGTCAGGCCCGCCGTATTCACAACATCAAAACCAAGAAGAAACGTGAGCTTGGCACGTCAATAATGGCACGTAGAGTCAAAAATTAAAAAAAAAAAAAAAAAAAGTGTAAATAACTTGATGAATATTAGCAGTGCACGCAAACGAAGGCTGTTTTTTTTTTTTTTTCTGAGCGTTGTGCTCAAAACGGTCGTTGAAGGAGAACTTCAGCAAAAATGGAGGCAACTGTAGAGGCAGTTGACAACTCCTCGCTGGTGTTCTTTCAAATTTCTCGGCATTAGCACGTCTCACGTGATGCGGTTGCTGCACGCTCGAACGACCACCAAGAAAATTGAGGGAAAAAAAAAAAAAAAAACACGTTGCCGGGGGAAACCAGCCACTGAGCCGCTTTTTAAACGGGACGACATAAAAGACAATTTAGGAGCTAAAACTCTGTCACATCATTGACATTAGTAAGTGAATATCTTTACCACGACACCAAGGCCTTTTTGTCGGAGCCAGGTGTTTGTTTGCTACTGAAAATTCAAAATAGGATGCAGTGCAGGAAGCTCAAAAAACTAAATGATGAAACTCGCCAGGCTGAGCCCGATGGCGAGCATAAACGCCACCGCGTCGGGAAGATGGCGTCCGCAGTCGACGAGCGGCGATGTGACGATGCAGCTTCCGAGCCCAAAGCAATCGAGCTCAACACATAGCGAGCTGCAGGCCCGTGCGGGAAACATTCCTTCCTTCCTTTTGGCTACTCTACCCACCTCTCATTCTGGGTTTGAGCATTTGTTCAAATTTGAAAACAAATCAAAATGTCTCCACATGCTCAGTGTGGTATAACATGAGCTTTCCCGATGACAATTCCTAACAAACTGTTGACCAGCGTCATTAGAAAGCAGATCCTCTTGTGCCGATGGTTCATCTTATGAGCCGACATGCAACGCAAGTGTGGCCGCACTCGCGCATCTCGCTAACTGCCGCCTGCGTTTGGTTAAATAATACTTTTCGGCTCATGAAAATGACTTGAGGGAACCTGAGCGCGCAGGACCGAGGTCATGTTTTTGATTGCATTTTATCAGCCGCAAAATAAATGAAGCAGAACAGTTTCGAGCTCCTCTTTCTCTTCTGCACATAAAAGACATTTTCCAGTAAATGCTTCCAAAGCGGACTCCACATCGGCTCGCGGATTTCCAATGTGACCAATAAAGTGAAAATGAAATTCCTTATTACTTGAACGATGCACACACACACACACACTGGAAAAGCACACCAGGAGTCGTTGTTGAGGTCAGTTTTGCATCAATTATTTTGCATTTTTCCGGTCACTTTGGGATTCTGATTCAATAATTAATTTTGCTGCTTTAAAGCGTCTCTTCACGTGAGCTTGCAGCCAGTACAAGGCTTCTTGTTGTCAGGGGGCAGGTGAGCCGTCTCGTAGCACACCGCCATCCGTGTGGAGGTAACTTTCATGCTCCGCTGGGCAAACATTTTCCAGGTCACATTTTTCAATTACACTGAGAGGCAGGTCCCACCGGCAAGCAACCCCCCCCAGCAAAAGCCACACGTGCACGTGCACGCGCACGCTCATAAACAGACTAACCTTGTCACCCTTCCCCCATCTTCATGCTGTTCCCACGCGCAATCCCATATTTAGCAGCACAGCATCTTCTCTTCAAGGAAATATCAAAAGCAGAACTTTGTCAAGTGCGGGCATGTGAAGACCTTGGCGACTTTTCTGGGATGAAGAAATAAATTGGGCTTGACTTGAATTGTTGTCTTTTCACTCAGGATGGACAAAGATATTCCGATTATCTGGAAACTAAAATGACAATTGGGTTGATGGAGTGAAAGGAAGATGGAAGCTCTTGATTTTGGGAAAGAGTCCACAACATGTTGTGAGTTTTGCATCTTTCTGTGCAGCGTTGGAGGTGGTCTGACGTGAAAAAATGCACACGGAGCGATGCAGCAAGTAGCAGACGTGGGAGACGTGTCATAAAAGCGCTACTTTGCTGAAGTGTAAAGCTTTTACGCTCATCTCCGCCTTACCTCGCAGGACAACAACATCTTGAGGGAGGACCAATAAATGTTAAGATCCAAAATGGGAAAAAAATAAATAAATAAATTCTATAAATGTGAGAGACAAAATGCAGCTCGGCAGCACTAAATGTTGCTAAAAGGTATTGCACAAACAATTTGTGAGCAAAATGCGGCGTATAAATTAAACATAACAGTCAGAACTGGGCGTTTTTCTTAGAATCTACAGACAAAAAAAAAAAGCATGCCTGAACTGCCTTTAAGACACGAACAGAACTCAAGAGAGCGAGAAAGTGGCGTGTGTGCGTGGGAATTTCAAAAATGGTGGCTGTGTTTCGTGAGAGCACGCGAGCTCAGAAGATGGAAGTGGAGGCGTGTTGGACGGCATCCAGGGACTCGGGGTCAGACGGGTCAGATCAGGCTGATTGACTGCTAAAAGCCGCTTTAACACTCCAGAAGGCGTATTTGCGATGCGGACTCTTTCACGGATGTCGTTTGGGTTGCCGTAATGTTACATCACAAATCTTTTGCTCAACTTGAATTAGCAGACAGGAGGCCTTGAGGTTTTTTTTCCGCATATTGTCTTGATAAGTTTGAAAATTCTTCTTTTTCTTGTAGACAGAAATGCGTCCAGGCCAGAAGTAGCAAAGCACTCCCAAAGCATGATGCACACCGGCCGTCATCCAAAAGCAACTTCAATCATGTTTTTGTGCGCTGTGCCTTTGACGTCGTGCGTTTTGTCCAGACGACTCGCTCGGCCTTTGTTTAATCTGCACACCGAATGATTTGCCAGGAGTGTTAAAGATTTTTTTTTTAATAGTTAATGTTTCCGCTTTAACACCTCCATTCTCGCATCATTGATTGGACTGGAGCTCGTCCGACTTCTGACTACGATTAGCATTTGGAGAAGCACTTAACCGACAGCTGACATCCATTTTGCACCCTGCGCTATAAATATTTGCACGGTGAAATTCCAATGGTGTGTTTTTAGTTTACGTTGACGGCTTTTATAGTATTGTTGTGAGCGAGATGATCGCAACACATTTGACGCGCGATTTTTGCCCCCAAAAAAAAAAAAAAAAGTAAATCCCCTCTTGCAACTCTGAATGAAATCCCAAACATTTTGTCATCCAGCAGACGTGATCATATACTTCCCGTCTGGCAGCGTGCTTCATTATGCATGCGGGCCCATCGACACCAGCGGCACCACTGTATCATACGGTCCTAAAACACCTGCTCCAACTCATCTTTACATGACAAGAAGAAGTGCTGAGTGTCTGGCTTTCGGAGCGATGCGTCAAACGTTGAGCGCGGGCTCTGCCCGTCCGAGGTTTGTGACGGGCCAGGTGTCTCCGCACAACCACGGCGGCATAAAGCGACACCAAGGAGTGTTAATTCCCGTCCGATGAATTTGTTGTGAGACGATCACGGCGAACGACTAAAACAGAAATTCCCAACAAAGTAAGCTTACTCTCGTCATCATTTTTTTCTGCTGTTGACACATGATGACAAATGATCTCGTCCCGCCAGATAATAATGTTTCAAAGTGATGGACTGATTTATTCTTCATCATGGTGGAGGTGGAATACTCTGGGGAGCAACGCGAGGACGTACTCGCTCATACTTTGCCTTGACAAGCAAGAAGTGCATGCTGCAAAACCTTCTATGGCAACCCAAAAGGCGTGAAAAGTAAAAAATCCAAATGCCAGCAATGCACTGGCGTCATTCCTTTATCAGGAGGGGGGGGGCTACTTATTGGAATGAAGAGGCTGGAGCAGGCCGCTTTGCAATGATCTCTAGCCCATATGTGATGGCTTTTCAAATTCCTCTTGGCCATCAAATTGAATCTATCAAGTCTTCAGCTCACCCTTTGCCCCTTCATTTCTCACTCCGAAACGCTCCTCCCTCCACTTTTATCATTTTGCACAATCTGAGTGCTCCTGTTCAGCTGGAGGATGGATAGATTATCCGAGGGAGAGATTTAGATCAAGAAAAAAAAAATGAAATCGGGCTTTACCTGAAATCACCTCAGCTCTTACCGGTTGACTTTTCCATCGAAAACAAGTGCAAGTGCTCAGATGATGTGCTGCCGGAGACCGGAGCTAGAAATGCCCTGTCTCGACATATCTGCTTTAGATCGCGCCGCAATCCATACCGGCTAATCCCTATTCATGCCCGAAGGTCAGTGCAAGGCTAAAAGCGCCTTTCGCGCGCACTACGGCCGAGGGGAAGAAAAAAAAAGAAAAAAAAAGTCCACCGTGCCGCATTTTTGCAAAACACCCTTTTCAGATGCTTCTTTGAAACAAATGTTTTGAAAGAGACGTGACCCCGTGACCCCGCGCGGGGAAGAGAGAGAGCTGAGACAGATAAAGAAGAGGCTTTGGATGGCATCTGCTCGCCAACGTCAGCACGCAAGTCAAATGTCATCGGCGAGTGCTTTTCTCGCAATAAACGCTAATTCATTTGATTGCGCTCCTTCTCACTCTTGTGCAGCAATTTGTCTTTGGAAAAAGCCATAAAGTGGGACTTTTTCTGCTAAGTCTTTATGATGAAAAGCGACCAGCAGTAACGTGAGAATCGGGAACTTGCAGAGAAGATTGTCGTTGAAAATGCGAAATTGGCAGGAGAACAATTTGGGAAATTGTTTGTCGCGGTCACAGCTCAAGTAGAAACTTTCTATCAACAAAGCTCAATGTCAACTTATCAACCAAGCACAAAAAGATCTCTCGATGGACCATTCAATCCATTCTATTGGTCGAAAAAAAAAATCTAATAAAAAAATAATCTTACAGTCAATAAATGAACTTGATGTCTTCAAGCACCAGAAATGTGTGAAGGATTTTCAAAGTTAAACGAGAGAACTGACCTCAACACGTCACTGCTGAGCCAATCGGAGCGCATGACAATAAAAGGAGTGGCCAAGCCTACTTCGCCATTAGTCAACATCACCGTCAAAGCATCATGACTTGCGCCGCCGATGGCACGGAGGGGTACTACATCTCACGCATTCGAAGAACGTCCGGACTCGGCGGCGTCTCCGTCGTCCTTTCTTCCGTCATTTTCCAGTCCGATGTGTCGACTTCGAGGCCGACGCGACACTTGGCAACGACGGCCGATTGCCAATCGGTGTGCAGAGGCCACGAGTTCGATGAGAAAGGACCTTCCCTAAAATTGTCCCAGCAGTCTTGCAATCATGAGCAACAAAAGGGCCCACATCGAAAACACTGACGAAAATTGCGCACGTCATCATTTTTGGTCCTCTCGACTCACAAGATAACGATTTACATTTGACGGCAAAGTGAACGATAATTCCTAGCGAGGCTGCAAATCATTCTAATTAGAAGGCGAGATGCTAATGTGCCAATGTTTGGAGGATTTGCCAGCTGTTGTCACGCAATCTACACGTGTGACAAGGTACATGTCGTCTTGGATGTTGAGGTGTGCCGGAAGTGGCGCCGAGGAGATTACGATCAGGAAGGATGGCAAACTGTCTCTCTCTCGCAATCTTCTATCCTGTCAACACTTGAAAAAGCCATGAAGAAGGTTTGCCACTTCGGCACCCACAAGCGCGTGTCGGCGGGCAAACGGTGACTGGGTTGGCGGCAGAAAACACGTTAGCAAAATCAGACGAGCAAGCGGATGATCAAATTAAGAGGACAAAAGTCCCAAAAATGTGGTCGTCTGGAGATGAAACGGACGAAAGGTGTCCCAGCAGGACACGCCTCGACTCGTCGCAGTCTCGTTCGTCAAAACGCTTCGCAACATAATTATCTCATCAAACACATTTCTCGTATCATTTGGCAGCTGTCTTGAGAGGCTCGTGGAAAGTTTCAAACAATCTTTGGTGCACGGCGTCGAGATGCGTTATGGATTCAACATATTGCATTATTGAGCTACTAAGCGCTAATATTTCCCTCAGGAGTAAGCGGAGACAAAAAGAAAAGCAAGAGGCTAAATTAAACTTACATTCGCAAGACGGCCATAAACCATTTTTGTCTCCCTGAAAGCAAAGTAAAAAAAAAAAGGAAAATGCTTTCAAAGGCATCTTTAGTTTGGGGCCGGATTTTGTACAAATGAGACAATAGAAATTTGCAAGCGAGAGCAAAATTCCGATTTGTGTTCTTGCAAAGGATCACAACAAACCTTCAAGGCTTCCAATGCCAGCAACTCAAGAAGAGAAATTAGCCACCTGCTTTAATCGAAATGTCGTTTCCCTTTCAGACGACGTTTGCAAAAATACATTTTCACATGGCCACTTCACTTCCTTCCAGAATTCCGGGATGATTTCAATTGCGCTTTTTTAATGGAAAAGGAAAATCTCTCTTTGAATGTTTTGGATTCTTCTTTCAATGTCAGTGTCGAGATCAAAAAACATTTCAGATTGAATAATCGGCACTCAGCAGATTCCTGACACAATTCATCAACAACACAAATTGCGCAAGAGCGCTCATCAAGAGCCACAATTCCAACACACTTGATTCAAATAAAGTTCGCCAAATCTTCATAAACATCCTGATGATTTGAGTCAAGCGGGATTGCAGCTAAAAACAGGTTGGACGCGCCATCTCCACGACCGCACTCGGTCACGCCGGCCCAAGAGAATCCTTTTTTTTTTTTTCTCTCTCATTCCCACTAAACTTCAGCGATTCCACACGCAAAGATTGGCCCAAAGCGACCGTCTTGGTCGACATTTTCAAATCAATAATTCACATTCAATGAGCGGTGTTGTTGCTCATGCATGTGCGCACGCAGATCCATATCGTCCCCATAGAACGCGCGGCTTTCCAACGATTTGCGCTATTAAGGACCCGTGAAGTTATTGCTTAAAAGCAGACAAAACTGGAAAAGGACGCCGGCGATAAAAGAAAGATGAACGGGATAAAGAGCATGTAGGCAAAGACATGAATCTTGTCAATACACAAGCAGGTGAGCCACTCATGTCATTACCCGAGCAAATAAGTGACGGGCCGTTTCCAAAACGGGCCTCGGCGCAGTGCTGCAGATAATCGCATCGTTTGCAAACTTAATTGCAAGTCGAAATCCAAGCGCACACACCGCCACATATGCACAACTTGCCAATTAATGCGGGATGACGACACGCACATGAGGAGGGTCAACCACGTCCATTTGAAATATCAAGCCAGCCGGCACATTTCGAGCCGTCGCTGCAAACCGCTCGAGCAAATTAACTCATCAAATGTTTCTTGCCTGCTACACGTCGTGAGAGCGTCACGTTTTCGGTTTTCGTTTTTGGACGCATGCAAAGAGCAACCGCTACGTCGACGTTTCACCCTGAGGCAATAGAATTCCGTGAGCATTTTGTCATTTGAGGCAAAAGGCTGGAGGAGCTCCCAGAACGTCTTCATGCAGAACGTAATGCGTTATCAATAAAGCGTTTTTCAAAATGGACCTTTGAAAGCAGGCTTACCGCTCGGAATTTCAGAAATAAACACAGCTCGGCGGCAAGAAAGTGGGAGGGGCATTGGAACTCAAACCCACTAAAAAGGCTTCATCCTAAATCTGCAGCGGTTAGAATTCAAATCACACGGATGCCGTATTGAGGTTGAAAAAGTTTCAAGATGAAGCAAATTTGGGAAAGGATGCGACACGGATCGGCTCACTCACGCTTTCATTCACAACTTGGCCGTTCGGGGAAGAAAATTCACCGTCGACTTCAACGGAAAGGTTCAAGAAAATCACAGCACAAAGTACAGAAATGCGGCATCGGGCTAAATTGCGAGCCAAAATCACATTTAGCGGATATTTTTATGACGGGCTGAACGTCGTAAATGAAAATCTGCAGACATCACCACCATTCGGAGCGCATTTTCAAATCATGTGGCACAATCGTGAGGCGCTATTAATTTGGAATGTGAATGATCACACAAAAAAAAAGAAAAATCAAAATTGAGCTTTACGGCCTGCAGTCTGAAGTAGCCTCAGAAACATCGGTAGAAATGACGTCACAACTAATGCGTTGAACTTCAGCAAATGTCAGTTTCATCTTCATAAGCACCATCGAACCTCGGAGTTGGGAGACGACCGCTCTACCACTGAGCCGCGCCGCCCCAGTGCAGTGGAGGCTGGTCAATAGATGGCGCTAGAGCGCTGCCTAGTCACGAGTATTACTTTCCTTGACAACAAAATAAGATTGAAAATGTAATTTTCATCAAATACAAATATTCGGAAATGTATTGATGCCATTTTTGAGGTGAGCATCATTTAGTTAATGATGAGTAAAGTTGCGTCGTCTGAAATCATGACACATTTCCGGTTGTGGCGTGCCGAAATATGTCCCGAGTTTACAAGTCGGGAAGCGAGTGCGCCGCGAATAACTTCAAATAGTTGCTTGTTGACACCTCAACAAACGCCTCGTGCACGTTCTGGGAATGCCGAACTCTGGCACGGTGAAAGAAACCACCGCCACCGCCATCGCCATCGCCACTCCAATGCTCAGTCGTGGGATGAGAGCACATCCGGCGAATTTCAAATGAAATCGTTCATTTCGATTAAAAAGGGAATTCGGTTAGATCCAAAAGTGGACAAACTGACTGTGGGGGTTCAGTCGCACAGCCCCAAGTTGGACATTTAAATGTGCATTGGTGTAAAAATCAATAAGACTGTAAAGAGGCCAGCCACAACACAAATGAAAGGTTTTCTTTATTGATTTACGAGGGCGCTTGCACGGAGAAAAAAAACCGAAAAGGCACTCGGTGTTTTTAACAAGAGGTGGTTTGCGCAGACGGGACTTGGAGTGGAATTCATGCTTTGAATTAAACAAGCGTACTTTTGTCCAAGACACACACCTCCAGCAAGCTCCACCTCTAACATTTGCCTCCCTCGTCGCTCGCAGCACAAAGCTTTGTGCAAATGTCATCTAAGAAAAGGAAAGAAGCGCCTGCCACACTTTGGGCACATTCTTTGCATTTGGAAGCGCACTCTGTCAAACATTCGAATTCTTATTTTATTTTTCATGCTGTTGCAAAAGACGGACAGCTGATGACGCCGGACCGCGGCGTCGGTCTCGACCCCGGCCGGTGGTCAGCTCTAATGACGACTGACAACAACCTGAGCCGACTGACAACAACCTGAGCCGGTTTCAACCTAATGCACTCTTGGAGAGAAAAAAAAAAAAATCAAAAAATAATGGAAAGCTTCCCAAATGAGCCACCCAAGCGTGCATGCGTGCAGCAATTTCACCTGAAATGCATTTGCTGCTTGTATTTGAGCTTCTTCTTTGGTTTCGCTCGCTCAATAGTTTGCATCTTCGCCATTTCAAACAATCTTCAAAGAGACACGCCGGTGCTTCTTTAAAGGCCTCGGCACTCAAGTGAATATGGACATTGTGTTAAGAGCTTATCGATCCAAACGGCGCTAATGACAGCACTTTGCCGCGGAACAACACGAAAAAGTTCCGCACACCTCCAAACGACGGCGTTGCATCAAACCGCTACACAATAAGCAACAAACGCTGAAAGCACCATCTCTCATTACCGGCAGCAAATTACAGCCGCAGGCCTTTCAAAAAAAAAAAACACCTAAAGATGCTTTTAATCACATGAACGCATGAAAATAAAGAGTTGTTAAAGGCTTCAATGTCTCGAAGGGACGCGAGGAAAAGGAAACCAATCAAGTCCCCATTAACTCCCCCAAACAAAACGCCTGACACAATTAATGTGCCATTTTCCGTCTTTCTTTTGGAACGACACCTCGGCAAATGGGGAAGGACGCCGACGCGGCTGCTTTGAATCATGAGGCCGACGCAGCGTCACGACGTTGGCCTGACTGCGTGGAAGCAGCAGCAGCTGGCGGCCATGGCACCGACAACATCTGAGGAACTCCTTTCTCGACACGAGAGATCAGACTTTGGCCTTTTCCGTGGCAAAGGGAAGTGAAGCCTTTCGGAGCGACATCATTAAAGCGGCGTCAGCCGGAGCACAAAGTTTGCCGTCTTTCTTTGCTCTCTGAAGTTGATCGCTTTTGGGCAAACTCGGGCTTGGTAAAGCACGCCCCCTTTTATCCTAATGATCAGAAGCCATAGCTAATAGAGCACCAAACGGTGCTGAAAATGACTCAAAAAGACGGCAGGAATATTTTGAGGAGCGGCGTCCCAAAGGCAGCGGTGACTTTCTGAGCGCTAATTATCACGATCACCATCGTTCTTAATGATCTCGGGGGACGGAAGGACACATGAGGATCACATACAAATTGGCTAATTATTGGCAAATAGTTTCAAATCTATGTACATCCTAATGGAAAAGTACGGCCGTCACTCTTTAAAATGGCCGCGTGGCTTTGAACAAGGTCGTACGAGAAGGACAAATGATTCGGTCGAACCTCCTCCATTTTTTTTTTTTTATGTCAATTAAATACACATGAAAAAAACGAGTGGAATTTTCACACTACAAGTTGAACTTTATTTCATAGTTTGGCTGCGATTGGCTGGCAACCAGTCCAGGTTTAACAGCGTTATATATTTTTATTTATTTAATGGCATCGTATTTTGGGATTGTTGTCACTGAAATAAAATTAGAAGATTACGCAAACGTGAGCTTGATTACAATCTTTGGTTTCCGTACACGCTTTGTCAAGCGAACACACTGACGAGGTGGGAGGAGAGTTATTGTTTCCGATTTTTCATTTCCCCGTTGCCTGGGACGGAAGTGATCCAGATGCAAATATTCTTTCATGAGTATTAATCTAATCAGCGCGTGATCAAAACAAGATCGTCGCCGCCCGCCGCCATCGCTACCGATCTGCGGCTATCTGCGGCATTTGCAAGCGTGGCATTTGCGCGCCAACATCGAAGCGCATTTTTGGAATCGGCTTTCCATTTTCCTTCATGAAGTCACCGTGCAACCAAACGTGTGAGTTTTGCGGCAAGCATTTAGCATTTTGTCCTTGACAAACCGCTTGGCTCTTGATGAGGTTTGCGCACAAAATCAAATGCGATTCAAAAGACGGCATTGTTTTCCTACACGAGAACAACGTCACTGCGAGACCAGCGAGCAAATGCGGCTTCTTGTTCACTCGCCTTTTTTCCGTCGACAAGCGTGAAAAATGACTCAGGTGTCTTGTTTACCTCGTTAGATTGAGAGGGTTACCTCCAAGGGCAAGAAGACATGAGTAATGCCTTCCACCTGCACCTGCGCCGCGCCTTTAATTACCTCAATTAGCATTAGGGAGATTGTTCGTAAGGATGCGTATCTCCAGTGATGGAGCATACGCTGGCAGGGGATGCGAAGGAATCGGAAAACACAAGCAAATTGTCTTCCCAAATAACCTTGTTGTGACTTCCAATCTACTTGGAATGAGTTCTGGCTTGTTGAGAGGAACGGCGCGATAAAGGCTCGGCACATGATCGAATGCCGTCCAACGGCACTTTTTCAGGCGGGCAGACGCGACGGCAACGTGAAGAAGAGCGTGCGAAGCGAGGAAAAGACGACGAAACATTGCGACACAAATGAAAGGCTTGAAATTCCAAGATGAGCGGATTGCGAGTCGGGTACGAGCCCTCCAAAATTTGCTTCCTTCTTTACGTCGTGATCTGCATCGCGTGATTTGTCCGCTTTCATTTCTATAATGGCTTTCCGTGCGCCCGCCTGAAAACGTATGGACAGCCTTCTCACTGGATAGGATTTGACTTGCGCTAATGGAGCCCAGATTGGATTGTGGCACTTCCGTGTGCCGAGGTGATTCCTCCTTTTTAGTTTTGGTCTCTTTTCGCCTCATCGTGTTAAAGCCGCATTGCGTTGCTGAGATCGCATTGATGAACACGAAAGTCAACGTTTGCCCCTCAAGAAGCACTTGCAAGATTCATCAATCGGTACGATCGGGATTTAATGACATGAATTGGGATTCATGGCGTTGTAATCTGATTACTGTCGCCATGAAGCGGCTTCATGGTCACTGCACCAAAAACGGCATGACCCATCAAGGCAACGTCGGAAATGCTCGCGGCGACGGTGTTGTTCCACCCCCCAAAAATGTGCACACACCGGAAGCGCTACGGTATCAAACAAACAACAAGAAACATAAACGGGAGCTCTTAACGGCATGCAATCAAATCCATGAAACAACTTGAGCCGTACGTGAGAAAATAAAGTTACAACAACAAAAAGACACTATTGTAAGAGTGACAGCAGTTACTTATGACGTGAAACGATCACGGCAACCGAAATAACGAGCAAACAAAACAACAATTCAAAATCCTGTCCCCGTTCCGGACAGCTGCTCGCAGCCGGAGAAAGACTCCGTTAGATTTCGTAACCCAAATTCTTGATCAGCAATGTTTTTCCTTTTCCTTTCACCCGTTTCCTCTGGAAACGCCTCCTTAAATTACGTAATGCGATGATTGCGGATCTACACTTCCTGAACGGACCGGAAAAGCACCAAAATAAAAGCGCATGGCATACAAATGACAACTTTGGATTTTGACAAGGGAAAACAAATGCACGGCAAAAGTCACAAACAACATTTGTGAGTTTGTTCCACTGTAGTTGAACTTATACTTGGCCTGAAAAAGTGCCACCGGTGCACCCTTCTCTTTAAATGCTGCTCAAAGTTCGACAGCTCGTTAACTTGCTCTCAATCGTGGTTTGGAAAGCGAGCGTCTCAAGTCCACAGAGCGCCTCGATGCCTTTTTTCAAACGAGTGCATGCCAACTGGATGACGGAGTGTTCCCACACGTTTCTGCCCTCGCCGGTTCTGACTCCATACTGCTTTGATTTGAGCGCGGTGATCCAGCTAAGACTCGGAGCAAATACACGGATTAGGCCGCAGCGGTGCAGATAACACTCTGATCAAAGTGGCCTTGCTTTTTTCGACAGGCACAGAGAAGAAAATATGTTAAAAGGGGAGGAACGGCACACACAGCCTGAGTCGTGGTTTTTTTTTTTTTTTTTATCTCCTCCAACAGACAGACAGGGTGAGATTGTCCTTCCTTATTTTCTCGTTTCCTTCCAAGCTCGCTGTCAATAGCCTGACAGAGAACTCACTCCAATCAGTCCGAGCTCGGCCACTCTCGAGGCTCACCCAGCAAAATAAATAAATGCTTTGACGCTTACACTCGCACGCACATTTTCGTCGGAAAAGACTTGATTTGGCAGTCGTAGCAAATACTAATTTATTTGTTGAAATATTAAAGTATAACAAATGTATTATCGGTAATATGACTACAATATTGATATGAGAAATAAAACAAACGTTTATTTTGTGATTTGAATGTTTTCATGCTTAGCACACTTGTGCCGCCGTCAATCTGGGATCTCCTCGAGTTAGTCATCAAACAATCGGAGATCGATTATTTATGTCTGGATGCCGTTGGAGCGTTTCCTCATTCTAGTTAAGTCTGCTGAGCAAACAACACACAACACTGTTGTGATTGTTTGGATTATTTCTCCCAAAAGGAAATTAAATCTTTTGTGCACTAAAACTGAAAAAATATCACGATGCTCTCGCAAAATTTAATTGCTATAAAAATCTTGTTTTTGTCTTGGATTTCATTTAAAAAGAGTCCCAAATTCTGTCACAAAGCGCCGATCCCTTTTGTAACATCCAATAAGAAAGTTGCTTTCACGCCTGCAAAGGTGAGGAAATGAAAGCTTGAAATTCGCTCCTTCCATCAGCGGCAACAGGAGCAGCGCATTACTTATCCACGAAGGACTGTTAAGCACACCGAGATGGAATCAGATCTTTTGACGACAATGCTTTTAATTACGAGTTAGGACACGTGTGCACGTGTTGGTCAGACAGACAGAGGGAAGACTGGATTACAGAAATTCGAAATAAAATGGGACAAAAAAAGACGACTAATTCCGTAATGTGTTTCATTACTGGTGTGACCCAAAACTAAAAAAAAAAAAGAAGACGAAGATTCATCCTCTATGCACGCACGCACAAAGTTGATGTAATTAACACCCGAATGGCCCACGTTCTTGAGATGTGCCTGTGCTGAGGTGGAAAATGAGAGGGGATTAACGGCCCCCCTCTCTTAACTCCACGGCCTGGTCCGACACGAGAGGACGACCACATCGGCAGTCAATCCGATGTATTTAATGGCGTGATTAATTCTTAAGTCTTCTTACCGCTCAAACCTCGCGGCCGGGGATTTGACAACAAATCTGCTCTTAACCCGCCAATTAAAAACACTCCTAATCTACTTGCATGTTTGGCGTCTTACGGTAAACGTTGTTTGGAACGAAGCTTTGCACATTTTTCCTTGTCATTATTTCACTGCAACGGTCAACAAAGAGCCGTAAACGTTGAAGATGCTGTACATGAATATCTTTGTCGTATTTTAGAGCCTGCATGGCCAAAATTGCACATGTCAAGAAGTCAAATTCTTGCTGCTCATTGAGGGAGCATCAAAATGGTCGAGTGGAGGGTTAAGAACAAGAAAGGTTTTGGGACTGGAGAGAACGAGAGAAAATGTGATTTCCTGTGCGACAGAGCCCCGCAGCAGACGGTCAGGGAACAGCAAGTAACGAGTCCACGAGGGGCTTGTGCAAAATGACACAATTGGACCGAATGATGTCATCTGATCCAAAAGTCAAAGTTGTGTTTTATTTTGTTTTTTTAATTACTATTATTTAAATAGACGCCAGGGAAGAAACTTGGGAGGCTGGGTTCCGACCCACTCTGCTGGGACCGGTGGAAGCCAAACTGATAAAAAAAATCAATTGGGAATGTCTTTGGGAATGCAGTTGTTAAAAACAGAAATATCTTTTTCAACAACTTTACCCTTTTCAGGATTTCCGCATTTGTGAAACAGTAGACGTGTATTTCTCTTTTGCTTTCATTGCGACTCTTTTCATATTGTGACAATTGCAAATGGATTTAAGTGAGGTCTTGGTGGTTGTCAAGTCCACAACACATTTCTGTGAGTGCGTCTTATTGGGACTGCCACCGATCGCAAAGGTTTTGGAAGCACAAATGCATTTTTTTTTTTCCAAACTTGGTCTCAGCTCAGAGTGAACATTTTTCAAAATGCTGCCCTTGCGTGTACGATAACATTCTTGGTGACTTCCTGAAGCAGCACTTCAGGCCTGGCATATCTACGACAGCGTTTCAGCATTTTTGCGCTGAAATGATTCTGTAATCACTAGAAAATTGCAAAATAAAAAAAAAATAAAAAAGTTGCCTTTAAACCTCTTGAATAGAACTATTTCAAGGGAACAAGTGAGCCACCTCCAAACTGTCCTCTGAAAATCAATCAATCACTGTCTAAAAGAGGAATTAAAATGGTGGTTTAATAATCGAATTAAGATATCTAATACGTATGTTGGAATGTCAAAAATGTCAACTTGAATTCTTGCCGCTGTGATTAAAGTGCAACGTCAATGCAAAAGCTTCAACGCTAATCAATGAAGCCGAAGAGCGGCGGGTGACGGCAGCAGGCCAGAACATAATGATCGACTTTTCATGGCTGGCGGCAAGCGGATGACCGTCTCTTCTCTTGCGAGTCTCCGGAAAATGTTCGCCCGCAGCGTACGGGTGGCAAAAACATTTCCCTTCGTACCTCCAAAAAAGAAAAGAACGAAAGCAGAATGTAAGAGGAAGACGACGTATGGTGTGGGTGCGTGTTCCGACTACGGCCGGAGGGTCGAGGACGGAACCGTGCCGACATCGCGGCTGGAGGGCGAGGGACTGACCGGCCGTCTCCGATCATCAGTATGTCAATTGTCAACAGAATTTAACGGCAAATTATCTCAAATAAGCCGTTGTCAAAAAACTTGCTTCTTGTCGTCATTGAGTTACCGTTCGGATTCAGTCACCGCATCCAAATCGCCATAAAAGTCAACAATGACAATTATATCGCTGAGTAAAATGTGCGATTTCGAGCTCCGAATTGACAGAACGAATGAGCATTTCAAGCCCAAAATTCAGATAGACGACGTATGCACGGAAGATGCGTGCAAAGCGCGACTGCTGTCGAGAAAGTGCTCGCAACGAAATGCGATGACGACACATTCCGTCAGTGGCATTGCTGGATCTGAATAATCAGCTGAATGAATGCAACTCTCAGGAAGCATTATTCGGATGCGGCCAAGCGCACAACAAACGCGCTCCTCAACAAACGAAAAAAAAAAAAAGTTTCTTTCAGGATGCTGGCGTGATAAGAGCGTGCGTATTTGCGCTCCCTTTATCACTTCCCAACGCAGACAATGGCTTGAATTTCAAAAGGCAATAAACAAGGGAGCTGTCCATTCTGCATGGCACTTATCACAAGTCGGCGTCCCACTCGCATTTGCCGCGCCCCCGCCTTCTCTTCCTTCCTTTTTCTCCAAAATGAGCGGGAACCGGGAGATGAAAATTAAAAGCGGGGGGAGAGTTGAGCGAGAAGAAAAGAAGCAGAGGCGATGAGACGCCTTCATGCTCCGTCTCTCCTTTCATACGACTGATAAAGGCGAGCATCAAGGCCAGGGGTGGATGTGGTTTTTTTTTTGCTTCTGTGAACTGAATAAGGCTTTCGAGGGTGATAGTGAGGAGCGGCTCCCCCGAGAGATGTTTGGAGGAACGGGGAGTGGCGAGCCAACATAATAAATATTCTTATCTGTTATTGTCATTGTAAGGAGGGGGAAGGGGGGGGGGGGCGTAGTGGATAGCGATGTCACTACCAAGGGACCCGACTGTGTTGACATGCAGACGAGAGAAAATGAAAGGCAAGATGGAAAGTGAGAAGGTGGGGGAGAGCCAGACAGATTTGAAGCCAGAGGGATTTTGCGTGTAATTATTGACGGGTCGTCGTGGAGCGAACGAGGATCAAAACAAGAAAAGGTAACAATGAGGCTTTTCTCCTGCAGCCTTTTGCTTTGCTCTATCACTCGCTGCAAGGTGTTCTCATCGCTGTTCACTTCACAGACCAATCACAAACGGCCACATTTTTTCACATGCGTGATGAACCTACTCACCAAAACTGCCTCCGAACACGACTTTTGCGCCACTACCAAGTGGCGGGGTGTAAAAATTGAAAACGAAAAGGTGAACATTCTTTAAATTTTCAGACTAGACTGATCTTGTTGCAGCAAAACCTTCGACAATCACAACGCTTTGCTTCTGACGGACGTCCAATGATGGCGTCATTTCCAAAATGGCTGACAGGAAATGGATACATTCAAACGGAATTTTTTTCCAGTTGATATTTCAACGAGCCGAGTTCCGAGCATTTCTCCATGCGCCCGTGCTAACCAATATGGATCAATTCCTCCTGCTGGAAAAGATCCCGTGATGGCCACCTAATGGAGAGTCACTCTGAACATTGCTATATTATAATCCAATATATTGATCCCGCGTCCATTGACAGCACGCTCCAAGACTCCCTTCTGCCCCCCCGATCCAGTTTAATGGCCAGCTGTGGCCATTGAAGGCTTCCACCTATTGGCTCGGCTCACTCTGATCTCCAATACTCAGCCGACAATTACATTGTCCACTTTTCAGCAATGTATTTTGCGCAAAATGGACCTATTGTAACAAATGGCTTGAGCCCTGGGACTTATCTATACGTTCTCTGAAACAAGTTCTTGTATATTCCATTTAAAGCACGCCCTAACTCTCGACTTTATAGACAAAGCGTCACTCGGCGGTTTTAAAACATGAAATAGTCTGTTTGCTGAATTTTCTTGTTAAAAGACGGATGCAAATTCCCACAATCCTAATAACACCAATTTTGCAGACTTGCTTGCATTGGGCACGTTCATGGCGAAGAGGAAGAAGGCGACAAATAAGACCGTCACGTGCACAGCTTTGTTAATTTCACAAAGGTATAACTCTGTTTAAAATAAAAAAAAACTTTAGGGAGGGGATAACGTGGTCACAGCTGAATTTTTTTAGAATAGAAATCCCTTTATTGTCATTGTACTCAAGTGTGCAACGAGATTAGAGAGATTCTAACGTGTCTGCGTGTGAGTGGTTTTGCGTTTCAGTAAAGAAGCGTCGTGTTGCATGCTGCGATGTGCTTCTTCTTTCTGGACATGAGAAGCATTCTCCCAAATTATTGGTTGTGATGCAAAGACAAACAAATCAGCAACACGTGCGAACAGGCGCACACGATAGCGTAGCGACTTGTAGACGCTAACGTCTTGTGTCTCACGCTTCTCCGTATATTTGGCTGCCAGGGTGAATGCTCCTTCTTATCAATTATTTAGACCACCACCGGCTCGCTGGCTCTTGGAAGGATTTATTGGGTCCAGTCGCTGAAAGTTTGGCACAATGAAAAACACGCACGGGAGAGAGTCGTCAGCCACGCGGCGCGCGCTGCCAAGTCGAGATCATTAGAAGTGTAACATCTGATTATAGCGGCAGCAAATGGGATGATATATGATATATCGTCTTCTCCAAAAAGGACAACATGCCGCTGGGAGAAACTTTGGCAAGTTGCGTGAAGGCTTTGAAATGGGCATGGGATTGAAAATGACATGACTAATCTCGGAAGCTGAGATGTATTCCTCTTAACGGCAAAGGCGAGAACAAAATGGTTTGCTGGAGCATTGCAGCCATTGGCATGGATGTACATTTGGCTCGGTATTTGCGTGTTTACATTTGTGTGTGTGTGCTCAGTGGCAGCCTGCAGCTGTAATGAACGGGGCCTGGGGATGGCTGAGAGGATGGGAGGTGGCAGATCATAAATAATCATTTATCCCAGCGTTTCCCCAGCTTCGCTGCCTGACACACCGCTGGGTCTCGCCAGCAGCGCGAGACGCAGCTGCACCGGCCGCAATGCACATGTCGCCTCAAAGCATGGAGGGGGCGGGGGGGATATTGTCTTCGCAGCGGGCTTATTTCGCTGATGTACCAGTGGGGGTAAAAAATGGGGAAGATGCATGATGATCCGGGAAAAAAAAAAAAAAAGGCCAAAGAACAGTGCGGCTAGAAAAGATGCGAAAACTCAAAAGCTGGCTTATGTGTTTTATTCGGCTGAAATCAATTGCAAGCTCGCTCGTTCGTTTTTAACGCGCACCTCTAATCGGAGCCGGAAATTAAACAGCGCTGAAGGAAATCAGCAGCTGCTAATAGCGCAGACTCAGGGGAGAAATTCACTCCTAAACACAAGTTGTCCATTCCTGCAGGAGGCAGCGTATTAGCTCGTCTGTGGCAAGAAAAAAAATGAAAATAAATAAATAAATCTGTGATAAACTGAAGATCTATGATGCACGTAAGACTATTGTGGAAAAGCTTAGTGCGATTAGTCAGGCAACATGAAGCAGTCGCCGTTGCTTTGAGTCGTTTGGCCGACGGAAGCGACGGCCGCCGCATGATTCCGATGAAAGAAGATATCGAACATCGCATTTGCAGCTTTTTAAATGAGGCGAAACGCCGGCAGACGAGCCGCTCGACGTGCTCTTTTGGCGGCTGCGATTGGAAGTCATTCCACTTCAGTTATGTAAGCTCGCCATATTCTTCAGGTCGCGAACCTCGCCTTTCAAAACAACAAACTTGATAGCAAAGCAGCCGGTTTGTTTCGAATGATGAGGTTTTTGACTTCTTAAGCTCAAAAAAAAAAAAAAAAATACACGTTTAAGATTTCGGAAGTACTTTGACTGCAAGTTTACAATTGTTCAAATAATTTCCGTTTGCGATGCGGAACGGGTCAGCAAGAAACTCCACAAATGAGACGACGCACTCGCTCCTGTGGTCGCAATCGTCAAATGGAAGGAGTAGGGATTGAAAAACACATTTTGCTTCTTAAACTTTTTTTTTCCGAGACAATCTTTCAACGCACGTTCGACTCGCCGAGTGAATAACGCAGATTTGATTGGCACATCCGTGTGACGTTAACGATTCCCAAGTTTGATTTTTAATTAGCAGAGGTTAGTATGCCAATACGCTCAATACCCGAGGAAGGATACGAAAGCCTCAAAAGTCATGGGCTCCGATCAGCGTGTTAGCGCCGTCATTCAGAGCGCCCCGTCGTTGTCATTAATTCCACGTCACAGCTTTATCTATTGTCCCTTATCTGGTGAGCACATTCGCAATGCGTCACTGGCAAAATAATTTGGCAAAATGTCCACGCTGCCAGAGTTGAAGAAGTGCTCCTCATAAAACTTCAGCGTTTCACAGCCAACGGTGGTTGGCCTCCTTTTTTTTTTTTTTTTTTTTTTTTGTGGTTCTATCACAGCAAAAGGTTTTGGAGCCATTCATTTCACATCGGACTCGGCCAACGGCGAAGCTCTCAGCGACGAGACATCTGCATCCATCACTTTTGTTTACTGTACGTCGTGCTTAAGCACTTGAAAGAAGGAGCGGGCATAATCACGCCTTCCAAAGTCGCCAGTTTACCATGAGCGCAACCTTCCTCTCATATGTCGCGCTGACACTGACAAACGGCTTGCGTTTGCTGCAAAGTGTGACAGCGGCGCCCTAACATAATAAACATTGTTGCCTTCACTTGCCTGCAGGAAATAACAGAGATTAAAGAGACGGGCTCGAAGACGAGGACAACGCAAGATCACAATGGCCAGTTAAACATTTCAAGATGGCGGATGGCGAGGAATGCCACTGAAATTTGGGGGAATGAACACGGTGGCCCAATTACGGGGAACAACATTTTCAAGACTTTCATGAAGTGTGAAAATGTGCGGTGTCAGACGTTGTGTTGGGATGACACACCAGGGAAAGCTTTTTTAGGCAATACCAAAAACAATATAATTAGATTAGATCATCATATAATCCCTCATATCTACGTACGATTACAGCAACATTCACAGTTTGTTCAGATTGGCAGATTAACAAAAAAAAAAAATAGCCAACAAGAGTGATTTCAAGATAGGTGAAGAAAGATGGGGGTGGGGGGGTGGGGGGGGTATATAGATGCGTGTGTTTATATGTACAAAGGAAAATATGAACTCTCAGAAATGAGCATGAATATGTCATCAGAAGGAACACATGACGATCATTTAATGAGTATTGTTTTGTTTGTCTAAAGTTCCGGTCCAAATTTCAATCCGTTGACCTCTAAATTGTATTCCGGCAAATTGGCAACAACATCCCTTGGTCGGGTCTGAGGCTGTTTGAGCGGACATTGAACATTTTATACACAACATATCGTAGCTGGGACCAGAAGCTCGAATCTCCATCCAAAGATTCTCCCTGAAGCCATTCGCTGTGAATGATGACTTCATGTCGAGTCTCCCACCTGCTCACACCTGCTCGCGCCTTCCATTGTGGCGCCCCCCCCCCCTCTCGTGGATTTACCTACACTCATCTTGTGGCTGCTTTTCTAAAAAAGGAGCTTTTTTTTTTTTTTTTTTAAACAACAAATCTGCTGAAAAACTTCTCAACACACACACACAGCACAGGCAAGTGATGAGAGAAGAAGGTGATGGCGCTCGGTTGTTGCTGACGTTCCGCAGCTCACAGGACTCGCCCGTAAATGAACTCATTTTTCATCCTGCCTCCCTCACGCCTCCCCCCTCGTCCCCCGCCCGTTAATGACTGGCACTTTCCTCATACAGAGCGCCGGCCCTCTGAAGAGCCTGGCGACTGACAGCACACTATTCATCTACTTGCGATGGTGGAAGGTGGTGTTTGGTCGAAGCAGGAGCAAGAGCAAGAATATGAAGGTAGCAGGTAAAAATGAAAAAAAATAAAAAGTAGCATGTGTACCATCATGTGGCACGAATGAAGAACGCGGCGACTCTGAAAGAGTTGCAGCGTGCCAAACACACCGAGTGACAGATGTTCAGTCTTAGAGATTTTCATTTTTGTTGGATCGAATGTTGACGGATAAAAAGACGCCGCTCGGTCCTGTGAGCTTGGCTGCGTACATTTTCATGAGTCACGTGACATCCGGAGTGCTACATGAGGATTGGCTGAAAATCGTCACGGTATATCGTACAGGTGTGCGATTGGTCCGAGGATGCCATAATGACATGATTGACAGACACGCAAACAAATGACCCAATAATGTGAATCTAATGCCCCCTGGAGCCATTTTGGTGTACTGCAGCGGCAAGTGAATTTCAACGAGTGGCACAATAATATGAAACTATATCAATTCCGATAGGCCCTGGACTTCCTTAGGCCCCCGGGCACAAAGCCACATAAGCCCGTTCACAAAGGCCGCCTTGTCTAGAGACTGTCGGCACGAATATGTTTTGCAAAGTGTGTCAAAGTTTCAGAAAAGGAACAACATTTCACCAGTCCAACATGGTGGTGGTAGTTTTCCAAGCTGGGGCTGCTTTGCTAATTCAGAACCTGGATGACTTTCTGTGATTGAATGTCCATCCGTCCGTCCGTTCGTGATCTCAAGATGATTCTGCAGCAGGACAACGATCCAAAACACACCAGCAAGTGAACTTCTGAATGACTTAAAAAAAAAAAAAAAAAAAAAAAAAAGGAAAATGGCGATTCTGGCCTTTTGAAATTCTCGCTTGAATCTTCCTCGTTGCACATTGAGTGGAATGACAATAAAGGGCTTTCTGATTCTGTTTGAAATGTTGTAGCATGACCTTAAAAGGTCGTCCATCCTCAGAAATCGGTCAGTGTTGTGGAATTAAATCAACTCTGCAAGGAACCGTGGCTCCAAATATCTCTACAGAGATTAATATTTTTGGAGAAGGACCAACATGTTTGCTTCCATTTTCATCTCCAAATTACCGTACACAATTTTGGGTGCATTCAACTTTGCTGGTGCCAGTGTAATCTCTGTGCAAGTTTCAAGAATTTTCCAGCAAAGCACACAAACTACTGCATCATTTGCATTTCCTGTCGACAAGCTTGGAAGCGATGTGTCACGGCGAGATGAAGGCGTCCTCTCAGCGTTACATAAAGTCAAATAAAGTATCAAGATTTATGAACGGATGATTAGTCTTGTGATGTTTTCGGCTCGACCTTTCGCACCGACGCAGACTGAGGAAGTTCAAAAGCAGGCTGGTGTTTTGCTTCCGAAATAGAACTGTGATTAAATATCCAAGCATGCGGTGAAGAAAAACACGCCCCACTGTTCAACAGCAATCTAATTGCGCCGCCTGTTTGCTCGGCGATCATATTACCTGTTGGTGGGATGACGGATCGCAAAGTCCAAAGAATGCTATTAGGATAGGAAGGCCGCTATTCTGATTCCAATTTTGGCCTCGCAGGTAAACAACATTACAGCTCTTCACAATGATTAATTGTGATTAGAGTCGAATGAGCATAAAACAACAATGCGATTAAAACATTTCGGAGAGCACACTTGCGTTGACGCATCGCTCTCCTCCAGAATGATGAACGAACGGGACGTATTTAACTTGTTTCAACTAAAAGCAGAGCAGTATAAAATACAATAAAAATACAAAATGTGTTGTCGCACATGGAACTCAAAACGATGTGTTAAATTGGAACGCTCCAATGAGTCAATGCATTTAAGTTGTTTTCATAAGTGGCCGACACAGCACATGTGCGACACGGACTACAGCCGCCGTATTTTTTGACATGACCGTGCTTGAAGAGAGGAGGAAACAGTTTTGGATTTTTTTTTTTTTTCACCCGCCGGCTGAGTGTGGCAGATGGAGTCAGGCTCAAAGTGACACGGCTATAAAGCAACACCTGGTGGAGATGAGCTGGTCGAGGCTACATCTGTAGCCATGAGGACCGTGTGCACGTGTGTGTGTGTGTGTGTGTGTGTGTGTGGGTGTGTCCTTCGGTCAGCAGTAGCAGAAATGTTGGCACAGTGTGGCGAGTGTGGCTTTGGGTGCCAACTTGAATTCTCTGTGAGCTGCGCCAAAAATGCTGCAAAACACATCAGCTTGAGGATGAAAAAGAAGGCGATCGACAGCGGTGGAAATATTTGCTGTCTAGCATGTCAAACTTCAAGTTCATATTGACTCCAAATGACGTCAACGCAACAGCTCAGAATGAAATAAGAGAGTGCAGCAACATTTTTCGTTTTTCTGATTTGGTTATTTGTACGTACACGAGGAAAACAAACATTGTGAGTTTGTTCTACAAGCAATCGATTTACACAAATGGGAACACCCACATCTCAAACACCAGAGCTGGGCGCTTGACCCTTTTTTGACGCTCAGTCAATCTCAAAACTCGATACAGTGGCCTTATTCCTAAAAATTGCTGGCCCCCGTTTTGGCTTCATGCTGCACGCCACAGTCATTGGAAGCCTGAAACCCGCCCACAAACGGCGATCGCGTCCGTTTTGACACACAAAAAAGCTGCTGTCAAAACAATACAACAATCTTAGCCAACTGTCTTGGGCTTTGCGTCGCGACATTCCTTTCTCGTTTCTGATCCATTTCAAGTGACAACTTTGCAACTAATGTTGGCTCATTTTACTGAAGTGGAAGGCAATCTCCGTCCGCCCCCCCCCCCCCAACGTGTCCTTTGCTCACATTGCCCCAAAGTTAACCATTGGCGAGGCCGATCGTGTTCCCGCAGCCCACAACCTCGCCAGTCAGAAGTCATTACACCCGCTATTAACTCCTGCTCAGCTTCATTAGGCATGCAAATTGAGGAGGGACAAAGACCTGAAAAACTTTACTCAGTCTGACGCACTCCACGTCCCCCACACTGCACCCCCACACACACACACACCCTCTCACGCTCCCTTTGAGACAAAAGTCCAATCTGTGCTCAATTATGCCTGAATTTGTATTGAGCGGGCTAATGTTGAAACTCGGCTAAGCGATCACCTCACAAACCATTCAGACCTTAAAAATAGAAAAGAAAAATAAATAGAAAAAAGAATCTAGCTTGGTAATGACTGCATTGGCCAACAATGTCCGGTAACAACAACGTGCACACGTACACTCACAATCCAAATTTGAGTGGGCACCCGCCGCCTCATTAGTTGAGCTATGTCAACATTTGCTACACCACCACTTGGTAGGCGATGAAACTTTGTTGAAAAGGCAAACCAGCAGCAACTTCATCACACATTCATAAAGATCAGCGAGGTAACGCAAAGTGTTCAAATTAAATTTCATTGGGTCATTATGTCGACTCGTGCAGGTGTGAAAATGAACATGGACATTGAAGGCTGTCATCATTTTAAATGGAGGGGTTTTTTTTTTTTTCTCGCCTAACTCTGCGACCTCCATCTCTGTCTTTAGTCACCCTCTGCTTTTCCCTGCTGTCCAAAGCCACTAACATCAGAAGTGCGGCCAACATGGGTCAGAGCCAATCCTTTGCTCTGACGGAGCGCAAATGTATCACTGGCATGCATCGCTACCAAAGGATAAGGTGGCGTGTCACGCCGTGCCATTGTGCAAGGCACAACGGGTTCAAACTGCTGGAAAATGTATTCAGAGAAGAATTGGAAAAAAAAAAGCAGCGTTTGAACAAGGTACATTCTCCGGATACAACAATTGGACGCATGGAGATCCAATTTTTACCATTATGCAAACAAGAACGCCCGGCGAATCGTACGACGTTGAAGACTGTCAGTGTCGTGGTGCTTCTCATCTTGTCACGTTAATGTATTTCCAGCTGTTGCTCGACAGTCCACGACCGCGGCCGACACATTTGGAATGCGTTAAGACGGCTGATATTGTCATCGACTCCGGTCATTTGAGAGCGGCGCCGCAGTCAGCAAAGCTGCAAAGCCATTCGGTAGTAAACAGTGCCTTCCGCTGATTTCGACAAGAACTACAATGGCATCGCCACGCTCCAAGTCAGAGTTTGCCAAGACACACACTTGACATCCAACAAAGAAAAAAAAAACGGCTCAAAAAGAGGAGACGCAGCTTCGTGAGGTCCCTTTGCTTTGGAGCAGAAAAGTCTTGCAGAATTTTGCCTGTCACACTTTACAAAATCAATCATTCTCCGCGTGCTGAGATAAAAAGAAATGCTTGATGAGCAAAGCGTGAGTACGTACGACAATTGGTAAAGAACCACCGAAAGAAATACAAAATCAAACCTATTAAAAACAACTTTTTTCATTCAATTTATATATTAGTGCTGTCAGGCGAGCACATTTTTAAGCTAATTACTCCCCCAAAATTATTAATTATAAACATTTTCCAACTCTTTTTGTGAAGCTTGGAACAGGTTTTTACTTGAATAATATCTCATAATTAATTTCAAATCATCATTCTTTGATCCTTGATTGCGATCTTGTGTGATTGTTGCGTCATGAGGCCACGCAATGAAGAACCACACCTCACTCCTTTCGTCTTTGGGGAGACACTTCAGACAGTGGCGATCTTCAGCCAGGTGAAGATGGTCCTGTTCTTATGTGGTAAATAACTTCTTGAACCGCAAAACATGGATTGGATCATCATCTGAAGGCTCCATAAGTGAACAAGTGACATGAGACCGGCAATACTACTTTAAAGGAGACAAACTGCTCCCCTCCCAGCAGTTCTGTCACACAGCTGCAATATGAACCACGTGATTTTGTCTTGATTACGTCCGTTTTAATTTCTACAGAACACAGAAAAAAACACTCGTGTCACCACTTTCCTGTTTTTGTCCGCACACTCGAAGCTTAGTGGAGCAAAAATGCACAAACACAAAAGTCAAGTCGTCAAAGTAACGAGACAAAAAGAAAAAAAATGCTACGCATGACACGCACGCGGAAAATGAAACAAAAAGGAAAGAACTTACTTGCAGGGTTCAGGTGGTTCTTGTAGCGTTTGCAATTTGGACCGCTCCTGCAACCTTTTACGCTTCTGCTGTGCCAGTTTAGTTTGTCGAGGCGATTTGTTTCTCCGGATCCGCTTTACCATCTCGAAGGTGGACTTCTATCTTGTTGGAACGTCCTGCGCCAGCGTCCGTGCGCAACTTGCTGTTCGTTTTAC
Organism: Idiotropiscis lumnitzeri; assembly: GCF_059441095.1. Classification (NCBI taxonomy): domain Eukaryota; kingdom Metazoa; phylum Chordata; class Actinopteri; order Syngnathiformes; family Syngnathidae; genus Idiotropiscis; species Idiotropiscis lumnitzeri. The sequence goes on along the minus strand of NC_142401.1, from coordinate 806,832 downwards.
TCCTGGGCATTTGATGGATTGTGCTTGACGTGGCCGGCAATCTTGTGACACTTGGCCAAAACACTTTCAAATCCGCTGTCGTTCAGGCAAACCGTCACAGTTCGTTGCAGACTGTGCAGGACAGGTGTTGAAATGGGAAAAGTCTCGTGGCTGCAACCAAGTTACGGGCACGAGCAGCGCAAAGAGTGCTTAACTTCTCCTTTAGGTCCCATTTGTATGCAATATCCACAAAATGGTCAGCGCATGCCTCAGCGTAGTTCTGATATTTAAATTCAGCTTTACGCAGTGAGCAAACTACTGTAGATTTCAACAACGAGCCTTCGAGCAACTTTTTAAAGTAAAACTTTCCACCTAAAAGTCCGTCTTTGTCCATCTTGGCGTCAGGGAATCGCTTCAAAGTTTGGCTGCACCACGTGAACAGAGGTAAAAGGTCAGCCCCCACCGGAAGTATTTTTTTAACGCGTTGTATTTTTTATTAATCTCAAGCGTTAACGCGATAATTTTTGACAGCACTTATACACACACAATATGTCTTACAATAATACACAAAATGTTTGATTTTCAAATAAATTCACTTTTTCTGGCACATTGGTGACCTCTCAAGGCAGGAAATGACTGGTCTAAGTAAATAGTCCTGTCTAACCAAAATGTCGCCTGATCATCTTTTTGTTGAGGTTTCCCAAATAATTGCTTTTCTCTCAAGTTTTCCACCATGAACAAACAAATATAATGCGTTCCACAGTGATGAAGCACATCTCAGCGAAAACGCGACTGTGACGTGAATGACCCGGAGGCCAAGGGCCAGTCGGGGGACAGGTGGCAAGCTAATCATGTGGAAAATGAGAGCTTGGAAGGCAAGTGTCGGGGTGGGCAACGGGGGCTCTTGATTTTGCTCACAGGTCCCGGCTCAGCTGGGAACAAGAGCGGCGCCGTGTTCCGCCATGTTGTGCCAGCAAGACCCCTCCCCCGAAAGCTCACAACTCTCTTCCGTATTTTGTCACACCCACTGGGGAAGGCCGGCCAAGCGGAGTCTCCACAACCTCATTTAGCACTTTCTCAAGACACTAATTCATGAAGTCATTACGGCGATATAAAGAGGATAAATGATATTCTGACCTACCTGTCTGGTCAACGTAATCTCGTATTCCCCATTTGTCAATTATGTAACGCGCTTGGAATTCTACTGTACAAAGGCAAGGCGGCAGCCTACAAAGGTGGCAGAGTGATCAACGGCACGGAGCTTTCAACGTCACATTGCAGCTAATTACTTCCAAACTTGCAGCTTTGTCACTGTCACATAAAAAGCAGATATGATCGAGTGATTTATTGCAACGACATGCAAAGTGTGGCTACACTAGAGGCAATGGCGGGCTAATATGAAGTCACACATTCCAAAGTTTGCGCTCCAAAATCAGTTTCATTTGGTCGGTCGTTGCCGCCAACAACCGACGATGAAACATTTCGCGCTTCAAAGATGCATCTTCACAAAGGAGCTCAAATCCAAGAAAATCATCCTTGTGATTTCTGCAACCATCTCCGATTCAAAACGTGTCGCAAAAGTGCAAGCGGCCTTTGATGCCGTGGTAACCGAGTCGCTGTTTGGAGCCATAAAAGCCGGCTCGCCCGTCTTTGGGAAAATAAGAAGCGCCGCAGGGCGAGGAAAACACGTCAATACGGCAGCGTTCTTCAGGCACGACTTTTGCTGTCCGTTTGTTTGAATGAAACTCCAAGAGGACTTATTGATCAACATTTCAGCATGAAAGAAAAAAGGCCCTCGCTGACCCGAAAGGGTCCCTCAATTTCAATTTCAGCTCCCAATGGCGTCTTATCATTTCGAGAGAGAAAGCTGCGAAGGTGAACGCGATCATTTCTTCTTCATTTGCACTTGACGACGTTTTCATGAAATGGAAGTGGATACAAGTTGGGATTGAGAAGAATTAACCTCAAATAAATAAATAATAAATAGCCCTCATTTGTGTCCTAATCTTGGTCCTCATTCAAGTCGGATCATTTGCATGATCAATACCAGACATTTTGTTCAAATTGATGCGGGAGGCGGCATCATTGACTCCGTCTCATCTGCTGACAAAAATTATTATTTGAGGTGACCCTGACTTGAGAAAGCGGAACAAAATGAAATCTGTAAAATACCAGCGGGTTTTTTTTTCTTTTATTAATGCAGGGCCCAAATTAGAAATTTAGTCTCTCATCCTGGGATAGTGACTCATTAATATTTATTGGTACTTTTACTTTGTAGGAGCACACTAAAAGCGGAGCCGTGACCCAATTTGGGGATCTGAAACACAGTTTAAGAATACATATGCACATTCTCAGATCAGAGAGAAACATCAGACGCCTCGCCCAAAATTAAACGTGAAAATAATTAAGTAGCCCGCTAATGTCTCTCTGAGGATGTGAAAAGAGGCACAGCGCAGATGAGCATCAAAAGTGAAGCTCAGAGACAGCGATGTGGTTAACTTATCAAGACGCCAGAAGGGAAATCAGCACGCAGGCCGGCCCGGCCACATGTTCCGAAGGTGATGTTGCATGATTGGCTGCCGCTAAAAAAAAGATAGATCGTGAGACAGATGTGAACATCGTTTGTGCTCTCCAAAGAATATTGGGTGTCATTTGTGCAAGTCGATTTGGAATGACTGGCGTGTGAGCCGCTCCTCGTCTGTCAAACAACAATCAGCGGGCAAAAGCAGAGGCAGAAAAAGAAAAAAGCCATTTTGTCCCCGTGGCCCGATTAATTTGAAGAGAACTAGGAAATGCCGGCAGGATTAAATGTGTTCCTCCCCCCCACCCCCCTTTTCTTTTTCCTTTCTCTCTCCAAGTTCAAATGAAAGGACGGGGTGGAGCGCCGAGGTGGGCGCAGCGATGATGCTGGAAGAGGAGAAGAAAGGTGTTAATTGCTTGCCAATCGATAATTCTATAATTACTTTGTGACAAATGGCTGTCTTGTGCTGCTCGGGTAGCTCGGGAGGAGGGTGCGAAGGGGCGACGGTGTTAAAAGGGAATGGCCGTGATCAGAAACAGAAATATTTGCTTTTGTGCCTGCAGGCCTGGTTGCCCCGGGGATTTGTGACAGGGAATTTACGTCAGGTTTAAACACGAGGGCCGGCCTCCCGGCGGCTACTTTGCCGGTTGGGAGGAAGGGCAAGTGCACGTAGGAAGAGCCACGTGCACATCATGACAGTCGTAACGCACGCTTTGCCTGATATTTGTTCTCAGTGACTTAGAGCAGGGGTGGGCAAACCTTTCGATGCGTGGGCCACAGTGGGTACTAAAACTTGATAGAGGGGCCGGACCGGGAGCCGATGGATGGGGTGTTTTGGTAACGTCACCTCATTGGAGGAAAAAATACATTCAGTATATTGCAAAAATATTTTTCATATTTATCATTTCAAATGAAAATCAACAAAAGCATTACTTAGAGTGCGCCTCCTAGTGGGCACACATCAGAATTACAGAAAAAAATAAAACATTAACAAGGTTTATTCATTGAATTTTTTTCCAGATTAAAACGTTTAATGGGCCGCGTGTGGCCCCCGGGCCGTAGTTTGCCCACGGCTGACTTTGAGGATTCCGTACAGTAGAACAGTCGCGACGTGTTTTAGAGCTCGGCTGGCAGATCGTCCTTTGCGCACCATTAAATTGTCAGGCCATTTCAAAAGCCCAAAAAAAAAAAAAAAAGCTGCTGTGTGATTTTGGCAGAGCGAATTTGGGTCTAGTGGCGCCTGTCACAGTTCACTATCTTCCAATCACAGTTTGATGACGGCAGCCGAGCATGAAGCGATGGCGTCTCCTCTCCTTTGGCCATCGGCGACGCTTTGGGCTGTCTGGAGCGCGGTCCAGGTCAGGGCACTGTGACACACGTTCCCCCCCCCCCCCCGCCCCCCCCTCTCGAGCTGCTACGGATGGGCGGGGGGGGAGGGTCAGACAGGCCAACGTGAGATGGATGGAGCGCCAATCACCTGTCAGCACACCCCTGGCACCGAATCCATTTTGTTCCAAGCCACCATTAACCTTGGACCACTTGGATTCGTTTCCTTCCTCTCCGGACGAGGCCTTTGCCGCCTTTGTCGACTTCAGCTGCCGAGCTAGTTAGTTACCCGCCTCAACTTTTGTTGTGTTTGGTGAACTTCGGGCCGCACAGGCGACTTTTAAGAACTCAATGAGGAAACGGTCGCGTCATCTTTGGTGCGCTTTCAGGGAGCAAAAACGAGATTTTAAAGCTGGACAAACAAAATGCAAATGAAGTCCTCTTCAAGCCTAATTCCGTTGAGAATTGAGTGACATCATGAATCCAGTTGAAGTGATGCAGAAAACTAAAGTGCAACCAAACGACACAAAATGAAAACGAAAGAGCGATCGCTGCGTTTTATGTGCAGTAATAGATGAAGTGAATTTGGAATTTTCAAATTTTCTCTTCACTGCCCCACAAATTCCACTTTTGCTGAGCAGCGAGCATCCATTTTCTCACGCTTTCTTGCATTCATCAATCGACGTAGCGAGTCCTTCCTTTTTAGAGAATGCATGTAAAATAAAAAATAAACAAATAAATAAATAAAATGCAACCTCAAACGGCGCTGCAGTAGCTTCCGCTTTGGGACTTTTACAAGTCCGTTGTTGATCAGCGTAATGAATATGACCTGTCGAACGGGCCGTCGTAAACAACGGCGGCGGCGGCGGCGGCGTCGGCGTCTCACTTCAAACTTTGAGCTGAACACGCTTTTGTCATTTATCCCAAATGATGTATGAAGTATATGTTTCAAACATGTATACATGCGGCCCGGTTCTGAGCAGATGTTTGATCATTTCACAAGCCCATAAAAGGACGATTGGCCTGCCAGTGGCTGCTGTAATCGTGATTGATGTCGGGCGGGTGGGGGCCGCCGCGCTGCCCTCAGACACACTCGGTTTATTTATACAGTCTGCCGTCTGCCCACCGTACCACCACTGGGCTACTTTGACTGAATTTACAGTCGGCAGGCGAGGGACGCCAAAAAAAAAAAATGCTAATAATGCAGCACATCTCAGAGGAGAAGCAAAAGCCTTTTTGGATCCAAACTTTCCACGGTCATTTCAGTTTTTTTTATCAGGCAGAATCTTTGTCGCATTCACTGGCGGCAATTTTGCTCTCCTTGGTCGTTGCTGCTCTGCCTCCTGGGGCGTCCGCAAATTGGAGATGCCGCAATGATTGTCTTTGCATATTTTGGTCCTGATTTTCAAAAATGTATTTTTGTTGTGCCCACTTAAATGGCGCCGTCAAGGAACAAAGAAAACATGCAAAGGGAGTGCCGGGTTGTTACGAAGCAATGTTGCGCTTTAAATGCAATGATGGCCTGAAAGTTGCAAATACACGAACGCGATTTACACCGTTCATTTCTGGTCAATTTGGATCCACTTTTCATGGAAAGTAGTTGAAAAGAACTCCGATTGTGCCACGACTTCGGCACTGTGAGGCCGTCCTGCTCACCTGTCGGCCATTGTTTTTATTCATTGATTTATAATTTACAATTCCGTTTGTCAACAAACTCGACATTTCAAAAATGTCCATTGGTTGTTTTTGGGATAAAAGCACACAAGCAAAAAGGCCAACATGTAAAATAGCGACAAAGCGTTGCCGCACCATCCTATTTGTTTGATCCAGACGCGAATTTAAAATGCAAGTGCAGTTCACGTTCACATTTTGCAGTGCAGGCAGAAGAAGAAAAAAGTCAACTCACCGTTGAGGTGCTGAATAGTGAAGGCCATGAAGTTATGTTCCAATTTTGGATGCTTTGAAGCGGTCAATTGTTGGATGGGGCAGGTGGGGGGGGTCGGCCTTGCAGAGCATGCAGTCTGTTCCAAGGGATCGGCTCATGTCGCTGACAGGAATGTGTCAGCGAGTGTTGGCCTGTCCACCGAAGAGAGCCGCGAGCGTCAGATCTATTCTTTATGGCCGTGTCGCTGAGTGGCCGGCTCTCCGCTGCGCAGCCCTCCAGATGGATGCTCGCACAGCGGAGGCCACCGGGCTGAAAATCCCATCAAGGACCAGTTCCAGGCCCTTGCACTGAGAAGATGAAGCACACCGCCATGCCAGGGGACACAGGCCAAACCTTGCTGCAACCCCGTCGTCCTCCCTCACAAGCCTTTTTCCTTACTTGGACAGAAAACCACAACGAGCTCAACCAGCCAGAAGATGGCGGGGGACCTTTGGGGTCGCGTGCTCCTCGCTTGTTAAATAAAGGAGCCGAGCGGCCGCTTGACTGACCCTCGCCGGTGCCTGCACCTCACATGTTCCCAATGTGCTGTGTGCTTTTCTTTTGGGGGGGGGGATTCAGCCCTTGTTGAGCAGACCCGCGTTAGCGTCTCTGAAATGCAGTGTTTGATGGATGACACCAATTTTCTGTGGAAAGCAGATGAGAAACCCCGCGCGCATCCGCCCCCTCCCATGGCTTCTCCTCAGGTGAGCACTGCAAGCGTCAAGGAACAAGAGTTAGCCAAAATGGCATCAATCAAAAATGGAGTGTTTCCGATGTGACATCTTGCCCCCCCCCCCTCAAAAAGGGTCTTTCTACTTTAGTCTTCGCATTACAGTGTCAGGACCTCAGAGCCGACCATCCATTAGCTAGTTAAAAAGAAATGGAAAAAAATCGAACCAATCTGATGAGAAGACGGGCCAATCGAGTCGATCAGTTTCAACAACTTTGTTTCCTGTACAGTGGCCCTCCGCTATTCGCAGCCTGGCCCACAAAACTCCCATATAATTAAAAAAAAAAAACATCTTTCTGTGTTGCTACATGTTAACAACAATTTCAAATTCTTCTTTTATTGCCATTCAGTGATATGTGACAGAAAAAGGATATTTGAAAGTACTACCGAGACAGCGGCTCAAGTGCGGCACTCTTTCGCAGATGGACACACAGGTGGGGAAAGAAGGGGGGGCATGGGGGGCTTCGAGTGCCCTGCCAGTTTTGTTTGCTCATGCATTACTTGTGTAGCGTGTAGTGTGTGAGTCATCTCGCAACATCTCCACAAACAAGTCGGAGAAGGAGCTCATCGATGAAGCTACACTGCCCCCTTGTGGATGTTTGCAGCACCACATGGAGGAAAAAAGAACAAAAGACGAAAATAAACTGTACGGTTTCCCTATTTGAGAAGATTCAGACACAACTTCAAAATTGTTTTGTTCTCTTCTCCCAAATACACAAATGAGGGGCCTCACAGACTTTGAAGCCCAGACGGAATTCTTGCCCAACAGCGCTCGCATAAATTCTCTCCGCACTCAGAAGGAAACAATGTGATTGCAGAAAGCAAAGCAACAAATATTATTGATTCCTGCTAGACAACTAATCAATAGATGCATATCCTCCCCACACTGAGCTTTGTGACCAGATCAATTTGAAGAACGACGAGGCAAGTCAAATAGTTGAGGATCAAATCTCCATGTTGCGTCATCAAAAACATTTTAAAAACAAATCAAATTCTCAAGGTAGCCGGAAGAAATTTAACGTGCGTCCGAAAGGTGAAAGGTCACTTGTGACATTTTTTTTTCTCATCTCACTTTTTACTCTGTGGCCTCACACAATGGACCATCAGATGATTTATTGATCTGAACCATTTTCAAGAAGGTGGATAATTGTTTCATCGCATCGCCATTATCACTCCGCGATGAGTGGAGAATCAGAAAGTTTCAAAAGTCCCTCAAGGGCAAATTTTTCAACACGATATCGAAAGAAATTATTTTTCATTCATTGCTCACTTTTAAAAGTATTTTGATTGACCTGAATTTTTTTTCTTTTCAGTCTGTTAAAAATACCAACCGTGGAGGGAAATGACTTCATGAAATTGCATGTGAAGATGCGCAGTAATTAATGACAAACTTTGCGCGACAGAGGACAGTTCAAAACTGTTTTATTGCATTCAACAAATTGCAAGGACTCACGAGCGGTCGCCACGCGTTCAAAATGCAAACAAGACAAGCAAACGTTGAATCCGAGGCACTTTTGTCAGAAGGCAGGAGAGTCTGTGGCAGAAATTGCAACTGAGTGACAACTGCTATTTATAGGCAGCAGCGTAAGCATGCACACGCATGCACGCCACAGAGGTTAATGTGTAAGCGACATGTTAAAGTTCACATTCTGCGTGTGACCAAGGCAGACATTGTCAAAATAAAAACAAGAATAACAGGAAGAATGCAAGACGCATTTGTGGAGGTAGCCTTGTGCAACTTCACTTCTAAAGTTTAAAGGAAAAAACAATTCCTTTGAAGGAAGCGAAACATCACAACTGAAGTTCAACATCACTGCATGCAGTACACAACATGAATATTCATAAATTACGAAATAGAAGTTTTAAAGAGGTGAATGTTTAGACATTGTGTGGAAAATATTAGCTTCGTCTTTTGAGCCGAGCAACACAAAATGAAAAACAGTTCAAATTAGGACACGCCACTTCAAGAGATCGCCGCTTCAATTTTGCAATCCCACAAATTAAAAACTTTATATGCAAATACTAACTTACTTTATTTTTTTATATTGTTTCTTCAGCCCGATCTTAAAATGAAATCAATTACAAGATATACTTTCACTCAGAGAAATAAAACCATTCCCTCCCTCAAAAAAAAAAAAGAATTCAGAAAAAAAACCCACATCAATCGCTTGAAACTAAGCCTGAGCAAAGACTTACCTGAGAAAACGTATCACAAGCTTAGTACCACAAAAGTAACTTTGGAGACTTGCATCGTTTTACTTTATGCATCGTACGGGTAACGATTTGGAAACTATTAAGAAGATCAAAGCAACACAAAAACTTTCACTTCCATTTACAGTCAAATGATTTGTCGCCAGTTTGAAAATACATTTTTCAAACGGAGAAATATTCAATTGCGACACATTTCTTGAAATTTGTGGCTGCACATTTTTAAACCATACTAATAAATCAAATGTGCTGTTGGGTTAATCATGTTCTGGTCAACAAGTAACAAAAAGAGGAATATGACACAATCTTCAAATGCATCGTCGCAGAGTTTCGCTTGGCTTCACAGTTTTATCATTTTTCTTTTTGAAGACAAGTCGGCTGAGCATGCATACTCGTTTCTTGCCGTCTTTCACGAGAAAAAGTGAAAATCTCCTTCAAAGAATTTTGGCTCTTGGGTGAGATTTTGGAGGCTCCCTGGGAGACGATTTCAATTTCAATTTCAATTGAGACCCGTTTTCCCACAAACCTGAAGACGTGACGTCTCGACGATCGGAAGCAAGCTCTTAAATCTACACCCAAAGAAAATAAGCAATTTCGTCCAGATCGACCGGATAATCCGTCAGGTGCAGCGGCTCTTTGATATCGAACCTCTCGCCTTTATAGCTTTTCCAGCGTCCAGCCGGGAGGTAAATATCTCGCTCTTGCTTCCCAGGCTCTAAAACCGGCGCCACCATGAGATCATCGCCAATCAGAAACTGGGAGTCGATTTTGTAGGCGGTCTCGTCGCCCGTGGCGATCCACCAAAGCGGCCGTATAATCGGGTCTCCGGTGTCCAGCACCTCTCCGGCCAGCTCCAAGACCCGCGGCGCCACGATACTCTGGTGGAGGGCGGTGTACTTGCGAGCGATTTCCACAACCTCGCTGTCGTACGCCCAAGGCGGGATGGAAAACTGCATGGAGGGCATGAACGCCGACAGCTCCAGCCAGCGGATGTAGAGCTCTCGGTCCGGTAACGGCCGATGGCCATCGGTGCGATTGAGGTAGGCGTTCCCGCCGATCATGTCAGGGAGGATGAACTGATAGCCGAGAATGCTGATGGTGAGCACGGTGGGGATTAGGGATTTGAGCCCCAACTCGTAGCCCCAGACGGAGTCCCGATCGATGGGCCGGAAGAAACAGGAAATGTTCTGCGATTGGTAGCCACTGCGCAGTTCTGCTCGGTCGTTGTAAGGAATGGCCATCTCGGTGTAGCGCCGCGTGAAAAAACTGGGATCCCGAATGGGAGTTCTGGTGCTAAACTTCCACGGCAGGTAGTTGGTCTCGCCGGCGTCAAACTTGAACGAAGACACCCCGTAGCGGGAGCGAAGGGAACGGAGCTGCGAGGCAAACCAATCGCGAGCTTCCGGGTTTGTGAAGTCCACAATTCCGCCGATGCCGTTCCACCAGCGCACCAACGCCGGCAGCCGGCCGGTGGGCTCGCGCACAAACAGGCCCCGCTCCACGCACGTGCGGAAGTTCTCCGAGTCGTAGTTGACGAAAGGGTGGATCCACAGCGACACCAGGAAGCCATCGGACTTGAGCTTGTGGAACATGCTTGAGGCATTGGGGAACTTTCTCGGGTCAAACTCAAATTCTCCGTAGCGGGGCGTGTAGCGATCGTCCAGCTCCAGGTGGCTGCAGTTAAAGTTGTGCTTGCGGATGTTGGCGGCGTACGTCAGAAGTTTCTCCTGATTGATGTCCGTCTTGTGCAGGGCCCACGTGGACCAGACGGGATGCTGAAACATGGCTTGGGCGGGAACTTTGTTGGGTTTGTTGAAGTAGCGACGAACCATGTACTTGTGGATGGACGTCACGTCCGAGCCCACGCACACTCGGTAGCTAAGCTCGGCACGCGGCGCCTCTCCGGGGTCGGGCTTGAAGGGACTGTCGTCGTAGCGCGCTTGGAAGTACATGGTCTTCTCCGTGTCATTCCAGCCCAAGTGGAACGGCACCGAATTATTTATTTTGATGGCCGTGGCATTGGACGAAAGCCAATAGCTCTCCAAGATTCCGCCAAACTCGTTGCGATTGGAGTAGATGTCGCTCGTGACGAAAGGTTTGGGCGACTGTTGTCCCGAGATGGAAACGGGCCAGTGCTGAATGGCCGACACCGCACCGCCGTACCAATGCGCAAACTTGTACGTCATGGCGTGGGCCACAGAAATGTCGGGAACCAGCTCCTCCCAGCGCACGCGGTAGCACTGCACCGTGTCTTTGGGACGCACCGTCTCGATGAAGAAGTTGAGGCGTCGATCGGTCGTGCGTCCGCAGCTCAGAAGCTCTCCTTCTTTGGTGCAAGAGTCCAAATCCAAAGTCCCCGACCTGCCAACATGGAAACCAATTTGACCTGTAAGCCTCACGCAAGAAGGTTGGAGCCGGAATGGAACCCACGACCTCTGAACTGTGAGGCGGACGTGCTAAGCAGTCATCCGCCGTGCCGCCAATGTCGCATGCATTCCGTTATATTCGTTTGAAAATTGAGAAGTGGCAACTTTGCGTCGACCATCAATGGACAGCAACGGGTTTATTTCATTTCATCATTCAAGCAAATGTAAAAGGTCCTTGGAAAAAAATATTGGATGTTGATGAACGTCACCTATTACAGTAGAAATGCAAAAAAATAAATAAATATGTACATACACATATACATATATATATTTATATATTTTAATAAAAAAAATTTCATTAAAATTATTATATTAAATTATTCTTTCCACACTGACGCTGGTTTTCACTACCTTTGCTTATTCTGTTTTGTTGTTCTTTTTTTCAATTAAGACGGTTTTGAAGTTCCATCCTGATGTTCATAAAATTCCCTTGAACTCAAACGGCGGCTCGAATCCAAAGTCAGCCAGAAGCCACTCACCTAAAATCCATTCTGAACACGATGGCTCCTCCCTGGTTGCGGATAATGTAACCATCTTTATTTAGATCCAGCAGCTGAGTCTTGAGCAGCTCGGCTTTTCGTAGCGAAGCGATGTAATAAGACCACGCCGTCACCGCCGCAATGACGAGCACCAGGCCGAGCACGCCGGCTCCGACTAAAGGTCGGGTGTCCCGGCTGTGTTTCTGCTTGGGGATAGCGTCTGTTATTGTGCCGCCAGCCCCCCCGGGTACAACCTGGTACATGACTTGTGCGGGCCACTCAATAGATGATGGAATTGTTCTCGCTTTGTCGCTCTCCGGTCGTGCGGTCTGTCTGTCATAAGAAATTCAAAACATTCAGCTCACTCAATTCACCTTGGGAACAATTTGAAACTAAATTTCACTTTGGCCAAAAATTCAACCCGCCCCCCCCCCTAAAAAAAAAAAAAAAAAAATCCCACCCAAAGTCAAGAAAACAGATTCATATGCCGTTCTTGTTTGTAGTGCAAACATTAAGCACATTTATGCCAACACCCCTCAATTTTTAAAAAAATCTCCATTCATTCATCATGATTCCACGACATGCGCATCCCAATTTTGTCACTCAGCATTCAGATGGAGTTTCTTCCGAAATGTCAAATTATTAAATGCATTCAACATTAAGTGTCATTTTATTTTTTTTTTGCGACCCGTTTCTTTATTTAGTGTGTGTACTCCATTTGTCAGCACAAAGCCTCTGTTCCATTGCCAACACCGTCTCGCATCATTTTTATTGATACTGCAACTTATTTGACGGCACAGCAACAACGTCAACTTAAAAGGAACCTTTGAGATTTCAACAACAAATCGACTCCGGATGACCCACAAGAGGATCAAGGTAGACTTTCCCTGCTGAATTTTAAACAAACAACTTCAACTTAAGTCATTTGTATGTGAAGAAGTAGAGGCAGAAGGGGGGGGGGTTGTTGGCCTTAAGAACCGTTTCAGTCGAAGGAGGCAGAGCAAAGCATACTAAACCTTTTGCTTCATCAAGCACAACAAATCCAAGCTGCAAGTAAACAAACTGCTTTTGGCCAATTTAAAACCTTGGAAAAAAATAAATAAAAATACAGAAGAAAAGGCAGACAGAGAGAGACACGTGTGCATTTTGCATGCCTATTTCCTAACACCGACACAGAAAGTATTAACGGCGGATTAGAATGCACATCAGATAAAAGCTAAGCCAGTGCTCTCGAATTCCCTTTACTGGTAATTACCAATTCAATTGACCGATTCTGTGTTCAAGCGCCCTCCGGATGGATTTTCCCCAAGCAACACGACTGATAAGATAAAACCATCATTAATTAACCCAACCTCGTGCAGAAAGCTGGTTCCTCTCCGGATGCCAAATAAAATGGGACAAACCGTTTTTTTGCAGGTGTCAGGAGTTTCGATTGGTGCTCAGATCACATTTCCCACCTGTGTCTCTTTTAAACGTTTACGTGTTGTGCTCACCTGCACCGCCCGCATGGCAACATGCAAAAAACGCAGATGCCAACATTGAGCAGCGGCAACACACAAGTACAATAAAAATTCAATCGGAAAAACACAATTTTGGATTCATATTACAGTCAGACATCGCCGGAGAGGAAAAGTCACATCATGCGGATACCCGAGTGACGCCGCATATGAGAAATATTAAAACAAAAAAAAGAAGAAGCGACGGTCACTGAAATCATTTGAAACTGACTTCTGCGAGAATGTCGAAAATAAAAAATCAAATACACAATGTCAACTGTGAAACACAAACGAGGCTTGCTTAAGTTCACGGGCTGTTTTGCTAAATTTACCCCACGACTTCTTGAATCTGTGCAGGGGATAATGAAATCTCAAAACGTTCAAGACATTCTGGAGCAAAATAAGCCGTCGAGTGTCAGAAAGCTCGTCTTGGTTGCTGGCCTACCACGAGATGACGACCGCTAAACAAAACGTCAAACGTTTCTGAAATCGCATGAAATGACTCCGATTGTCGCTGATATGTGAAATCTTCAAACCTGAGATAGGTCCAGTTTACTCAACGCGTCAGCCAAAAAGTGCACCAGGTTCAATGACGTTGAATTGTCTCAAAAGGTTGATGTTGCACAACCTTTCGCCTGTTTAAGTTATTTCGGTGACGATTGCGTTGTTGTTCTTTTTCTAACAGGAGCAAAGCAACGATTTGGAATATGTCATTTGGTCATTAAGACACATGACACATGACACTCTAAAAATGCTTTTGATAAGACCCGGCAGGACAAGTAGTTTGGACGCATGAGTGGAGCGTTCAGGTGTCTAAAATGTCATTGGCAATTACAGTCGTGGCATGCATGCATCAGAATATTTGACGATGTGGATTGTGGAACGGTTTGGTAAACATTTTAGTTGTTGCATCATTGCACACACAGTTGGCATTTTAGGCTTTCATTGATTATGCATTGTTCACTATAATACAATTTTCTCAACACTATCTATCATTGCTCAGCCGGCGAACATCCCAAAATGATTCAATCGCTCAAACGTAGTCACGTGTCAAAATTTGCTTTGAGGCCTCTGAAATGAAATGAAATGAAATGAACGTACATATCAACGTCATCTTTGCGTGAGCCGTTTTTATTTTGCACAGAAAACACTCGAATTCTTCATTTTGTTGTTGCTTTATTTGCTGGCGCTCTGTTAAGTCGTTGACATTGATTTGTCCTCTGTTTTGTAAGTTTGGCGACGTGAGAAAGATCAACATCTCGATTCCCATCGATTGTGTCAGTGACAAACAAAAACATGCTGATGGAGCCACAACGCAAAGAACTGGACGTGCACGATAACGTTACGTCATCGCCATAATGAATTTAAAAAACACTAAAAGACACAGATAATGAGCAACGCGATAAATTGCATTCGGGACTTTATCACAAAAATGTTCTTCGAGTGTGCGTAATTTGACGGCAACGTGCCAAACTTAACGGAGGCATGAAAATCGTTTTCAAACTGGTCTAAGTAGTTAGCGACAATTTGCAGCGTATTCACGAGCTTTTAAAAAAGATACAATTAAAATGTTTTCTTACCGAACTATGCAGAAAAGAACCGCGGTTGACTTGTTGTGCCAAACAACTCCAAGTCACGGAGAGAAAGAAGAAAAGAAAACAGAAAAGTTTCAAGACATGTTGCGAATCCGCCTTGTCGACGCGCCTTGTCGACGCGCACTGAATCATGGGAGATGGAGTCCAACATATTATTGCCCTAGATACTAGAGGGGAAAAAAATACATTTTGGGGGAAATTAAACTATTGCTTCATTTAAATAATAGCTTACTTAATTCAAGCAAATAGTTTCAAGTATTGTGGCATTTGTTTTGGTAATAAGAATCCAATATAAAGCTGAATTCTTTTTAAATAATAAAAATGCCTGATTGAATAAAAAATGAAAATAATAAAAGACTCCTTTCGGATGCAAATTTAGAACACAAGTATAAACTTAGAATCATCGGGCACAGTAAAACGAGTCAATATAACAGCTGAACATGCTCATTTGGATAAAAAATTCAATTAGATTCAGCTTGTGCACCAAACATGGCCACCCAGATAGCAAAATATGGGTGACTCAACGTTAAAATATGATTCGGCTTAAATGTGGAATCTATGTTTAAACTAAAAATTGAGCTTTCAAATGTTTTATTTCAACCCAAATATAATGTAGATTCAACAGCATATTTAAATCACAAACTTCAATGTTGACAAAATGTTGTTTGACCATCAGTCTTCAACTAAAACCAAAAACAAAATTCAACATTGATTTAACATCTTTTGCGATCCAGGCAGCGAGTGGAGCATTCACCTACTTCTACATTTTGCTTTTAAGAATGGGAAGCCTTCGAACCTAAAGTGCAAATTGAGCTCCCATTTTGCCGGAGAGCGTCTTTCTGCCTTCATAGAGTTGCTTTCACGCCCCGTTTACAGTCGTTTGGAGTCGTAGCACCAAGCCAATTCCTCTTCTCACTTGTCAGCATCATCAATAATCACCAAGGAGCCTGCTCCACATCCAGGCCTTGTGAAAAATCACTTTGGTCCTCACCACTTGAAGGCTGCAAATGAAATATCGTATTTTCTCGAGCTCCTGTTCGTTGCAGTCAGTGAGAATGTTTGATGAAAGTCCTCTTGTAGGAATTTCCATTCTTCAAAGGCACTTCTTGATTGAAAATTTCAACCTTACCTTTTTTTCTTGTCTTCTGCTTGGACTGTGAAGCGCTCTTTTTTTTTTTCGTCCAAGAAAACTTTTGCCGTCCTTCACTTGATTTCTGTTTCCTCTCGTGATAGATTTGTGCTTTTTGTTTTTTTTTCAGCCACATTCTGGCTTCAACATTACATTTGGAGCTCGTTTCTTGCTAACCTCATACAGGTCACGCCAGTCCAGGAATAGCCCGCAAATACCAACGTTTGCTGTCCATCCCAGACTTTGATCTGCCGTCAACTTTTGCAATCCAAATGTCAACTGATCAATTGACCAAATAATTGTGTTCAAAGCAGATATTTGGTGAAAATTCTCCTCAGAATATTTATTTTCTGTGCTGCTTAACCATAAATCTATGAAGCTTCCTTTAAAAAAGAAAAGAAAAGAAAAAAAAACGCGATATCATCACAAGCATGACCTAACGACCATTAAACACAAACCCAAAATTTCACATGAAATTTGGTCCGCACAAGCAAAATGCGCTCTTCTGGAATCTTCACTCCATCCGTGGTCATTTTTGTCTTCTGTCAGCATGCATCAATCTTCTGCAAAGCCTCCAAGTGGATTCATGTCGACACTCCTGCTGAGTTATGCGTGACAGGAAGTAGTTCCTCAAAATCTCTACAATGTCCGAGCGTTCGTTTGACACGCGTCCTCATCTTAGTCAAACGCACATCAACGGAAGCAGATGAGGATTTTTCCACTTTGAATGGCATGAAATATAAGGCTTGCCCTTCATTTACCTGCGGCATTGATCCGTACAGCAGACCATAAAACAGTTCAAACAATTTTCCAAAAATGACGGAAACATTTCAGCAAATTCAAGTCGAAAACCGATCGCCAAACATTTTTAGTGGTGCTTGGGTTTTGCCGCTGCCTTTAGTTTTGTGTAGATGTAGTCAAAGTTCTGCAAGAAAAAGACAAAGAAAAATACCAGGCTACGCGAGACGTATACCTTCACATCTGCACAAACATTGAACCGTATCGAAAATTCAATGACTTTGAAGTTATCAATATTCACATTTCATTGGAATTGTCAAACAGCAAGCAATGAAAAGAAATACGCTTGGCACTTGGAATGGCAAAAGCCGTAGTACAGGTCAAGAATCTCGTGAAATCGTGGACAGTGAGTGTATTACGCAATGTTTTTGCATCCACATCACATGACTGCGGAACAAAAACGTCAACCTACCTGTATTGCATAGTACACAATGCCCAAATACGCCGTGATGCAGCCACCCAGGAACAGATCGAAAGCAGCGGGTTTCACCCTGCGACAAACAAGTAACACATTCTTTCGTTGGTTTTTCATTAAAAAATAAATACAATAAAATCCACATGTACCTGTACATCACAACTGACTGGCTCATTTGATCAAAAAAGGTCACATCAGGGTCCCTGTGTGGAAAAAAAGAAAAAAAGGAGGGGGGCGGGGTCACTTTTCAGTGCAGCTTAGCCCTCAAGAGTTTGTTTTGACACTCATGTCACCTCTTGTCCTGTCTGAAAGTGTGCCTGTGGACTTGCTGCAAGTATTGCTTGAATTGATGCTCCAGCGAGTTGACGAGCAGGATGTGAGCCGGCTCTTTATCCATCAGCTGCGTGGCACGCGGGACCGAAGTCAGGAAGGACATGAGGCTGGATATTCGACTGTCGTGGAAGTCCTGCAGTCACAAAATCAATTAAAATAGTAAAAAAAAAAAAAATCATGTCATGGCGGTACTTGAACACCAGAGGGGAGCAATGTATTCATATTTTCAATGAGCTTGCTTACCAACAGGCCTTTGAAGAGCTGAACATCTTGCGGCGAACTCTTCAGAGAAGACAAATACGATATGACATCAGGGGATTATTTGTTTTGGTGGTGTGTTTTTTTTTCATGGCCACTGGATAATGAGTGCAAAGTAAACCTGTTGTTTACTTGATAACCAATTTAAGTTGCTTGTACGAGTACACGCTCAAGAATACAATTCACACGGAAATGATTGTGTGTTAGTCGTAGCTTATTTTTCCACGAAAACCAATTTTGGTCGATTAGAAAATCACGCATGAAACTAAAGCTTCCAAATAAACGACTGTGCAGCACAAGTTCGGCTCAATAAGTGGCCAAATACTACACACTCATAGCACCACAATGCACGTTTGTACTTTTGTACTATGCCAGTTGCCCGACTAGTGTCCAGAAACTGGTATTAATAAATTCATGAAGCTCAAGCTGGATATCAAATAAACACTCAAACAGTTCTTTTGTGCTCACCTTGTCAGACAAATGGTACATGAATCGTGCCAGCGCTTCTGCTACGATGACACCATTGCGCTTCATTTTCCGGAAGTCCACTTGGGAACTGTTGGCAAAAACACAAATAGAATGTGAGACACTTGATGAGAATTTTTTAGAATAACATGTGACAGGTGAGCTGATTTGGGGCAGGAGGCGGAGCAAGAGCTGAACTGCTCGCCGCCCAATTGCAGGGCACATCGAAACAAAAACACGCGTTCGCGTTCACGTTCACACCAACGGAGAGAAGACGATCTTCAATTAACTTTTGGAGAGAACATTTAAATTCCACATGGGAAGTTTGGAACTCAGATTAGAAACCAGAACCTCGGAACGGTGAGGCAGAATTCATTCGTGTGCACCACGTACTGCTTTTTAAAATCTGTTTTTAAAGGGGAAATCAAGTCCAAAAAATGTTCTAAAGACCCCCTTGCGTGAAAACACAATCTTCTGATCGTCGAATATGAATTAAACAAAACAATGCAATCTCAGGCGGCGGCGGCCATTTTGCCAACTGCTGTCAACTGAAAATGACGTCAGCATGCCGAAGGGCTCAGTTTGCCAACATCACGTGACCAAGCCCAGAAAACATATCAGCCATGATGCTCGTAACCTGAGCCCTGAAGCATTGGGACAAAATGGCCGCCGCCTGAGCTTGATAAAAACGGGTGGATGTTTCATCTTCATTCATTTGCAAAAATCAAAATGCTGTCTTTAGACGAGCGGTACAAACATTTTTGACTTAACTTTTACACTCACAGGAGTCTTCTGCTGCCATGATTTAAAAATGTTGCCTTCAACACGTTGAACGTTAGCTTAGCAGGTTTAAAGGGCGAAATTTGACGTTTTTTCTTTGCTGGGCCTCGTCTGACGTACGTCTTATAATAATAATAATGCCTTTATTAGTCCCACAATGGGGAAATTCGAGATTCGAACCCAGGCCTCCTGGGGAGACTGGGTCCTGAACGCGGCGCCTTAGACCACTCGGCCATCCTGGCAGCTTCTGACGAACGCAAATGGACTCCATCGGTCCAATTGTCGATGGCGCAATGTGTGAGCTGCTCAAAATGAAGACCAAGAGAAGTGCGAACGTACAGCGTGTCGAGCAAGGAGCCCCGGAGCTCACTTTTGGGATCTTCCAGGTGAGACAGCGTGAATGCGGGAATCCTGCGCAGGCTGTAGCGCTCGTGCTCCCAGGCCACCGTTGACTCCACGAGGTTGATCTTCTTGTGGACCACTTCGGTCTTCATCTGCGGGAATCTGGAGGAAACCACCTGGGAAAACGCAAACATTGTTATATCATTTTACATTTTGGAAAAGAAATCATCTTTGGTTGAGCGCCAACCACTTAAATTCCTTCCACCTCCTTCAGCCAAAAATCTATTTTAAAAGAGCAACACGACGAATGCTCGTCTTTCTTTTTTTTTTTTTGGTTACCTCATTTAAACTTTGCATGAACGCAAACATGGGCGTGTCCGATTTCGGCGGACGGGACACGTGCATGAAGAGCGCATCGCCGGCGGCCAGCGTGTCCAAACACAGCACGAAGGCCACGTTGTCGTGAAGGAGGCTCGATTCTGCTCAGGAACAAAAATTGCAAAGCAAACGAATGACGTTTGTGGAGCGGAGACGGCTTTCGTGGCTTCAAAGTTCACCACAACTCACCAGCGTGGTCCAAATTCTCTTCAATCCACTTCTTGGTGCCCAGGAAATTTTGTTTTCCTCCTCCGGTCAGGGAGAACATTAAATGATATCTAAATGACAAGCATGCGTCGTCAAGGTTGCGTTCCACCTTTTTGAAGTGTGACTTCTCACCGTGGCCTCGTTCTTGGACTGCGATAAAGCATCTGGAAGAGGCGCGCCAACTCCAGCAAGATGGCGACGCCGCTTCCGTTGGAGTCGGCTCCAAAAGACAACCACTGCGTTGTACAAACACACGGCGGCATTGCGTCATTTTCTTGACGCAAGTGTCGTCTTCACACATTCGACAACGTCGCCGCCTAATTTTGCTGCACTTTCTTCACGTTTAGCCCGACATGTAAAAGAATGCGAGGCAGACAATGTGACCTGGACTCAATTTGTTACAAATTTTGTTCATTTCAACTGCGTATGTAAAAGAAATTCTTTGTGCTGCTGACTATTTTTGCCGTTGCTTTTATTTCGCTTACATTATGAAAAATAACAACAAAAAAAAGGATTTCGTTCCCGTCTGCATTTATAATTCTTACGACATATTTTTGCTGCTGTTCATTGCTTGATTTTGTCCATATTTGCGTTCGATAACTCACTGGCGCCAGTCCATATGAATCGTAGTGGGCCGTGATCACAACGGTGGGGATGTCCTCGCCGGCTCCAGGAAGCACGCCCTGAACACGCAAATGCCGAAATGTTAGTCTTTTACCATCTATGCGATGAAGAGAGAGATAAAAAGTAAATCAATGTGCACTCACTTCCAGTGTAACCAGTGCCGTGTCTGGAATGGCCTTAATTGGGACGTTGTTGCTCAGCAAGATCTGAAAGGCCGTCGCTGTCACCATACTTCGAAAGACTGTCGCCGAGGAAAAGGAAACCGTTGAAAATAGGACGGCCGACGGTTTTATTGTCGGTATGTTGCGCTTTGTCCGCCACCTCGAATGAATATCGACGAGCTCCGCGCACACGCCGCCTTCTTCACCTCGTCGTACATGTGGAGAAGCCGTTCATCCTCGGGCGCCACATAAACCGGCAGGAGCGTCTCCGTCATCAAGGCGTGACTCTCGCTCATCATGAACGACTGCAAGACGCAAAATGAGAACGCTCGACTCAACGAGGAGGCAAAGAGAACAAATATCGTCCACGTTCCGCTGTCGGGTCAAAGGTCGGCTGAACTTCAAATGCATCGCAACCTCTACAGGTCAACTTAATTGAACCTTTTTGAAATCTCGGAATATTCGTGTCCAACCGTTGGGCGTCGAAGAGCACCGAGGCGTCCGCTTCTCTACCTTTCTGTGACTCTTCTCGTCTCGCTGTTGCGACCCGCTCGTGACGTGCAAAAGTCGAAGCTCAGAGAACATTTTGCACTTTTTTTTTTTCCGGTCTCAACTCAACTCAGCTGTGATGTCGTTCTAAACGGCCACTTCCCGTGTTCGCGACCGGTTCGGGTTGTCGTTTGCCTTTCGCCTGACGTCGGCGGGGAAAAGCGGAGAGAAGCTCAAATGTATTTTTCCTGTAAAAGTTGCAGTCCATTTGAAATGCGTCCAGAATTTTGACCCGCAAGTCAATCCTTCCAAATTGCCGTGAGCCGTCAAAGCGCTACCTGAATTTCTTGGGGCGA
The DNA here is from genome assembly GCF_059441095.1 of Idiotropiscis lumnitzeri. Classification (NCBI taxonomy): domain Eukaryota; kingdom Metazoa; phylum Chordata; class Actinopteri; order Syngnathiformes; family Syngnathidae; genus Idiotropiscis; species Idiotropiscis lumnitzeri. Next base: position 785,413 of record NC_142401.1, on the reverse strand, counting down.
AATGGTCGACATGTTTCCGGGCAGAAGAATGAGAACGGCGGCGGCATTTTGTCTCTGCGCCTCCGTGAATGTTTTGGCGGTGAAGTCCACAACCTTCATGACGACACAACGGCGGGTCAGCACCGGCTCATCGGCGGCTCGGGCCTCGGCCACCACCGCGGCGCCTCGGCAACCTAAACATCCACCGAGGTTAATGGCCATCAATGAACTCTCCGGCATTCCACTTTCTATGCGGCTGATCCTTTTTCGCTTTGCGGGTGAGCCGGAGCCTGAATTGGGCGAGAGGCGGGACACATCCTCATCGCCAGCTAATTGCAGGACACACACACACACACGCACAAGCTCGCGTTCACACTTTTGCACAATTCATTCTCAATGAAATGAAATTTGGAGTGCAAAACCTTCAGACATCATCACAGTCGATGAAAGAAAATGTGACTTGTAGTCCCAAAAATATGAAAGTTGACGTCAATAGCGGAAAGACAGTCGTTGTCATGCCCAAATCATTCTACTCGCGTGCTGAATTGTCTGACAAGTCAATACAAAGAAAATGCAAGGACCACATGGAGCGCCGCCGATCCACAATAAATGCCATCTTTCCAAATGGAAAGTTTTTCATCTGAATGAAGAGCTGAGGCGACAAGCAAGAGTGGCGTGACATCATCATCATCATCATCATCATGATGACCTTACCATGATTCCGTTTCGCCAGGTTGTAATGTTGCATCCGGTAGGCCGTGAACTCGTAGGAGGACGCGGCAAAGAGAACGGAGCCATGCAGTTGACAGGTGACACAGAGAAGGAGCGTCACAACGGCAAAGCGCCAATCGGCCAGGTGCATGACGCCTCGTGTCGTGCAGGTGCGCTACAAAAAAGATACACACGCATACTCGAAACTTTCTTGGCCTGCTGGGATTACAGTATGTGGCAAATGAATTTGGAATCTTAAAAAAAAAAAAAAGAAACGACAATACAATGGACAGCATCACAAAATATCTTTGTGTCATAACTCGACATTAAGCATGCCTTGCTCTCATTTCAAGATGCAACAAAAAAAAACATCACTCACCTCGCTCATGAAATTGTTCAACTCTTCCGCGTCGTCCCGCTCGCGACAAACTATGCGCTCGGAGTCGTCCACAAGTGGAGGTAAGCCACAGTTGGCCATCTGCTCGCAAGGGATGAGCTGCAGGCTAATCACAAAACGCTTCCCAACATGGACACGCACTTTTCATCCATGGCGGGAGGGCCAAGCCCAACAAGATTGTTGGATGGATGCACAAAAAAATGACAAAATGGGCCGAAATTGGTTGAAACAAAGACAAAAGACCTCCAAAGTGCCCTATTTCAAATTTTGCCTTCACGGAGAGGGGGGGGGCGTCTCGAACTCGGCTGCATGCAAACTCAAGGATGTTTTGACCTTTTTGAAGGAAAACATGTAGAAAGTGACAAAACGCTGTCGCGGGCATTTTCATCATGACACCAATCCATGTTTCCGATTATTTATTTTTCAGGAGATATTTTGCACCTTACACACAACTTGAACACGCTTTAGTCTAAATTTTACAGTCATCATAATAAGCGTCCGACAAATAAAACAAAACTTTTGGTGAATGAAAAGAATGGATTACACATGAGTGGAAAATCATTTTTGCAAATAAATGTGTTAGAATGCATCGCTACGGACAAAACAGAAAGTTTCACGTTCGAGACGTGTGCCATCTTCGGCACAGTCGCAATGTTGGCTGACGACAGAAGTTTGAAGTAACAAAAGTGACTTTAACTTAACGTCAATATTGGCACCTTGCCAGGGAGATTTTCGTCAAATTTTATTCCAGAATGGACTGACAGGATCGTGTCAGCTTTGCTTCGGTCCATTCCCTCAGTACAATAAGTCCAATTTGTCGAAATACAATCGGACCTCCCGCGCACGACTTGAACGGCAAAAAACATTTTGTTAGACCGCATGTCTCAACGTGACACATTTTGAAGCGAATGTGTGAACGTACAACATGAGAACCGAGTTACGGAAAAGGAACACAATTATTGTTTGGTGTGAAAAGAACAATTACCTTCAAGTGGAACAATTTGGCGTACATGAAGTGTTGTGTATGCACGCAAGTGCACGTGCACGTGCACGTGCACGTGCCATCCATTTGTGAGTTCAGCTAACTGGTCACTGTTGGCACACAGCAAGTGGAACAAAAACTAAATTGAGATTGGAAGCGTTGCTCTTTCTGGGTCAGAACAAGTTCAGACAACGATGCGAGCACAGACGACCTCAACTGAGTGCAGGAAGTGAAATAAAAAGAAAGCGAGCGAGCAGGTGGGGGGAAAAAAGGTCATTGGCAGTGAGAACACATAACTGTCGCAAGTGTGACGGATGTTTCTTTGTCCAAAATATACAGTCAAACTCGTTGGATATGTACAAAAACAACAAAATCACACTTGAAATAAAATGGAGTATTTCACACTTTCTTTAAAAAGGAAGCTGAAATAAAAAAAAGACATAAAAATGTGGCCACTCAAGTCCCGTTTTTAAATTAGAAGTCAAAATTCACAACAAATTGCACGTAGAACACGTTCGCGAGAAATGAGAAGGATTTGGTACAAAAAGTCATGCGCGGCAAACCAGGAAGAATTGGATGCTCAGATTCGCCAGCGAAAATAAAAAGTCATCATCCATCTCGGCTTTCGAATTGTAACATTCTTTGAGCAGAAAATGTGGCGCGTCTTTTGTGAGCGTTATTGCGTGCATGCATGTTTCGGAGATGAACATTTTGTACCATTTCCTGCAAACAAAACGTATGCATGGCTAGTCATTAGCTGCTGTCCTTTCTCAAGAAGAGCTCCTAAAAAAAAAATAAAAAATGACAGTGAATTACACGTGGCAGTATGACAACAGGATCAATAAAAGTGAGCAATAATCTGCACAAGTTGGCTGTTTGGCAGTTTAAGCAGGCAAACATGCAAAACGTCACTTTAGTTTGTTTAATTGCAATGTTGAAACGGACAAAGATTTCAACTACTTGAAGTGTTTTATGGTGACAAGTTGAATGCGGGAGCGCTACTTCTCTGGCTATATTGTACATACTCACACCGTCTTTATGTTGGACACGAACGGACATGAAAACAAAGCAGACGGGCGGAGTGAAACTGTACAAATTACATTTTTTTTTTTTTTTTACCAGACGAAGAAATATTTCCGATGACTCCTTATCTCCAGAAGAGGCGTTTCTTTCCTCTTTCGTCCAATCGACAGGCCTGAACAGTCCGTGCGAGCAAAAACCAAAGAATCGCCGTGACGATCAAGTCAAACGTTTTCCTCCAAGCTGACGTTTGTGTCATCGTTGCCGTGCGAGTTCAGCATCCGAGGCCGAAGGTGCACACATCCAACCATAGGAGGAACGTGCACAAGATGTTCCCGCCCTCCGTTGCTGACATTGACTTTGTGTGGGGGTGCGCAAACTGTTGAAGCCTCCGTCTGTTTTTTTCTTTCTTTGTTGTTGTTGTGATGTCAAGAGGAGGGCGGCGCTACTGGATCTGACACGCCGTGGAGGGAGCGGCCTGACAGCACATGCAGGTGGGGTTGACCGCTTTGGGCGGGATCAGATCCAGATCCTCGTCATCCGGAATCTCATCCAGCCGGTAGCCGTCCTTCAGGAGCTGGATGTTGAGGTCCTGGTTGATTTGCTGCAGGGGACACAAGTCGGCCTTGAAGCGCGCTTAGCAAAGAGCTCGAAAGCAAGTTGGTGCGTGAACACGGAAAAGCGCCGCGTGAACGTCACGACGTGCGGTCAGAGGGATCGAAACTCGAAAAGGAACGGCGATCGGGACGCAACGGGTCGGGTCGGCTCGGCGAATCTGATCAAGGGCTGAAGAGATGATGGCATTGGATGACCGGGTGGGGATGTTTGTCGTTTGGCTAACAGGGTGACACTACGTGAACGTCAATAAAACGTGCGGATAGATACCTGGTCCCTCAGACATCTCACCTCGGCTGAGGAGTATCCTGATGACGAGTACCGGGACATGTCAAAGTCGTCGTCACTGCAAAGCGCAGACAAACACAATTTAGAACACGACGCTTTCCACGAGGTCATTCCGACGCGCGCTTGCGCTTGGCCAATAAAAATTTCCCATTTGGATCTTAATTTGTCATTTCGTCGTCCAGATAAAAAATATTTCAATGAGGTTCTGTATCCCACGGCAGATAGTAAATGCTTTACGTTACGATTTAACTTGAGTTAAGGTCAAATCCAGATCGTCTCAATCCTGTTCCTGGAAGGCCGCCGTCCGCTGGCGGTTTTCCATCACAACACACCTGATTGAAATGATCACCATCGTTCTCTAGCTTCGGCAGAACTTTCTGATTATCGGATCATTTGAGCGTTCCAGGACTGCGGCCCCCGAGGAACAGGATTGAAGACCCCTCCATCACCCAGGCGGATATTGGTGTCGTAAAAATGCATTTCATTTCATTTCATCAAATAAAAGATGATGCAAATTTTAAGATTCAGAAGATAAAATTAAAAACTGCTCTCAATATAACCACTTTGAAGTTACAGCTAAATATCGGTTTGTTTCGGTTTTGGTTTTTTTTTTTGGCAAATGGAGAGCATTCTCAGCCGATGGACGGATTTATGATCATATATGGCCGGAACGGCATTGAAGACAGCAAAGATCGCCAACATGGCATAAATTGCATCACACAGTGTTGTGTTTTTGGTCATCAGTTGAGCTCCAGATGGTCACCAAAATGTTTCCTGCCCATTTTGCCATGGTAAAATCTCTGTCAATTTTTCTTTTCTTGTCCCGACTACTTCTGTGAACACGATCAATAAAGCAACCAAAGCTGGTTGGCTCAAGCGGGCCATCGAGGTTGAATGGTTCTGAAAACGTGTCCAACCCAAAGCAGTGCGGTCCAGAGCGGAAGCCGGCGCAGGCTCCCTCTGAGCTGCTTTTCCGTCGTCTCTAATCCTCAGCCCACCATTGGCTAATCCTGCACCCTCGGAGGGCCTTTGCCCCATTTTGGCATCCCGACCGTCTCTCAAGTGGCTTCTTGGATTAATGCAACATGGTGAGACCGGCAACACTCTAAATCCGCCACTCCCCTCTTAGGTCAGCCATTTTGTAAGTGGAAGTGCAAAATGAAGTCAAAGAAGGTGACAAGAGTAAATAATGGGCACATACCTGTCGGTGTCCAGCGCTACAAGAGGCTTCTCGTCTGGGCTCTGGTCTAAAGAGGAGTAGCCTTTATTTGGCACAACCAACCTGCACACAAGCAAAGAACACATTCAGGACATTCAAGGCCACTTTTAACAATACAACGCAACTTTATTTCTCGAGCGCATTTCACAACAGCTGGAGCTGGAACGAGGCGCTTTCCAAATGGTGTCAACGAAATTAGAAGACATGAAGACACACGCAGAATAGATACCAGAAGAACAGCAGAACAGTGACGGTCGAAAGCTCAAGAATAAAAATGTGTCTTCAAAGGAGCTTTAAAAATGGACAGACAGGGGGCGGGGCTTGCCAAACATTTAGTGGGAGCTCATTCTAGAGGGAAGGACCGGCAACAGAAAAAGGCACGACCCCCCCCCCTGAGGCTGCGCTTCGTCCTCGGCACCTCCGGCAGCAAAAGGTGGAGGAGCTCAGAGAGGTACGCTGGGGCGAGGCCAATTTAAGATTTGGAGACGGACAGAAGTATCTTAAAGCAAACTCGAAAGTGCACTGGCAGCCAGTGAAGAGAGGCCAAGATTGAGGTGATGAGATCCGTCTTCCGAGCGCCAGTTAAAAGGCGAGCGGCAGCCTTTTGCACCAGTTGGAGAGAATTGCGGGAGGACTGGCTGACTCCAAAGTCAAATGCATGATGTAACCAAGGCATGGATTACCGTTTCGAAATGGCGCTAGGAAAGAAAGGGCTTCGCTTGAGCCGGCTGCCTAAAATGAAAGAACGACAGCACTCAATTTTGAATCACGGTCCAGACTGTTGGCTTTCGATAAGATGTCAGGTGGCCAAGGTCAACAAGGTTGAAAGTAGAAGGCCATTTATGCATGGATCCTGTGGTTGCGCAATAGATGAGGAATTGAGCAAACGTCTGGATGTTCAAAACGTTTGCTTTTCAATGCCACGGTGGATAATGCAACGCAAAGACGACATGCTCAGAAAGTCAGAGAGCCATCCTAAATACAATTTGCATGCCATAAAGGAGAGGAAGACAACAAAAGATGACACGGCATCTTGTATTTCCTAACAGGTGTGCAAGAATGTTCATTTTGCTTGAGATCCACAAAAGAAGGGAAGCGTGAGGTCCATCTGAGCGCAATCCTCACAATGCACGACGTGAAGATGATCAGTCGGCCTCGGAGCCACTCGCTCGCCTTTCGTATATTCCCACTAATCCACCGGCGAGCGGGATTAGACGGAGCCACTTGCCGATAGGGCGGGTTACAGCAGCTTTACGCGCCGACTCGGAGCTCGCCATTTACTCGCACACAACACAAACAAAGCCGCGTCTTTGTCGGAAGGAGCATTACCAAGTCTGACGGCATCCCTCAAACGGCTGCATGCAAATCTATTTTGCGTTTGTGCGCTTTCGGTCCTGAAGCGAGCTCAACACGGCGATGGAAAGGAACTCGTTACCTTGTCCGAGCATTCTTCTTAGGTTGTTGATTGACAGGACTAGCCACGGTGCCGTTCTTCGCCGATCCCTTTCTGGCAAGGTCCCTCTGTTTCTCTGGGCAACCGCACAATGTGAGCTCATCAGTAAACGTGACAATTAACGACAACAACATCACTTGCAATTCATGACTTCATGCTTAGTTTTTTTCCGGCATGACAAGGAAAACACTTTTGGCAGCTTTTTAATCCAATTAAATTGGCTTTTTATTCTTTTCAAAAAACAAATAATTAAAAAAATGTCATGAATGGCCCCAACCGATTAATCAATCGAGATCAGGACTTTTCAAAATAAGAATTTTGCCGATTCAACGGCGATGTAAACTTACTTAATCATGAAACAGTAAAAGCTGTTCAGTGGGTCGTAAAGGACAAGCATGGCTGACAAAATGATATTTAGTATTGTGAATTACATCCCACATCTGCTCATGAAGACGCAATGTCGCAAAGTACAGCAGTACTTCAAGATAAAATCCGAAATTGTAACACAAAAAGTTTGTACATTGAGGTAACATTTCCCATTGAAATGAATGGAAATGCCACTAATCCGTTCCAGCCCCCAAATGATGTTATATTGACATTTTATAAGATGCAGACGGTATATTTTCTCAAATTTTAATTAGAGTGTGGTTGAAACTGGCAACACAATACAAAGCAAATTATTAAAAAAATAAATGAAAATAATGATGAAGAAATGGGCTAAAACAATCAATTGATATTTCTATCGTAGAAGCGTTAAGGGCAACCGTCGTGACAAAAAGATGTTCACATAATGAATGGATTGAAAGATTTATTTTTTTTTAAAAAACCTGTTAATTAATCTGTGAATTTTTTGCCAAATATTATAATAAAAAAAATCTGTATAGGTCGGGCCCTAGTAATGATTTGACGTTGTGATTTGCACGGCGTAGTTGGTGATACCTATTTGGACTTGCAGCGGTGACGGCTTGTAGTTTATAGCCACCGTCTCTCCTTTGGCATCAGCGTCAGCTTCCGAGTTGGAGGAGGCTGCCGGATCCTAGAAAAGGAGGCGAGAGTCAAGTATTCGGCTTTACTGCATCAGCACACACAATTTCGTATCAAGTACATTCTGATGGACCTTTCCGCGAACACAAACACTGACAGAATGACGTCAAGCTTGCAAAATCAGCTCCCTTTAGACGCGATTCGTGTTCAACGCCCCAGCACTAATTGCCCGGGGACATCTATGGCCGCGTGGTGTGCACCATCAACCGCAGCGTATTCACTCCGGGCTCGCATGGTTCTTTCTGTGTCGAGCGCCGACGGCATGGAGAGGAGGCCGTGGGAGAACAGAGGGGGCTCCTGTTGCGGCAACACATTGAGAGAGGGGAAGCGGGTCATGCTTGGCCTGCCCTGCTCACAGACGTGCACATTATGCTCATTCTAAAGCGCGCCACTGTTGCAACGAGGAGGAGCGCCGCAGAGCACACGGGTGAGGTCGACCAACAGGCGCTTGGCAAGAAGTAGCCAACATTGACCATGATGATCGATGGATGCGCCGAGGAATGAAATTGCGTGACTTTAATGTGGACCAAATGAACAAAATGTTGGGAGATTCCGATCATGGCCGACCAGTTAGGGATGCAGTCTTTCATTGAGTACATCTGCATAATCCCTTAAGATCCGATAAAAACGCAAAGGAGTGGAACAACAACAAATGTATCAGTGCTGTGGTTCATTAAAAGTACTTTGTAGTGGCATCACACACGTGCGCAACAAAATAACGGAAAGCATTTGAATGGCACCAATAAAAATGTATTTAAGACCAATGACATTCAAGACAAGACAGTGCTTTTTTACATACATTGATGGTATCAAAAATAAAACAGGCCTGCTCCCACGCCTCTCTCATAAATTATAGTTCATATATTGACGCCTCGCACTTGGAAACCGAAATGACATAATCTCCCAATGAATCCGTTTCATTAGCCTGATCTTCCCTGATGATGCCAGGCTGCTGACACAGCACCAAGTGCTCAGAGATTGAAGGAGGATTACACGTCACGGCTTCATCCACCGGCAGCCAATAGCAGCGCGGCCTGACGGATCACGTGACCACGAATGACAATAGCAACTGTTCTACATGATGCCGCAACAGTCAACGCAGCTCTCTGTCATCATTGGAATGCAAGTCAAGCAATGTGGTTATTCCCATCCATGCACTCTCGCTGACTTTGGAAAATGCACATTTCTTTTTAATATGCTTTTCTTTAAAAAACATTTGTTTGAATTTGATCTTATTTGAAAGGTAGTGGCAATCATAGTTAAAAATGCTTTAGTTCATGCAGAAATAAAAGTGTCCTCTGTAGCACTTCATTGATTTCATAAATGCAACACAAAATAGTTATTGGATACATATAGGCAAAAAAATAAATAAATACCACAGATATATGCGGTGTCAAAAGGATTTTGTGGCTCCCAGTGTTTTTTTTCCTCATGTTGCCAACCCCTGTGCTAGAGCATGGTCGCCCCACAAACAAGCTTAAAACCCAAGAGAATAGACTAGGCGGGTGTGTGTGTGTGTGTGTGTGTGAGTGTGTCGAGCGTGTGCGTGCACGTGCGTGCACGCAGCAGATGGGAAGCTGATTCATTCGGAATGACAATGAAGTGTTTAGCATTACAAAGGCCTTGCCATATGTACAACTAACACCATCAGATAGCGCTGAAATGTAAAGTGAACGACTGCACCAATAAACTGATCAAAAAATAAACAAAACCTTGATGAGCTACAGCTAACGTGAAATTATCCAATATTCCAAGATTGCCACAATCGATGTTAATGGCCCGTCACAAACAGGGAAAATGTGCAACCCGACAACTGGCAAAAAGGGTTGCCACAAGATGGTGGCAAAGGACTACTTTTGTCTTAGCTCACTTCAAATTGTTACCAAAATAGTGAATATGTGACGTATACAGCTAATATCAGAGAATAGGTTTCAAAAATGTACACAAAATAGTCAAATGCCAAACCACAAGTAGTCTATGCAAGTGTTCACAATATTATTAAACTGCAGCTTGTGTTTGTACACAACACGTGTGTGTTAAATGCAGTGCTCTATTCCGTTTCACTAAATTGGTCATTTCCATTTACTCAAAATGAAATAAAATATATTTGTCGATCTATCTAGTGACGTACACTGGCAGACAGAAGAAGGAACAGAAGTGATCAATATCTGCAACATTTTGTGGAGTTATTTTGACTTGGAAAAAAATACTTTGCTACAAAAGATTCTTGTGACTTCTTGTTAGTAAGTGAGATATTTCAGACGACATGTTTAAAATAAAAAATGGAACCGTGAAGAAACAGCTCCTCTTCATCATCATCATGTGGGGTTGCACCCAAATAACACGTCACCAAATGACGAAATGTGCTGCGCTAAATGTCAACACTGATATCGTGGCGTTGTTTTAAAAGATGTCATTTGTGGCACGTTTGAGAATGAGCAAGGATGGCTTGTTTACGAGCTCGTTTTTCCTCCTCCTCCGAGGGGCGATGCTCTTATTCGTTTAGCAATCTGACGTGATCGCTTCTCCCATCCCGAATGCAAGCAGAGATTTGATGCAATCACGTTCGCGGTCGCATCGAAAGTGGAAGGTGGAAATAGACGTAAGAAGGCACAAAGTGGACGAGATGTTTTCGAAGCGCGTTCAGTGGGCCGATTAGCATAAAGATGAGCGCTTGCTTGCTTACCAAAGGTTGCGTCTCTCCGTTGACTGGAGGCACTTGGAACCTGTCGATTTCTTCCATCATTTTTGCCAAAGCCTTCTTGTTACGGTTCGATATTAACGATAAACTATAGTTTGTGTCGAAGTGTCCCGATTTGAGATGCTCCGTTGCGGCATTATAGCGGCTCGTTTTCCTCCATCGCGACAGAGGTGACTCGACAGCAAAACAGCAGCACCGCCTCACTTCCGGGTTGATAACATATTCATGAGCTGGCCATCCAATCAGGGACAACATTAACTGCAAGGGCGCGGTCAAGCCTCGCTTCATATTTACATGTCTAATTGGTTTGCATTATACGATTTATTTTCGATAATATTCACATCCACGCAAAGTGGGACACTCGTGGAAGACGAACATTAAAAAATGTAAATAGAGATTTGCATAAGATAATTAAACAACATTGCTATAACAGATTAGATGAAATAGAAACCCATTTTCTTAGACCTCAAAACTTCGTGTTGAATAAAAATACTTTGTGTCAGATACTTGTGTGAAATACCGTTTTAGATTGTTTCAATGTTGATGCATATATTATTGTACAAGCACTTAGAAATTTATTGTACCTTATTTTTGGGTCGGTTATTGTTACATTAATTCGTATATGTCCATTTATACTGACCAGTTTGCGAAAGATTTTTTTTTCAATTTAATTCATATCCATATTCAATGAGGGCAACTGTCCTTCTATTTATATGGTACCATATGAAAAGCGCTTTGTCACAGCTCCAGCTGTTGTGAAATGCGCTATTTAATTACAATTGTATTGTATTGTATAAGTGAAGTCTTTCGATTAGTTTTGGTCGCGTGTGTACATGTACGGAAGCGTATTGCTGCAACACCAGTAAAAAAAAATGTAACTTATCATCTTTGATTTTTTTTCCTGGTGTGGCAGCAATACGCTTACGAATACATGTATGCTCGGTGTGTTTGCAACTGAGATAATTGAGCTAATGTGGTGCATTAATCCATGCACGATGGAAGCATGTTTATTTTGAGGATAACTTAAAAGTGGGTCAAGCAGATGTTTTGCCACGCGTGGCAGTAATGCACACCGAGAGTTGTTTGCGAGCTGAAAGAAGAACAATCGAGGAAGCGCCATTGAGACTTGCGGTTGTCATGGCAACTGATACACAACAGGGCAGCCAAGCCCGCTATCGTCTGCTGGAACTTTCCTTTGTAGTTGTGTGCAAAGTTAAATCTTTTGAGGATGCCGGCCAATCATATTGCAGGACCAGGAAAAAAGGTAAAAGTGAGCTGCGCACTTGACATACAATTAGGTTGACAAATAATTGTGCTTGAGTAAATGAGCACACTGTAATATTGTTTGGGATTCTATCGAAATATACATGTGCGTATTTTGACTGCAAATGTAAGATTTGCAATCGTATTGTTGTTTTTCATGTGACACATTTGACCAGAAAGTGACCGGTGCAAAGTCACAAAAGGCTACCAATAAGAGAAAGGTGAGTCACAGTTCTTGGAATAATTCTTATACAAAAGAAAAGGATGGGGGAAAAAAACAATGCAACTGCATGCAACATTGCAGGATGAAGAAGATGACTGTGCTGATTATGTCTGGGAAGAAAAAACTCATGGCAGACTTCTGAAACCTGCTGATCAACTGGACCTCACTGATGTTGTAAGAGAGAGATGACACCAAAATAAAATGTGAACATGAGTCACCCTGATCGTTGTATTACTCGGTGTGGCACGATGTTCTCTCTCTTTATTTCTCTCTTAATTCAAATAGGAGCTGAAAGAGGAAGTCACAAGGATTCTGACAGCAAAAAATCCACACGCGCCGCAAAACATCATCCGATACAGCTTCAAGGTAAGAACATGACAGCACTCTTGGAAATATCTATAGCAAATTATTATTTTTAGTTTATACCCAAATGAATGCCAAAAAAAGAAATGTTTAACACCGAAACTTAATGTCAGAATTGGAAAGAATTTTTTCATCAAATGCTATATACCAAAGTGGCTTATTGTGTCACATCATAAAAATACAAATAAAGAAAATCACCTGAAGCCCTAGAGCACATCGAAGCCGATCGAATCCCAATTTGCAATCCTTTCCAGGACGCTGCGTTCAAGCTGACCAGTGCTGTCGATCAATTGGCTGTCCACTTTGTCCTTGATGGTTTTCTCATACATCAGGACTCGGATGAGGCTCGCCGGCTGGCTGCCAGCGAAGAGTTGCCCGAAGGTCCTCATTAACACCTGCAACATGTTCTTACATGAAGAAGACAAAAAAGGAGTGATTTGGATGTAACTTCGGTTGACAGAATTCTTGTTTAGTTCATACTTGGAGCCAGCAGGTGTCGCTCTTAACGTGTTATGATGTGTCAAGAAAAACAGATTTGGTTGATTGTGTTTAGAGAAAGCAACAGTTGATGCTGGAGCAGAAGTTGACGAGGAGAAACGAGAAACATTGGTAAATTGGGCTTGTTGAAATATATGTATTTATATTGTATTGCTTATTTTTAACTTCTGTAAATAATTTGTCTCAAAGTTGAACCATAACATTTCAGTTCTGTTCATTTTAGAATCCATAAGCCATGCCTTTTTTTTTTTTTTTTAGGATGCAGGCGGGGACGGAGGTGAGGAGGAAGATGCCGGAGAAGACGACAGACCAGACAGCGTTGCCTCCAAAACGAATGATCAGGACCCCAAATGTACCAACCAGTTCAATTTCATCGAAAGAGCCTCCCAAACACTCAATAATGCACCGCGGGTCGGAATAAAAACATTTCTGTCCTCCCTTCCGATGTCTACGGCAATTTGTCAAGACTTCAAGTTGTGTTTCCGTGCAGGAGAGAAGCTGCCAGACTGTCCCGCCTCCACGCTGCAACTATTCGGCCACTGCGAATCAGGTCGTGAATTGTCTGACTTCAATACTGTTTACAAATGCTTTACTGTTTTTTGTTTTTTTGTGTGTGTGCGTGTGTGTGTATGTTCAGTGGGAGATATATGATGCGTACACGGAGGAGCTACAGAAACAAGAAATGAAAAAAGACAAGCAGAGATCCTTCCAACCAAAGAAAGATGGTGACCAAAACAAAAAGAAGATCCGAAATGACCCTCCGGTAACGTTCAATCATGAATATGAAAGAGGAGACAGACTTTTTCTTTTTCTGTTTGTGCATCGGTCGGGCTTCTTTTGTCTGCAGAGCGACGACATCGCCCAAATGGCCACGGCAGTCACGCTGATGGAACGAATGGCCAATCAGAATTCTTGTCATGACGTAGCACAAGGTGACGATTCTTCTTTTCCCGTCAGGTGACATTCCAAATGAGGAGACGTGGCAGTCTGTCACACGTCTTCTGACCTCGTTTCCGCTTTCCTTGTCCGCCCTTCCAGATTTCAAATACTTTGAGGATGCGGCAGACGAATTTCGGGAGCAAGAAGGTACTCTTCTCCCCTTGTGGAAGTTCCAGTACGACAAAGCCAAAATGATGTGTGTGACGGCGCTCTGCTGGTTGGTTTGCTCACCAAAACACGTCCGGCGCAAACGGAAACGACAAGATGGATAATGAAAGCATCTCATTGGGCAGGAATGAGAAATATCCCGATCTTTTTGGAGTGGGATTGGGATCTTGTAAGTCGTCGGCGTCAACGATTCAATTGTTGGACTAGAGTCGGAGTGTCGAAACGTCGGGTCTCTCCTCGCCCACCTGGCAGATGACTTCAGCAAGCAGGGCCGCGGGATGCTTCTCTTCTACACGTTGAAGAACGCCACCTTCCCCGAGTACATCTTTCCCACAAGTTCTGGCGTCATGAGCCTCGACGTGCATAAGCGCCGTTCCTATCTGGTGGCGGTCGGTTTCTACGACGGCTGCGTGTGCGTGTACGACTTGAAGTCCAAGCGACCGGAACCCGAATACAAGAGCAACGCCAAAACCGGCAAGCACACTGACCCGGTCTGGCAGGTGGGCGCTCGGGTGTGACCTGCGACCTCGTGGAGCCGATTGAAATATTTTCATTGGCACGAAATGCTTGATGACTTTTTCAATTCAGGTACGATGGCAGAATGACGACATGGACGACAACCGCAGTTTTGTTTCCGTTTCTTCGGATGGCCGTGTTGTTTCTTGGACACTCGTTAAGGTTGGAGAATTTTACATTATGTTTAGATAGTTCAAGCCAAGGTTTCTTGTCGTTTCAATCGATCGGAATGAGTAAAATGGCTTCGATATCTGAAGATAAACGGAAACATTTGACTTGCTCCTTTTCTGCGCTTTACAATTTTCAACGAGTTTTTGGGGGTTTTCTCACAACAGCGTATATGCTGAACAGTGTACAAAGGATCTAAAATAAATCATTTGAATATCTATTTTTTTCACCACACTAAATTATAATTACCGTTTCTATTAATTAATTGAATCATGAATTCTCTTACGGGAAACTGTAAAAAAAACAAAACAAATACAAGCACATTATTAGTTCTTGATTGAGATTGTGTCGAATTCCAGATTGTAATTCTTTAAAGAAAAAAAGTTGTCAATGTCGCCGAGTGTGCCGCTCCAAATTCAATCGGTCCAAAATGCCAAAATGTGGTCGAAATGGAGCGAGTTGGCTTTGAAGCAGTTGATGACAAGTGATCTCATCAACGCGTTTGCATGTGAGCAGAACGAGCTGCTCTTCACCGACACCATCAAACTTGGAGTGGCAGAGACGGAGAATCGTCCCGAGGGCCTTCACGGGCGAAGCGCTGGTGACCTTTCACTTTTTTGATGCCGCGTCACAAACTGAACTCCAAATTGTGCAGAAGACTTTTTTTTTGTTGTCTTCAGTGGGAGCGACATCTTTTGACTTCCACAAACAGACGGAGTGTCTTTTCGTGGTTGGCACCGAGGAGGGCAAAATACACAAGGTATGTTGAACAAATTCCTTCCCCCCTCCCAAATTTGGCTGTCAACGAAATGTCAGCGGCTTGAAATACAGCAGCTATGCCCACAGGCCATCAAGTTGATTTCGTCTGAGACGGGCCACTTTTTTTGTCAGCGTACTCAGACCTGAAATCCAAACTGGGAAGTTGAGCAAATGAGCCTTTCCAAAACTTCCACCACAACAGATTGCATTTTTATTCTTAAAAAGTTTGATCATTGGGTTTTGCGCAAGAGTAAGACTAACACGTTCCATCTTTGGTTTCATTGTATTCTTTTTACCGCTTTCAATATTTGACAATTTCAGTCGAGAATATTTGAACTGTTGAGAGCGCTTTGGTTTGCGCTCCGTTTTGTCATCGTCGTCGTTCCTTTTAGTGCTCCAAGAATTACTCAAGTCGGTTTCTGGAGACTTACGTCGCTCACAGCATGGCCGTGGACGCGGTCAAGTGGAATCCGTCCCACCCCAAGGTTTTCATCTCTTGCAGCTCGGACTGGACCGTCAAGATGTGGGACCATACTGTCAAGTAAGGCCAATCAAAGATTGAAAAAAAAAAAAAATCACTTCTCCATGCGTGCTTTTGCCAGCCGGTACTTTTTGTCACTGACCTCACTCATGCAAATCGTACAACGCAAGAAATTGTCACTCACGTATTCCGATTCCACTTCTCATGGTTGCTTGAGCACATTTCCACCACAAAGACAGATTATGTTGACATTGCTCGCGTCAAATGTTTTCCCAGCACGCCCATGCTGACGTTTGAGCTGAACGCGCCAGTTGCCGACGTGGCCTGGGCGCCGTACTCCTCCACCGTCTTTGCCGCCGTCACCACCGAAGGTTTGGTAAGAATCAATTTGGGAGGAGCGCGACTCTTGACCATTTATTTGCCGGACATTTCCAAAAGTAGCCAAAGCAAACACTTGGCACGGAATGACGAAAAAGGCGGCTCAGCTTGCCAACGTCACAAGATCAAACTCACAAAAGAGCTTTTGCTAAAGACGGCATTTCAACTTTTCAATTGGACCTCATTAGGTTGTGCTCCGCTCAGCAAGCGTCCTGCTCCAAATTTTCCAGGTGCATGTTTTTGACCTGAGCGTCAACAAGTATCAGGCCATCTGCCGGCAAGCGGTGGCGGCAAAAAACAAGACCAAAGTGACTCACATCCAGTTCAATCCTGTGCATCCCATCGTCATCGTGGGAGATGAGCGAGGCTCGGTTATCAGCCTCAAACTGTCGCCGAACCTCCGCAAGAAGCCCAAGGTGAGCGTCTTCTTTGCATTTTTGGCCCGACGCGTTTCGACGCTCACCTGTTTTGCATTTACGGTTTTCCTTCCAACAGCTGCTCCTCTGCTCACAATCGGCCCCACCAATCCATTGGCTCCTTCTTGCCTTTTTTACTTTTTCAGGCCAGCCAGCAAAAATATCCACCCTGAATGCTTTGAAGAAATTATCTTGTCTTGAGATATCACCAGAGGCAAAAGTGACGACCTAACTCGTCTTACGTCAAAAATGACAACAGCTATCCTACGACTCGTTCG